>NC_137629.1:21101821-21782655 GCF_963383615.2 Lipophrys pholis
CCTTGCTTTGTCAGCAGAACATTTGAGGTTTTAATGTCTCTGTGGAGTATTTTAGCTCTGTGGATATAATCCACGGCCACGGTGACCTGCACGAACCACCTCGTCACAGTGTCCTCGGCGAAAAACTGCCTTGGTTTCCTCTCTTTGACTTTGTCATCCAGTGTCCCTCCGTCACAGTAGTCCATCACTATGTACACGAATCCCTCGTTGACGAAGGCGTCGCTGCATTTGACAACGTGCGGGTGCTGTAGCCTGCGGATGATCTCTGCCTCCTGGAGGATCGTCCCGTGCGTCCTTCTGACCGACCCCGCGTTTTCCACTTTGATCTTCTTCACTGCGCACAGGAGTTTCCGCTTCGTGTGTCTCATCAGGAACACTTCCGCGGCTCCTCCGCGGCCCAAACACAAAACCCGCTCGTACTTCTCCATTTCTGGTCTGCAGCCGGGCTGCAAACCACAATACTGAGTTGAGGAGAAGCCCCCCCCCCCCCCCCTGCTCAGCCAGACCAATGTCGGCACACTGCGTTCACTCCGGTTGCCATGGTTACTCCTGACGCACTGAAACTGAATACTGTTGCGCCGGCAGTGCGCATACAGGGATCAGGACACTCAGGAATGCGCAGGAGTGTTTTTATTCAAATCACACATGCATACGCCGCTGAGAGGGGTGCGATCAGCCGCAACCTCACCTCGGCTCAGTGTGTCACATAGAATGCACATAGTCGTTTATACACAAGACAACAAGAATTCACAACCGATCACTGGACAAAAACGAGACAAAAACAGAACAGCTCAGACATGGAACTATAACAGGGAGACCGTTACACTTGTTCATCAATGATGTAATTATAAATTATTTTAAAAGAAGCCAAATTAACAAGAAAAAAACCCAATACTTTAATCTAACAATTTGAAGTGTCAAGTCATCTGCTGTCCAATGTCCCTGTCCACCAGAATAATTAAATCATATTATGCTTCCATGTGCAGTGAAGTTTTAGTTTTATTTTCCTGTAAGATAAAACCAGTGAACTAAACCTAAATTATAGTCTGGTGAAAAAGGTTAACAAGGTTGTTATAGGTCGAGGAGGAGGTAACGTATTACAAATAGGCTATCCGTTCATCCATCCATCCATAGTAAAGCATCCTACCATTTGGAGGCACTCGCATTTTTATTAGAATTTGTTCAAAGTATCCTGCATAATTATTTGTACTTGTGCACTGGGGTACAATTTAAAGTCCCCTCAACTTCACCGTCAATGAGTCACAGCTCGCTGGTTTATAAGAGATTTTGCGAGTTTATTTGATTACGGTTTTCAACAACGACCTTTAATTGTATTTGACAATATTTCAAACATTGTAAATTCGCTGTTCACTTTCACTCTATGCACTTGTGGGTCTCTTTTCAGTGTTGGACTGAGTTGTGGCTGTGAAACACTTCTCGTGCCGCTAAGTGGCGCTATGGGCGTTCAGTGGCTGCAGTGCAACCATAATGACCGTAGAAGAACCCCCGCCTGTCTGCGCATGCTCAACAAAACATAGCATTAGCACATGCTAGCAGTTATTCCTCTGTCAGTGTTGATTATTTGTCTTTAATTCGGTTAAAATGCCACCAAAGGGAAAAGGTGGCAAGGGCGGTAAAGGTTAGTGATGCACAACATTAACTTTTGTTCTGCGTTATGTCGTATTTGTCTAAAATCTGTTGTAATTTGGACATAAGTGCACTGCACACTTCCTTGTAATGATACTTGAGTTCTATGTTATGATACGTTTTACAGCAGAGTCGTTCAATTTTTTCTCATTAAATGTTTGACTTAATGTTGAATCCTATTTAGCAGGAGCCGCCTCGGGAGGCGCAGAGGCTGACAAGAAAGAAAAAGGCCCAAAGGGAGGCACCTCAGTAAAGGTAACGTGGATACTCTGATCACAGCTGCAGGGAAATCCAGGATGGCACAATGCAGGAAATGTTACAAAACTCAGCTGTTGGAATTTTCTGATCCCCCCTCCCTCCCCCGTGATAATGAGCTGGGAGTTAATGGATGAATAGAGCCAGTCATGAAGAGAAACACTTCAAATAACTTGTAAATCATTGTGTGCAACATGTCGTCACATAGTCTTTTCACACAATTCTGGGGGGGGGGGGGAGGAAACGTAAAGACATTAAGAAAGATGGCTAAATATTTCAAGTTGTTTGTTTTAGGTAAAACACTTTATTCGGTGCACGAATCGTCGTGCTGAGACCCAGAAATGAGGAAGCCAGTCATGATGCGTCTGTGAGATGTACAATAGTGATCACGTCTGTCATTGTGTACTTTTCAAACGGTGATTCAGTGTCCGGTGTCTTTCCCCAGGTACGACACGTCCTCTGTGAAAAACACGGCAAGTGTATGGAAGCGATGGAGAAACTTAAAGCTGGAGTTCGTTTCAGTGAAGTCGCTTCGCAGTACAGTGAAGACAAAGCCAGACAAGGAGTACGTAATGCACCGATGATGTGTATTCTTTTGATGATTACTGTTTTTGTAGCACAGAGAAGGTTATTACAAGAGATCTGAACTCCCCCAAAAGGCTTTTCAAAACCATTGATGCAGAATTATCTTTAATAAGCCCTGTTTGCCGCAGAACTCACACAAGATGATTATTGTGCGGTATAAGATAAACTTCTAAATGAATCCGATATCGATGAATATTACTTTTTTTATTGCCATGTCACTCAACAAAGCTATTTTATGTTGTTTACTCATCAAGCTAACCCAGTAAAACACCCAGTCTGCAGGGTAAATCTGAGTTGTTACGTTTATTAACGTGCAGACAAGATTCGACATCACATCTCGGCCTGGGACCTACATATTCCCCCGAACTGAAACTGTAACAGTAAAGGTTTTTTTTCCTCACAAGATCACTTTGTATGTCGCCTCTGTTTGTCGGCTTTTTGTTGCTCTGTGACCATATGTTGCGTTTCTCTCAGGGTGATCTGGGGTGGATGACACGAGGATCGATGGTTGGACCTTTCCAGGAAGCAGCGTTTGCCCTGCCTATTAGCTCCATGGATAAACCTGTGTACACAGACCCGCCTGTCAAGACAAAATTTGGTTACCACATCATTATGGTAGAAGGCAAAAAATAACTGTGCATTCAAACAAAGATTCAAACATCGCTTCCACTTGTGATTTCCTGATTTTGTAAAATGTTTACAAATAAGTAAAGAAAATGGCGCAGCTGTGGGATATTGTACACTACCATACTAACAAATCAGTTACAGTGAATGTGTTTTGAATATTATCCTTTGCATCCATTGACTTCTCACTATTAGTTTGATAATGTGGTGGCAGTCATTACACAAAATGGCCAAATAAATGAATTTTCATTCATGAAATACAGACTATGGTGTGGATTCTTGTGCCTGTTTGACAGAGTAAATGTTTAAAGTGTAAATGTTGATTTCCACGTCTTTTATTTGTCTCTTGCACTTGTGATAGATTGAGGTCTAAAAATCAGCCGTATAAAAAAATCATGTTGGCTTCCCGGCTGCTGTTCCTGAAGCTCTCTGATGATCAGGATCAATCCAGCCATTTTTATGACAATGTACAACCCTACTTGCAACACTGACTTGTGCATTTGAAGGACACTCAGTTGCTACTAAGACATTTTGAATTTGCCAGGAAAGTATCCTCACCACATTTCACCACCAGCAGTACACCTTTGCTAGAGATCCAGTACAACAGGCATCATTTTGGCAACTCCACATAAGTGTTTTTTGAACATGACGATGACTTCGCTGAGAACAAAAGTCATTCATAGTCACAAGATGTCTGTCCAATATAGTGTAAAGCACCCGTGGGATAACTGGAAATGAGTACCCTGACAGCCACTCTCCAAACAGAAAGGCTCACGGATTCCTAGAGTGAGAACTAGTACACCACAGGGCAGCTTCCTACTAGCCAAGTAAAGTTAATTTAGTGGCCCATTGATTCTCTATATATAGTACATGGATCACTGGTAGTTGCATGGTGGGGCAGCGGTTATTGCTGTCATCTCACGGTGAGAAGGTCAGGGTTCAAGTACACAGGCTGAAGTGGTTTTGAGTGCGGAGTTTGCATGTTCTTCCCGTGTGTGCCTGCGTTTCCTCCGTGCACTCCGGTTTCTTCCCGCAGTCCAAAAACATGCATGTGAGGTTTGTGTCGGTTGTGTTTTTCTGTTAATTACATTTTTCTATGCTTATACCGGTCACGGCTTAGCCCTGTATATGATAATATATAATATTGCTAATTTGCGTTTACTCTGTTGTATTGATATTTAAAATTTCATGTGAGTTGTTCTGTTTAATTTTCTGTGTGGAGCTATGCTCCAAGAATTTACCTTTAGGATTAATAAAGATATTCTATACTATTCTATTCTATTCTATTCTATTAATTGTAGCTATGAAACACTGTAAATTCAAACTAAATATACAGTTCTTGTTGTGTTATTATTTGTTGTAAAGTGGCATAAAGTATATTTTGTTCAGTAGTGGCGCAGTGCCCTCCCGGCCGCCAGGGGGCAGCACCCCGCACAGAACGCCTCCGCGGCTGCAGCTTCAGGAAAAGACGGTTGACGTCGTTACGCCTTGCTGGATGATTGGCGAGGTAAGATGGCGGCGCCAGAGGAGCCAGAATTATCCCAGGCGCAGACCGAAAAACTCCTCCAATTCCAGGTAGACAGTCCACATTTCACACCTAACACGGTGCCGTTCAAACACTCACGCATCTCCACGTCCCCATCGGCGGCGAGTCGCTGTGTTCGGGCGGAGTGGGGCGTGTTTGGGGGCTTTTTGCTCAGTCCCCCAACATCACCGTCAACTTGAGCCACAGCTACCGTTAGCGGCTAGCTCCGCGAGCTAATCTAGCGAACAAGTCGGTCCACTTCCACAGAGACACGGGGAGACTTAAAACAGCTTATCGATTATCATACGGTTCTCACATTCGTGGATACGGCCGGGCTCAGTTAACGGGCTCCACCGGGGCCGCGTATTTAACGTGTTATGTGACTCATCGTTAACTTGGCTAGCGTAAGGTTTCCACTGACGCTCCCTGCTCAGCTCCGAGTTAACGATAGCAGCCGAGGTAGTCAGGGAAGTTTACCAGCCTGGAGACTGTTACAGCCTCGTCAAACGAGCGAGGCCACTGTTGGTGTTCATCCGAGCGTTATTAAAAGTGCTCCGCCTTGAATGAGTATATTGTGGTTTTCTTTGAATCGCTTCTGTGAAGGTTTATTACCGCCCCCGCTGGGCCAGACCAGTTGTTTCTTCTATGTATTTACATTATTTTAGGCCGCGTCCAACCGGATCGTTGTTCATTCATCTCATTCCCACTGTAATTCCTCTGGTGCTACCCGGAAAAAAAATAAATAAATAAAAATCCCACCGAAAACGACCTCTTCCGCGTCCCTGATTTACTGGAGGTCTTCAGCCTGACTGTGTTTCTCGTGTTTACAGGACCTAACCGGTTTGGAGTCAATGGACCAATGTCGCCGAACATTAGAGCAACATAACTGGAACATTGAGGTAAATCTGCTTCACAGGATTTGTCAGGACTGTTTTCAGTAAACGGTGCAAGCATGGATAAAGAGCTGCAATCACCAGTTACTGGTATGACCAGATATGATCTGATTTCTGTTTCGTAATCACACTAATTCATATCAGCTGCCTTTGTGCAAAATACCATCTTTTAGTCATGGGTGTTTATAAAGCCCTTTTCTGACCGCCTGAATATCAAACAACTGATCCACAAATTACAAAACTACAGCCATGTTTTGGTTATCCTTTTTATGCCCGAGAAGATCGCGAACACGGTGTGACCATGCTTTAAAATGTGTACGTGTGTTTCAGGCTGCAGTACAAGACAGACTCAATGAACAGGAAGGAGTGCCCAGTGTGTTTAACCCTCCACCATCCAGACCACTTCAAGTCAATACAGCAGACCATAGAGTATATAGTTACATCGTGTCAAGGCCACAGCCCAGGGTATGTCTTGCAGGAGTTTGTGTCGATCCCTTGATAACGCACATTCCTCTCTTGCGTTCCCATGCCTCTATGTTGTGATTCCTATTGTTTATGGAAGAAATACTCGCAAAATATTTACAGCATTTAAAAAAAACACTACATCCTCTCTATCTGCGATGTGGTTTGTAACAGATTGATATTTCTTTCTAGGGATTACTAGGATGGAGTTACTACTTGATAATGCTACCGTTCAGATTTACATATTACACACTCCTGGACATATTCAGGTAGCTATGGTACACCGATTGAAGCCTTTTATTGCTGCTAAAGCAAAGTAATGGATCACCCTCATGCCTCTGTTTCTGGTTATTTTCAAGGTTTGCCCTGCGGTTCATCAGGCCGGATCCTCGTGGTCGTGTGACAGACCCTGTCGGTGATGTTGTGTCTTTCATTCATAATTTTGAGGAGAAGTACGGTCGGTCACACCCCGTATTCTACCAGGGAACATACAGCCAGGTGAGTCTTCAGAGGATTAGAAACGGAGGCAGACGCTGCTCTCTGCACCCGCGTTCATACGTTTGACAAAGTGTCATCTTTCCCCTTGTTTGCTGTGATATATTCAGGCACTCAATGATGCCAAGCGGGAGCTTCGCTTCCTATTAGTGTACCTTCACGGGGATGATCATCAAGACACCGACGAGTTTTGCCGGTAAATACCGCTGAAGTGCTGTTTCAGTTCCGTATGACTCCTTATACATTGAAAAGACATTTGTAATTGTAGTGATCTGTCATTTCTTTCAGCTCCACGTTATGTACGGAAGAGGTCATCACCTTCCTCAACACGCGGATGCTCTTCTGGGCGTGTTCAACCAGCAAGCCTGAGGGCTACAGAGGTACACCAGTTCACTGTTTAGTGACCCAGCACTAAATCACTTCATGTAAAGGCTCAATGAGGTTTGGCAGCGTTGCATGACTCTTCCATGTTTTGGTGTGTTTCAGTGTCCCAGGCGTTGCGAGAGAACACCTACCCATTCCTGGCCATGATTATGCTAAAGGACCGTAAAATGACAGTGGTGGGCCGCCTCGAGGGACTCATCCAGCCAGAGGACCTCATCAATCAGCTCACCTTCATCATGGATGCCAACCAAACATATCTGATGTCGGAGCGCCTTGAGCGGTACAGAAACTCTATTACTACACTGATTGATGGAAGAATTATAGCTGAAAGAGATTTCGGATTGCTTCTATTACTTTGCTTTAATATACTTGTATTTAATGAACCATGGCAGCTTCATCCTGAGCTGGAGGTGAAGGAGAATCTCCTTCCTGATTGTGAACTGATGTGCTCGATGACCTCAGCTTTATAGTTTCTTTATAGTTTTTTTTTCCTCGTGTTTACACTTGAGTGTATCAACACGCTCATATTCTGCTAAAAGAGTGAGCACAGTGGTCTTTTTGAAGTAAAGCTGGCAGACCTTTTGGAGTGTTTATCGTTTGTCTCTGAGAGCGTACCAGTCAGATGTGTCGTCACGACTGGACACTCCACTGAGGATGTCCGCTGACACAGACGCTCAATCAATCCATGATCAACGTCCCGTTTGCATTGTTGGCGTGCAGTAGAATACACATGTTTGTGTTTCAGTGAGGAGAGGAACCAGACCCAAGTGCTGAGGCAGCAGCAGGACGAGGCCTACCTCGCCTCCCTCCGAGCCGACCAGGAGAAGGAGCGGAAAAAGAGGGAGGAGCAGGAGCAGCGGAGGCAAGAGGAGGAGAAGGTCCGAGAGAGCGCCCTCGCCGAGGAGCGGCGACGACAAGTGAGTCCACGACAACACCGTAGCCTTTTTGTAAAGGGAGCAGTCGTCACCTCACATAAGAGAGTCTGCTTGTTTTGATCCATTGTGTCACTTTGTGTCCTCAAGACCCTCGAGGAGGAGAAGGAGCGGAAGTCGGAGTGTCTTCCCCCGGAGCCGCCAGCAGATGATCCAGAAAGTGTTAAAATAGTGTTCAAGCTGCCCAACGACACGCGGGTCGAGAGACGATTCCTGTTCAGTCAGTCTCTGACGGTAAGTTCTGCTGTTCACAACCTCCGATTGAGCCACACATAGTTTAGACATTTGTGTTTAATTGTTTTCATCCAGCAATGATTATTGGCTATAAATATAAAAAGTCATCTGGTTTGACTTATTTCCACGTCCTTCTGTTAAAACTGGTTAATTGAATTCAGACTATTTACAACATTTGATATTTCTCATTTGACTGATTTGCCCTCTGCTTCCTTTCACAGGTAATATACGACTTCCTTTTCTCCTTGAAAGAAACTCCAGAGAAGTTTCAGATAGTTACAAACTTCCCTCGCCGAGTCTTGCCCTGCCTTCCGACCGAAGAGCAGCCCAACCCCCCCTCACTGAAAGAGACAGGACTCAGCCGCTCCGAGGTCCTTTTTGTACAGGATCTTACGGACGATTAATGGATGACATACCTCTCCTACGTGGAAACACATTTTCCTCTGGCGGCCACCTTCTCGCCCCTTCCTTACTTTTTTTGTTTCATATTCTTATTTTGTTAAATGGCTGTTATGCATAAGGGATCATTGAGATAAAATCCTAACCCAGAAAGATGAAACCACCCTGCATCCAATCCTTGTTTGGTTGTGTTTACAGGGTTCCCAATAGCCTGGAAAGTCTTGAAATTTATCAAATAAATGTTTCTTGAAGTCTTTCCTCGAACTCATCTTCACATCTTCTGTGGACAAGGTCTGTTTTTAATCATCTGTACTTGGTACCAGTTTAATTCTTGTCCTTTCTCACCAATCACTGTCGCAGCAACAAATGATTCATCCACTAAATATACTGAGCAGCTTTCTGCAGAACCAGAACCACATCCCTGACGTAACTCCTGAAATGGGTTTCGGTTTCATGAACACCGAAGACACCAAATGGAAACTAGTGCATTTTATGAACTTGTCAAAACCTTTGCTATTTTATTTTTATTTTATTTTTTTAATTTTAGTTTCATTCTGTCAGACTTGTATCTTTTTGTCCTGATTCAACACGCCGTCTTTCTCGAGCGCTTCCTCCGCCGTGGACCAGCCACAGCAGAATCCACCTGACACCAGTTTGGTGCTGCGGCGGTTGGAGAGCACAACTCCAAGGAGTGGGCTGCTGACTTAGGACATTAAGGAGATATGGGAACCCTGTTTTAAATGAGCCATGATGTGTACATAAGTTAAATATTTAAAATCAAAACAAACAAAAAAAAAAACCCCCAAATTGACAATATTTTGTTTGTTTCATCTGTGTCATGAAATGACCAAATGCAGGTTGGTTACTATGTAAAGCAGACTGCCTCAAAGCTAAAGGTTAAAAAAAAAAAAAAAGAAGAAAAAAAAATCTATATTAAAACAAAATATTTAACAAGACACCACAGCTTTTACATGTGGTGTTATCTAGTATAGTAAAGAGTCTGCCCATAGTGTGCCTGTGGTTACTCATAGATGCCTGTTCTGCCTGTAACATCCAAATGGGCTCATGTAAAGATGTAATTTTCCAACTATAAATTAAAAACCTTTTAAAAACGTGGGTTCATTGAGAACATACCAAGTGTGTGGCAATGTGCTTTTTCTGGGGTGTCTGCACAAGGGTGTGTGCTATGAGAAGCCACGCTTGTTTGGGTTGTCGATCACTATTATCTGTGTGCGTTTGCCCCGTGACGTGGCCGCGTATAGTGATGTGTGATGAGCTGCAGCCGTCTTGTCACCGATAAGGCTGGTGTGGAAGACGAGTGAGTTTGGTGAGTGAAAGAATGAAGTCATTCACGTCGATGGGAGATTAGTTCCAAGGGCCGCATACTGCTCAAATTTCCTCTCGAGTGGGCTGGACCAGTTAAATATCGCCATAGTCACCTGCAACTTTGTCTTTGTGGTGGTGCAGAGTATGTTGTCACAAAAAAGAATTGGTATGGAAAATGACTACAATAAAACACAGTGAAATGCCAAAAAACTAAACTTATCCATACTTTAATACACTCACTTGCTATAAGCGTGGTTTTGAGGCAAGTTTCCAATCTTTCACTTAACACGCCATGAACTAAAGCGCTGCATTTAAACACTTCTCAGGCAGTCAGATGAGACGAGTGTGATATTGGTATACATCATACATTTATTAGTGAACAACCCTCTCAAATCAGCCACAACAATTGAAAAAGAAATATGATTGCACTACTTGGTAAAGCATAACTAGCAACTTTCATTTAAAAAAAGTACAAATCTTAAAAATTTCAAACAGTATACAGATGTATATATAATACACTAACTAGTTATGTTAAATGCTACAAACAATATGATTCCAATGGAATGAAAAATTATAACATTAAAAAGAACCATTTCCTATATATAATATATATTAGTTGTTTTCTCCCCCCACCCGGCCCTCCCCCAATACAAACATGGAAAAAATGAGGTAACTGTAAATGTGCAAGTACCAAAGCAAAATATCTGCCTAACACAGAACACATGCCCCTGGCTCTGTTGGTGGGTGGGTAGTCTGGTGTTCAGGCAAGGACCCCTAGAGGCCAAGGAGAGTAAGAACAGTAAACCACTATCCCACCACAGCAAAGAAAAAAAACAAAAACAAATCATTGGTAAACAATAAATGGCATCTACGGAGCAATCAATCACAAATCCTAAATAAATTTTAGCTGCTTATTGGAACACTTTCTTTTTTTTGTTGCACCACACAAGCTGTGAGATTATTCAATAACTCTTAACAGAAAGACTACAAGACTCTATTCTCAGTTGTCATTAAAAGTTACCTCATTACCTAGGCCTTAATGGGAGGTTCTCTTTTATTTCATAGGGTAGCTGGATATTGTCAATTAAATATTTACTCCAACAGAATAGTGCTAACATTAACATGAATTAAGGTATCTATATGTGAACAATACATTTTAAGATATTGATACACTGAGAGCAAGAGCCTGATAGGCAGATACAGTACTACACTGAAATAAGTATGACAACACTTTCTTTAATTCTTTTTTTTCTTTTCTTTTTTTTTTTTAAATTCCCTTAAACTATATTGATCTTCACTGACATTGTTCAGGGGTATCGGTATAACATGCTTGAAGAATACATGGGATCCATGACAAACTATTGCATTCACGCAAGTGAGTTTTCATACCTAAAAGCAGAACATCTAGCACCTTTTCACTATGGCTTTTGATAAACTACAGTAGTTTCAGAGCATGTCATTTTTCAGTCGTTAGGGCAATAACAGTAACACAATGTATGTAAGAATTTCTGGATTCAAGACCAGTGTGTGTGTTGTTTTTTTTTTCTTTACTTTTTTTTTTCTTTTCTCTATAAAATGAAGTTAGCGCAATAAAATCTTGTAGTCATTCAGTTCTATTACAAATGTGTGCAGTACAATGCATGGCAGTTATCAGCTGAGCGTTAAGATCCAAACCCCCAGAACCCAAAGCCAACTAGAGCTAAAAATCAGTTGGGATCTGGTCGACAAGCATGCATATTGTGCACCGTTAAATAGGTCCCCGTCAGATTTTTGAGATATCCTCCACTTAACACACTTGTTTTGTTGTTATTTTTGTTTATTTTTTTCTCTTAAAGTCATGCAAAACACCTCTGAAGTAGATTTGGGAGTGAATTAGGTAGGATACTGTGCGTCTGGCACGTTTAGAAAGAAGGGATCACAACCGCTATGTCTGAACATGTGGTCTGGATACAAGAACAAAAGTCAAACAGGTTTGTAGAATACACTTGTAATGAGTTGCAGTGTACATTGCCTCTTTTCAGTGAATAATAACATATTAACTGATCTTTTTTTTTTCTTTTCCTTGCATGCCTGTCTTTAAATGATGTAATATCTACTATTTCAGACAAAACATATTATAATTGATTACATTAAATTATTTATGGTCTAAGGAAAACGACCAAACTAAATTCAGATATACCCTTTTACATGGCATCCTTCCATTCAAAATGGACTGTTATCCTTTATTTTCATATACTGAGAGGCCCTGAGTGATTTTTTTTTTTTTTTTTTTTTTAAACTTACAATATATGCCAGCGAATAGATATGTACACATAGGTTAATTCTCAAAGCTGTGGGTTTAACTCATTAAATGGCTTCTTTTTTTCTCTTGAAGGTGGCACACGTCAAAGACTCACATTCACTTAAGAATCTAAAGAAAAAGGCAAGATCTCCTCACGTATAAAAGCGAAGATTACAACTGCCTGTTAGTGCTTACTGGGGCAGTTAAGAGTTAATCTAAAGCCAAAGAAATAAAAACAAACATCTCTTTTACCCCCCACCCAAAATATATCCTGGTTTTTTTTGTTTTGTTGTTTTTTTGTGTGTGAGTGTGTGTGTGTGTTTACACAAGCAGGGTAACTAGAAGTCTGACAGTGTTTCTACTCTACCGAACACTCCAGCTCTGTCATGTAAAGCCTGTTCTTGACACCGTGGAGAAACAGACAGCTGGCGTGACGTGGAGTGTCACCAGTGACTTCTACGAGTGTTTTCAACATTCTTCTGTCTTCAAACATTTATCTAAAAGCATTCACACTGAAGCTATACATACAGATTCTCTTTTACAACACCATTACCATGGCCTAAGACAATGACCTGACCGAGTAACCAGATTATAACACATACCGTACGCAAACATTGTTAGTGCTCCAACCGTTTCCTTCAATGTGTTTCCTCTAGAAGATAAAACCAATAAATAAACCTTAGAAAAAGAAAGGAAAAAAGAAAGCAAAACAACGGCATACTTTTAAAACAGGTGGAAATGACAAAGTATTTTTAGGATTAGTAATAGGTTTGTGCTTGTCAAGGTCATTAAAAAGGCAGATCTGAAATCTTCAACAGTAGGCTATATCTGTATATTGGATTTGGCTCATAAACAAAGAAATAAAAAGCCCAGTCTTCCTAAAAGAGGAAGAAAAATGTTCATTTCAAACTCACCACTCACTGCACATATTGCTTTCTGCACAGGCCTCCAAAGCTCTATGGCATCAGCATAGCCTTCGGATGAGGACCCCCCCATACTCAAAACACAGTCAGGGTGGAACCACATGCTTAGCCTCCCCTCGTGGCGCTCTCTGAATAAGCAAGCAGTTCTTTTAGTATGCTTCTTTTTTTTTTTCTTTTAAATTTGATCATTTTGGTGGCAATGCTTGATTTAAATATTGCTAGTCTGAATCAAGAGTTCATGCAAATCCTAGCATGCTGCCCTGTATCCAGTGGTTACACAATGCATTGGCTCTGTGAACAGGACAAACATACACACAATATGCACACGCACACACTTGCCGGAGGAACAATGCTGACGTGGAGGGTGGATGTAGCACTTGTGCAGTTATGCCAGATGACCTCAAAAAAAGACGCAGTCCATTAATCCATGACTGCTTTTTGTACAGATCTGTGTTGCGGGGTCGATTATCCGGGGCGGGCGCCTCACAGTTGGGTGTCCCACCGTTTGCAGTCCATAGCCTCAGGCTTTAACAGAATCTGCGTTTCACCACAGCAAGTCACACTTTCACAATAGCATTGGCAAAGTCTAAAACAAGGGGTAAAAGTGTTAAAAATGAAAGATACCTTATTGCAGAACATACATTATTAACAAGTCACTTTGCCCAACACCTACACAAACATGCATCTATGATGGTTAGGTGTCGCCTCCAAGCACAGATACCCATGTCGAAGTACTCCTATTATTTTTCTGCTAATTGCACAAGGTGTCCAGCCTATCATCCTCCAGGCTCCCGACCCATCTCTTCCTATGCAGGACTCCCACATTTCATGAACACCGCAACCAAATCCACTAGATCAAGAAGAAAAAAAATTAAAAAATGAAACCCTGTAAACAAAAGCAGCAAATAATGCATTGTAGGGAGAAAATCTTTGGAATCTGCAACGAGGGGGCAGAGAAAGAACTGGCTGGCGATCCCAGAACTCTGGCTATAGGCTGCAGTAGGCAGTGGGTTTCATGAGACTCGGACAATGAAGCACAGCAGAGGTACAACAGGCTCCAGAGACAATCCTGGATTGCTTATTATTCAAAGGAGGGGCGGGAGTAGTGGGTTCGTAAGCTATATTTACTGGAGGACACAGGTTAGGTGGCAGGGGTCCCCAGCTTTGGGACAAGACTCTGGTTGTGTGCAGCGTTGCAGTTCAGCACTCAGAGACAGTTCTCACTCCACCTCCCGGTGGACGTCCGAGGCGTCGGCTCGGCAGATGGGACAAGTGCGATTGGTCTGAAAAGTCACGCGAGAAGAAAAAACAACAACACTTAGGATAAAAGCAGGAAACACGAAAACAAAAGTTAAACAAGAGTCTGATTGCAGTCTCCACTCACCTTCAACCATTTATCCACACACTTTGCGTGGAATTCGTGGTTACAAGGTAATACCCGAAGTAGCTGCCTACACTCAAAGTCACTAAAGCACACAACACACCTGAGGAGAGAAGAACAAATGACAAGGATGTTTATAAACTGCACCGTCATGTGATTTATACAGATTAGTAAAGAAAAGAATCCTATGACCTTGCATAAGCACACTAAAACAGAGTATCTATATACTCTGTTATTTTTTTAGAAATACATTTGCACAAAGTGCCAAGAAGTGTGCTTCTTAAATGTCCTCATGGGTTTAATGACATTATATTTGGTCCAATGGAGCAATTAAAAACGATTTTCTGTACAGAAACATGCGAGGACCGTATGCGAGCACTGTGTGAAAGGTGAAAAGCAGGCTTACAGCGTTTGTTCAGATAGATGATTCTCTGAGTTGAATCTGTAGGATGGAAGTTGCTCTATATCTGCTTTTGTGAGTCCGCGTGGTTTCGCTTCACCCAACCTTTCTGCCAGATTCAGTAATGCCTGTAGAGAGACAGAGACGTGGAAATGTTCATGTCTGGGCAGCAGATTTACTAAACTGTCAAACTCAAGCTGTGCTTCTTTAAAAAGAAAGAAAAAAAGAAACAGCACCAAGACTTTGGAAACTGTTCATTATGTATGTGGCCAAATGTACTAACTTCATAGTTCTCCATCTCCACATCATCAACATCCAGGTCTAGACTGATGGCTGGACCCACTGCCGTAGGAGGCACAGGAAGCATTGACCTGAGCAGAAGACGAGAGAGAGAGAGAGAGAGAGAGAGAGAGAGAGAGAGAGAGAGAGAGAGGGAAAGAGAGACATCGATCTGATGAGCAAACATCTCCTCCATCGCAGAAACTTTACTGTGCAACATGAGACACATGCTAACAAACACCAGCGCTTCATTTTTGGGAAATAAAGATGACTTGAACTGGGCTGGATGGTTCTGGCACTACAACGCTCACATAGAAAATCATTTATATAGTGATATGTCATGCATGGGGTACTTATAAATGCAGGTACTCACAGGAAGTAAGGGAGGAAGCCTGGGTAATAAGATGGAGGGGGAGGAGGAGGGGGGAGAGGCTGCTGCAACCGATATCTCTGTCCACTCACTCGCCGGGGCAGCATGTGGGGATATGGCTGCAAAGAAAGAAAAACCAGGGAAAACTTGGGTCATTCAAGTGATCGAGCCTTTCCAACTCTTTTATTTTACAATGAAATCAGGCTAAAAAATACGAATGCTCCTTCCAAAGGGCCACAGTTAGAGGTTATATAATGAGTACGTTTTGAATGAATGAATAATACTGTTAAACATTCTAAGGTTATAACATTTTTGATTGGTAAATTTTCTGCTGGAAACTAGCCAATACTCCACTCATGCAGTACCGGAGATACAGTAATCACCAGTTTCCAACTTTCCGTGTCAATGGTGTTAACTTCAGAGACACATTATGCCAGGAATATTCCTTTTTATCTGCTTAACAGAAGCAGAAAACTGAAATGGTCCCATTAAAGACTTACTCACGCTATAATTGTGTGTGCCTGCGTATAAAATAGCCAAGGTGCAAATATCACTATCCCAGGACCCTGTTTATTTTTAATCTTTATATTTTTCTTCTGCGTAATTACTCCCATGCTGTTGGGAGCACGTATGCAAGAGGCACATCAAAATGGGTGGAAAATTCCGGAAAAGTGTGCTGTGACTTTTGTCAATGATTCAGCAAAACCTTTCTAACAACAATCGCAAAAGAACCTGTGAAAAGTTTCCTACTCAATGTGGACAGGATTTTAATGAAAAACACACACAATAAGTCGTCCTTTTTTAACACCACGATGCTTTGCCATACCTTCACTTCCAGACTTACTTTAACTTAAGACATTTCTGCATCTGCCCACATTTGAAACAGCTTTTTCCTCTTTTTTGAGAATTTCAAACTGTGAGCATTTAAGTTCTCTAGCATTTTTGGAGTTTAAAATGGGTGTGTACTGCATGAGCTGGCGTGGAGAGGGGATTAACTAGAGTGGGAGAGAGTGTCGGCTATTTGAACTTGCTTCGTAGTGGCAGTATTCGGGGGATACTAGTCGGTCATTAGGCACACGAAATTTCATCGGAAAAACATTGTGCAATGTTGCAACTAAAATAATTAATCGTATAGATGCTTGAGCTGGAAGTCTTGATACAATGAACATTTTAGTTGAATTGTACTCAACATCACTGTCTGGTGTTTGAAGCCGGTAGTGCTAGTAAAAGGTCTGAGTGCACCGACACGGTCCTCAGGAAATAAGCGATGTAAAAGAGAGAGGCTCTCTTACCACTCCAAAGGGAAGCTCCTGATGCAGAGGCTCTTGAGGAAGATATTGTAGGGGCAGAGAAGGAGGCAGCGCTGGTGGGTGATGAGAGGGAGGGTAGGAGAAGGTACCTAATGGGTGCTGGTCCCCTCTTAGGTCAACTTCATTCTCTACCCTCTGTAGAGGCTGACAGGACAGAGAGGCAGGTATTGGTCAGACCGAGTATGCAGTGTACAAACTGGTCAAATAGTTACCACATACATATATATATCCAGTGTTTACATCTTAAAATATGCTCTGGCAGTGAACTACTCACCATGCGTGGGTGCTGAGGCTGTAAAGGGACAAACTGGCTCAAAGGAGTAAGGTGCGGCGGCTGGTGGGGGGGCACGGATGGGGTCGGGTGCAATACAAAATGTTCACTGGAGATCAGGGGTGGAAAGGTTTGATAAGACACCGGTATATGCTGCATGGTACATGCCTGTATGAGCTGCGGAGAGAAAACAACAACAGAAAAGAAAACAGACAGTTTAAGCTCAAGTGGAATTTAAAACAACCCAATGAAGAAAGTCAGCATCTGAACCATAAGGTACAATAAGGCAGAGACAATGAAAGCATGTTTTAAGCATGTAGTGAACAAAAGCAATGCCTTGAATAGCTCCACACCACAGACAATACAGGCACAACACCAGTTTGATTCGTCATAAAGGCCCATTTATGCGCAAAGCTCAACTTAACAGAGCCTTTCAACGATCTCTGGATCTCTTCAAGGAAAAATTGCCTGAATCTGCACACACATACAAGCATATTTACACCATTATTTCTCCCGGGCATCTTGTTAGGTTTTAAAGGTTCACGTGTTGAGCATAAATAGGCCTTTACAGCAAAACCAACTATTATTTAAAAATGAGCATTTCCTCAGCAAAAGAACAAACAAAAAAAAGACAGTGTTAGCTGTATTGTCTAAGTGTGTGTAATTACTGAGCTAAGATAAAGATTAAGTTACAAATCCAAGTAGCTTGGCTGTTAGAAATGAACAGTGACAAATTGCATGGCTGGTATGGTGTGCTACATGGATGCCACTGACATTTGGGCTCTTCCTTTTCAAACTCACAGGAGGAGGAAGGCAGCAGAGCAGAGAGAGCTGTCCGCTGAACATTACCGAGCATGCTGGGAGCTGCTGAGTGTTGCACCCTGGAAGGGGCTGCCCGGTGTGGATGGGAAATCCATGGGTCGTCACCGTCGTAACAGTATATGATATTGGAACTGATCCCTGGTGCATCTTTGAGGAAAAGACATGGGAGAAGGGGAGATAGGGTGATTCCACAGTATTCATAGTTAGGACACACTTCTACACAAGACCCTGCACTGCTTTACATTTAGTCATGCGTCATCAATCACATTAACCCTTCAACCGTAAGGTGTTCTCCTACCTGTTCATGTAGATCCACCATGATGGGGCTCTGCTGGGGCAGATGTGCAGCAGGGTGAAGCATGCGTGGTGGTGTGCTGGTGTGGCTGTACTGTCTGGACTCATCTAAAGGAACCTGTTGGTGATGTTGGGAGAAAAGCAGATGATGGAAGTTCTCATCCTGGACCGGGGAAGTGTGGAACACAGGTCTGTCTCGTTGCCCCCACTGCCGCCTCACCGGTGGGCTGTAAAACAATCACCACAGGCTGAAGCGCGACTCAGAATGAACAGACTGGAACTGGCTTTCATACTAAGACCTTAATTGCACCCCAAATCCATCACGCTGTATTAACAAATTACAAATGATAAATAAATGTTAAGAAATTTGACATCACTGTACATATGACTCACCCTAAAAGTTACACAGTAGAACTCAAAACCTATTGAAAGGACAGGGCACACACTTTACCTTCTCCTGAGATGCACTGGGGCGTTGCAGGGCTCTCCAAGGAAGCTCCTCGGGTTTAAGGGGGCTGTTGGTGGCAGCCTATTTACTGCTATTTCCCATGGTCGCATTGGTGACGTCGTGCAGACGAGTCAGGCCCCGGTAAATGAAACCGTACAGTGGAGGCACTTGTATATGGCCTCTGATTGTCTTTACCCTGCAGATAAAACACAAATTACCATATTATCAATCCATTTTATGACAAAAACATAAAGTGAAATGATGCAGATAATAACTAGAAACATTCCATCAATTTGAATGCCATGAACTTTATCAGAGTTGATGTCTGGATGAAATCTAATACACCACCCACTGATTAGATTGTAAAAAGAGAATGTATTACAAATTTAGAAAATCATTTCGCAACAACTTCATTTATTTAAATTATGGAGCTTTACAATTAACCGTGCTAGAAATTATTTAGAATTGAGGATTGATAAATGACACAAAACAAGTGAATGGCTAAAACTTTTTTGTTGTACACATGTGCTCCTAAACCTGTTTTGTTTGTTTCACTGATCTCAGTAGTTTGTTTTCATGAAAAAAAGCCTTGATTATGGTTTATGGTGACGAGTAACAATTTGCCAGTAAAAAACAGTTTGCACATATAATTTCAAAACAATAACAATGTTTTTTCTTAATGGTGACTCACATTCCATAATAAAAGCATATAAACCTTAGTTTATATAGAAAGCAGTTGTTATAGGCGACATTTAGAGTTTAACCACAGTAGTAACACAGTATTATAAGACCCTGTGGCAGGGTAATTAAAACGCTATACATCGGAGGACGTGATAAATAGGGGTCGCTGTAGCCTGGCCGAACAAAAACATGGAAAGCCATGTGCTCCAAAGACAAAGCAACAACAAAAGACGTGGTAGGAGAGCGGAACCTCTCACTGCCGTAAACTCTCCGAGGCTACAGTTTTTAAACACACCACCCCACACGAGTGGCCAGCAAAACACTGCAACAATTCTTCCACGATATGAGGAAACGGTGAGCTCGAGGCAGCCTCCTTTAAAACCCGATGTCCCCTGCTGAAGGAGAGCAGCTAACTTTAGCCAGGCTAGGCTAACGCTTTGTCCGGCGGGGAGCTGCTGCTGCTGCTCGCCAGCGTGCGGCTACACGGTAAAGAAAGACGCAGTTAACGCGGCACACGGAGCGAGAAACAGTGTTAGTATGGTCGGGTTTAGCGAGGAGTCGGGCTGCAACAAAACCCGCGTCTTACTTTCTTAGCTAGTTTGCTTCCTCGATGAGAAAGGGGAGTGTGTGTGGAGGGAGGTGGCAGGTGTTTCAGCCTCCCGAAATGTCGCTTCCCATCAAGTTCCCCGTGCACGTAACCGACTCGAACCGTCCGCCAGCGTCCGACACGAGGCGCTCTTCACGGGTAACCCTCCGCACTGCAGCCTCTCCACAGTTTTGGACAACGTCCCCTCCCGATGGACTTGGCGGTAGCTGTTTGCTAACGTTAGCCAGCTAACACACGTTCTCAGCCGCAGCATAGGGTGCCCGGTGGTCCGCCATAAACCCGTCAGAAACCGTCACCTCGGGTACCGGCAGCGGGTAACGGAGCTACGGATCCGGTTCAAGGCGCGCTGAGAGGCGACGTTTAGCTCCGGAGCGACAGAAAACAGTCCTTGGCGCGTGTGTGTTCCTTGAAATGCATTGTTATGACGAAGGCACGCCCCCTCGCGCCGAACAGCCAATCAGCGCGCAGCAAATACAGACACTAGACGTCCAGACTTCCCTGGCTACCATGTATCAAAACAAGTAACTGTACCAACACAAAATGTATCAAAACAAGCAACTGTACCTACACAAAATGTATCAAAACAAGCAACTGTACCTACACAAAATGTATCAAAACAAACAACTCTGGCTCTAATGTAGTTATAAGTGAAGTCTATTTATCAAAACAAGCAGCTCTGGCAACAATGTATCGAAACAAGCAGTTCCTGTTATTACATGGAGCTTATAAACAAGTCCGCCCCCACCACCACCACCACCACATGGGCCTTGCAAAGCAGAAAAGTACATCTCCACCGTGGCATCAACTCGTGATTGATATTTAAGTGAATACTCCACTGAGTTGACATTCATCGATCAGTATCCATTATTAGGATAACAAGAGAATTAATCTTTCATAAGAGGCCAACATCACTTCATGCACACTGAACCATTCTGCTGTTTAATCTCTTTAACATCCTCTGGAAGTAAAAAGTGGTGGGAAACGGTTCCCTTAAACAGGAACACAAACTCTTGAAAGAAGACATGGACCCACTAAACTAAACACTAAACTTGTCAAGCCAGACACAGACCCAAATGTGACCCAAACTCTTCAAGCGAGGCCTGAAAACTTAACATATGACTCAGACTTTTTAAACCAAACCTGGACTCTTTAAAACATACGCAGTCATTGTAAAAATAAAGAAAGAAAGAAATCAATAAATAAACACAACACGTAGACCCAAGATTTGGGTTTATTAATCAAGACATTGACATTTAAAGTAGACATTTCACAGTTTAAACTACACCTGGATTAAAAAAAAAAATGAGTCTCAGGATCTTTCTAAAGTGCAACACTTTAAATTACACTTTTTTTTTTTTTAACCTTACCAGGAACCTGTTTTATATTGTCTCGTCTTGCATTACTTCTGATATGTGGGTTCTTACCCCAATTTCTGCTTGCTGTTCCAAGAACGGGCCACAGACACATAGATGGAAGCTACCTTTTCATGCAACCTTTTCATAACGTCTCAGTAATAATCCAGTAAGAGTATGCTGTATAAAAGTATACATGCTAGTACTGTTTTGGATATGTTTGTTGATTGGGTTTATAAAATTGCTTTAGCTTATAACATGTATGGAAAATAACTACATTTCCTCAAGACTCAGTGATCACCCATCTCCAGCATCACATAAAAAGCACATTTCCCAGCGTGTGTAGAGATTTGCACCAAGCGTGCACACTATAATTTGAAAAGAATAACTTACAAAAGTGATGCGAACTTCTCGCACCAACTCCCTGAGGTCGGAAAGCCATTTGTTGCAAATAGTCTGTTTTGATTCTCATTGGAGGCCACTGTGTCCTACTGTAGACTCTGGTTATATAATATTGCATGATCAAACCAGGAGCACTGCTATCCGCTCTTATGCCACATTTGTATTTCCTGCTTTAGTCTTGCACGCCGTTGAACGCAACCAGAAAACAAATACTATGTGACAGTGCACTCGCAGATGATCAAGCTTTGTTTTGTGTCAAAAAGCGTGTCCATCGGGCCCAGCGTATCCAGGAAGCGTTAATAAATAATTCCGTGTGTTTTGGAAGCTTCGCTGCAAGTATCCGTGCAGAGCAGATCTCTTTGCATGCGTCCCCATGCGTGCAGCGGCTGAACAGCTGACTAAGGAGAGGATCAGCTGTTTGCAAACATACGCTAAATGTAAACATTACAACGTCGCACTCGGTGGCAGCGAAACAAGGAGGGGCTGGAGGTTGAGCAGGATGACAGCCACAACAAGCCGTCTGAGCAGCTCTGATTAAAACGCACCGCACGTCCTCAACAATTCACCCCGGACAGAGCAACGGCGAGAGGAGGAGAGTAGTTACCTGATTGTTAACGTGCAACCATCTGATCGCTGATATTTCCCTCGTAATGTTCACATCTCGTCAGGCTAAGTGCGGCATCCTACGGTCAGCTGTTCCCGTGTGGAACGTTCCGTGGATTTCACCACTGCTGCAAAAAAAAAAAGGTGCTAAACATTCGAGTCTCACATTGTCAGCGCATCCGGTTCGAATGTTGTGCCGGTGTATGGCTTCGTAACACCCGAGATTAATACAGTTCACGTCGCCTTTTCGGTTTTGGTCGTGGCGATCGAGCCCCGGAGTTGTTTTGACTGTCTGCAGCTCCCTGTTACACCCCCATTTCTGCAGGCAGAGAGCGCACGGCGAGCGGCCATCTTTACCGTAATGGACAGACCAAAGCGTGTCTGTCTGCCTCCAAAATTCAAGGTCCGCTTATACCAGGGTTCTGCAACTTTTATGACCAGAAATGCCGTTTTCACGATTTTCTACTAAAAAACAGTAATTTGGAGGCGCAAAACATGGTGATTATCAGAAAAAACATTTAATAAAATGCTGTAAATACAAAAAATAAGGTTTCATTAATGAAGTGTCACAGGTACAATTCAGATACGTTTTATTACATTTTTTAGCTGTCATGGCTTCTTTTTTTTTATATATATATATTTTTTTCCAAGGCTGTTCCCGATTTAGCTATTTTATACATCTTGGCTGTTTTAAACTCTTTAGCTATTTAGCTGTTTATAGCCACATTATGTTTCCCAGAGGTTACATAAGTTTTAGCTGTACTATTAGCAAATTTTCTCTTTTCTGCCTTATTGTCTTTTTCTTTTTCTTTGAGTTCTTGTCTTTCTTTTAAAAAAAATCTTTTTTCATCTTTTTCCATTTTGTCTTCTTTTCCCCTGTTCTTTCTTTCCCTCTGATTTTTTCCTTTTTTTCTATTTTCCTCTAAACTTGACTGACTTAACCATATTTTGCCTGAGATTAGACGATTTTTAAAAAAAAATCAGTGTGCAAATAAAATAAAAATGAAAATAAAAGTTTATTTACAATACCTTTTTTTGAAAGCTCCAGGGAGCCAGTACACAGGAGCTGCCTGTACTGTTGCTGAAATTCTTTTTTTATGTTGAATATACTTTGATTATAGCAAATTTACACCAACTGCAGTGGTTTACAAAATTAGCAGCCCCTGGGGGGCGCCAGAAAGCTTCATGGGGCCCCGTGACAAAACCTATGATACTCACCCTAACAGTGGAAAGAGGAAGTAACAAAGATGCCCGACCCAAAATGTCATAAAAAGTGCAAGAGACCAGCTTTTACAATGTTGTTTTGCTATTCACTGAACTCAATAACTGAAGAAAAGCTTGGAGAACATATCAGTTTAATTAAATTACTCCACATTATCATGTTGCTCAGCCTATGAAAAGCTGTTTTTGAGGTTTTAAAATAATAAACTATAAAGAAATAATAGAATTTTGACCATTTGGTAATTATTATTTAGCTAAAAGTATCTGAGAAAAAGATTGAAAACTCCAAAAATAAAAAATAAATCCACAGGACATCATTGGCAGTGTCATCACTGTTCCAGTTGTGTTGTATTTCAACACAATTTTCCATCGTTCACACATGGGTGTAAATCACCACGTTATCTGTGTTTCGTGTGTGTAAATGACTGATTGACCTTGATTCATTCCATCATTCAACAATACATATTTTGCAATTGACGTTTGCGTTTACTGGAATTGCTTGGCAACATTTTTATTATCCTTCCACCCTTTCCAAATGCAAACTGCTGGTTCAGGAGGGCAGCGTTGTGTTCAGTAATATGAGTCATAAACCAAAGTCTGATAGGATAACAGCATAGGAGCAAACTTCCTTCGCATCAATACCTGTGATATTATGATTTTATGTTCATCTGGCACTGAGAAATTCCCTGTTTTCATTTCCTGTATGTGTTCAGTTGGTTCAGAAAAAAAAAAAATGAAGCTAATGTGAGATTGTGAAGATGACAAGCGTGTATATTATCAGGATGAAACAGGCGTTGATGCCACCATGGTGGCATTCAATTCCATTATTGGCATTGACATCTTGGATGTAAATTCAGTTACAAATAATTACTTTGCCTTATAACATCAAAATAACCCCAAGATTTTTGTTTGCGTACCTTGTCATATTTTGTAATTGTCAAAGCACACATTGCGTGGCCAACAGTTGCGCAATCCTGTGAATGATGTTTGAAAGTTAGATGTTGAACACATTCTCTGTTCCTCTAAGTCCACAAGTTTTAAACTCTGTTTTTTTTTTCCTTTTTTATTTGAACCAGAAAATAACAAAACTAAGCAAATATGAACATAATATGAGCTAATATTAGGCATGGGAATTATTCCTTTTTCTTTTTTATTTCCCACCTTTGTCTTTTGAATGTGGTACAAAAATGGATATTCTTGAGTATTTTGGTATTTCTTCAACCTCTAACCCAGCTGGTTTGTAATAGAACACAAAACAATATTATACAACTTATTGCCCCACGTAGGGAAATTGTTTTTGGATAGATCTAAGTGACAAAATAATCTAAAATGTTGTAAAACTTTGTAAAATAGCTCATCGACAGCTCCTTAAGAAGTAAAGAAGAAAGCAAAACTCATACATGCAAGTGTGTAAAAATATGTATTTATTTATTTATTTATTTTCCATTGAATATTTGTGTGTTCAGAATGGATCACCTATCAAATACAAAACTTATATATATGTCAATTATGTACATTTGAGAGTATTCAGATGTCTTTACAGGTTTAACCCCAATTTAGATATTCTCTTAACAAATATTTTCAATCTCATTAAGGAGGCGCGCCGCTGTGCTCGACTTTGTTTAGAAACTAATTTCTGATTATGAATAAAGCTGGTTTGTACAAGAGAGCACAATCTTTTGTGTGAAGCCTTCCAATTGGGGCAGCGGGCCACAAGACAAAGGGGAGGTTGATGAGGGTCCTCATTAGGGAACGGATCGGGGATTCGTGAACAAGAGATCAGACTGGTGATTGGTTCGGATGAAACACGCTTGAGAAAGACCCCATGTCACGTTAGGCTTTGTCGCCATGACAACACAATCACCCACTGTGGCAAAAAGGACAGTTCAGATGTTTCTATGGCTTGGCGATGGACTCTGGTATGGTGGCATGATGCTGTGTGTTCATGGTGGCCGGGCCGACCGGTCAATGATGGGAATTGTTTGCTTGATGGACGTTGTTTCTCATTACCACATCAATGTGTTTGTGGGAGGAAAATATTGTTCTTCTTGACTTTCTGAAATCTTTGGTCACCCAAAAAAAATAAAAGAAAAAGAAAGAAAGAAAGAAAGCTGGGGAGGGGTTTGTTTGTTTTATAGAAGGCTGGTCAGTCCTTGTTTGTTAATCATTTAAGTTTATAGCAGCGGGGCGATAATCATAGGAGAAGCAGGAGGCAAAGGTCTCAGGAGGGAGAAGTGCTTTGTGAATGTCGTCTGGTAAGTCTTAACTCTCCTCTTTCTTCTTTTTAAAGCTAATATACCTTTTTAAATGTATCAGAGTTACGGGTTCAGAGATGATATGTAACCTGGTAGTACTATCATGAAGAAGACAACTGCAGTTCTTAGGAGCAAAACATATCAAATGTAAAACCTGTTGTTATTTAAAAGATTTGAATCACTAACATGATTTTATTCAAGTTGTACAACTGTAAAACATCATTATGACCAATCTTGAGGAATCTTGAAGATGAACTACTTTTACCAAAATTAATATTCAGTAAAGACATGAAATTATGAATGATATAGTTTCCCTTTTTTTTTTTTTTACGTTTTTAAGTCAAGTTAGAAATAGGTAGAAAGAGAAGGAAGACATTCAAGCAAACAAGTTCAGAAGGTTAGAGTAGCTATAATAATTCATCTAAGAGTCACACTTTTACAGTACTTGGTGTGTTTAAAATTTCATGAATACATTTTTCTTTTATATAGACTCTTGAGATCAGGGTGTAGAAAGAGGTTCATGTATTTCTGAATAATTGTCAATCAAATACAAAAATCTGCTTCCAATTTCAATCTAATGTGTTACTTACCCCGGAAAAAATGACGCAAACCTGATATAACCGGTAGGCCGCAAGAGTTATTAGTCTTAGAAAGAGGAAGTCACACAGAGCTGCTCCACTTTCCCGTAAATGAAAATGTCCTAACGCTCCCAACATCTGCCAGGCTGATAATGATCATGTTGTGGCTAAAAAGGCAAACCAATGTAAAATTTCAACTTAAATATCAGTACAAGGGCTGGTTCTGTTTCTGCTATGATTCTAATCATCTCTACACGTCAGACATGTCATCGATGTTCAGTAAATTTGACTTAGACAAACAAAACATACTTTAGACCTAATAAACTTGGTGCCATTTCCTATGCAGACATGGACAGAATCTCAACAAGTGTGCTACTTTTGTGCCTCATCACCTTAACTCATGGTGCGTATTTAGTTTATATTACAGTACTTCATTTTGCTGTGGGTATTCATCACCACTGAACATTCAGACATTGGTTTTTTTTCACAGCAAACACAGCCCCTGAGTTTTCTACAACTGTGTATAGAGTGTGTGAAGACATACCAATTGGTAAGTATGAGTCTTTTTTTCTTTCACGTCTGGGATTTTGTAATAGTACACATTCTGCCCATACGCTGACATGTTTCATTATATTTTCGTGTGTATATAGGCCGACCAGCATTTACTATACAGGCCACTGATCCTGACGGTGATGCACTGACCTTTAGAATTAGTGGCCCCAATGAGCAACTCTTTGTAGTAGATGTCAACACTGGGGTTGTGTCTGTAAAGCGCCCACTGGATCGAGAGGTAAAGTGTGTGAAAAATAGTGAGCCATCAACTGTGACACATTTAATTATAAATAACCAAGCAGGTGTTTTATCACTTTGTCTTTTCCAGTCTGGTGATGTACTGGAATTAGATGTTGTTGTCTCTGATGGTTTTAATGAGGTAAGTGGTATCAAAGTAAGCTTTGTTACTCTATTTCATATCAGTTTATTCTTTTTATTCATAGAATGCATTATGTCTTTCAGAGATCAACGCAGTTGATCATAATTTTAAATGACCACAATGACAACCGGCCTATATTTTTGGAGCCATCATATGACCGACGGGTTGCAGAGGTAAGTTAAATATGGATACATAAGTAGACTATTATTAGAATATATCAACTTTGTTCTGATCGATCTTGTTTTAGTCCACTGTTTATACTGTAAGGATCTGTGTTAATCCTTTCGAGTGCACTGGATGACGTATTGTAATGACAAGATTATAATTGTTCAACAATTCACAATACACATTTAAAAAGAAATTATAGGTTAATATAAAATCTATGAACAAAGTGATATGATATTGATCCAATATGGATGATAAAGGTTAAAACTGATCATATCATACAATTTCTGAGCTTAAAAATGCTTCTAACTAGAAAAAATATCCTTTACACAATTGTCCTACAATTGTATATGTTATAATTATAATGTGTACGGAAAAAGTAAACCAGTAGGACTTATTAGACACTCTTTATGCCCGTTATGCCTGCACTGGCTTGGATTCTGTGGCTCTATAACATTGTTAGATTAGAAAGGAAATATGTAAGTTATTGAATATGGTGACTCGCATGATGAACTGGGTTAACATGCACTTCAAGTGGCTGTTTTAGAAAAGTCTTATTGATGCTTGAAAAATACTATTGGTAAATGTCTTTTTTTTGTTTTCCTTTTCCTTTATAATTTTTTTGAAATCAGAATATTCCTGTAGATAGCTTACTGTTTAAGGTGTCTGCCACCGATGACGATACTGGAAATGCTGGTGTTGTTCATTACAGCATTGATGAAGTAAGTTTTCTTTGGCCAATCCCATAACATTGTATTTTGATGTTCCATAAAAGGCAAAGTATCGTTTACTGTTTTCTAGGTGAGTCCAATTGAGGGATTCGATCTTTTCAATATCGTATCAACAAGTGGTGAAGTCAGACTGAAAGCGCCTCTTAATTACACATCTCTGAGCACTTTCTATCGGCTGAAAATCAATGCTACTGTAAGTATATGACTCAAATAGTGTTTTCTTCCATAATATTTCTTACCCATCAAACAAAGTACTGCTGCTTTTCAAATGCTGTCGTTTTTTCCACTTTATGATATAAAATCTGATCCATTTCAATTGTAAAACTGATATTTCCTCTGATTACAAATACAATGTCAGGTTTAAAAGGAGTGTCACATCTCGTTCTGTTCTTTTATTTTGGCAAGTTACATTCCATTACTTTACTGTGCAAGTACAAACCTAGTCTTTCTGTGTCTCATACCAGGATGGTGGAGGCAGTTGTTACTTTCCTGAGGAAAAAATATTCTACTCAACCTTGGTGTTTTCCTTTATCACCGTGGAGGACGTCCCAGACCTCGACCCAACATTTGTCGGCCTTCCATACACAGCTAGAGTCTTGGAGAATTCAGCCCAGGTGTGTGTTGATGGACTTGTGTGCTACATACTGTATATATATATATATATATATATATATATATATATATATATAATAAAAATAGATTATTATTTTTTTAATGCCCAATAGTTATCCAAACCTTTTATTCTTTTACCAGAACACGTTTGTATTCAGAGTGACTGCCTTGGACCAGGACACAGGAATCAATGATCGTATGCTCTACAGTGTTGAACGTGAGTTGCAAGGACTTAAAGTTATAAAGGTTTTTCATTTCTGTGAAAAAAATTACTCAAAAATAGTTTTCCTTTGTTGACAGATTCCACTGCAGACGGCCTGTTTGCAATTTCGGAAAGTGATGGTGCAATTTCAGTACAGACAGTATTTGACAGAGAAGTCGTTGGTGATGTCGTAACACTGACAGTCAAGGTACCATTCATTCATTCATTCATTCATTCATTCATTCATTCATTCATTCATTCATTCATTCATTCATTCATTCATTCATTCATTCATTCATCTGTCTTTCTTGTCATTAAGTCTTACGTCCAGTGTATCTGAAGCAGGAATCAAGCAGACACACCGAGAACAAAGGCAAACAGCTTCATGTAACCTTGATTCCCTGTGCCTACAACTCCCTGTAGAACCATAACAATAAAATATTTATATGTTTAAAATGATCAACCTGGGCATAATGACAGAACTAATATCTAGAATATATAATTTACCAATGTTTTTACATTTCCTGTGATTAACTATGCAAAAACAAGCACACATTGTTTACTTGTGGTTCACTGACACTGTTTTTAAGATGAATGTGAGGCTGTTTGCAAAATCCTCTTTCTCCTGTTTAATTCAAAATATGTTCACAGTACCTGTTATTCTTCCGAACTTTTGTTGCCTGAAGTTCTTGTTGGAGATGTGCTGCTAAGATTAAATTTCAAATGACTACTTTTCATAAAAGTAAAATGCTTCACTCGTTTGAATATGTTGCATATGACTTGTTTGCAGAGCTTTTCTCAAATCTGAACAAATCTGAGACATTTTCACTTTCTACTTTATTCTGCAGGCTACTGAATCAAAACTAAACATCCATGGGATCCATGCCAGCATCACAACTAGTGTAACAATAAACATAGTCGACGTGAATGATGAAACGCCAAAGTTTTATAAGTGTGGAGGTGAGCGCTGTGTGGAGGCAACTGAATTCACAGGAGAGGTGCTTGAACACCGGTTGGGGACTGTTTCCATCAACATGACAGTCAAGGATCTGGATAAGGTGGGTGAAATGGGACAAATATCATTGAATTTCATTGTGTTGCATGTGCAATGAGTGACAAGCTCTGAGTAGCATTAGCAATCAAGTGTAATTCTTTTTTTTTGGGTGGGGTGGGGTGTTATAGACAGCCTACACTGAACTCATTCTGGAGGGAGAACACAAGGCCTTGTTCTCTGTGGAACCACAACTGAGCCAGTTGTCAGAGAATGACGTTCAGCTCATCATCAGGGACTCCAAAAACTTGGATTATGAAAAACTACAAGAAATAGTTTTGAAGGTACATAAATTGAAACAAACTTTGATAACAAATCTATGATAACAGATACATAATTTTTCTTTTTCTCATTTATATGACTCTAGAGCTCTTTACCTGTATCATGTGTTCTATGTTTGTGTGTCATCCTGCAGGTGATTGCTATAGATAAAGAAAATACCACCTTCAAATCTACTGCTACAGTGACTATAAGCATACTGGATGACAATGACAATATTCCAGAATTTCAAAACGAAACATATAAGTACAATGTGGCTGAGCACTCTGAAGCTGGTACAGAAGTGGCCATTCTTACTGTAAGCCATCAATGATCTGGATCCTTAATCAAACAGTGGAATTTATCAAAGTCTTTAAAGGCAGTCAAAAAGTGCATATTTTTCTTTTTCTCTACAGGCAACTGACCCTGACACAATGGATAAAGGGAAGATCATCTACAGACTGCTTCCAAGCAGCATGTATGTGCAACCAAATTGCAGCAATCTTGCACATCGTATAGAGCCACTGCCGTCTTCTTGTTCTCATTGGGCAAAAACACTGCTGAACAGTCTCTACTTCTGTTTCAGACTCACGATTTTTGATGTCGAGCCGAGTACGGGCACAATCTATGTGAAAAGTAAGACCCTTTTGGATCGGGAGACCAAATCTGTGCACTCGATGACTCTCCAGGCTGTAGACACAGCCGGACAGATCGGCAGCACGGTTCTGGAGATCACTCTGACTGATATCAATGACCAGTCTCCAGTCATAAACAGAGACTCTTACCTGGAGTTTGTGAAAGAGGGGGAACAACTTTATGTTAAGATAGAGGTAAGAATTTTTATCTGCAAGTTTTGTTGTGAATTTTCACAAGTTTTCTGCTCTGACTCACTTGGTACTGAACGGGCAAACCTTTTCAATTCGACAAAAAAAAGGGAATTTCAAGCAGAACCAGCTCTGACAGCTGAAATGAAAAGACCAGAGAATACAAAAAAAGAGTAACTAGAGGATACAGCCCAGACAGAAACACTCACAGGCAATGATGACTGAAGCATAGAGAACAAAGAGAGGAAAAGTCTTCGTCTCCCAGAAGTCTAAACCTGTAGAAGCCTACCTATGAAAATGGTCCAGGGCGATTCGAATCATCTGTAACTATAGGCTTTATTGATGGGAAGGGCATGACTTTAAAGTCTGTCTTGCATTTTACCCAAAGCTAAAAAAAAAAAAGAAAATGGGAGAATACTTCAGCACATTTGTTGCAGCACTAAATGTTATGATGTGTCTTCTTCGGACAGGCAACGGATTCAGATGAGCCTAACACAGAGAACAGCCGAATAGTGTATGCCATTGTACCAAGCAAATACAGTGATAAATTTGCCATCGACGCCAGCACTGGAGAGTTAACAAACAGTGGTGCACTCGACCGTGAAGCCCTGGATCCAGCGCTAAATGGGAGGATTGAGCTCAATGTGACAGCGACAGACAATGGTGTACCCAAACGATCCGACTCTGTCATAGTTACCGTCAACGTGGAGGTAGGTCTCACACCATCTCTGTGCCATGTAGCAACTCACACATGAAAAAAATGATGACATTGTTTCTTGCGGTGTACCACAGGATGTCAATGACAACGCGCCAACATTCATACCCCTTTCTTACAATTTCTCTGTTAAAGAAGGAGAGAAAGGCAAGTACTTCACCTGTTAAAGCTTTTAGATGCTGTTACATAAAGTATAGCAGAAATATAATTTGCTGTTTTCATTAATTCAGGAGCATCTGTGGGTGATGTATTCGCTCTGGATTTGGACCAAACCACAAACTTCAACCGTGTGTCATTTCGCATCATTGGTGGAGGCTTTGCAAACTTCATCATTCGAACCTCTGCACTGAATGGAGGCTACAATGGACACGTCATGGTAGATCCCGACGTTGAGCTGGACTATGAGAGCGCACAGAAACGATTCACACTGCGGATTGAGGCGGCAGATTTGGAGCAGAAGAAAACAGAAGCAATAGTAGAGGTGGATGTGGTGGATGTGAACGATGAGAGGCCTGAGTTTCAGCCATCACCGGCCTTATTAGTGAAGGAGAACACCACCATTACCATAGCTGTTGGTGAATTCACAGCACACGACAAAGATGGGAACCACTCGCTGGTCTTTGAGATGGAATCGCTCAAATGCAGATGCAACAACTCCATGACAACCTGCAACTGGTTTACCCTCGATCCAACAGGGGAGATCAGAGTCCATCCAGAGCAGACGATTGATTATGAAGAGTGTGATCAGGCGGTGATGACTGCTCAGGTGGTGGATATGTACACAGAGAAGGGAGAGAACAACAGTGTCACACCAGGTCAGTACACAGAAAAGCACAGAGAACATTGAGTTAAAGTGTGAAGAAAAGAAGAAAAAGAAACATACAAATATTTACCTCAACCACAAGTTTGTTCACTGTGTCTGTCTTTTAATCATTTTACAGGGGAAATAGTCATCAACATCGAAGATATCAATGACAATGCTCCAGGATTCCTTTACTCAGATTCTTTATTTGGTGAGTCTACATACTCATTAGATCATGTTTTCAGTCTGACCCTGGTAATCTATGGATTCGTGAACACAAGTTTATTACTTCGATTTTCCCACACTTTTAATTTAGAGAAGCATCTGGGAAATAACTCCAGAGTAAACTGTTATTAAATGTCGCTTTATGTTTCCAGTGAGAAGAATTACATGTGACTGAAATACCACTACTTTTCACAACAACACATAGTTACCAATTACTATTATAAAACTAATAAAACTAAAGTTTTCAAAAAGTGACAGATACAGTATACATATCTGGGTCTAATGCCAAGCTTCTATCTTTGCACTGTAGTTGTGGTGTCAGAAACTGCCAGTCAAGGGACGTCAGTCGCAAAAGTCACCGTGAGTATGAGTGAGAAACAAATGTTGAGTGTTTCAGCTCATCACTGCGATCTGTGATGTTTAGATCGTCTATCTTTCAGGCAGTGGATCTTGACTCAGGAGTTAACAGCCAGATTGAGTTCAAAGTGACCGCCGTTCAACTTCAAGACCTAAATGATAAGGTGACAAACATGAGGTTGCTGTTTGAGGCCATAACCACGCAGCAACGAGACACTTATGTCGGGATTATTCAGTGAGTGCTTTTTGTTAGTTTCATCTGGTTTTATCTAAGCATATTCTAAGACCTTTGTTTGAAGTGAAGTGGGGGATTACACACAGGCACTAGCTTGTCATCCTAATCTATAATCTTTTCAATTTGGCACAGGACTACTGAAGGGCTTGATATGTCGCTGCAAGGGAAGTATTTGGTAAATGTAACGGCAACTGATACCGGAGGCCTCTTCTCCACCAGCACACAGGAAGTGAGTGTCTAAAATCTCTGCTTTTGTATTGATGATCAACTGAATCCGTTTGTGTCAGAAATAGATTAACACAGCTGCAGCCCTTGTTTAAGCTTGTCTTGTTTTGATATTACAGATTTTCATGGTTGATGGCTCCTACAAGGTTGAACTTGAATTTTCACTTTCTCAATCGGATGTTGAACAAAACCTGGATGAGATTCGAAGGTGCTTTTCTCCTTGCTGCTGTTTTAGCTTGTTAATTGAGGATTGAAAGATTCCAGTTGTCTGTTTCCTGAGTAAATAGCTAAAACAATACATGCTATAATTTTTCCAGGACTCTCATGGATGCCACCAAGGCTGCTGTTCAAATTGTTGCACAGAGGTCCAGCACTGATGAGGCAACCAGGTAAGTATCTTTTCACACCACATACTCAATGTAATTCATCCTATAGCTAAAGACACATGACTTAGTCTGTGAATACATACTGAAACCCCAAGCAGGGATCTGGAGAGAGTCACTGTGGCAGATAAGATTTCGGATTGCTCTTTTAAAATACATTTTAAGCTGCTTATCATAGCTTTTCTATGAAGTACATTCATTGTAGACATTTTCAAGAAGTACTCTTACATCTTTAAACCAAAAATTGATTTGCTACATCTAGGTTTCTATGTAATCGTTGTACTTGTTTGGCCTGATTGAGATCAAATAGGACTCTATCGTGGCCCCCTGCTATTTATTTCTGTTCAAGGACTAATTTGCTCACTAGATGGCGCCAGTGCTCATGTAAAACACAATTAAGTTGTTGAAGATAAACTATGTGATCCTCAGCGTTTGAGCACAAATGCAGCAGCATAAGACGAACTTGATTTTGGAATGAAAACACCTGTAATTGTTGATTCAGGTGGATTATCGTTGGGTGCGAGCGTGTACGTTTTCTGTTCTTCTCTCAGGGCTTCAGTGTCCACATTCATTGAGGCTTATTTTGTATTCTTCAACGGGACGGCCCTCACCTCTGATGAAGTGACAGTGATGCTCTCCAGTCCTGAGTATTATCCTCACCTGGTACAGCTCGGCCTCAAATACATTGTGAGTAGGAGTGATTTCAGTTTTGTTTTGTGAACGTGTGAGTGAAAGTTTAATTTATTTTATTTCTAGTCATAGGTAAACTAATCAAATCAGAGTCTTGTCACTACACCACTATGTGACTCACTGTTCAGAGAAAAAAAAAAAGGCAGAAATCAACAAATGAATTGTATTTAAATGTTGACACTTTTAGTACCTGCTGTCATCTATGTAATGCTGAGGGTGCAATTCTTACTCCTGCTTCAGGGACAGTCTCCCGGGGAGGAACCTGAGGTGAACCCTGTGCAGTACATCCTGCTGGGGATGGTTGGGGGCCTCGTCATTGTTCTGGTTGTCCTCACCACGTCATTGCTGTGCACTCGCAGGACGTAAGAACAAACGTCCCTTTTATAAGGCCACAGGACCTATTTTCGTCATAGTAGCTTTGTTCAGATTATGTCGAAAATGTGCTACATTTACGTACTAAGCACCTCATTCTGCATTACAGTTTCAAGAGGAAGCTGAAGGCTGCTAATGCCATGAAGTCTGCTTCCATGATGATTTCTGACAACCAGAAAGGTGGTGCTGTGGTACCTGGGACCAACAAGTACACCCAGGAGGGGTAAGAAGGCAGCACTCACTACAAAGCTGATTAATGGAAGGCCACATCTTAAAATCATACCTCACAACAATGTTTGTGAATCATTTATCTATTACAGCGCTAACCCGGTTCTCAACCTCAACATCGAATCTTCCATCGCCCTCGACTTGGATGACGCGAGTTTAGACGTGGATAAAGTCAGGTAAAAGAAAGCACTTTGGGATGTGATTGGCAATTTTCAATGTCCATTCAGACACTCCGCTGAATAGTGTGGCTGACAGTACACAGCTCATGTGTGACAACATAATAAACTGGGGGGGTCATTGTGCTCACATCATGCTGTGCCAGACAATTGGCTTACATTTACTTGAAACCATCATTTATTTCTGAAACAGATATATTTGATCTCATTTTCTTTTCCTTTCTTCATCCAAGCCTGAACTCCCTGGACTATAACAATGACATGACCTTTCCCGAAAAGGGCACAAAAGTCAACATGGTAAGAAAACTTTTTGAAAACTCTCTTCACTTGTACTTATGAGGATTCAAATAAAGTCATTTTGAAACTTGCTTCCATTTCTTCCATCAGCTGATGATCGAAGAAGCAGAAGACGACGATCATAGTAGCCCCCCAGAGTACGTCGAACCGCTAGGAGAAGCGCTGGCACGTCGGGGCCAGAGGAAAACCTCTGACAGATCTCTCAAGGGTGTCACCAACCCGGCCTTTAACACTACAGACCTGTGATGTAAATGGTGATGAGAGATTAACATGCCAAATCAAACCTATTAACACTGTTGGATACAAAATAATCCCCTCATTATGTAGTCTTTTGTGATGACCAATAGTCCTGATCATAGAGAACACTCGATTCACATTTCTGGAAGCGGTGAATTACCTCATCAAAACATTTATTTCAAGAAAGAAAAAAGAGAACAACAGAGAAAAAAACCAAATATTGGAGGTGGTACTCCATGAATAAAGTATACTGATATTACACATTTTTTTTGTCAAACAGTCAAAAGGAATGTTGAATGGATATCTAAAAAATCTGTTTAAAAAAATTTGTTTTCATCCAGTCCTTTCTCTTTTAGCTGTTCGCCCTCCGAGCAAAGGCTCATACCAAGCTCACAGTTATGTGAATAAAAGCACAACTCTCATTAAAACTCTTAGCAACAATTTATTTTTGCAAAATGTCAAACAGTCTTGTGTATAGATGTCATAATCCACAGTGTAAAATGGAAAAGTAGCTGAAGCACAAACAATTGTTTGTGGTACAGGAATCCCTTTAATTTTTAATATTGTATTGAGCAACACTTTAAAAACTGTTTTGTTCCCAATGAAATCAATTGTATTAAAAGTTACATAAACAGATATTGATTGATTCTTTGCTGCAGTGAATGGAAATGTAAAAAAGAAAAAGAGGAATAGATGAGAATAATGCTTAATGTCAAGTGTGATAATGAATTCCTTATTTATGACTGCGTGCATGCCAAATTTGTGTGCCGGTTTCATTTGTCAATGTTGACTGGAATAAACCATCATGCAGAGGGACTTTGAATCTTTGTAAAAGCAGGAGATCTGTTCACTGACAACAACATGAATGTATCACAAGTGCAATCTGTGAATAAATTCAATTTCTTTCTAATGCTAACTTCATCTCATGTTATCGTCTCATATGTGGAAGTCAATGCATGAACACTAACATCACTGGCAATTTAATAACATCGGAATGGAAACATGTCTGATAAAATTTCCATCACATTATTTACAATTGTGCCAAATATCAATGCATAAAAATACAATAAGTAATAATGGCTAAAAATACCCTGATATCAGGAGTCGATTCTTTTTCTGAAAAGATGATTGTGCAGTACATTTGTTTTACTCTTCACAATACAAACAAGTCAAAACACTTTGCTGAATCTAAAAGCAGAATACAAGACATAAAAGCCTGCATCGATGGCTGGGACTCCTCTCAAAACCTGATCAAAGCAACATTTAGATCATTTCCAATGTTTGTACGTTCTACTCACTGAGGCAAAAATCACCACTACATAGTATCAACAGGCCACACAGGGTCGTAGATTAACAATCTCAACTATCATCTGTCTGCTGCAGAGCTCATCAGCAACCTGGAGAGAGAAAACTGGTTGCCATGGCTTCATATTGTCTGAGGTGTACAAAAAAAGCAAAGGGAAAAAAAAAAGAAGAAAAAGAACATCAATCGCAAAATGACTCAGTGGTCGACTGTGAATGGTCGGCGTGAAAAACCTTCAATAAGAATGATCACATTCATCAATCACTCTCATTTTTCTAACAGGGAGTCGATTAGTACGCTAGAGGGACGTCACAGCAAGTCAGAGAAACAGATAAAGTTAGGAGCAAAAAAAAACAAACACAGCAAATCTAATAAGAATTATATGGCTGTTTTTTTCAGTGAGTTAATACTTGAAGTATTAAATGCTTTTGTGCTTGCTTGTCTTGTGTGAGGAGGAGCTTCATTCCTCACACTGTCGAGACAATGTCATGCTTCAAGGAACGAGTGAGCGTTATCACATCCGTTGAGCATGCCGGGTGATAACCCAGCACAGATTTCATTCACTTCCTTCCAGGCAGCTCGTCTGGTTACTCAGTGGTATGAGCTCTGGAGCAACAGTTTGGCTGCTGCATGTTCTCCATCAGCTGGCGGAAGGGGTTTCTTCTGCGCCGGGCCACCTTCCCTTCCTTCTCTCCCCTCTTCCCCGCCCTGCCCTTACCTGAGCCGGACCCCCTCTGGATTGGCTCAGCAGTGAGGGGTGTGGCAGAGGGGTTCAGTGGAGGAGGGGGTGGCAGTGTGGCCTGCATCTTTTGCTTCTTCACCTGCTTCTCGAGGTGCTTCTGGATGGCCGAGCCCAGCACGGCTACCTCCACCACAGCCCCGTACACCTCCCACGTCATCCCTTTGTCATCCCAGCTCACCTCCTGCACTGGCTCTTCGCACTTCTCCTCGTCATTCTCCTCGCAGCTTGTTGCCTTGTTTTCTGCCTCCTGCTCAGCTGCCTCCACCTTTTTCTCATCAGTTATCTTCTGCTTTTCTTCAACGACTTCATCTTTCTTCTCATCGTCCTGCTCCTCTGCATCCTCTTCTTCCTCCACTATTTTCTCCTCTATGCTTTTCTCTTTCCTGACTTCAGGAAAAGTCATGGTGGTGGGAGTTCTCGGGGTCATGGGTGCTGTTGCAACAGAACGAAACTCCACTTGCTGACCCAGCTGCATCTCAGCATCTTTCGTCTCTGTACCCACCGATGTGCATTTTCCAAGAGAGCTGGGGAAGCGAAAGGCCTGGTCTCCTTCAGGGGGGGTCATTGGGCTGGTAGCTGCAGACTGACACTGCACCACCTCCAGACTCACCTGTGTGCGGATGTTGTGACAGCCGAAGGGCGCTGGTGATTCAGGAACGAGGGGTTTTGTTGCAGAGACATTGCTCAAATCTTCACATTTGTTTTCTTTCATCTCTGAATTGTCAACTTCCTTGTATGCTTTTGACTGTTGATCTGCAGGATCAGAGGAATCATCAGTTTTAGTGTGCTGATTGCTTGTGGTTGAGATGTCTTCTACGCCATCATTTGTTTCTGTGGAGATTGTTTCCTTTCCATCCTGCTTCTTTACATTGCTGCTGTTTTCTCCTTCTTCTTCATTTTCATCTATTTTTGCCATGTCTGGTTCAGTGAAGTACATAACTGATTCTTCATTATCCTCCTCGTCCTCCTCATTGTTGATATAGTGTGTGACTAAGATGGTTATGTCTTGATCCAAACTTCCCATCCGTGGCTGCTTACACAGCTGATTACTATCCCCCACAGTTCCCTGTGAATCTATTAATCCAGAAGCTGTACTGTTGGTTGTGGTGTCTGGAGATACATTTGAGTTGCAGACTTCACTAAGATCCTTTGATGTGCAAAATTTCAAAGCTCCAGTTATTTCTGACTTATCTTCTTCTGGACTTTTTGACGTGGCAAAGCTCTCTTGTTGGACACTGTCCTGCGTCTCCTCACTTTTTCTAGCTTTCTCGTCCTTGGGTGCTGTCTCTCTCGCAATAAGCTCGGGGAAAGCTGTGGTCGCTGAAGTCTTCGGGGTCATGGGGATGGGAGACGTGGCAACAGAGCAGAACTCCACTTTCTGGCCCATCTGCAGCTCGGCATCCTTAGTGACAGCATCTACAGTGCCAAATTTCCCAAAGGAACTTGGGAAGAAGAAGGAATGTCCCCCCTCCGGAGGAGTCATGGGGCTGGTGGCCACAGAGCAGCACTGGACCACCTCCAGGCTCACTTGTGTGCGCATGTGTTGCTGCCCAAAGGGAGCAGGCGAGCGTGGGTCGGAAGGGTCCTGAGTGGACGGCACAGGCACCAAGATATTATCAAGCTCAGCATTATTTTCTCTGGTGTAACTTGTGTTTTCATCCTTCTTGTGGTCAGCACCTTCACCTCCATCACTCGAAAATTCAATCGCAACTGTTGCATCATTATGCGAAGCTGTTATTGTTTCATCACCTTCATCAGTCAGAATGCAGTCTTTCTCTTGTTTATTGTCTGATTGGTCGGCGTTTCCACTGCCCCCTCCTGAGAGCACTTGATCTTTGGATGTTGGGTTTTTGTCTCTCACCTCGGCGGCGCTGGCATTCATATGTACTTCTGGCAGAAATTCCCCTCCAGTTGTTGTTTCAGGACCTGTGTGTAGTTGATGTCCTTCAGGTGCATTGCTGATGTCTGAAACTCCTGTGGACACTCCGTCATCTGTCTTCTCACAAGGCTGGTGGTCCTCTCTGAGACCTCTCGTCTCATCCTTTAGACTTCCCATTCTGTCTCTCATTAAAGTGCAAAGAAATACCTGCAGGGCATAACACAGCAAAGACACGTTGTTTGTGCAATTTGTAATCAGAATCAAGCCAGACCAGGAGTGGATAACAAAACCACATTTTGTTGTTGTGATAAAAATACTCCGTCATGCAAAATCAATGCCAAGTTACACTCACATGTAACCAAGTTACATCACTGCTACTACTTGATGAAAATGGTTTGCGTGTCATATTTTAGTGTCTGGATACTGTAACCTGACATAAGTACTTTAACTGAGCACTGAATCACATTTATTAAGAATGACAGTTCAAGTAGACTTTGTATAAACACATTTTTACAGATCCTGTGTCAAATCCTTCTGCTCTAAAAATACACCAGCCTCACATATGCTTGCTTTCTCGTTTTGCCCCGTTTTACATAACACTTAGGAGCACGTCTCTGTTTCCAGGGCAGTCGTCACATTTTAACCTTACACACAAATATGATAACTGTAAAACAAAAAAGAAAGAAGGAAAGAAAGAAAGAGAGAAAATAAAAGAAAATATCACAAGCCAGTGACATACCTCAGCAGTCCAAGTCAAAGTGAAGCTTCCCCAGAACTCTCCCTCAGATTTGGGTCAAACATCACAAATCTCACCGATGATCAAAAGCAACATCTTCCCGAACATCTCTCCTCTTGATTTATAGTGATAGCAGAGGCTACAGGTTTGCCTCTAGAAGAATCTATCTTAGGCAGTCCTCGCTCTTTAGGCTGTGGCTGTGGCAGTGTCTATTGAAAAGCCTCACATTTCCAGTTTCCCTGGAAACCACGGTCGGGTTCTGGCAGTGAGTGGTAATGTAACGACAAAATTTCTGTTCTCCTCTCTAATCATCAGCAAATCATGGCAATTAGCAGCAGGTTCTCATAGCTGCACAAATGGATGCTGTGTGAACTAAAATACATAAGTGAGCTGGCTTTGTTGGGGAATAAATGATTAAAGTGGTCTCCACAAGTGATAAGTGTGAGGGTGGCAGGAGGGAGGGCGAACTATGCAGAAAGGGATTTCTCAAATTGATAAATGATCAATGATTTGTAGCAAGAAAGTGATATGTGGATCAGTGAAGCCCATATTTGCATGACCATTGTCAACATCTCAAAAACCCCCTAAGGCAAATTTTATTCCCTGCTATTGTCAATACAGGATAGAACATCACATTCATCACTATGCAGGCTGATGGAAACTTCATCCTTATAGATTTACAGCCTTATAAAACCATTGTCTTATGTACATTTGTTGTTGCACAGTTGCTTTCTGTTTTCATTATTAAACAGTAAAAACCTCTACAGTTGTTGGCCCGTTGGAGGAGAGTCAGGGGGGAACTATTCCCCTCCTGTGTCTACCATTATCAGAGCCGGTGATTAAGAATAATACAAATGATTGTGAAAACAAAAGAACTACACCCACATTTCCCTTTTGTAAAACAGATAAATATGTGCAGATCATTAGAGACCCCCCCCCCCCCCCCCCCCTTCAAAATAAAGTAAAGCCAACTCAGTGCTTTTGGAGGAAATCTGAGAAATATTTGTAACAGTGAGTGCTCTGCTGAAATTGTACATGAAAGGCAACAGAGGGTTTCAGCTGAAGGAGCCTGGAGGAAGCAGAGCTGTGCCTCCCACACAAACAAACACTTGTAAAACACCAAGTCTTTCATGGCCCGTTCCTCCCTCCACCCGCTTTGCTCTGCGACACACATTTCTCCAGAGCCTCTGTAATGCCCCTTGCCTCGAGTAATTGTGTGGGACCGAGCATGTTTAAATTTCTTTGTTTTCTGAATATCTTCCACTGTAGCTATGAGATGTGGCTCTCACCAGAACACAGTGTTCTGGCAGAAGTATTCTCACCATTAACTCGAAGGCCTCCGCCAATCGCAGGCCGCTGCAGACTTCTGTTGCCCAGCAACAACGTAGTGTGTGATGGAGGGAGGCGAGTGTGTGCGCGCACCACCGAGGACCAAGGTAGACGGCTCTTATCACACTCCCATCAGGAGCCATCGGCCTGCCAAAGGCCATCTTCTCAGCAATGTGTTGGTAATAACCACCATGGTGATTCATTGATGAGTGCTCTCCACAGTAGAAAAACAGGATGCATCACACACAGTGTTTCCAGTGCTACAGACAGTGTTGTCTCTGCTGCGTGTGGCAAGATATCACATTTTATGAACCTGACAAAGTTGGTATCTGTTTATTTCCCAAATAATCACATGTTAAAAATCTACAATAAGGCTGGAAAAACAAATGGAAAATTGGAAAGAAAAAAAAAGGACAATTTATAAAGAAGGAATGTTAGCTCAATAGAGATATATACAATATATTTACTATATGTTTTTTTGATTTCCTGATGCAAACTAATTTCTATTTAAACATTATTTCTCGCCCTTAAACCTATGGGTGATCAGGCGAGTTGGCTCATCTAAAGTCATTCATTCTTTGCAGATTATTTGCTCTCCATTTTCTGTCCAAACTCCTTGATGGCGTCCGAAGCTTTGTCCGCAGCTTTTCCTATGGCTGACTGTGTCTGCCTGCTGGCCTCTTGAGCAGCTTCAAGTCAGAAATCAAGCAGATGACAAACAAAATTTGGGAAGTTAAACAATTTGAAACTTTTAGGGAAAATAAAAAATGATATAAAGTTGTTTCAGTCAGGGTAAAATTATGTGCAGAACACACAAGCTGTAGGCGAATATTGAGTTTCTTCAACAAAGAACAAAAAAGGCAGTCACTGTATTGAAACTTCTGATTGTGCCATATGTACAGTTCAGCAATACATGACAGAGAACGATCAACCAATTATTCCAAAATCTAGGAGTATTATTATTATTATTATTATTTTCTTTTTTTTACATATTTCAATGTAAAAAAAAATCATCCAAATTTCAATTTTAAAATCTTAATTTTAATTGCAAATTGAAATTTTTCTTAAGAAGTAAGATACTGACAGCTGACACTTTTGTTTGCTTCACATAACACTGCAGGATAACATGATGATGCTTCAAACACCAAAGCGACTGTGCACTTTACCTATGTTGGCTGTTTCTTTGGAGGAGTCTGCCACCTGCTGCACAGCTCCTTGAGCTGCCTGCACTGGAAACACAGTACAGGGTCTCACAAAACATTTTTTGCATTTAATGTTGTTTTCACATAAAAAAAAAAATGCTTTTAATTCCATTTTAGGGAAAAAGTATTATATATTTTGCAAATCAAGTGTTAATAGTGTCAATCCCTTCCAAAAAGAGATCACCAGATCATTGACTGGCACTTTATAATCTCAACTCCTTGTCCCGTACCTGCACTGTCTGTCACTCCCTTTGCAGCTGAGTGGCTCGAACCCTTCAGGCTCTCAAAGGACTTCTTGAACGAGGCCATGGCTCCTGTGTCTGTCCCCTCAGCGTCCACACATTCGTCTGACCCGAGAGCAGCCGGCGCGGCTGTTTAATACCCGCTGTCAGAGCCCGACATCACCGAGCCTGCACTTTCCAGGCGGATTAACTTGAACAAAACCTGCCCAAAGGAACTGATCAGACTGGCATCCCAAGTATGGCAGCATCCTGCCAAGGTCCAGGGCCCGCTCAGCACATTTTACTCATCCGATAATCAAACCGCCCAGACAATAGTGAGCAAAAACGATAAGCACAATGAATTTGAGATTTTTGTTTAAATCAGCATGCCAAAACAGATAAAATTACAAAAATATCAGTGCATAACAATGAGTTTGAACATTATCGAGCAACAATAACAAATGGTTTATTTTTTGTAGTTTTTATTTACAGAGGATTTGTATGTCTGGCTTAACACATAAACCTGTATACTGACAAGTCCTGCAATTTAAAGCACATATTGATATGACAACCATTATGATTCCAAGACATAATATATTGACTTTAAAATCTTCAGTACACACAAACACACGCACACACAAACATGTATACACTGTCTGTTTCTAACAGATAGTTCACTGGAATGATTTCACAAGCAACTATAAAGATACAATGTAAAAAACTCTTACTTCAAAAACGTTCAAAATAACTTCCCAAAGAAATGAAAAAAAAAGAAAAAGAAAAACAAAGTAAAAACCCACAAACAGGCATTGCTGACACTTAGGAGGATATTATTGTAATCATATCTGCTTGCAACCTGTCATATTTATTTTTTCCACCCCCAATGCCTCATTGGAAGATGATAAACATCTATTGCACATTTCTAAATACACATACACACTAGTACAAAGTCACAAGCCCCGGCTCTGGTCTCATTTCGTTGGGAGGGAGTCAAGGAAATGAGACTGGGAGGGCAAATCCTACATCTCAATAAATACCTACACCCAACACATTACATTAATAACATGACATTTACAATATATAATAATAAAACATTTGTCTTGAAGGAAGAACATTTTTCAGTGGGAATGCTTGTCTAGTTTGTGGTTTTTTTGCAACGGGGATATAATTGTAATCGTTTCAGCATTTGTCCTTTTTGTTATTAGAAATATTATTGTGCTGCTGGTTGGATGGTGGTTCATACTGATGCTTTTATGCTTCTGGCTCGTAGTCCTGGCTCTCCTGGGAAAAGAAAAACAGGCTTTAAGAGACGAGCAGGGTCAATTTTGCAGCACAGGGTTAAAACCAACAGTATGGCTTTAATTAAATCTTAAATTCGGCTTTAATCCGTTTAAGAATACATGACATGGAGCTTAGGCGGCCCTTGATGTACAGGAGGTAATGATGTCACTCCATCTGAGCGCCTGTGCTGGCTGTTCGGTCCCTCCAGCCAACAGAGGGCAGCACGAGCCTGTGAGAGCTTCAAGGACGAGTCGTGAGCACACTCACTATTCTTGTAACCCTGCACACGCCTCCACTGCACACATGGTCATGAAAAAAACAACACGGCCTCCGATAGTCTGAAGCCATCTAATGTATTCAACACCACAGAGTGTGACCGTGGAGCAAATGGATTTTTCTCTCCAGTTCCTCCCAGAGAAAGCTCGCTTCTCTCTGCAGCACACAGACTCCATATTTACAGCAATGCAGGGAGACCCTGATATTACCCACAATGCTCGGAGGCACAGGACGTCATCACCACACCCATTCACACTGAGCTCTCACATCGCTGGTGTAGCAAAGGATGGGGGAGGGGAAAGAGATGTGGAGGAGTGGGAAAAAGAGATGGAGGAGGATGACACAGGCTACTGATGCTGGCAAATTCACTTTTAATCTGGAGCTCAAGGAATATCTCAGTTCTATTTCTCCATCTGGTTAATTAAATTATCTAGATATGGAAATGCTTGCAAGGACCAAAAAGAAGATTCAGGCTAATGCATTGAATTAGTCAGACATTAAAACTGAATCTGTCAAAATCGCAAGTGTCATCTTATTCAAGCTGATTCTTAACATTATACAGGTTTTGACTACAAACCAGAGTTGTTCTAACTTCAAATCATCATCTATACTGACAAAACGGTCCTGTCAACATACTATATATATTGTGAGATTTCATATGCCATAACAGACATTTAAAATCCACTTTTAAAGCCAACAATTCAGCACAGATTCTTTTTTTCACCTGACTGTCAAATTCCAAAAATAGCCCTCCATGCACACACACACACCAGCACACACTCAGCACTCGGTGTAGGTAGGTGGTGCTATATTCACAGTGCACTGCATGTCTGGTGGCAATTGGCAGGTTGAGTGCTCTGTTTCAATTCCCACAGAGAACACAACTCACCTCAGCTTTTGCTGTTGTGTGGGTCAGAAGAGGTGGGGAAGTGTGGAGTGCCATTCAAATGCAATACGGCTAAAATGTGCAGTCATGCCATGCTCGTGAATACTGATGAGCTTCCATCTATTGTAAGTGAATGGGCTCATCGCTGTGAAGTTTTCTTTTTTTTTTTTACGGGTTCTTACATAACACGCTAAAAGCCCTTTACAACAAACTCATAGTGCAGACCAGAGTCGAGTTAAAACACTATGAGTTGTGACATTTTTACACTGAGCGCAGACATGCATGCACTGCGTGACGTGCTGTCTGATTACCTGCTGGGACTCATCATATGTCTCCCCTTCTGGCTCAAGCATCGCCTCTCCCTGGCCCTCCATGGCCTCCTGCCCATACTCCTCAGGCTGCAGGGAGAGTGAGAGGAAGAGAGAGTGAGGAAGAAGGTAAGATTCACAGAAATAGAAACAAATGTACATACGTGCAGCTGAAGTTATGCTTGAGCTTTTGAAATGACATTCCCTCGTGTTTTTTTTACGGCGTAATGCAGGAGTTTTCTCATACATTAGTCATATAAAGCCAAATTAATTTCAATCGGTAATTATAAAAACTAATTTGTTAGATGGGGGGGGGGGGGGGGGGGGATTGGGGGATCTTAGGTGGTCAAGGGATGCCTTTATAGAACATAAGCCATTGAATGTGTTAAAGAAATGGACTGACATGATTAAGAAATGTGCTTTAGTATAAAACCAAATATGCACCAGTTAGCAACAGTTAGGTACAGATGGTGGAAAAGGGTGATGATTGAAATTAAAGCAACTAGCAAGCGAAGACTTTTTACTGCATATGGATCTTAACAGCTGTTAACGGCAGTAATATCTCATAATGTAAAAAAAAACCAAGGTAAATGCTGATATTCAACCAAAAAAAGTACTACCTAAAAAAAGCGTATGTGCAAGAAGAAAAATGCTTTAATTGTGCATTGTTTAATAAACCAAGAGTTTAAGCAACATTCCATGCATGCATCATCCTGTTTGTGGTCTTTAACATATGATTTCACCTTCTCCAGGATTACAGCAGATTATGACATCATCTGTGAACAAACACAACACACCTGTCTTTAAAGACAGAATCACACATGTCACTCTCGGGCCTTAAAGGTAAAACTAGTTGCGGGAGAGATTGCAACCCACAGTCGTCCACAGTCTGACTTGTACTATTAAGGAGCAAATCCAGGACAATATCCAACTTTATTCTCTAAAAACATTATTCTCCCCAGCTGTTCTTCATGCTGAGTGTCAAATGCTGGCAGGCTAATACTCAAACCACAACATGTTGAACAACAACATATGAGCATTGGTATCATGACATGAACATCTGTTGAGAATGCAGCTGTGCAAACAAAGCCGTGCACGGCTGCTGGTGTGGCTGTACAGTCAGTATTGTTCAAAAGGTGCAATATATAGTAGATATCTCATTAATCAGGCCCTGAACAATGTGACTCAAATGTAAGGTGAAAAGGAACCGGGGCGAGACAAGTCTAAAGTCAATAGCAGAAAAGGTCCTAAAAGTCAATAGGAGAAAGAAAAAAAAATAAATAAATAAATAAATAAATAAATAAATAAAGTCAATAGCAGACTCATCTGTCAGCAGTTCCCTCACCTACCCAGCATGTGGAACTGAGCCCAAAGCACACTGGCTCGCTCTCCCTTAATGAAAAACTGCTTTCACATTCTAAAAGGAATCAATATCTTCCTCAAACAGCTGTGATCACTGAGGCGTGCAGCAAACATCACTTAAACAGGAATAAATATTACATTTACTGGGAAGTATTTTAAGCTGAGGATTGATACAAATGCGATGGCCCAGTGAGTATTTCTAGTAGTGCAATGGTTTTTCTTTTTTTTTTGTGTGTGATTTACTTCAAATAAACGACAATGTGTTTGTAGTGATGGTGGTTGCATAGTGCAACATTGATCACATAGTTGATCTTTTTTTTATACAATTCTTAAGAGGGCAACAGAACAATACGACTCAAAGGGATTAACTTCATCCCACAAGCATCACTCACTCCACCAGCTCTTTGTTAGCTCCGCCCATCAATGGCTTCTATGGACCAAAAGAAACCCCACACAATAACCAGACATCACGTTGTCACTGAGGCATCGCAGAAAATCTAATAAGATGATGTCTTAACACTGTAAAACAACAGTTCAATTTCTCCTTCTTTGCCATACCTGCCACTTAAGAGCCCTGAAAACAAAGCCAGTGGGTCACCACACATTTATTTTTAAACTCAGCTCTAATCAAGTCAATTAGGTCAGAGAAGAACAGACCGTAATCCAGTGTGCTGTATCAAGCTAGTGTTATTGCTGTAAGCCCAGCAACGCGATTAGCATGGCTTTAGGAGCTGCACAATGCGAGACACGGCTAATCAGATCACCGGCTGAGAAAAAAAAAGTGACCGTGAAGAAGAGTGTTTATGTTATTGTAGTAAAGGGGAGCGATTAAGTTGTATGCCAGACTGGCCGCGGCTTCAGATTCGGTCACGCACAAAAGAAACCACAGTTCAGACACGAGTCAGTAGCACAAGTCAAAACCATATTCATTTGTATATTTATAGTATTCCTATTTGTAAGTTGTCTGCTTTGAGGACTAAATTGATATAATTTTGAGAATTTTCAGGTTACTTATACTTTAAAGCTGTGGTTCCCAAAATGGGGCGCAGAACCTCCCAAAGGAAGGAACCAGCGACCACAAGGGGGAGGCGAGGCTTTGCCTGCTCCAAAAATTTAGATGAGCGCATGTCAAAGAAAACCGGAATAAGACACTGAGAATGTGACCATTGCTTTTGGAATGGTCGTGCTTTTGTGGCTCCAGCCGTCCACTTCCCTGAGACAGATAATCAATACTGAGAATAGATTGATGATGGATGTTTTTCTATGTTTGCAGGAGTGGGCGTGTCCAGTGTTTTGCTGCATTGCAAAGTTTTTGGCAAGTCAGATTCTGCAGATGGGGTTCGCACCCTTTCTTGGAGACAATCCGGCTCCAATTGAAATATTTTGGGGGAACCACTGCTGTAGAATATCTGCACGCTTGAGTCAGACTGGATGTACAGCTCAGTAAAGTGGAACTGGCATGGAAATGTAGCTGTGCACATTTGATAACAGTGTCAACAGTTTAACAGTGTGTTGTCAGGGTGTTGAGATGAGAAGTTTTATCACTCAGATAGCGCCTTGGAGAAGCCTATTAGAGCAGGCTGTCAGATTTATGAGATTAGCAAATCAGCGGAGAGGGTCCAGCTCTGAGGGATGAAGGCTTAGGACGGGATGAGAACCTCACTGTTCCCCTGACAGTCTGACAGAGATAGACAAAATGTCAACACGCTGACGGTGCAGGACCGGGTCATGAAAGCGAGAGAGCACACAGGAAGTCAAAAATGCTTAATGCCTCTAGTTACATGTAAAAATCTGAAAGGAAAAGTGGGAGGAATTTAGTTTTTTTTATACTATGAGCCAAAAGGCAACTGAATAGTAAATCAGTTAGGTCAGTGTGCAGTCAGGCTGGGTTCATGTCTCTTTTCCTTCCAGAACAAGAGTAATATAACACTTAAAAGTATCTATTTAATGTTTATATAACAATTCTTTTTAATATTTTCTTTTAAAAACCCTGTATATCAGCCTTTTTGTGCAAATTTCCAACATACTTCCTACCTGCAGACCGAACAAAGATTATTCAGCTTTTTTTCCTCTATGAAAGTATCATCCTGTTTCCTCCGCTGAGAGGAATCCAATCTCATACAGTAAATATGCGTGTGCAGACAGCAGACGAGTAAAATAGATGGCAAGCCTCTGAGAGTAGTAACTCCGATTTGGAGTGACATTCAGATTCATCAGATTTACCCCCGCTGAGTAAGTCTGGCTCTGCGACAGCGATGATCCTGCCCAGGCTGTAATGAACACAAATCAGAGCGTGTTGCCAAGTGTAAGCGAGCCTTGGACTTGGAATGGGAACGTCTTTTTGATTTCCCACATGTCCTCAGGCACGTGAGCAAACTCATTTAGTCCCAGTCAGGATGAAAAGGAGAAATAAAAGTACAGGTGCAGTTAAAAAACAATAATTTTAAATTAAAAGCTTTTGCCAGTTACTTCCAAACTCACAGCAAATGAACTAAAATGTTTCAAGCCGCCTTTCCTAAATATTGAGCTCTGATATTTATCGCCTCTGGTTAAAAAGATAATGTCATATTTTGGGATGTTATGTTTCTGATTTTCATGACTTCAAACTACGAAATTATGAAAATAATTGTCAAAAATGTAAAACACAAATCCAATTAGTTGTAATAAAATGATTCGAAGCTCTCCCACTTAAATTAATAAAAAAAAAGTATTTTGAAATGCGGTGTACAAAGTGCATTATAAATACTTCTATAGATGGATGATAGTTTTCAGGGTCACTTTATGCTTATTTTATTGTTTTTGAGAGGAAAGGCGAGTCTTTTACCACATGAAGTTAAATCTGCCTCAATCTTTTGTAGATTTAAAAAAAATTTTTACTCTAAGGACCTGATTTACTAAGATCCTGCATAAAGCATGTGATCGGTCATGCAAATAGATTGTGATTTCAGTTTTTGTGCATTTGGCGAGTGATTTGCTCAGAATAACACCACGAACGACAAATGTCATGGGTAACTAGTTGAGAAAATGCCTCTCGTCAGATTAGCAGCATCCCTGCTAAAGCCGGAGCATGTTTACGCCTTGTTTTTAAATGTGGGAAAACCAGACACAATCATCAACAATGCAAACATCTTTATCTACAGTAAATCACATTACATGTTGCACATTAATCTAACGGCATAAACTCCCCCCTTGTAGTTTGCACAATATATGATAAAATGTATTATACATCCGAATACTCCATTTTCAAATGCTTTAAATCAACAGTTTATTTTATAGGTTATAGGTTTATAGGTTATGGATTTTATATCCCCTCTGCATGCTCCATCAGTAGATCAAGTTCCACATGTACTCTATGTGTGCAAAATATAATTGTTGAGCCTGCTTTATACCTGCAACCTTTAAGAAGACCCTCCCCTCAACTATCTGTATAGAAATTCTGCTGATTTTCTCATATTTACCAACTCCCTGCAATATGGGAGCAGTCCAAGCCTGCTTTGACATCTCAACATTTAATTGGGTCAGGCTGGTATATTTTCTCATTTGCAGCTTCTGAGTTCGCCTTTTTTTTTTAACTGTCTTGTGCTAAATTGTAATAATATACATACGAAGGACCTCTTCAGCTCGAAGTCAGTAACCTTTTCCTACATCCTGTCACGTAAGAAGAGGCCATGGCCTGGTACACTACCACTGCTTTCTGCTCTGCCAAATCGTTTCCTCTGAGAGAGCTGAAAATAGTCTAATTATAAATCTTCAAATGCACAGGTCATTCTTTGACATAGTTACACATCTCTGTTTATGTACTTGAAGAAAAAAAGAATCTGATAGGATATTGTAAAATATGAAGCTATATACTCCGTACCCATGCTGAGTTGAGCTCTAAGATCGGGACTATTAGAAAGACAAACCTAAAGATATGAAGGCCTGACGTTAGACAATTAATAATTTCTAAATCTTTATACGGTTCCAATGTAATTGAAGACTTGTCATACACTATATATCTTGTAGAAAGCTTTCCATTGGTGAATCCGAGTTTTCCTGCACAACATATTTGCAGTAACCAAGCCCCTTTGAAAATGATTTCTCAGTTTTTGCCCAGCTGACTTGTTTGAGTTTGTGTGTGTGTGTGTGTGTGTCTACATGTCTTCACACTGGAGTCTTGTTCTGTCTTCTATCAAGAATGCGCTGAAGACCAGGTTGTGTTGTGTTACTCTGATGGTGACTGTGATGATGCCCAGTACATACGTTCATGTCGGATGGGAACTCGTCCTTCTTCACCAGGCCGGTGGCAGCGACGATGTTCCCCATGGCGCCAGTGGTCTTCTCAGCCACTGCAGACACACAGACACACAGACACGCACACACACACACACACACACACACACACACACACACACACACACACACACACACACACACACACACACACACACACACACACACACACACACACACACACACACACACACACACACACACACACACACATTATCTCAACGGAAGCTCCAGACAGATTAAAAGCATGCTTGTGCTCGTCGTCTACTTCCCAACAGATTAATGTACTTAAAGGCCACTTACACATGACCCACACGTTTCCCTATTGCCATAATGAATTTGCCATTTTGTGGTGAGCGGTAATGTCTCGTCTCAATAATGTAACAGAGCTTCTTACAGGAAAAGATACTGATGTCAAGATCTGCACGGAGAAAATCTCACCTGTGCCGACGCTGTCTTTGGCCTTGGAACCTGAATTTGTGGGAGAAAAGGAAATAAGTCAGCAAAGAAGGATGAACAATTAAAAACAAAAATGTTCCTCTTGGTGTGTGAGAGTGAGTGTATATATGTGGACTGTGGACACCTCCCTGAAATATTGACTGAGTCTCTAACACCATCCATTTTCAAGAAAATCTTTAACAGGAGTCTGACTGAGTCTCTAATTCCTTAAAGAGCAAGACTGCTGAGCCTCTCCTGTATTGTACTAATTAAAACAACCATCCTCCTGTTCAGAACTACTCACACGATAAACTGATACAAATGACAATAATAATATTTCTAACTGCTTTAACTGTTTTGGGATACTCCAGAACAATCCTGGCCACAATGCTGGAGATTTCTCTGTGTTATCATATCAAGCTACAATTACCCCTCATGGCTGATTTAAACCAGGAACCTGGACATTGTTCACCTCTGACCTGTGGCAGATCTCCTTCATGTACAGAACTCTCCATCAAGTTCATTGGACGATCTACTTTGTGAATGCTGGTTGTGACCGTCCTCTCCGGTGTGTAGTGACAATAGGACTTACTAGTCCCTGAGAGTCTTTAAATGAGGAGACAAAAAAGCTGCAACCTCTTTTTTGGCAAAAAACGAGCCTCAGAGCAAAACATCAGTATGAGAGATGTATCCATTTCATCTATGGCTTCAAAGAAATGCGATAACCTAATCTGAAAATTAGGTGTGTTGAAATCTCAATAGCAGATTAGAAATGTTAGATTTATCAGCATTTTATGTAAAATGTTCTGTCATCTAAGTACTTGTTAGAAATGATTGTTGTAGTCATATCATTGAAACATAATTAAGCGCACACATTCTTAATCTAATTCTGTGCTACTGCTGTGTACCGAATGGTAATGCTGTGAATGTGAGGTTAAATTGAACTGAAGAAATAAAATGCCATAAATTAAGACTGATACGTTGTGGAGGCAAGTGCTGCGTTTATAGCAACGGCGTATAAATACAATGTGGAGTAAACAGGAGCTCAGTGAATCAGCCTTTTCATCGAGGCATTAAAAGTCATCACTTGCGGCGTAGTTTTCTCATTTCTGCCTCTCCTTGCCGTTGACTGCTCAGCCCAGCAGGGCGGGTGGTCTGCAGCAGCTGTCAAAAGGTGGGCCACAGACCTATCAGATTGTTCTTACCCCTCCTCCAAGAGACGCCTTCGAGCATATCATACGCGGTTTTCTAGGGCAACACCGCCCTCAACAAGCAAATTATTTTTTACCTTCCTGCTGTCGCGCCGGCATGATGAAAATGAATGTGCACATGTTGCGACGGCAGTCTGACAGGCCGGGCAGAATACAAGGAGCGACTGAGACACTGCACGAAACATGTCTGGTAATGAGACCTCATGGAAACACTGACAAGTTCTGCTGGAGGACCCAGTGTCCTGCACATCTGAACACGCTGCTGCATGATCAGCGACACGAGCTGGAGACAGTAGAACCACGAGAGGTGCTGGTGCTCTGACCACAACTGTGCAAGTGACTACATCAGATTCCTGACAGGCATGTCCTGGATCCCACAATCGCACTGACACTGTGACCAAATTTCGAACAAATACGAACCACCACATTTGTCTACGCAGGTATGAAGTGGCTAAAAGTGTGATATCCTGACATATCCAGTGCTGAAACAAGAATTTTATTAATAAGTGAGCCGATAAAGAGATTTTTGAGAAAGATAATTGACTAATACTGAGTAATAATTCAAGAAGAAATGGTAAATGAATTTCTATCTGCTCCACCGCAAGGACTTCCTACTCTTTCATTATATAACTGTACACAGTTAATCTTTGTGTTTTTGAATGCTGGTTAAATGAAACAAGCCCACTGAAGATGTCATTGTGGTGTCTTTGGACGCTCGCCTCAGTTTCCCTCATTTTATAGGTGCATAAACTTTTCTTTCATCAATAACAAAAGTGTTTGCGAGTTGCAGGCTGAGAAATATTAAAGCCAAAGAGGTACAACTCAAATGAATTCTTCTATAATAAGAACAATATAATTTTGTCCAAAACTGGTGGAAAATATAATTTATTTAAATATTATTAATTATTTATTTCTGAGTTATGATTATACACTATTAATTTATAATGCTTGATTATTGCCAAGCTACACAGATATATCAATTATGCATGACATTGGCCTAGGCCTCACACGTGAAGTTGAAGAGCAACTAAAAAGGAATTTGACAGATCTGGAAGTTACACACGTTGTTTTCACAGTTCCTGCTCTACTTGCTGCCAGCTGCTCGACAACACGTCTCCACATGTCCATTCAGCTCCATGTTACCTATGTTTTATGACTGAAATAATACGAAGCAAGTGAAATAGGATGATTTCAGATACATATCGAGTCACTGCAGGTCGGCCAACACCGAACCGAGGAGGACAAAATGCTGAGGCTTTTAGTCTGTTTGTCTCCAGGGGGTGACCGAGGGCTGACACTGTTTCACAATCTGCTGCTGTCCAATACACGGACATGTGGCAGGAGCTGCTCCTACCGTCCTGCTGCCCCACCCCCACCCCTTGTTCCCATCTCCTGCCGGTGGCCCAGTCAAGTCTGCTGCTGAGAGGCCACAAGGACAGTGCCCTGCTCAAGCCAGTGCCTCTCGACTGCAGCTCCTATACCTCACCGTGTAATCAACCATGCTACACCGATTTTCAGATGATGGGTAAAGTCTTTATATACTGCATCAGACGGGGTTAATAAAATAAAGACATTGATTACCTGACAGTCTGGCTGCAATGTATTCGAAGAGACAACACACAATATTGCCTTTCATCTATGATACGTTTGTGAGAAAGACTACAACATTGCGCGAAGTCTCACGTATGAAAAAAAGCATCCTAATAGTTTTTAATTCTGGATTCTTCTTTATTTACGAAAGGCATACTGCAAAACCTCTTGTCCTAGTTTGATGGTTTTAATTTACCATATCTGGTAAGTCTTTACATACAGTCTGAGACTGCTGCAACTGTTCTACAAATCTGGATTTGTTTTAAGTACATGGCAATAGTGATCCAGAGGTTGGGACAAGAAGCTTCTAAATGAAAGTTCACTGGTTAAAATCCCACTGTAATGGGTGACCACTGTCCATGAGAAAGCCCCGAATATGTATTTATTACACTTACAACAAATTTAGTTAAAAAAAAAAAGTGTCTTAATGAAATGGTTAATAGGTTTATCATGCAATTATCTTTTGTCATGTTTTTGTTTCAAAAATGTGAAAGAAAAAAGCATCCCCCTGCCCAGCAGATTGTTCCTGCTACTGTACCCTGCCTGAAGTTCCAGGGCGGGGACGGGCCTGCCTCACACAATGAAGGCCTGCGGTATGATTCAAACATGTGTTTCAGGACATAAGCTGCCAACAGCTGAATCATAAACTACGCTCCCTGCTCATCTGCTGCTGCTCCTGCTAGTAACAGGAACATTGCCAGTCACAAGGGACCTGAGGAAGAAATCACATGCAAATGGGGCAGAGAGATTTGTGATCACCTTACCTACAAACATGACTCCTTCCTTGGTCTTTTCTGCTGCCACTGCAACTCCTTCCTTGGTCTTCTCTGCGGCCACCGCCATCCCTTCTTTTGCTTTAGACAAACCCTTCATAAACACATCCATCTTGGCCGATCTACTGTGGAGAGATGGAGCACACACAGTGCTGTCAGTGACCATCACTGCTGACACATGTGGCTTATGCACGATTCCATCTAATAACTCAGATTGGAATCATTTCATTTTTATAAAAAATCGATTCTTATACACTTTTATGGACACCAGGGCCATAAATCAGGGGAAACTAAGGAAGCACCGCCTCCTGTGGTAGATCGTGACAGCTGTGGTCCAGCCATCAGGCTGTAGTAAAAAACCCTCAGCTCACTCATGCGTTCAGCCCTCCTTTTCACGTCCTCGTCAGTGCATGAAATATTCAAAGAACCCCCCCCCCCCCCTAAAAAAAAAAAAGGAGATTTCAATGAAATGGTTAATTGTGGGAGCACTCATCAATTATTGCTTGTCTGTAATGCTACTCTCGGTGGCAGCGGGATGACATGACTGCGCCAGGGCCTATTTAAAGGGACTGGCCAGCACATCATACGGGAAGGTGGCATCTATTTCAACAGCTACGTTACGTCGCTGGGGGAAGGGAGGCACGATGTACAAGCGTGATCTCTGCACGAAGCACGGTGTGCACGTCGAATTATACGTTTGATCGTACGAAAAGAAAGAAAAGAAAACGAAAACGGGTAAAGAGAGAGACAAAGCTACAGAGTTGCAACACGAAGGTTTTTAAAAAAAGATTTTCCGGCACTACACACTAACCATCATGGATGCTGCAGGTCAAGTCTGCAACGTCCACAATGTGCACCAATTGCATGATGTCGACCGTTTCCCACATTTACACCCGCCTTAAACAAGACTATGTGTTACCTGATACACACACATTACACATAAGGTCCAATGAAGTCAACCGAGAGTGTGAGTATTATAAAGACGCCGTTGTGAATATTGCTTGCAGGCTCTTAGTTATCGTAATAAAAGGCGACGCTTGTATGCACGCTGCTCTGTCTAATGGTGGTGACCTCTATGTGCTGAATAAAACGACAACAGTGATGGAGTGCAAGAAGGAAAAGCGCCCTTACCTATTTACAAATAGCCTTCGATTGGTCCCCTTATGATTCGGTCGCACTCAAGTCAAACTATCGTCTGAATGGGAGATTTCTTCAAATGATCACTAGGTGGGCCTTCCTCGGGATGATCTCCACCAACAGGGACGGCCGCCTTCACAGTGCGGCTGAGAACTATCACGCCCCCCCCCCCCCCCCCCCCTCCACCCGCTCCTCCTCTCCGCCTCCTCCTCTTCCTCCTCCCCTCTCTCCACCATCACTGGCTCCTTCAGCTATTGATCAGCTTAAATGTCAAACATCATCAAAAAGGAAATTTGGTTAATAGAGCCCGTATGTCTTCTCTATCCCTGTTCTAGTAATACTCATGATTGAAACTATAACACCAATAGATGTAATGTATGTCTATACGAACTATTAAAACTATAGGAATTCAACTGTGATGTCACCTGTTGAAACACTCTTCCACTCTCCTGTCTGGGTTTTTATTATTATGGTTAGTTTAGATTAATTATAATTTATTCATTGTGTTTTTATCTAGTTTGTTACAACTTTGATTTTAAATATCTCACATAGACCACTACTTCAATAATATTAGGATTATGTTTCATTGTCTTCCTTTGGGTGTAGGCCATTATAAAACCCACCGTATAGCCCTTTTAATATGTAAATGATACATTAATGTGCGGATTGAGTAAACATGAGTGTGACATGAGGATAATACTATTCTATGTAATAGACAGGGGTGGAATGTATTACTGTAAAAGCTGCATGAGCTGTGACACTATGTTAGTTTATGAGACATTAATGTATAAATACTAACTTAAGTAATTATTTCTCAATTAAAAAACAAAAGCCTGTTACAATGACGTGCATTTTCCAACTCAAATGATTTTGTGAAACCATGCTATTTTTTTTAAAATTTCGGAGTGGACGGTCTCAAACCGCAGGAGGCGCCTGAGCCAATCAGAGCAGAGGATGACGTCAGATGGAATCACGATTTCCCTCGAGTAGAATTTCTTACGTTCCATCAGCTCGTGACGACCATCGACGAGCCTTACACTTAAATTATTTACGCTGAAACTACAAGCTGAACTTAATATGTCACCGCTTGGTATCACTGGATCCCCCAACTTTGACTTTTAGAGACACACAGCGTCGAAGAATAAGCTTCAAACACCGCCCCCTGGCCTTCCCCCTCCTCTTTGCCCCCCCCCCCCCCCCCCTCTCTGACGTGTATACGTGACGCAATCCTTGCTGAAGGGGGAACGTGATTGCGATATCCTCCTTCTCCCTCCAACTCCCCCCTCTGAGGTCTGAGGAAATCCCATACAGCTTTATCTATTTCATTTCTCCTGTCCTGCTTCTCTCAGACTTGGTGAGCTCCACGTGTACATGGCCGTGGTTTCATCCATACAAGAGGCCTTGTGGGATTTGTAGGCTTGCTCTATTTTATTTTCTCTGGTTAATCTGGTTTATGGGTTCCGGCAGAATATGTCTTCCTCTAATAAATGCTGGACAGGCGCTGTCCATGGTGCTGAATGATGTATCTGTCCATGGTGCTGATATGTCAATCCTAAGCAGGCCTGCAGCAATACTATGCGACAAAAGAGAGGCTACGTTGCATTTGAAAAAGTCGTGCAACACAATGATAAAACATTTATTGATAATGTAGTTGTATTCTGGCATTTGGTTCGAAACTATAGGTCCAGTGGATACATTTTCATATTCCTTTCCTAACTGCACTGCTTGTACTTCTGAGCTGTGCCTGCCCTCTGGTGGTCTTTCGTTGTTGTACCATCCTTTTTGTTCCTTTACTGAAGACACATTATTATTATTATTATTATTATTTTTAATAATAATAATAATAATAATAATAATAATAATAATAATAATAATAATAATAATACATTGAGGAGGCTGTAGCGTTCTGTAATTGGAAGATTGATCTTTGTCAATGATCTGCAGCTTTGTAGGTTTTTCTATTTTTTATCATCACTATCAATGATGAGCCATTGAAAAGGTGTTTCTTGTGTTTGGAAAATGGAAAATAATTATTTCTTTAGGCAAATAAAATAATAAGAAGAGTATATTTTCTTAGTCCTCTGTCTGAGGGCTTGTTTGTCATTGTTGACTGTTCACATTTAAATAAATAGTTCAATCATATCACAGACTCAGACTGGCAGGTGGATGATTCTGTCATGGCTGTGGAACCTCAGGTAAATTTTTCAACCACTCACAGACGATCAAGGATCATATGAGTTTGATAGTTTGACCTACCCCAGGTGGAGGAGGTCCAGTATCTCTGAGGTTGTGCTGGGAGGACTGATAGTGACCCAAACACAGATTAAACGGCTGGCCTCAGCATTGCAGTCACTCTACCAGAATGTTGTCGGGAACAGTAAATTGAGCCACAGAGTTTTCTGGATGCATCATATTAAAAGTCAAGCAGGGATGTCCTGCTGGAGAGGTTTGCCCAGGACCTGCTAGAGAGATTATAACTCCTGGTTGGTCGGGGAGCGGTTTATGATCTTCCCAGCAGAGCTGGAGGAAGTTGAGAGCGGACAAGGATGTCTGACCTGGTCTGTTCTTGATGCTGCCACTATGACTCCGCATGAAACGAGATGAATGAATAGATTTTACACTATATAAGCCTGAGCTAAAGTCTTCTTGAGTTTAGTTTTTTTTACCAGCTGTAAGAAATACTGAGTAAACTGTGTTCGTTTAACCAGGGAATCATGTCATTTTTGCATATACTACTGAGACACTGCAGTCACATCTGTTGCAGTCAGTCTGACTTCGGGCATCAAAGTCACAGGACACCAAAGAGCCTCTCTCACAGCAGGCTGCAGGACTGGAGACTCATCTTTGAGAAAAAGTACATCTTGCATGTAGAAACTCGGTTGCCTTTAATAAAATCCCTTAAGAACTTGAGAAACATAGTAACACAGTTGCTAAAATGCAAAGGCGGAGAACATTTTAAGTCACTTCTCCTGTATCACAAATACTACTTCTAACAATTTCTTGCCAGTACTTAGGCTTCAAAAACAGACTTCCAACATCTCTGATTCTTTTCTTTCTGACCCATTATTGGTTTAACGTGTTCAATTCACTCAGTAGCTTCAAATAACAACTGTTATGTCACTCTGACTTTTCAGATTTGGCTTCCAGTAATTCTATAATTTCTTCAGAAGAGTTTCATAGTTAACTTTACATGTCACATTCAAAGCATTATCGGTGCAACTTATGCGGGGAAGTTAACAGTTACATGTAGACCTGTATTGCTGTAAAATGTAACATCTGCAGCAGGAGTGGAAATTATACTTCAGTATCGGATGAATGGGTAACAATAAACAGAAAAGAATCTCAGGAACACACGTGAAGGAGAGCGCCAAAACATGTGGCCAGAGTGTTGTGTTGCTGTGTTTAGTATAAAATAACTGTTATTGCCACAACATCTCAAGTGCAGAAAGGAATTATATATTCATTTTATTTCTTTGTTGACAGTGAGGTACTGCAGGGTACACCCTAGGCAGACCACAGTGTATCACATGACCCACACAGGGAGACAGGCAATCAATCAGACACACTCTGGGACATGAAATTTAGGTTCCCAATAAGCCATAAATGCATCTTTTAGGACTGTGGGAATCTTTGTATGTGCTGGGTGAACGTGCAAACCCCACACAGAAAGACCAAACCATAAAATCATTCAGTTTGATTAAGGCAATGATGTACAAAATTATAAATAGAACACACAAGTTACAAGTTTTTATTCTATTTGTTTAAGAGTTATAGAAGCCTGTTAGTTGTGTTAGCACAAGTAACTTGTTAACCGTGTACAACCTAAAGGTGTAGCTAACAGGAGCAATGATGTCAGCCTGGAGGTCAAACCTCTCCAGAAGTCAACCAAATAATAGTACCCGGTGTGAGATAAAGCATGTGTGAATGAGCAGATAAAATGTAGTTAATTTCAGTGCATTCTCTTTACATATAAGAGTTGGCAGCTCTACAAATTTTAGATTATTGAAATACATGTATTTGATATGTTTCTTCAACGACCCTTAGGAAAAATTATAGTAAAGTTACTTGCCCCAATTATTTAAGCTGGATATAATACTATATATTTTTTTAATTCAAATTGCTACAGTAGTGTTACTGTGAAACTAGCAGCTGAAGTTACATTAATTAGGGAAAATTCTATATCATATAAATATAAGTGTTGCTGAAAAGAAACTGCTGATATTTTTTTTTATTGCTAATGTACAACAACATGTGATGTGGCTACAGAATAATTTAGCTAAAAACCGACTTCTTAAATCAGTTCAGTACCAACGAGGAACTTTAAATAGATGTTTGCTTTAATAATAACAGAGGTACTCTTACTGATGTTAAAGCTAACAGGATAGAGATAGACAGAAGGTCTACAACTAATTTTCCAAACAATGAAAGTGACATGTAACGAGCCCACTGAGATTTCAGTTATTGTAATACTAAGTAACTCTAAGTAAAGTTACTAATTCGCTATTGCTAAAACTAGTGCCGTTACAGTACTTTTTCTTTCTAAAGCATTAAAATTAGCACACTTGAGGTGATTTTTTTTTCAGTATTTGTTGTCTGTGTGTGATCCTTCTATACCTCTGAACCCCCTGAGCAGTATGTCACTAATTGACTGTTGCCTCACAGCCAGTGTCGATTATTAGTTTCATCTGAGAGAAACATTCTGTCTGAGATTTCTTCCTGGTAAAAAAAATAAAAATAAAAGCCTTCTCCCTCCACTTCAATCCATTTGGGAATGGTCAAAATGTTCTTCTGTCTTGTTTTTGGTCTTGATCTTTTACAATGTTAGAGACCTGGGTATGGGGATATTGTCAACTGGAAGTCTATAAATAAACTGACTTGAAAAGACACACAAGCGACCACTCACTTCAGCTAGAGGTGATTCATGACACAATATCCACAAGGCCAGAGGTTCAACAAATTTTCAACAAAATAAGCATTACATTACAAGTTAATATAATTGGGTTCAAGTTATTCAGTGAAAGTCACATCCAGACACAATAACACTTCTGAATAGATTTAATTGGCCTTCACAAGACAGTAAACAGCTTCGTATTATTTTCAGATGATCTCTATACACTGAATAATCAAGCTGTTATATGTGTAGGATTTATGGATGTAGAGCTAATCATCATGACGATGATTAGCTGAAATATGTCTGGGAAAAGGCACATTAACAACAAATAATGCAACTTGAATTCAGAAAAAGTAGATGCATGAGTTATAGTTTGCATGTATATATTGCCTCAGGTCTTAAAACATTAACATCAGTTATTTAAGTGACCGTAACAGAGGATTATGTGTACTAATTAGTTCTCAGTCGATTCAGAAATCAACACAACTTCACAACAAGAACCTAAAGTAAAAATAAATCCCTCTTAGAGCCAAGTTTTTAATCAAAATGAGGATCAGAAAACTTCATAGAAATTTGTAATCAAGCCAAATTAGGCAGACAAGAATGACATTTGCTTTTGAGACCCTTGCCCCTCTAGGCATTTGTCTGGGTTGACCGGTTGGTAATCCAGCCTCTCCGACTTATCCCTGCAAACAAATCACAGCTGGATTTGGCCCTGATTGGCTCCCCTCGGTGAAAAAGTTTTGAAAGCTCTTCCAGTTAACAGCACTTTAATGAGCAGCACTGCGTAAAGCCTTCTCTCAGTGGGGTTACCTTTTTTTTTTTTTTTTGAATTAGACAGGCTTGCTGTTTGTAGCTAATAAGGGTCCAGTGTTTAGCCTCTGAGGAATCGGTTTTCCAATCCATTTAACAAATACCTATTTACTACACTACATTAAATTGCACAACACTCTAAAGAAAACAACTCTTGTCCACAGATGCAGGTTATTTGAATTCCGAGTCATGGAAATTGAATGATATCTACTCCTTAACCTCTAAATGTTGCAGAAGACATGCTCACTGATGCATGGCAGAACGTTGTGTTTGCACAAGTATGTGCTCAATGGTTCATGTCAATAAGTAGCAGGGCATACCTGAGGTAGACTTTGCAGGCTTTAAAGAGCCAGCAGGACAAAAATAAACGTGATTCACTGTGTGTTATGTTCTGGGAAATAAATAGTGAAATAAAATGTTCTCTGTGTGCACTTCCAAAATTGCCAGGGCGGCGAGATTTCTTGGCCTCGGCCAGCAGAGGTCCTTACAGACCCCAGTGAACCCGCCTTTATCTATCATGGCTTCTTTATGGCTCCGGCGAGTGTATGATGCTTTTCCTTTTACAGATCCATTGAGTGGAGTCAGTCAGTCACAGCAAGTGTGATATAATTTTAATCAATCTCAGTTATAAAATCTTGGCATAGGCCGGGACCACCATACAGCACAGAATTTACAGCAGTTTAGATTGCAAGTCATTTCCTCATGGCATGTGCATATAGACTGCATCTGCCTTCTGGAGGTGAGTTAAAATAAAACTGTGCCCCCGAGACTCTTCAGATCTGAGATTGACTCTTTCTTCCCAGCAGGAAGGAATGGTTGGAGACATTTACTGCTGAAGAGTTAGAAAAAAAGAAAGAGGACCAAGTAGTTTGTGGCTTGTCTTTTAGAAATACAAAAATAACCTAAAAAGAAAAAAAAAAAGAAGATCTTTTCAGGAATCAAGAGGTGCCAGTGGGGAGGCATTGGAATACCTCTAGGTGGCAGCAGAGACTGCTCGTCTTCGTCTTCGTCTTCGTCAGCGGTGCGATTGTTATTCAGAGCACTAACCAGGGAACATATCAACTCAGGACATACACGAATCGATTCAGGTTAATGTACATCCACGGCGGCACAGAGTGAAATATTTACTTGTAAATGACACTCCTGCGAGCTGGAGTGTGCTGCTGTGGTTGCATGTGTCAGGATGCCTTCGTCGTCACCTTCAACAGCTTCTGTGTGTCTCTGTGTAAGTTCTGCCTCAACATCCAAAATGGCTCAAGAACAACTCCTGATTTGAAAGTGAAAGGCAGAGGAAGAACTTCTTTAGCTTGGAGTAGCTTGTTTTGATCACACTTTATTTCAAGATTTGTACTCGACTTGGTTTAGTTTATTTCACATGTCTGTGTTTGGCATTGGGACCGTGGCTTCTCCAAATCTCTGAAGAAGATGCTGAAGCTTTTGATAATGTGTGTTAATTTATGTAACATTTGTTGTTAATATATTTGTTTTAGTGATCCTCCAGCCACTGTGTACATTACACACACTGTCTATAGTCTGCTGATTGAACTATCCGTTGGGTATAATAGCGGATGTACTCAAATTAAAGGCATTATGCAAATTGTACATACAAAGTGCTCAAAGCTATTCTCCATCTTCTTTATGTATGCAGGTTTAATTCAATGAATCTGCGTGAGAGCACTTTCGCCAATGATTGAGCTCTGTATACAGCACCTGAATGTACGCCAAGCTATACAGATTAACAATGTGACATACTGGAAGCAATATTACATTATACTATGTCATAGCAATTTGTTAAACTGTCCCATGGCTGACCACACGGACAGAGGGAAGACTCCTGTGTGCCTTGTGTGTACGTCTCTGCAAATCTGCTCCTTATACAGGAAAAGGTTGACCACATTCTTTCTATTTGTCAGTTTTTGGCAGTTATATAAACCCATCGCAGCTGGCCGGTTGCCTGCACAATTGCCTGCTATTAATTTTGATGCATAATTGCATTACATAATGTGCTATGCTGCCTTTTAGAAGAGTCAGACAGCTGTGGCTATTGACTGTCTCTACTGCACACAGAGTCAAGCTCTCTCTGCTAGGACCCTGCCAGACAACAGCCTAATCATAAATGGGAGCTGTCACAGGTCATTGTCAGTTTCAAGCCATATCAATGGGGCTCTTGTAATAGCTATAGCACTTCAATATATTTTGTCAATGAATTGTAAGATTTTTAAGTCCAGGGAGATTTGATTCATTTATAGTCTCTTATCAGACCACCGCTAATTTGAACACAGCAGTCGTACAATGTCATCAGTGACAGACAGAAGAATCAATCTCTGTTAGAGAGAGAGAGAGAGAGAGAGCGAGAGAGAGAGAGAGAGAGAGAGAGAGAGAGAGAGAGAGAGAGAGAGAGAGAGAGAGAGAGAGAGAGAGAGTTGGACATTTGCTGCATCTGACTCAGCCGACTGGCTGCCCAGCAGATGGTAGTGCAGCTTCGTGGAGGAGCTTCCCTCAGAACAGGATGAAAATGGTGCAGGAGACGAGCTGTCTGAGAATGAACACTGCAGACTCTGAGGTACGGACCTTAATGGGATAATAGGGTAATATCTTACCTACACCATCATCATACAAGGCAGCACATCTTTAAAAAAGTGACAGAATCACGAATGACAGCAGTATATCTTTCAACATTGCCCATATGGTGTACCCAGGAGGACGATTAAAAGTGGAGCACGTTGCTCGTCGGGCTGCATGAATGTATGCGCGTATTGCTGCAGTTTTGAATCCAGTCACTTACGTGAATTAATGCAGGATTGAGTGCAATCACAATATTCAAACTGCAGCTTAAAGACTGGATACAGCAGGAGTAGAAAGCAAACAAGGACCAGAGCAAATATCAAATGTGCTCAGATGGGATAAGTCAAAAGTGTCTACAAGGGCTTCATTTGCATCACAAAGAGCATTTTTTACAAGAGCTTTTGTATCCTCCACCGTTGCTTTGTTGTGTTCAGTGCTGGCATGTGATGTTATGGGTATTGTGAATTCAAGTATAAAGCAAGGCTGAAGCACCTTGCTATTTCTGATTTGGCCTTTTCAAATTTTCCACGCACAAAGTGCACGCTGCAGCAAGATCAAACTGGCTGATTTGTCTGAGATTCCAATTGCCTCTGTGCAGTAAACACAACATCAAGCATTGTTTCTGCTCTGTACTCGTTGCCATTTGGGAAATATCAGACAGACGCAGATGGAGGCACTCTTTCAAAAGTGCTTCAAGACAGCATGGCAGAGTAAGTTTGTCACATTGTGGCCAAAAAAAACAACAGCAAAAAAAACACCACACCAAACAGACACTAAAGACATAGGAACATGTGGTCATATATAACAATGCAGCATCTGTGTTTCCTCATAATGGGAACTGGAGTGCAATTTGGCTTGGTGAATTATAGGTGTTTTGGCCCAAATTTGTGAAGAAAAACATTGCTTTCAGAGGTGAAATGTACCTCGCATTGTACCTCTTGACAAGAATATATCCATACTGAAACATCAGCCTAAAGTTCTGAGGCAGAGCTGTATCCTTTGAAGTCATGCAAAGCGGCTCTCATCAGATGAGAGTTCTGCAGACTGAGACATCCAGCATATAAAAAATGCTGTGATTGGAAACCTGGTAAGCTAATGAGTTTGCACTTCTATCTTCTCAATTTGTACAGGCTTTTGTGCCAAGGCCTTTGAGGCTTTTCTGTGCCAAGTCTTGTAATAGTGTTCTCATTGTTCGCCTGAGAATCTGACACTTTTTCATGAAACTTCGGGGGAATCCATCTTAAAACTTTTTTTTTTTTTTTTTTTTTTTTTTTTTTTTTCACATGGGAAATACAAGGAGGCCGGGAAAATTTGCTCTGAATTATGGATATTGCTGCACTGAAATTAAGATGACAAAGAAATGTCGGGGAAAAAAAAGAATCCTGTCTTAAAAGGTTTTAAACGGTGGTTATTTCACAACTGCATTTGAGCTGCAATGCAGCGTAACAAGTCATAAGTAGCTCTTGTTAAAGACTTACGAAACCATCTTGCTCATTCATCCTTCATTCACTTGTGTCAGACTAAACTCCTGCAATAATATTGGCAATAACCGTCTGTAAGTTGTACTTATCAGGCTCCTGAAATAATGTGCGTATCAATTTGTTGCTGCGCATGTGAAATAGTTTCAAGCAGACTGTGTCGTAGGCGTCTCCCTTTCTCGCAATGTCTTCTGCTCTTTTTTTTTTTTTTGTTCATCTGCATCTCAGCAAACCACATAACTATCTGACAAATGAGCTACAAATGAGAGTAGGGTTGTACACTTGGGAGTTGTTCAAATTATCAGGAGTGCAGTGACCACGGTGCTTATCTGAGCTTAAGATGCAGGCTGTTGAGATTTGCTGGGAGCAAAACTAGAGGCTGTTGAGTCTTTAGGCATGTCCAATCCTATCCATTCAACCATTAACGCCTGAGAGTAGACCAGAGGAAACATTACAGCGCTCAGATCAACTCTCTGAGTTGATAGACCAGGGTCTCTTTTCTTTCACTAACTTCCTGCTTTCTTTACCCAGCTTTGGGGGAAGAAAATAAAATAAATAAATTCAATTATTCTCACACAGACTGCACAGAACTCTCTTTATGTCCCCCTCCTCTCCCTCACTATTTAAATCCACTGCATCCTTACCAGTATAGTTTATTAATACAATGTTTTTAATTATATTTTTTGCAGTTGTAATCAAGAGTTGTCTGGAGAGTTTGAGTTAAACGTACAGCTCTGATCTAGCTCTACTTGTTCTACACACTCCTGCATATTTGGCTGATTATTTACTCTCTTATTCATTCTATAGGGCAATTAACTGAACAATACTTTAAAAAGCTATTTAATGAGATTCTAACGGGGGGAATTAAAACAGATACCTCATATGTACAATTAGGAATTGCTCTGTACAGTTCAGTAATACAGTACGCACTAATTTAGACACAGACGTAGGCACGCAAGCACACACAGTAATTCTATGAGGCTCAAGGTTGTTGCGCTTATTGAATATATCAACTTAACCACTGATGTCATTGATCAAAAAGCCCATTCCAGTTCTATTATTGTGTTAGAGGGTAAAACAATTGCCAAATGACTTTGTAAGGTGCACTCACTTGGTAAACAGATCTGAGATCCATTAAAGCCTTGGAGATTATCAAGCCTCAGTCCAACAATTTGCGGAGATTGCTCTAAACACCTTGTTGGTGACCTTCCTCGTCCGGTTGAAAGTCAATGGGAAATGTGGCAAGGAGCCCGCCAGCGCCATGAGCAGGGCCCTGCACTTTAATTACGCTGCATCTCGGCGCTTGGCTATTTCCTTGCCCACTTGCCTCCTTCATGTAACGGTGTGTCCTTATCAATACCTCAGACCCACTTCGACAGTCCAGATGTGCCCTGGGCTTAATAGCCCCCACGACACTGCTGGCCACACTTAATCACAACATCTTTACTCCATGATAGATATAACATAGCTTGAACTCATCAATATTAATGCCGGGGTTCTTCTCCATGCTGCGCTCTGTGGTTTACTGTAGCTGCCTCTAACTGACCTCTGAGTGAGGAACGTGGATGTTTTCCATGTGCTTAATCATAATGCACAGAGTCTGCTATACTGATAGGTTAATGTACCCGGGAGGATCAATGCAGTCTCGGGGACGTCTAGTACAACAGACATTTAAAGGTTCAGGAAAGGCTTTAACAATGAGTGCAGTCTTTCCATGTTAGGATGTTGATTCAGCTTAATTAAATGGAGCTGTGTAAGGTCTACTGGCTGGTGTGATGAGCTGCTGTGGATAATTGGAGAAAGCAACTGTACCAAAGAATGTTGATTTACCCAAGTGCTCATTAAGAGCACATAAACAACATTTCCAACATTGTTTTGAAAACATATTCCTAAAGATCAGCATCAGTTCAATATTTTCCCCCAAAATAGGCATGATAATGAGTATTTGCACCTAAAACTGAAATCAAAGTTGTCTTCTTGTGACTGTCTCCGCGATTATATTGTGTGTAGCGATCGTCAGGATATTTGAAGATCTCTGAGGCTGGTCCCTGAATAACACTGACTGGCAAGGGATCAACAGTGAAAGCATTTTTGTACCGTAATCTCCATAAAACTTTATGCAAATCTACTTGGAAAAGAGGGATGGGCTTTTTTTTCTTTTCTTGCCTCACACAGAAAACTCAACAATAATTGAAAAACAAGTCAGAAACTATTTTTATCCCTATGTGCGAAGATAATGTTTTCAATCCGCTATTTGAAGGGAGGGTAAAAGGAGTGCAAACATGAAAAAAGGGCTTTCTTAAGGGCTTCCTTTATTTTGCAAAATAACACCTGGGTTATTGTAACTTTGTCCTCTGAAGAGGGAAAAAAGCCTCCACACGGAAACAGAGAAAAACATTTGCTCCCAATGAATAAATAATGAAAGGAAACGAGGTGCTCACATTAATTTGCAAAGCATAAAATGCAGAAAATTTTTCAAGCCAAGGTTTTTTGGGGGGGATCATTTACCTCACGGCGGGGTGCTACAATATGCAGCCAAATATAGCAGCACTTTGGTGGGGAAACTTTAGAAATGCAGTGTACTTGACAGCAAATGAAATGGAAAGCATTCTACAACCTTTTTATTTTTTTTAAGGAGCTCTGGCTGATTCCAAATGTAAACCAGGAGAAATGGCTGAGTGCATTTCAGAGAAGGGTAAAAGTTCATACACTTAGCAGGAGTACAGTTTCTTCTGATACATCTGTGGAGAAACTGTATTTTTGTTCCCGCGTGAAGCAAAGCTGCACGTGTGTATATGACGACTTGGTTGAAATCCACTGCTGGTGAAGGCAGTACAAATTCATTTTACAGAAGATCGCCGAGAATCTGTGAACCAATTGTCTTCTTTTAAATCACAGTATCTGCTGAGCCAGAGCAGAGCTTTGTAGTCCAGAAGCTGGAGAGCTGCTGTCTTTCCTTGATGAATACCTGAAAGAAAACACAGTCGTCTGCCAGTGACTGGTCAGTGCAACATGGGCATTCATCTTGAGCGGACAAGCCCCATTGTAAATCTGACTATAAAGATGGTGAATTATATCCCTCGCTAAACAGCTCTGCAGAATAATAATTAATGTGCAGCCCTGGGCCTGTGTCTTAGCGGGGGGGGGGGCTTACCTTTAGCAACAGCAAAGAAACGTCCCCGGCAGACCTCCGTTTACCTCCGCTTTGCCAGTTTCTCACCCTGAACGAGTAGCATTGTGACTGCTCTTCAGTACTCGCCTTGCACCATCTGATGCAGGAATCATGCGCGTGTAGGTAAACACCTCAACATTTCCAGTCCTGGCACGGATATGAGCGAGCAAGACAAATAATAAGAGCAATGATCTGTCCCACGTGGAAATTTATTTGTGACTATGAAGTATTACATCACTTAACGGTAAGACTGAGGAATGAAAAAAGAATTAAAAAAGAGAGAGAGAGAAAAAAAAACTTAATTAGCGCCTCCAGAGAGCAGAAACAGATCCAAGATTCCAAGGGTAACACTCAGCCAAAATCTCAGCCAATATATTATCTCTCACATTAGCTGGTACTCTGCTGTAGGAGAGCACTCTTTTCCATTTAGAGATATACAATATGGCAGGAGCTGATGAATAAATATGAGTCCTGGTCGTATATTCTGCATGCTTAAATAACCAAGCTTTTATTGAACTATACTCATACTCCACTTTTACTCCTATCAGGTTTGTGTCACACCACCATTAGGTGTGTATGGCTCGAGTTTATACCAAAAACTGTGAGCCTGCGTATCAGTAAAGGAAAGAAATACTGTATGGCAAAACGACGGACTCACTGTACGTGTGCGAAACTTGCAAAATACAGTCGAGCCCTACAACCCTCGGTCATATTTGGCTTGTGTTTGCCCGTCATGAGTCATCACCAGAAATCCTTCTGCATTTCAGTGTCATTCGCTGTGTGCAAACACATGAATCCAACAGATGGCAACATTGTTCCTTCCCCACCAGAACAGGTTACTTGGTGATCTGCCAGTGAGGTAGGGGTGCATCGACAAACCCTCAAAAATAAAAACAGCCATCAAATACGAGTGTGGGCGATGACGATGTGACTAATTGTTGCCATGGTGATGTGGTCTTTGAGATAACGTCTAACGGTAAGGGAGAAAAAAAAAAAAAAAGAGGAGCGAGCTGTATAGACAGCGGAGAGGCAAATGAAAAAGGAAAGGGGAGGAGTGGAGGAGATTAAGAGGGTGAAAGAAAAGCAGTGCTAATGTTACGTCTGGGAAAAGAGAAAGGAGAGGCGTGACCCCATAATGTAAGGTCAATTCAATGTCCCCCAGTCAGTTTGCAGATGTAAATACCTTTCGATTCATTTATTTAAGAACTGGCCTCCATCCTCTGAGACTATCAATTCTCATTCTACAATTACTATTGTTCACAATGGATTTTAACTGAACCTGGGTCACGATCACCAAGGTTACAGCTTGTAATTTTTGTCCGCGAGTTTCTGTGAGCTTGAGAGCTCTTTGTAAGCTGGAGGTACCACAAATTTCTCCGGTAAAAGAGCCAAACACTTCTTTTATCAGAGTTTAATTGTGTTTGCAGAGTGCTTGTAAGAGTGGCAAAATGTTGGCCCATCCACAATGACTACAATCCTGGATCAAAAGTCTTGTCGAACTCGCCTTCAGAAAGTAAAAAATTACATACTTCTGTATTTTTGTCAGAGAAAAAAATTGTTTTCTACGTGCCAATAGGTGCAGTCTGGAGGACACTCATCCCTTCAATCATCTCCAGGAGCCTTTCATCAGACTTTGTCTATGAGTGAGGTACCATGATGGCACTGTGAAGTGTGTTGTTTGCTCAAGCAGCGTTACCCCACGGCGAGTGCCGAGTCAGTGTCTGCTGTGTTTATATTGTGCCAAGAAGAGACGCCTGGCCACGGACTGTTGCATCAGCCCTTCCTTTTGTTTAACAGGACAATGAACAGTGGATGCTAGTAAACACAAGGCAGAGAGAGAGTGAGGAGGGGGAGAAATGGAGAGCATGAGAAGAAAGAAAGCCTCTTCATTTCAACAGAATAACATCATCTTGTGTCTTTGTTAAAGAAATCAGACTAATCCAGTTTTCCCTGTGGTCAAGGTCAGCTCTTTAATAAGGCAGATATAAATCATCACTGGGCGTGATAACTGAGAGCCTGCAGTAATGTTGTGTTATGTATTATCACATGGGAGCTGCCAGTGGTGTGGCAAACTATGCTGAGCTGTGGCTCGTCACAGAGCTGTGTGTCATATGACAACCTGCAACCTGGCAATAGTTTCCACTGGGGCTGAGCGATAAGAGGGGCTCTGCAGATAAGATGTCTCTTATTCTGGATGTGCCAGGAGCCCCGGCTATTTACAAGGGAGGAGCTGATCACTTTTAAAAGCAGTGTTAGAGACTGCCAGGGCTCTGTTTCACAGCACAAGCTGGGTTTGTTTTTCACAGCAAGAAGTAGCTTTTTTGTCATTCTCCTCATGTCACTCACCAGAAATGTCATACATGGCAGGAATTTGGAGTTGGCAGTACTGGTGTCTTTTTTAGTAATGACTTGTGAATAGCAGCCACCACTGTACGTGACTAATCGTTACTCACGCCTCTGACTGCAGTGTGCCTGATAACGACGCAGAAATGTGGATTTGTCTTCACTCCCACACAGGCTGTTGCTTAATGACAGTGAAGTGACGAGTCCTGACGATTCTGACATGATACATGTCGTCTTTCGCCGAGCAAAATTCGTCAGTAACACTCGTCCCAGTCCCACTTGTCACGGTGCTCCTGCGACTCATCGCTGTGCCTGTCAATTTGATGTTGCAACAAAAAAAGACGACCTCATTCCCTGCTCCCCTAATTTCTCGGAGCTGTATTTCCTCAATTCAGTATTTCCCCCGTTCAGTCATAAAAACACCCTGGTTTTTCTTTGTACTTTATAAAAAAAAGTGTTTTAATCCAGTCTCAACCAATCTGCTGGTGAGAATGCTCTTTTTGGTCAATGCGTCTTCTCTTCCGCTGATTTATTTCCTTCACATGGGGATCAAATCTATCTCCCTCTCACGGTAATTAAAGCTACTTCACCCGCACACCAAACAAAACACACAGAACAAATGCTTCCTAAAATCCAAGTCAAGCAGAGCTGCCAAAACATCAAGAGTGAACGTCACAAGATTAACTCTAAAAACACAGGCTGCACCTAATTTATCTCACACTCAAGATGATGTCTGACTTCTTAATGAATTTCACCCGAAAAGAGTGAGTTGTTCACGTCTGTTGGGATACTTTATCAGAGCCGGGCTCGAAGGAAGATTTCACTTTGAAAGTGTCAGGTGAAACCTTATGAATAAACCGTCAAGCCTCCTTCATCTACTTTATTCACAAATTGTAATACGCCCCTGTTTGTGTCCATATGTTTACAGAACAGCCTGTTTCTACCTCTCCGCAGACGTGTGTGCAAGTATTGCAGCATGTTGTTAACTGCAGGCCTGTTTCAGAACATGTGGCGTCACGCAGTTCCTCTGTGTGCATGCAAATTTGATGTGTTCTGTTTTGTGTGAACTTTAAACAGGCAATTGTGAGGAATTCAACATAATAGCAATCAGGCTAAGGCTTCATTAAAATGTAAATTTTACCCAGGCCACTTGTGAGTGTTTACAGTGGTTCCAAAATAATCGTGCAAGGGCCCTTATGAGGATGTATCGTGCGATCTTATCTGCGCGTCTTATCAGAAACCTCCCTCTTGCTCTGTGCGAGCAGAACGGGAGCGCCCTGTCTGATTTGGGGGGGGGGACAGAACACAGAACACTTCGAACTGGTTCCTGGCCGGCTTTCAGACCGTCTCGCTTTTACTGTTTGTTTGCTTTTCAAGAGGAACACAAAGCTAATTAGACAGCTGGTGTTGAGCCAATTTGTGTCCCTCAGTCTGTTGTTTACCCACTTTTTGCATAATGCAGACGTGATTGTAGACATTGTGTGATGCAGATCCATGGTCACAAGTGGCCATTTGGCTTATTTTCCTTAGTGTAGCCTGAGTGGATGGAAGCAGGGCTTTCTTCTGAGTTCAGGGAGGCACATGCATGTCATTTGTCTGTCTTTGTGGCCCCAAGCACTCACACACTTGCAATTAGAAGCCATAGACAATTACCCACCATCGGAAGAGATTACACTGTCATCGAGATCAAGTAGCCACAGGAAGCTTGTTGACTGCGCAGCAGTTGCATATGGCCCCACTTCGCATTATCCAATTTTTCTGCACTTAGATTTTTGGAACCGGGGTTCAGGGCTTTCCAGAGAAGAGCCTTTTTAGTTTTTACAAAAAGAAACAGCTTAATAATCCAAATGTTCTTTGACAATGAAACATTTTGTAGGAGTCTAAACTCTCCCCTCGTTTGTGTCTGAAATTGGCCTTTGTTGGTCTGCAGGAGCGGCAGACAGAAATTGTAATACAAGGACAGAGGAATTTTTTAAACATCTACCAGCATTTCTCTGCAAATTACATTTTAGTTTAGATCCTCCAAAACAGACATTTATGATATAATGTGAGCCAGTAAAAGAAATCATATTCGACAAATCTGAATTACTTTTAGATGAGTAAATATGCTAAATATTATGGTTAAACACCATGTTTCAAGTAAAGAAAAAGTTCAATGAGGAAAAAAGGGGATTGCATCAGAAGCTATTATACATAAACTGACCAGCTATTAGTAATATCAAAATTTCACAGTTCACAATGTGGAATTAGTGTTTTGGTTGATATGGTTATGTTTATAATTTTTGAGGTTATGCAATAAATTCTTTGACCTCAGATGCTTTAAAGTTTAAATTGTTGCGTCCAGTGAGCCCGCTGGACTTCATGGCGGGTGTGGGTGAGAGGAGGATGGCAGGGGAGCTGTCATCCATCTCGGACAACACCGCCCATCCCTTGCATGAAACTGTGTGGGCTGTAAGCAGCCCCTTCTGCAATAAAACACCGCACAAGAAGGAGCACCTCTGTCCTGTCAGCAGATAGACTTTATGAGAAAAGCTTATGGTGCCACTCTTGTTGATTTTATCACTGTGATCCACACCGCAGCTACCTGGTGACTGTCATGCTTTTTTCTATTATTCTCCATCATTTCGTAGTTTCACCAGTGCAGTAACAGTCTTTACTTTTTTTTTTTTTTTTTAGGCAGTACTTTATTGGACTCCATCCACACAACCTGATCGACTGAAGGTTTGCACAAATAAAAAATGTGACATTGCATGCAGACAAATAGAAGCTGACGTCTAACAGATGCAAACAGTGCATTTAGTGCATTTGCCTTCATTAGTATGTTATATTGGGTGTGTCTCCCAGATTTTGCAAAACACCAGGAGTAGTATGCTAAATTAATAATTTACAATGTGATATACCATACGTATGAAAACGCTTGTGTTGTTTATGATTCCATATGTTTTTGCAACCATGGCTTGGCCTTTGGCAGAGATGCTGCTGTTTCTGTCACATTTCATCAGCCGGCTCCTCACGACTGTGGTTTGCAGACTTTGCTATAAGATATTTTCTGTTTTGTACCTTAAACTTAACAAAATGTTTTTTTTATTTTGTTTTAGGGATCAGCGCTTTATCCAATCACTCCATGGTGAACACAAGTAATCAAACACAGACGTGATCAAGTTTCCAGAGGAATGTTCGCATGTGAACATGCCCAATACACACAAAACCCTCATTTGAATACTCTTGAGTGAACATGATATCATCCATGGTGGCATTTTTAGTAGATCATTTATTTGTGTGGGTCTGCAATTTGGCAGGCTTTATGCCGGATTGTATTGAAAATTCAGATCTCTTTATTTATAAAACATGCAATCCCTTTCAAATGTTTTGTGTACTGTAGGATAATATGTCTTAACAAAATGTGACCTGATAAGAGGCAGTTTATTTCATGTGAAACACACAAACAATTATACATCCCATGACCACTGGCGTAATACATTCACAGCTCTGCTAGAAAGATGAAATGAACCCTGGATTTGAGAACTGCTTGAAACCTTCAATAACCTGGAGGAGCTCTTTCAGTAGCTGCTGATCAGACCTGCACATTGTTCAGGAGGAATTTTGGAGCATAATTTCACATAGAATTGCTTCAGCTGTCTGAGGTCATTGCACAGCATCTCTATTGAATTGAAGACTGACATTTTATTTTGAAAATGTATTTGTGAAGCCACTCTGTTGTACATTTAATTCAATGTTTAGGGTCTTTATCTTGCAGGATCAATCAGCTTATTTTAAACTGACAGCCACCCCACCATAACCCTGTAGGATAATAAAGATCTTTTTTTTTTTTTTTTTTTTTTTTTACAAGCAAGCAGTTACTCTGTGTTGTTCTTTCATGGACACCGTTTCTGCTCAGTAGCTGGTGAATACCTAAAGGGTAGATAACTTTGCAATCAAAAATCAACAATTCTTTATCAAAGGCTTTAGGAATGTGCAGGGACAGGAGGTTCTGGATCCCCTCAGTCGTTTGATAAGGAACTCCCCGCGAAACTGTTATTTTAGACATTATTTTAAGAAGCTTTCTCTGTTGTATCACTTCTTTGGTTTTGCAATTTTTTCTGAATCACTTCAACTGCTCTTGTTTTTCTCACCACTTCCATATTGTGACATATAATGTCCAATTTTGTGTTTCTCTTTGTTTCAATGCCACAATATCACATTTCCTTTAGTGCGTGTGGAGGCTCCATGCGTCATTCAATCAGTCCTTGATAAACTGAGTAAATAACACAATTTCCAGCAGATTGTCTTTGTGTGAACAGCTCTTACTGCATGTCAGACATAATTTGAAAACACCTTCTCACTCATGGTATATTATGCTAGTATTCAATTTATCATCACACAGGATCTTAATAAATCAGGTGCTCTGTGGCAGCTTTTAGTGAGTGTGGCTATTCTATGGACTCTTTCTTTTAACGAACCGACAAGTTCTTTTGTGTGGCGTTTAATTCAACAAGCCCCGTCTCACTTCCCCAGACACTGGGCTCATGGTCTCCGGCATCGCTTCCTGTTTTCTCACTCTCCTGCACCTCATTACTAATTAGTCACTCAGGTCACTTATACACTCGGTAACTTTTTGTTTGCCAGATTGCATTTGTTGGAATTCATTCCAGTATTTGGATTCCTGTGTATGACGCAAAAAATATTGTTTTATTTATTTATTTATTTATTTTTATCTTAGACTGTCTGATCTCTGTGTGGGAGTGTCCGACGTAGGTTGTATTGTCACACTTTGCTTCATTTCAGACTTCCTTTCATTAACACTGTGTATTAATTCTTGTTCTTCTATAAGATGCATATGGATATCTGACATCTTCCCACCTATAGCCTCTTCTTATTTACTATTATGTACTATGGGAAGCATTTTGACCTGGAAATAACACTATGGCTATTAAGTCTTCTATATGTTTTTTAATGAATATGATGCTTAATGATGAGTCCTGTCGTGGCTACCACTCTAGTCACAACAGAGCTGTTCTGTGTAGCGTTTGCGTGTTATTCCTATAAATGTGTGGGCTGTGTCCGGGTTGCCAATTTTCACCCACAGCCTGAAAAATCCACAATCATTTGAGGCAAATTGGTGAGTTTCAATTGCCCGTGGATGTGACTGTGAGTGTGTATGACTGTCCCGTCTGTTTGCCGTGTGATGGACTGGTGACCTGTCCAGGATGTACTTTATGTTATCTCAGCTCGGCCCCAGCTCTCCTCGACCCTGAATTAGATAAAGTGGTATAAAAGATAGATGGATGGTTGCCTAATATAATATTGTTCGGAGAAATACACGACAAGAGGAAATGATAAACAATGTCCAATGCTCCAAGTTACAAAAATATCACCCCCCAAAAAACATAATTTGATTTTATCCTTAAGAGGAAAAAAAGCAAAATATAAAATATTGCAACGGAAAGTTGGCTTCATAACTTTCTTTGTCATTCATCCATTGACTATGATCTCGGTCATTTTCTTACCTTTACAGTGAGTCACACAGACTCTCGGAGCAAAAAATACAGTCACTTTGATTTCCCTTGGGCCTTTGTGCTTTAAATTGCAACGTTTCTATTGCAGGTAAGAGCTTATCACGGAAGAACACAGTTTGTTGTAGCTTATGACAAAGGAGTCATGAGGGACAGTCGTGATCATATCACATCATTTAAATTGCCTGCAATATATAATGATATCTCATTGCAATGGGGTCAAACACCACATTTCTGCTTTATCCACTTCCTCAGTGAGACACTGGAGTGTGTTCGATTAGAGGAGGACACCACTCGGGAGTGATTAAAGTTTGATGAAGCTTACATCTGCTCACATATGAAACTAGTGCTCTGGGGTTGCTGTGCTGGTTTCTCGGCCCAAGTGGCACAACAAGTATTTTTAGTTGTGTGAAAACTTAAACATATAGTACATAATTTCAACAAAATGTTGCAGATGTAAATTATTTCATAGTATTTTTCACCGCAAAGTACATATGAAATGAATGCCTCTGAGATATTCACTAGCAGATCATGACCTCCGGAGGAAAAGAGGCAGAGAGATTTGAAATAAGTATATGAATGTTAATCAGAGACTTTCTAACAGTCTTTAATTATGGCTTATTTTAGCTGAATATTTCTGCATGATACTCCAAAGGTGAGAGGTGTAAATGAGTAAGTCATTACAGGATACAACAAATGTAATGACATCATGAAAACAGCCTGCCAATGTATGCCAATTTGTGCTTATCTTTATTCCTTAATGTATCATACCATCACAAAACACAAGCTTGAATGTTTGGAAGAGATCATAGTTTGGGTTAAAAGATGAAATTATAATTTAAGTCTAAAAATAATACCTGTGATTTATTGGAGCACCCCTGGCCTCTCATCTCTCTTCCCTCTCCATCACTTCCTTTTCTGTTCCTGTCAAGTTTACAACAGCCACAAGAAGGAGTGAACATGGGTTATATCACACCGTGGACTTACAGACAGAGTACTTACAAACCTATATTTTCACAGGAGGGTAGTGGAGGATTTAGTTTCACTTCTACACATGACTCTGGTTTGATACAGCTTAAACAACCAATTAGTGTTTTCTGTATAGTTTCCAATATGATCATTTCATATCGCTAAGTATGCATTGTCTATTCACAGTGGTCAGAGTAAGTTTTTGACAGCTTTGATAATTGCTTTTTTGTGTGCTATTTAATTGATTTGTCTAAGTCTCACGTGTTTAAGCGATAAGTGAAGAGGCACAAAAATGTAAAATGACAAGAATGAATTACCGACACTGTTGCATGAATTTTGCACAAACGCCAAGAAAAGGTCACAATAAGTCTGGAATTTGCTTGCAAGATGCATCATAGCTTAGGATGTACACAACGTTGCCAGATAGAATTTTATGTTTTACAAAACACATTAAGAATTCTTGACCATATAAATCCGTTACCTCCTTCCTGTTCAGCAATCATCAGAGATCAAGAAAGTGTCATGGTTTGTGCTTAGTTTCTTGTGTTATGTTGAGATTCTGACTCTTAATTTTGTTTCACGTTCCTCGGCTTCCCCTCTTTGTGTCTGATTGCTGCTCCCTGCCCTGATGTCTTTCACCTGTGCCTGAGTGTGTGATTGTCTTCACCTGGTGGCTTTGGTGTATATTGGGTGTTTCATGAGTGACTCTTGTTTGCCGTGTGGTGGTTGTATTCTTGTGATTTCTGTTTTCCATGCGCTCGAGGCTTTTCTCTGTGTTTTAGATTTTTGGAGTCTTTGGGTTTTTGTCCCGACAAGCATGGCTTTGTTGAATACTTGCTTCACCTCCCCGTTCCTCGGCGCTTCTGAAAACAGCAAGCTCCAGTGACTTAAACAATGGTGTCTGGCCTAATAACTCCTTCCCCAATTGGTGACCCCTGACACTCATAAAATAATTGTATACACTGCTGGACGAGAACCCCATTTGTATGAAAACTAGACTGAAGTAATGAAAGTTTATTACTTCAACTTTCTAATTTTAGAAGGGTTAAAGACAATTTTGACGCATCCCTAAAGATTGTGAAACTATTTAGCATGAAGAATTTGTTCAAGATTGAAGTGACACATGTGTGAGGCTCTATGATATTGAAGGATGATATGAAGTATTTTGAAAACTCAAATTAAGATTTGTTATCCTTAGCTTGGTGGGATAAGAGCTTTGTTTGGTAAATTGATATTATCTGGATTTCACATTTCCATGTATTAGTACAATGGCTTGGTAGTCTTTCTGATTCAGAGGTAAACTTGGTGAAACAGACCCACTGTGTGTCAATAAAGCATCAGAACAAAACGGGGTTAACTTTATAAACCACCATTGAGTAAGATTGATAGCTGTTGTATCAACTCAAATGTCAGCTTTGACCCAGTGATTTCAGTCTGTGGTGGCGTGCACAGTTTGGCCACATCAGTTTGACCACCTCCTTTAAAATGCAAATTCTTAAATATAGAATTTGGCTCAGAAGCATAATCACTGCCAGACGGCTTGCTGCTGCTGGTTCAACATCTTCAAAATTGTGACAGCCAAACTAAATATGCACGCAGAGATTTCCCCTGTGAGAAGCTCAGTTGTGCGAAGGCACATCAAGAAGATCCTTTTTCTTTAAGGCTTTAGTGCTGCAGCCCTTGAGAAGTTTTTGAAGGCAGCAACACTTGGTGTGTGTAAAGTTTTCTTTCTGTGATATCGAACTCTTTATTTGCCATGAATGCGACGGCCATTGTAGTTTTCATATTCACCTCAGTATCAAGGATACATTTGATGGAACTGAGATTAATGTAGCTCAGTTGTGCCGCTGCATACTCGCAAACCCATTATTCAATATGCTGCCTGGCTGCACATAGCGTGAGAACATATCCAATGTACACAGGATGATACTAGAGGTGGTCTGCTGTCCTGCTGGGCCAAGTGAACTGAGTATGTTCCTTTGTTAGCTTGTCTTTGCTGCCACATTGTAAATACGAATGCAAATTATTCTCACATTATAGCACTGGACACACCTTACTTTTACATCATACTTGAAATAATTTGATCTTTTTCAGCATCATCAACAGTTTATGTGTGAGCCGCAAACTGTTGAAAGTGGCAAAAAGAAACAGAACTAAATAATTAAATATTGAATATCTGCAACCCTTGACCAAAGAATGCTTGGATAAAAGTTGGCATATTGAGCCGAGGAAAAGCTTCAGATCAGGGAGTAATTGGTTTCTTTGGGACATGTGGCAGGATGTCAACTGAAAGGTTAGAAGAGGCCATCAGACATACAGCTCCCCAGACCCCGACTCCAATGACAACTATTAAGAACCTCTCATCATCTCCAATTCACATCATGTTGATCATTTTGTCAATATCTCTGCAGGTAGCGCGGAGGTAATCTATGGCTATGGATAAGCTTTCCATTTGCAAACCTTTCCTACAGTAACTTTAGAGTCCGTTTGCTTTCAGCTTTGAAATGAGAAATAATTGCATGGAGCCTAGCGGAGATCAAAAGGAAGCACAATAACAGTTCGGCGTAGATGGAGTCAAAGGCCAGTCGAAATAAGAAAAAAGCAATAACGCAAAAAATCATAAAGGATGTGCACTCTAAAAGTGATGCTTCGCGGTCTTGTTTTCCTTTGCTTGCGGTATGTGTGTGTATGCAACTTTTGGGGTGCTTTTTTTTCCTTTCATGCGTCCCGTCGTCGGACTCAATAGGGTGAAAGCTGTGTTTGCACGGTGAGCTCTCTGTTTAAATGCAACTCTTTATTTCCTTTGTCAGGAGGAAGTTAGATCGCGACCCTGCGCTTCTGTCAGTCATCTCTTCAGCCCGGAGGGAAACAGTCTGTCTTCATCATGCAGGACGGCTCTCCAATGCTGTTCCTTTGTTTCAAGCTCTATTCATAGATCATGAATAGAGAGGCGTCTCTCACTTTTCTCTTCCCCTCTTTAATCCTATTTTTGTCCGTGCGTTGCTTGATTAAGTTGTCATATGCGCTGTGTCTTTGCAGCCTATTCATCCTTGCAGTGTTATAATTATCAGGATGGATGCATCTCACACACACACGCATACACATACAAACCACCCAGCGGGGAGGCTACAGGTGTGGGTGCTCATATCTCTTATCATCAACAAACAAAATCAATCACTCGTCATGTTCCTGCTAAGTGTGTTGTTATCAGCCTGGAGTAAACTCGACATTGTGAGATGAGGAAGCACGCTAAGAATGCCTTTATCTGTTTGCACGCATGTTCACATGTTCCTCTGTGTGTGTGTGTGTGTGTGTGTGTGTGTGTGTGTGTGTGTGTGTGTGTGTGTGTGTGTGTGGGTGGGTGGGTGGGTGGGTGGGTGGGTGGGTGGGTGGGGGTGTGTGTGTGTGTGTGTGTGTGTGTGTGTGTGTGTGTGTGTGTGTGTGTGTGTGTGTGTGTGTGTGTGTGTGTGTGTGTGTGTGTGTGCGTGTCTTCCTGGTTGCACTATATGCCTGCGTGAGCCATGTACAGTAACTGCGCCCAGAGTACTTCGCTGGAGGAGCTGTCTGCTGTTTGAATAAGGGCAGTCAGTCACCGGCACTAAAGAGAACATTCATCAAGCACTTTCACAGCTTACACCTGTTTCTGCTGGCTAAGGCAGACAAGCTGGGACGGCCGCCGTGCCACATCATTCTCCGCACTCTCTCAAGTGTTCCTGTGGGGGCAACACACACACACACACACACACACAAACAGTATTATGCTTGATGTTTCTCACATTAGCTCCCCGCGATGACTGTGGCCATATATAGGTAAATAAACTAATCGCGCAAACTGGGACACTGTCGTTATTAACACCCTTAAATTGCAATTTCACCCACACCTGCATACATCAAACTGCATTACTGTGTCTTCATTTCATTATGGTTGACTTATACTGTGGGATTGGTTTGACCTGATGCACTGCCAGCAGTTTCTCACGGTTGTTGCCAGAAACAGCAGGTATGGACGCCTCCTGGTCAGTCCGGTAAGAAATGTAGGACCACAGCCATGCTTAATTTTCTCATAATATGACAGCTGTGTTGTAATCGTGATAAAGAGCCACGAGGACCTGGTAGCCTCACCTCAGCGCTCACAGCATTGCTTCCTTTCAGTGCTCTGCTGCATCACACATAATTGCCTAACTCCTTTCTGACATGGCCACTCAGTGGAATTGGGCCTTTCTAGCTTCACATGTCACGTTCCTTTATTTTTTTTCTTCTGTGGAGTTGTGTGTGTGTGTGTGTGTGTGTGTGTGTGTGTGTGGCAATTTGGTGCTGTATATTTCCTTACGTGCACAGGATATGGACATTATTAGTGTGATCCATCAGAGGATATGCGTCACTACTTCATATTTTCTCCCCACCTGCCAAAGGTTCTGATATTACACTCTTATCTTTTCTTTGCCCCTGTTGTCTGCCATAGTGCGGGTGAAAAGGAAAGAAGAAAAAAAAAAAAAAACCCTCTCCAATCCCCTTGCATGCAGTACACATTCACGGCTTTATCGATTTCCTTTAAAATTGTATTTGCAGAAAACAGGAAGAATGTGGACTTTAATATTTCCTACTCTCTGCAACACCTGGTCTGGGTTGCTAGGTAACACATTGCATGGCAGTGTTTGATGTGTGTGTGTGTGTGTGTGTGTGTGTGTGTGTGTGTGTGTGTGTGTGTGTGTGTGTGTGTGTGTGTGTGTGTGTGTGTGTGTGTGTGTGTGTGTGTGTGTGCTCTCTTTGCAAATGGCTTTGATCCTCAGCACACTGACAGACTCTCCACTGAGTTACCTTCCCCTGGTAGTTTTGGCACCTCATCACACCCCGGACACTAAAATGTATCTGAAAGCTCCCAGGTGAAATGGAATACCTACCTTGTTAGGCAAAGCAGAGAAGGGACGCTATCCAGAAAAGTTTAAGCTTTTAACCGTTTTCATTAGGGAAGCTACAGGACAAGGCAGACCTTGCCTCTAAGTTAACAATTTTAAAAATGTGGGATGATGTGACCCACCCTTTACTGAGCTTGAAACACATTAACCCTCCATTTAACATCAACCATCAAACCTCTCCAAATGTGTTTCTTTTTTTCACACCAGTATTTTTACTCTGAAGCGGTTCATGATATGCAAAGAAAATCAAATAAAAAGAGCCTTGCATCTAAATATCAGTCAGTACAGTGGCCCCCAGGATGCACTATGACCATCCAATCATATACAAGATTCACTATTGTATCATATATCTACAACATGGACTTCTCTGTACCTGAACAACTCCGAGAACTGAAAGTTGGAAGTTACAGTGTCTTGGGAGGGAAAGGGAGCCAGAAGAAATCATTGGACATTTATGGTTTCGCACTAAAGTTTATTTAATTTCAAATTTGTCTCCAATACATTTACAATAGATTATGTCAAAAATGTGTGATTTAAAAAGAAAAATTATTTTATCATATAGTTTTATCATAATTCCTCCCTGAAAATAGGAATAAAAATCAAGGCAGGAAAAGACCAACAGATCTTTCATGCTACTGCACCCCCTCTGAAGCTTTGTGATGCCCCCCAGCTGAAGCCCACTCCACTGTTTGAAGCTGTGTGGCACAGGGACAGAAAGACCACATCAAGTTCACATAGTGCGATTCTCTCAAAACTGGAGTCGTGTGACATCCTCTGGAATAAATGATACTTCTCTGAATCTACAACAGCCCAAACATCTATTTTAACTTCCTGTTATGGGTTCAAAGTGAGTTTTAGAGTAGATTGTGGAATTTCCTGATCACTTGGAAGGCACGTTACCGCACATTTCGGAAAAGTTGACTTTTGACCCTTATAAGCCTGTGTGTTGTCGTAGTTCATACGGGACGCTGAGCTATTGACATCAGGGTGCTCTCGGCTTTTTAACAACCGGCCTGCAGAGATCAAGCTGCTGAATCAGCGACTGCTTTAAAGTTGCTTATTAAAATGCACTCCAGACTTGGAGGCATGCAGGTGATAGCCAATGATTATTAATTATTTCTGTGTTGTTTTTGTTTTGCTTTGTGTTTTATATGGTTTATGTTATGCTACTTGGTGTTGGCTGCTTTTTATATTACATGTGCTGCAAAATAATGTACTACGCAGTCAGGTTCATTGAGAATTCCTGTGCGAAATATCTATAACTGATATTTACTACAGCCACATCAAATAATACTGAGGTTCAGCATAATAATGAGATCTCTGAGATGTTCCAAGTCATCCCCCCATAGCACCGTTCCACTTAATTCCAGAAACACTCCCTGCACAGTGTTTAACTTCTACACCCCGAACAGTGGAGTAATGAATTGTCATTCAAGTCACAACACACAAATTAAGAAGAGAAATCAGGCAAATTTATTTTTCAAATGAACACACACACACACACACACACACACACACACACACACACACACACACACACACACACACACACACACACACACACACACACACACACACACACACACACACACACACACACACACACACACACACACACACACACACACACACACACACACACACACGCAAGCATCTGTTTCGAGGCTGATGGTGAAATTAAAGTGGAAACAATTACGAAGTTAATGAAATCTTTTAAATGCATGACTTACAAAAAGTTACATTTTCAGTCGGGGCATACAAATAAGCATTTGAGGAAGCTACCAGAGTCTTATTGCAGTGACAATCCAATAGATAATGAGTACTGAAGATTGAAATACATGTTAAATTTAGTGTAAAATAATGTGTTCACTGTCCGCCAAAGCGAGAAAAGTTACATGGTGGTGAGTGCATAAATTACAACAGATATGTCTTCAATCAGACAAATCTGGTGCATTGATTGATTTAGTTTATTTAGTAAAATAATGCACAATGTGTAGAAATGTAGCATACATTAATTTATGTGGACAACACAATAGATGCATATTGGTTAAACTCAGGATGGATATTAACTGCAAGGCGATAAAATGACTTGGACCCCCAGCAGCCTGGGTGCATCGGGGTTGGACCCTGTATCTAAAATTAATTTCAATGCAATCAAAGTGCGGCCGGTGGCTATATAGCAGTTATTTTCACACAGTTGACGCACAACATCTGCATTTTTCATTTTTCTTCAAATGCATATTAAGTGTCATTGACATCACACAGTAGCTGCCTGGAGGGGGTAGGTACCGTTCATCTGCCCCACCCCGAGGCCAGCCTTGACCTGTTCCACGTTTACAAGCCAAACAGCAGCGTTGTTATATGCAGGGTTGTGCAACATATTTTTTATTTTTTTTTTATCAGGCCGAAGGAAGACACGGAGCGAATCAGAGGGGGAAATGGGATGTGCTGGGGCTGGCCCTGCTCACAAGTGCATTTCAGGTTGTGTGAGGTTATTACAGGTTTGATTATTGAGTTCCACAGGGCAATTGGCTCAAATGAGGGCTGACAGCTTCGGAGGGCAGCAAACAGCTGGAGAGCTCATCTCTGCCAGCAGCCATATTAAGACCATTTCTCTCCCAGGTGCATTGGTTGCTATGATCTGTGATTAAGGCATAACTAATGAAGCGCTGATGAAAGTAATCAGGTGCCACTGCATCTGCAGATGCGTTCAAGATGCAGAAACTGTATCTTTAGGGCCGAAGAGGAAAATAAAAGCAAAGAAAAAAGTGCTGGAAACTCTGAATTTAAGGACAGATACTACTATCCTACTACTATGGGTACATTACAATCAAGTACAGGGATTGTTGTGAAAAATAAATACTTAAGTAGTCTTTTAAAAAAAATAAAAATTCTGAATTACATGTCAGAGTATTTCTTTTCAACAGTAGCAGGCATTCAGTTCACATTATCTGTATAAAATAGCTACATTCAAAGCAGACCAACGTTCATGTGTATTAAAACTGCGCTCCAGCAATTCATTTTCTGTCTGGCTATAAAGGAAGGAGTTTCTATAAAAAATAATACATTTATTGTCCACCAAATGCAGATGAGAGGGTTTTAATATGAGATTCAAATTGCATACTGAGACCTACAATTCTTCAAGCTAACAAAGTAGATTGCAAATTGTACATATGAGTATATATAAACCTACGTACATGAAAACCTATTTATAAAAGTACAACAGCGCTTAAAGGTCCTAAAAATAGTAATGCCCGTATTTGTAATTCAATACTCCCTCTAAACCCGAAGCACATTCAAAATGAAATTGAGTCTTTTTGTACGCTGTACGCACCATGTCTTTATTACCATCTGGATTACAACTAAATGTGTATTTGAATAATCTTGTGTTATTTTTCAAAAGTAGGCACTAACCTCTTAAGAATGTAAACATTCATTTTGAATTCAGTTTTTCTCAATAAAAGTCTTGCGTCTAGTGTGCGGAAGCATTTAAAGTCGCTTGATGAAAGTGTGAGAGTTGGCAGCACTGCGTTATTCCATAGAAGTCATGTGTCAGAGGCATTTGAATAAGTGCCAATAAAAATCATTACAGAATCGCACAAGTGTCACTTCATTTATTGTATCCACCAGTTTATATCAGTAGCATAGCAACTAGTGGAGCAGATGGCAGCCAGGAAAGAGAAATTAAACCGCCCGACTGTTATGTAGTCTGCTCTATCGTGCTCCCCCCTATATGAAATTATCTTTAATAGTTAACTATAACTCAAAGGTAACCCGTAACTACAGCACTTTAATGAAATGGTGCTTTGACTCCCTTTTAGGAAGCGGAGTAGAATTTGGCTGAAATCCAGACGCATACATTTTTCAGTGATGCACTTAGCGAGAAAAGATGTCGATGCCTGTCGGAAGTGAATTGTCATAATCTCTCCTTAGTGCAATGTGCGAGAACAACTGCTCACCGTGGCAAAATAAAATTTATCCCGTGCAATACACAACATGGGTTTTTGGGGACCCCAGAGAATCTTTGAAATTCCATTTCATGATTGTCATCTCGTCCCTCTTTTCGCTTTTCAGTGCAGTGCGGGGAGAGAAAGGAGTGCTGCACGGCTGATAAACTATTCACCAGGTTCAAAAGATTGCTGCGATTTCACCTGTTACTTCCAGTTTGACTTTGATGTAACTGAATCTGCAGACATCCCGCCGTTTGGTACGTGGGGGAGCTCACGGCACACACTGATATTAACAGTAGGTTTCATTCATCATTTAATTCTTGGGAGATGTCTCATCAGCCTGTCACCTGTTGTGCTGGCGGTAAACAAGAATGAATGATGAATTACAGAATTCAATTAGGTGACAGCAGCTGTCACAGACGATAGTTAAGCTATTTGCAGTACTAATCTTGTGAAATACTGCAGAGAGTCAAACTCCAAGTCCTCCTTGTGGTCTCGCCTCTTGTTGACAAACGCTACATCATTGTCGAGGACAGGAAGCCGAATTGCATCTCAAGGCTGTTTCCATGTAATATTCATTGTCATCTGAGAACACAGCGGCCTCAAGTTTTAGATCAAAAGCATTTCTATTCAGCAACAAGGGAAAGCACTTGACTGTGGAGGAGGAATTCACAAAACGCCCTGCTCCGTCTTTGATATTTCAGTCTTCTATCGGGCCTTCGCCAGTGAAGGAACGCAGTCCATGTACTGCCATGCACATAACAAAGAGCTGCATCTTCTGGGAGTTAAAGCGTTGATTTTCATAAAGTTGTCTGATCAGGCAATCAGGCTTGGTGTTACTTAATGCAGGACTGTTTTGTTTCATGTTCTACACAGAGTGGAATGTACATCATGTGTACATGAAATGGAGGCATTCATTCATTCATTATTTTTTTTTATTCTACCTTGATCTCTTTTTTTCACACATTCTTACTTTCAACCTTCTTAATGCTGTCATCCATTCAAATACAAGGCTGCGTCTCAAAGTGCAGTGAAACAAATGTTATAAACGTGATCTGAGACAAGTAAACATTGTTTAAAAACAGAAGTAAACTAATCCTGCGTACACAGAGAACGAAACCCTGTGGCACAAATATGTCACATCACTGAAAGGCAAAAATTGGAGCAGAAAAGTAACATGGAGATTTATGGTGATGAATCATTGTTTTTGTTTTTTATTTCTGGGATTTTCTTTTATTTTTTCAGTCTTTTCGTTTTATATCATCACAGTATGAGATGCTAGAATTCTGTGCACAATGCCAGCCACCCATTCATTGTGAGCTGTCACTGTTGTTACCAGTCCTCCGAGTCCTCTTCACTGACATTTTCAAGAGAATCTCAACTCTTTTGCCTCTGGGTAGGAGAAGATATATCTAAATTTAGCCTATATGTGAAATTCATGCAAACTTGGGGTTTGAATCACTCTTTTCTTTTTACACTTTGAGACTAATCAAAATTTCGAGTATATATGTGAATCCGGTATCCCACAACAATTGGACAGTCCTGCCTTTTTATCTGCACACAATCACATAGTTCCGCCGCATTAATTTCTCCCTTTGTGCTAACTCTTGATCAAACATTGGATGTAAAGTCCCTCGCTTCTGCGTAAAATACCATAGCAGGAACTCACAATATAGACTCGGCAGTCTAATTTTGGACTGATCACATTTATCTCTGACCAGCAAGATTTGCCCTCTATATCTAATTCTTCATCCCACATATGCGCACATGCTCCAGTGATATATTGAATTCCAACCAGTTCATTAAATAACCATTCATAATTTCCTGTGCGTGTGCAGATAGCCCGCCTTTTACATATTTAGTTGATTCTGGCGCTGCACACCACAGAAATCAATCTGCAGGGAGATCCAACGTGTGGTAGCCAATGAGTGAACCACCACATGCACACAACTTTTATTACATTTCTCTGACAAGTGATCAGGAACTGATCTGATTAACACTCAGTGGACGTCTCCTCATACTCAAAACGGCATCAGAAACTGCTCGTGCCAAAAGATGAATTGCTTCTTAAGAGTTATTGTGCAAAGAGACACCAGCTCAAAGCTCAGCTGGATAATCAAAAGTCTCAATAATCCGAGGAATCAATGCAGAGATCCTTCACTTTGGACAGTGGACCAATTTTTCATAAACACAAACATATTTTGCATTCGTTTACTGAATCATTCCACCTAATTTATTCATCATGCATGCATGCAATAATGATGCAAATGCTGGAGGTTTTTTTTCCTTGAAGAAGAGGTCAGAGAATGCTTGAGGAAAAAAAATCACCCATAGTGTTTCAGATAGCATTTCCCAAGAGCAAGCAGCCTGACATCGCAGCAAATGATCTGACAGCATCTTCACAAACCCGTGTTTAAGCTCAGGATACACACCACATGTCTCTAAGATGAAGGAAAGAAGCTAGAAACCCCCCCCCCCCCCCCCCCCCCCCCCTTTTAATCTTTTGTGCATACCGTGATTTGCATTTCAAAAGAAATATTTATTTTGAGATCCTACAATAAACAGATTCTGCAGCAGGAAACCTGAGTGTTTAGCCTCAATAAACAGCAGCACAGAAAGCACATATCATAAATTAACACATTAGTCAGAGCTTTTCAGTGATGCAGAATTACATGAGTAATTCAACAATGGCTGTACTGGGATGTACAACAAAACAGAATATTACATGTAGAGGAATATAATTAACTGATGATTAAAGAAAGAAAGAAGGATTGTTGTTATTTAGTCCCACAGTTAATGTTAAGCTGATGAGCATAGTGAGGTCTGAGAAGTCTGGTGATACTTTAAAGTGTTAAAATGATAGGACGCTTGGTCCGTGAGTGAAACACATCATTTATACCAGCCGAAGTACAGCACATCCCTGAAAAACGCAACTTATAATCCTTGAAACCTGACAAGTGCATTGCAACACTAAATCAATGGTGGAAAATGCAGGGAGCTATTTCACGGTTTTATTTATCTTAAAAGGCTACTGTTTTGCAATGCATTCATCTTTTCACATTATCCCTTTATTCCCAAAATACTTCTCTTTGTAATTACATTCATTGGAGTTATTTACATTGTAATTGTGTTAGAAATGTAGCTGGCTCAGGGGAAAGCACAAGGTGCAAGTTAAATCTTCTGGAACTTTTTTGCCTGCCTTGTTTTTGGCAGCGAGGACACATCCTTAGGACATGCCTGGGATTCCTGTGTCTTCACGATGCATAATTATTTCATGCCCCATGCTAACTCCCAGAATTGTACTCCTTGGGAATGGGTAGAAGGCCAACTGGTGTTGCAATCTCTTTTTTTCCTCTGAAAGTGGGGTTATTCAGATAAGTGTTGGTGGTTTCATCCAGTAAAGTACAGACTGTGGAAAGGATATAAAGTAATACCCTGAAAAACCCTGACAGCCCAGCTTAAACTGATTAAATGAAGGGAATGGGGACCCTGTTGTCATTCATATGCTGGTATCTAATAATTTCCATGAACTGAAACAGTCATCATCAATGGCATCTCTCAATGATCGTCATTTGAATAATTCTAAGATGCAGTTTTTCCTCCTGTGAGAGCAAATGCGAGTGTTGCCAGGCAATCAGCCCTCCCAGCATCGAGGACTGTGGTAATAGTATGCATGATCCAAAGGGACAAAGACTGTTTCGACAGTGCTCGCCCTGAGCTGGATTTTAAAACCAAGCAAACAGCTGATTGCACGAGTCGAGAGCCAGGATATCTGTCTTATGTGTAATGTATGCGCAAGGGAGTCGGTCTCCTCTGCTCTTCAAAAACACAAAAGAGAAAAGGACATCCACATCAAAAGCAACAGCTTTTTAAGACATGCTAAGAGCTTTATGAGTGCAAACACATTCAGGTTATACTATTTGAGGGACTGGCTGGTAGGAGCAGGCAGTACATCAAAATCAAACATTATCCTGGCAAAGCAGAGAGACAAGAGAGGAGTCGTTTCAAAATACCACAAGACGACCTGAGGAGGCCAGTCGTTCATCGGGGCACATATAATGTGCGTCTACCAATAAGGGCACATCCCAAGAGAGTGTTACAATACTGAACTGGTGTCACCAGTGGGCCTCTATCACACGGGGTGTGCCCCCGGCTCCAATCGCTCAACAATACCAATGAAGTAAACACAGTTAGCGGCAAAATAAATGTCACAACGGATAGCCAAAGTCTAGTAAACTGTTATTTTAGATAAATTAATTCCAAATAATGAGCCGCAAACTGTGAGCATGTATGTGGGAAAACTCATAATCTTGTTATGAGGAATATATTAGGCACTGGCTGTCAGGCGTAACCTTACAATGAAATTAGAAAACACAAATAAGCTCAATATTATACGAATATTGAATTACTGCTGAGAAAGATTTTCACCCCGTTTTGTTATCAATAATTATGCTGTTTTGTAAATCTGTGATTATATTAGAAGTTTGAATTCAAGAATTTCAATTAAATGACCTAAAAAGATATTAAAATTGAGAGGTCATTTTCATTATAAATCCATAAGCCTGTGCTACTCGTTCTGTTAACCTTGTTATTATTGTAACTATGTACTCAATTACAAATAGTAGTTACTTTACCTGCCACTAAAACTACATAATAAACAATAAAATACATGTGTAATCATCTCTCTTTTTTAAATAATCAATGTAGGTAGTAAAAAGGTTGTTTTATGTGTAATGGATTGTTTTTGTGAGACCAGCATTCCATATGTGCTTTGAATTTACTTCTGTCATTCTTGTGAGTATGATATTCCCCAGTGTGATATGAGCGGGAATCTCTCACTTCAATGCTAATATGTGAGAAAAAAAAATCCCAGTTCTGCAGCACACATGGGGTTGAAAACACAGCTCCAACCTATGAAGACCTGAGGTAATGTTTGAGTGTATCCCTCAGAAAATACCACAATGTTTGTGTGTGTCTTCGACCAAGTCGTGAATCACAATGGATCTCTTTGTCGCAGGTTTAAGGAAAAAAAAAAAATGATGGCATCAAACAAAACGTGCCCTGGCCTCATCCAGCTGAAGACGAGTGTGCTGATGCCAAACTGTGAGAAGTGCCGCAGGAGTGTGGCGGGTATTCTCAAGCTGTGATGTACTGTCAGTGTCCTGTTTTGCTTCGTCTAAGTGTGAAACCTATGTTATTGTGACAACAATAAACACATCGTTCGTTTTGCACAAGACTGGTTATTTGTTTAGGTTCAGGCATCAATTACAGGGTTGTATTAAAAAAAAAGAGGATGTTCCAATGAATAAGAAACATCCATTTTCACGTCACGTTACTCTTTGATACTGTATGCAAGCGGCAATATTGAACTTTTTCCCCGTGTGGTATTTGAACGATGGTCGACCCGATGGAAAGTGTCTGATCCGTTCAACCACCTCCTATACAGACCTTGTCACTCTTCATATCCCTGCTGGTTTTGCACCTTCAAAAACGCAACAGAAACATGACAGTGACACACGCTTCTCTAATGAGCCGCCATGTGTGACGCAATACCCGGCTGAATGTCGACAGGCTCTCAGGTACTGTACGATCTGACAGGCCTGACGAATGACTACATATTTATAATGCCTTAATATACTAAACAATGAACCTTGATTCTATCGCAGTAACTCTGAGAGAGAGCAGCTCCAGCTTATCAATAATAACTGACACTTTTTGGCAGAGTTCAACAATAAATGGAGGTACAACAGGGGGAAGCAGGCACAAGGCTCTGGATGGGGCAGCAGGCCAAGCTGCCTTGAGGGAGTCACACTTCTATGGGACAATGAGAAGAATGGAGGCGGAGTTGGATGTGTTTTTGAGCAAGGTATAGGTTAATTTTCTCTGCTCAAATGGATTACAACACGTCACAGCACGGGGAGCTTGCTCCTTGTGTACCACCGTTCTCATACTTCATAACCAAAGAACACCAGCGACAATGGTCTGCACTTTACAGAAAAGGAAATCAAAAAGCCCACTATTGGTACTTCTTCCCCATGCGGATGCAGTGGAGGGGAAAGGAGGGGCTACCCACAGCTTGTTGGACACTTGCCAGACCGACACAGACCAGGCAGATGGAAAGTGATTCCAATGAGGAGAGGTTGAAGTCACAACCCGAACACAAACTGCCAAAAGTTACCCATAATGCCTGCCTGGCAAATCATAGAAAATGACATTGCTGGCTTGCAGCAAAAAATCTGAGAACGGCAGAGTAACAAAAGGTCAGCGCCACAAAAACAAAATCACTTTCTAGTAATATTACTGGAGGGTGCATGCTCATCACAGCTAAAAATATCACTCAAGATATTCTGTAAACCTTAGAAAAAGGATTGATTGTTCATTGGTCATGAATCCATGAACTCGCTGTCCGTGTATGTATTTAGAATTGCACAATTTCGCTATTCTTTCACTATTGGGTGCATTTTGATTTCGATTTTTTTGCAGTATTTTGATCTTCACTTATTTAAAAATTTAAACCTTTAACATATTTGGAGTTCTCTCTTTAGTGAGTATAAGTAAAAAAAAATCCCAAAGACAAAGTTTATGTCTCCAAAAGTGTCCTAAAAAGCTTGAACCCATCAAGCGTCGACTTCTGGCAAAAGCACGGGTACATCCTGGGCAGGGCGCCAGTGCCTTGCAGTCCATCACAGGGCTAACTGAGGGAGACAATCCCCCTCATGGACAGTTCAAAGTCCCCAATTAAACTAACACGCATGTTTTTGGATTGTGACGGGAAGCTGGAGCCAATGCAGGCACAGGCACAACATGCTAATTCCACATCTCAGCCAAAAGGTTCAAACCAGGTAACGTGTTGCTGTGAGGCAAGAGTGCTAACCACTGCATCATTGTGCTGCGCTGAGTTGACAACCCAGTTAATACCACCGAGGGGGACTGGAAACAGAGTCTTTGTGTATTTTTTGTTGAAAAACACAACGAGTAATATTTTTGGATACATTTTTGCTCAATCAGTGATTGACTGGCACTCTTTTGTAATATCGTTTTCCTTTTTCTGTGATTCTTTGCGAGATTGGGAAAATAGGTCCCTCTATGCAAAAAGACATGTTCATAAATCTTAAAGCGTCCTTGGCAGTTTAGTCTGTATAGTTACTGCATGTGCCCGAGAGGAAACTCCTTTTCATCCTTTTTCCAATACATGCATGCACCGTGCACATGCATGTGTGCATGATGCTCCTGTGGGTTAGAAAGCTTTCTATACATGACCTGGATTATGAGGATATTACGTCCTGCTTGAGAACAGGTTCTGCTTCAAGTGAGCGATTTAGCCCTTGGTAGTTGTCAACTGTGCTTCTAAAAAGCTTAATATACATTTACGACAACCTTCTCATTTTATATACTCCGCAGGCTGTGTATTGGAGTGAGAGTATGATTTTGACAGATGGAGAAGGGAAAAAAAAAATCTGAAGAACTTCCCTTGGGGACATCTTAAGGGGATTTATTTCATTCTTTGACTGCATTTCTAAATAGAGAGAAATGCAATGAGCTGACACATCAAACATTATCATGGCAAGTTAAAAGTCGAGTTAAGCTCTTTATGTCTACCTCTGATTCGAAGTTTTGTTGAAACCCTTCCAGTGAACTCATTCATGCCACGTTTTGATCTCCTGTTGGCCATCAAATGGGCTTTGTCTCTCCTGTCCTTCTCAATCGCACTTTAACATGCATAATATATCTCGATTATCACACATCCACGTAAACATTTTACCTTGTTTTCTCTCAATGTTTAATCGCCTTGTAAACTTTGAGTTGTGACAGAAAGCAAAGAGTTGTGTTGCCGGGACTCCACTGAGGATACCAATCAGCCTGAGTTGACTAATAACTTGTGCAGCATTTATCTCCATGTCAAAAACTGTGAGGAGAGGGATGATGAAAGCAGACAACCTCTAGGCCGAGCGCTGCTCACATTCCACTAAGGATTTCCGAAGCCCTCAGGCTAAGGGGGGATGTCAGTGGGGAAATCTGAAAGCAACTGAGAGTGGAGGGAATGAAGGCAGGGTCTTGAGATGGCATGCCAAACAGAGAACAGAGCTCAGACCTTTTGAAAAGTCAGACTGTTAACTTCTGACTGGTTCACTTCATCTCCATTGGCATTGTTTATTTATGTGGCAGATGGGTTGCATAAATTTCTTTGTGGTCCACACCGTTATAAACCTAACTCAATTAGCCAGCCGGAGTGTTAGCAGACACTTAGCCGTATCCGTTGCAGCAAATCACAATGGGCAGATGGGTGATATTTTTCATTTTTGGTGGCTAAGGCTCAAAGTCATTATTTTTCCTTGTTTGTGTGAGAGCCTGATTCATTGAATAGTCAGTTTGATTAATAAAACCAGTCTTCCTGGGTGTAATGTTTCTGGCTCCCCCTGTGATACAAAACCTCGTCTCTCTGTAGAGAGGAGGTGTCTTCCCAGCAATCTGTGTTCATGAGCTGGGTGAGTTCTTATTGTTTTCATTATTTGCTCTGGACAATATGACAAATTGATCATTAATGCTTGGGGCTTTAATTTGAATTAGCTTGGCTCCTCACATCATGTTTTCTCCACCTGTTGCCTTTCAGCTTCCACCACTCGCCCTCGCCGTTCACCCTCCTTCGCTCCCTCTTTCATATTCTCCTTCCAGTTGTCCGCTCACATGTATCCTCTTTAATCGATCTCTCTTTCACTTTCCATCATTTCTCTCTCTCAATTTAAATATTTCTCACGTCTCCACTTCATCTACATACCAGCCTCCTCTCCCCGCCTCCCCATCCATCGCTCACTTCATATCTCCTTCTTTCTCTATCCACCAGTGAGCCCACCCTGGCAGCCTTGGCCCTCTTAAATGCATCATTTCTTCCAAGAGATATCCTTCTGCACTGACCTCTGAGCTAGCTGGCTGCCTGCCATCTCCACTCAATGGACTCATCAATCCATCTTGGTTCTTGGATGGCCTTGATTTTATTGTCTCACACAACCCTCTGTCATCCTGTTCATCTCTCATCCTTAATGTCATCCTTTCAGATTTTAACATGTCTGCATTTTCTAAGCACGCAGCGTTTGATTACATTGAGCTGGAGCTGCAGAGTACAGGTGGGCTATTGTTGTCGAGTCCTTGCCAGGGTATAGAATGCACGGAGCATGGATGTGCTATTTCTGCAAAGTGAATCATTTGGTTAGAAGCAGCAGCTACTTCCAAACTTGATTTATTTCTCTGCTTATTATTGCAGATGATTGATTGTGCCATTTAATCTATTGAAGCTTTTCATATAACAGTGTTTGCACACTTACCAATCATGTTTAGCGTACAAAATATGAACACCATAAAAAAAACAAATAACATTGTTGACCCGGTGCGTGACACTTGCTCCTCACTGACAACTATCATATTGAAAATGACAATATTTACGCATGTTTTTGGCAGCGTTTTCAAAGTTGTCGGGTTGCACTCGTATTTGTCCTTGAAATATTTGTAAAACCAACAGAGGCATTCAAAAAAATACAGTCTCCTCAAAATGCATTGAAAGGGAAGGTCAGTTCATTTGTTTTTACTGCTGGCAGGTGTCCGATCAAAGCGACAAAGATGAAAAGAGATTTTCATTTCCTGATGATAAACAACACAGAACATTGCACATGTTGTGTCAGACCACCCTATTTGTAGGCAAGGAAAGTCCATCAGGAAAGTCCTCAAGTAAATTAAAACAAATTACCTGCTGGTGCTTCGCGTTCAGTCTTGACCTTGAGTGCGGGGGACCCTGGTTCAAATCACAGTTGTGACAGGAAGGGCATCCGGTGTTAAAAACTAACCGATTCTCTGCTGCAAGTTACATCGTATGATTGTGGTGATCCTTGTAAAAAGCAAGCCGCTGAAGGAACACCTACCTACACTTGATATTAGGGTGGAGTAAGTACAAGTGGTTGGCTACATCATCTCACAATAAGAGAGTTTATGTCGCAAAATGCGCCGAGGCCTTTCCTGGGTCTGTAATGCTTTTCTCAGGGAAAATTAATTCAGTGCAAATAGTGATAAAATGAATATTTATATTTATACAGCCACATGCAAGTAACATAATTTCTTTATGGCCTGAATATTTCTACATATTTCTATATTAGTATATATTAGAGTATTCTCTCTCGCTCGCCTTTCAGGATGCGCTACTCAGTTACGTTAAGATCTGATGATTGACCCGACCCGCTTGATAGCCTTCCACTTTGCCCCCCTGATGAAGTCCTTTGTTGAGCTGGCAGTGTGTTCTGGATCATTGTCTCGCTGTGCGATAAAGCTTCTCTCCATTACTTTGGATGCATTCCTCTGTGAACTGGCAAACAAAATGTTTCTCTATACTCCTTCCTTGATTCTGCTGCTACCACTGTGGGTTACATCATCATTATCAGTTTGTGGGCCTTTCACAAGAGCAGCCATGCAGGCCTACGCCATGAGACTTCCTCTACCTTCCCTCACAGATCGGCTTGCCAGTCCTTGATCATGAAGAAATCCCTGCTTCCTCCCAACTTTGGCCTTTCCATCATCTTGGCTGATTTAGTTTTCATCAGTTCATAAAAGCCGGTCAAGCTTTGCTTTTCTGATTCCCACTGTGTAATTTGCTTCCTTGGATATGTACAATAAATTTCTGCTTTCCCAGAAACTATGCAATATAAAACCTTGAGATGTGCCCTTTTGAGGTTGTGGATATTATTAGTGAGTGCTGGTTTGGGTTTTTTTTCTTAATAATGTTCCTGGGATCAGCTGTTGTTTTCCTTGGCTGGCCTTTTCAACACGTGTCTCTCTGTAAACCATTTTCTTTCTTTCTTTTTTTCATTTTCTCAGGAAATTGGTGATTTGGCTGTGCTCAATGTTTCTGCAATGCCTCTGATTAATTTCCTCTCTTCCATCAGCTCAAAATGGCTGATTCTTTTTGACCCACAGACAGCTCTCTAGTCTTCATGTTGGCTTATCCTTTTTGGCAAACACTGTCTTCACATATAAAAACCCAAGGCAAAAACTGAAAACAATATATCCAGATCTACTTGTATGAATAATAAACCAAACGGGACAGAGCAGAGAAATAACAAACATCTGTCAGTCACATGTTCCGTTTTTTTCTCTCTATTGACATTGAGTGGGCTATAAGAGGCAGTGCGGTTTCTTTTAAACTCACATCTAGCTGTAAGTACCAGAAAATAGAAGCCAAAATTCTTGACTCTCTCACTATATTCATATCTGTCCTGAATATTTCAGTGTGCAGTGAAAACAAATAAATTGCCTTTGCTGCTCCGATACTTCTAAAAGAGACTGTCTGAAAACCACAATCATAACAGAAGCAAATGTGGGGCAAATAAACCTAGCCTTCTTCCAATAGCATTGCACACATTTATGCATAGCAAGTCTTATTCAAATGAATCAGATTGGGAGAGAAAATTAAAAATATATGAATGCTTTCTGGTAGGAAAACACCTTTTTCTCACTGAAACGACAAGCCTGCAGAGTGCTGCTGGTCAGATGATATCACGTCCAGGATTACAGCAGGTATTTGTCAGAGGCTGTTGCTAGTTATTTCTTCCAAAAATAATTACATCACTTAAGTCATTCATACACATATGAGTAATCAGTTACTCAGGGCATTGCTTGAATCCTTACTTGAAAATGGAGGCTTCATTTCTCATGGTAATGAACACATTTTTAGTGCCGCTATGACACTTTGCTGAAGCCACTTATGAGCAACAGTCTCCGTCTGATTGATGCCCTCATTCATTATGCAGCTGTAAGGTCAGCAAACCTAAGATCACAAGCAGGAAATTAGTGATTAGACCTTGTTTGTCAGATAGCCTCTGTAGGTCGTCAGCAGATCACCGGAAGAACATATCAGTTGAGATAAAAGTACTGCCAACATTTAAGAGAATGTATAAAACAAAACAAAATACTGCAAATGCAACACACAGATGAGGTATATTATTATTGTTCCTTAATGTTTACCTTCTTCCATGTTGCTGTTAGAATGAATGGGTGAAATAATGATGGCACTCGGTCCAAATTGTCCTTCAGCAAACGGGATTTTGTAACGCTGTCACGACCAGCCCGGCACAAGATCAACACTAAAGATGTACGTACAATGCATTGCCAATTTCTGTCTGATTGTCTCGTGAAAAGCTTTACTTTCTCTCCTCTCTGGGTGAGTGGGATCATGAGAATTTTTTTTTTTATATAATATGCATGGCCATTTAAACTGAGTTTGTTATTTGCTGAGAAATGCTTTCACGAGGCAGTTGCAGATCAATAAATACCGTGCCTCACTACCTACAGGCCAACTTACGGGCAGGTCTGGGAGTTTTCTGTTATATATGGACATGCTAAATGTCAGTCACGCTTCCCCTGCTCTCCAAGGCCATTATGAGCATTTGCTCGGCACTATTTATAGAGAGCCTCAGCATGTTTAGTCATGAAACACCTGACCCTTCAAATCACTGCCTACTGAGTTAAATGAAGGAAAAAATAAATAAATAGATAGATAGATAGATAGATAGATAGATAGATAGATAGATAGATAGATAGATAGATAGATAGATAGATAGATAGATAGATAGATAGATAGATAGATAGATAGATAGATAGATAGATAGATAGATAGATATTTTACTAAATCCTTTTTTACCAGAGAGTCTCAAGATTGCACCAACTACTAAGGCGTGTGTTTCTGTTGCTGCCTCTCAAGTTCCCCTCAAGTTCAGACCCTTCTATCCACAGTTTTCATTTTTCCCCTCAACACACCCCACTGTGCTGAGCGAACTTCACAGACAAGGGACAGAGTTGGTGGGCACTTACTGCCTGCATACTGAAAAGAGAGCCTCCTTTGCTTTTAGCTTGATTCAACTCGTGTTCACTCATGAAATTATTTAAAATGTGCTCTTGGCATTTTAACACCCACTTTCAATTTGAGTTTGACGACACTTTTCAGCGGAAGTGAACGGCGATAATAAAACTTGCATATTATCACAACAGCTCAAATGTGTGTGTTTTTTTCCTGATGGTTGCATGAAAAATCGATGAAAAGCAGACTTATTTAAAACGAAATCTCACTTTGATGCAGATGCAATGCAATGGCTTTGTAATCATGTTGCTGCTTTTTCTCTTTGGGGTTTTTTCTCTTTGCCTACAACGGCAAAATAGCATTTAATTGCTATTGCAAATGTATATATGTGTGACTGTGAATTTAAATGAGACTGCAAGGCCTCTTGTTCTCATGGTAACACAAGCGGAATGTGATGTGCTGATTGACCTTGGGGGTGTGGAGTTTCCTTTTTCCACGGGAATTCAGCAGCAAGGGGAGCCCGCGTACCTACGAGAAAACGGGTTTGCTGTCTTGTGACAGCGCGCCGTCAGTTGTAGCCTGTGTTAGCTCATTTTCCCTGCGAAGGTGAGAAACTTTAAATAGTTTATATAATGAGAAAACAAGTCTGTCAGAAAAATAAATTGCATTCATTTCATTCATGGCACTTATCTTATTAGGAAATGACTGCAACCATTCAGGTGATCATTGTGTAATGTTTCAATTTACACAGGCGGTGCATTACAATGATACATGGATCAGCGTGGGCTCGTTTGGTGGTATGTCAGTAAGCCTGTGGGGGGCACTCCAGCACTTTCCCCGTCATGTAACGCTCTCTTCCCTCCATCCTTGCTTCTTCGCAGCTCTCCCTCCTCATTTTCTGTCTTCCTTTTGTTCTGTGACTCTATCACTCCTCAGTCTTCCTCTCTCTTCCTCTCTTTCTTATACTAATGTGCTCTCTCATCACTGCCACTCTCTCTCTCTCTCTCTCTCTCTCCTGTTCCCTCTCTCTCTCTCAGTCATGCAATCGCATAAGTTCTCCCTCCTCTTGCTCTGCTCTTTCACTTTTGGCGGACACCAATTTTCTCTCCTTTACTCCCACTCTTCTTGCCATCCCTCACGCTCTGTTGTCTGTCTGCCACTTTTTTGTCAGGGACTTTCAATCGATACAGAACCCTCCCCGCTTCCTGTTCCATTCATATGAAATAAAACGTATAGACATAAGTAATGACACATAAGTATACTGACCTTCTTTCTGTTGATTCTCATTCGCTGCACTTCCATGTTGCGGCAGAGTGTAATTAGTGAGGCTATTTATAGAAAAGCATTATCAGGTTGCAGTTAGAAGGAAAAATGATAATGGGAGTCAGATGACAGAGGACATTTGTATTTTTTATTCACGGCAAACAATGTCTGGTTGGACGTACGCTCATCTGTCAAACATTCATGGACACCAAATATCACATATCCCTCAACTAACCACAAAGTGTTTTTGCTAAATGGTCAAATTTCTGAAATTGGCTATTGTTTGTGAACTTGTTAAAATAAATGAAATGTCCTCCCCGAGTGAATCCACTCCTCTCACTGGAGGCGACGAGAAAAGCCGAGAAATATCTTTTTTTGTTTTGTTTTGTTTTGTTTTGTACAATTTGCAAATTCACAAACAACTGCTTAGATATTTAATCTTGTTTGGAGCTGCGTTGTGAAAAGTGTATTTTCAAGTGGACAGATATTTCTCTAAAAAATGTCCTAGTGCCAAGTCTATTCATTCATGCCAGGAGCAGTAATAGAGTCAACATCTGCAAAAACACTGGGACAGAGCCGGCAAATCATATTCAATCTCACTGCCTGTGGATACAAACAGCCACTTCATAGTTTTATGTGACTTCCCTTTCAGGAACTGTATAGTCAGCTATACCTATAGCACCCAATTTCTTTTATTGAAACATTATTGATTTCTCCTCGGTCACAGATTACAATAAAAAGAAAAGCCATGTCAAGAGATGGTAATTAATGATTAGCCCTCATATGTATCATTATGTCAGGATGTGACTGATGGCTACTTGATGGCTGATTGCCATGACCTTGAAGGGGAAAAACTACCACTGAGGGGGCAGTCCAAGGACAGGGGTTGCATGAAGCAGACATTTCTTGATGACCGAGTTATATTATAACAATTTCATGGCTTAAGGCTTAAGGCTTGAAGGGTTCCAAGAACAGATAAATGTAGAATAGAATGTCTGTATAGATGATCACCAGATAAATCTCTTAAATATACCACTGTTGTATCGAGGATATCTGTTATAATCGCAAAAAATAGCTAAACTGTTATATTCATGAGTAACAGGGAGGAGAGGAAATGTTTGCAGACCTGCAACAAATCACCAAACATAACGTGTTCACACATCAACATAAAAAAATAGACCTTCTTAATGATTCACTGACATGATTGACCATAGTGTTGGGTAAACATAACCAGGCAGCATAAGCAAGGCCGGCACAGTTTGCTTGCTAATAAAGTAAAACGGTGTAGAAGAGGAGTGCATTAATAATATTGACTTTACAAGCAGCATATATCCCTTGTGATGGCTTGTATGGGTGATGACAGCAGTGTTTCTCATTTTTCCGCAGATATTGTGGAGGCGTATTTGGTGACTATTTCTTGCCGTCATGTGAATGTTTCCGACTTGGAACTGGTTTCGTTGAAACTTTTTGAGTTTCCCACCAGCATGAACACACCAACATGCACTATTTGATGGGATTGTTGTGGTATTATATTTGACTATGTGTCCCCTGGTTTTACATCACTGAAACTGCAAACAAAAGTGGGCACAGACAATGTTTTTTGCATGTTTTCATTTTGTCTTTTGACAGTTATGTGCTGGTAGAGTAGATCCTACAATTCTGGATAAAAAAACGGTTTCTCTGAAGCCAAACCTGTCATAATCCCTCCACTACTGGCTCCATCTCTATATCCACACGCAACATCACACAGAAAGTAACAATCATAGCTTCACAACAAACCATACTAACCATGTTTCACTCACTTTATGTCATTTTCTGCGAGTTAATTCCACTGCAGAGCAACATTAAACATTAGCGCCATGTTTACTTTCATGCATTGGCATCTTGTGACAGCAAAAAGAATAAAAAAAAAGAAATGGCTACATGCAATGATTTGAGCACAAGGCTTACTGTGCAAATGTACCCGAAGTGGTGCCTGTCTGCCTAACGAGATGGAGTGGCAGGTAAATGTATTCTAACCACTCATAGTGGCCTGCACACATTAAATAAATGAACACAGCTCTTACACTGCCCTCCATAAATGAAAAATTATCACTTTAGCGTATTTGCTGAGTCCATGTGGTTAACTAGCTCTCAGCGGCTCTCCAGAGTGTTAGCGAACCACACGGACTCACAAACCAGCTCATACACGCCAGTAACTGCCTTAACTGGAGCAACTTGTTAAAAAATCGAGTGACTCATAAAGGCACTCCAGTTTAAAAACTTTGATGGGAAGATTTGAAACTGAATGAAGGAATGACAAAATTGCAACAAAACTATGTTCATTATTTTGATCCCATCCATCCATCCATCCATCCAGCCATCCATCCATCCAGCCATCCATCCATCCATCCATCCATCCAGCCAACCATCCATCCATCCATCCAGCCATCCATCCATCCAGCCATCCATCCATCCAGCCATCCATCCATCCATCCATCCATCCAGCCATCCATCCATCCAGCCATCCATCCATCCAGCCATCCATCCATCCATCCATCCATCCAGCCAACCATCCATCCATCCATCCATCCAGCCAACCATCCATCCTCTGTGCCCGCTTGATTCTTGGTAAAGTCACAAGCAAAAGTCATTCAAAGCAGCAAAGTCTTTTTTTTTCTTCTTTTTTTGAAAACCCAACATACAAGTAGAAAATTATTCGTCTAAAGATTTCTGGTACTACAGTAGTTTTTCTGTTCATGAACAATCAGTCAGATGCAACTGAAATCTCACATAACACGAGTTGAAATTAAATCTTTTGTATCACATTTTACTTTGTGGCAGATTCGAACAAGCTCAATTAACATTTTTCTCCGTTATCTCATCTATTTGGATGTTGGGTAATACAAGTAGGTTAGAAAATGTCCTTGTGGTACAAGTTCATTATTCATTTGTTCAACAATTGATGACACAACCCCTTGAAGTACATAGTTGTTATATTTTACTGGTGAGACTGTAGAAGCGCTGGATGATTATACAAATACCCCTTTTGATTTGATTTTACTCAGAGTTTCATCAGAGACAGATCTGTAATGTCAGCAGTTTGGGACCTAGTAATGAGGATAATTTATAATGTATACAGTAGTTCATGCAATTAAGAACAAGACCGCATAAGTAATTTGGAGACTCTACTCCTCCACTAATCTAAGCAAAGTGACTGTGGTCCCATCATCTAACTAATGGGATTTAACACGTTTGTATCCGGTGACTTCATCCATCATAAGTCTATTTACAAATTAATAAAAAATAGAATAGAACGAGAAAAAGGAATATTCATCTTTTATTGGCTGATATATAAATATTCATTGACCGCATGCGATGCCCAATTTGCAAAGAAAGCAGACCCAGAAAATTGAGAGGGAACAATCCGGCACGGTGGTTAACATGGAGCAGTCCCAGAATACAGCTCAACGGGTGAAAGCATCAGAGGTGGATAATGTCCGCTATGGAGTGAAGGATTATTTTGTCAAAGCTTGGATTGCTTGCCAATACACAGGCCTGTACCCACATGGCGAGGAGCTTAGACAAAAGCAGTGAGACATTATTGAGACAGGTTATCACTGCGCCTCATTGTGAGCTGTGATGAGCACGAGCAGCGTCTGCTCAAACGAGTCGATTACAAAGTGCATTCGAAACAGCCTCCACATCCAGACCTCTGATCAGAGCGATTTCTCTATGTGTTGTGTCACAGTGCGCTTTCATTTATACAACTTTTCTTCATGAAACATAATTTCCCTTCACCGCAGCTTTCAGTTTCAAGAACAGTTTCGCAATAAAGTGCAGTGCCGGGATGTTCCCTTAGAAGTAAACATATGTTTACACAACCTTGGTGCGAGCATGTTCAATCAACCGGAATCAATCAGCCTCACATCTGCTTCTGCAAACTCTATTTGCTCCATTGTGGGCTTAAAACAGGTGAGCGATACATGAAAAAATGTTGAAGTATTGCTCTGTTTCAGGAAGTAATTAGCTATCCCAGGCTTTTGCAGTGCATTTAATCAACATTATGTGTTCTTAATGCACAAACTCACAAATATGGCAGGATGGGGAAGAAGTGCGATGAGATATTTTCTGTGCTCTTATAGCAGAGACTTTCTGCTCCGAGCCGCCTATGCTAAGTCCGGCTTCATGTGTAGGAGGTTACCGTACAACAAAATGCCACGGAGCACAACATTACATTTACCAAAATGCAGCTTTTCCTCGGCGGTAGCATTTGTCGCAATTATATGCAATTTAAGTAGGACTCGAAATTATGGAGGTGGCTGAGGTCAGCAGAAACCCCTATTAAATGAATGACAGTTCGGGGAATATAAAAGCAGAGTGGACCCTTCCTCATAGGTGGCCATTTGTGAAATAACCCCTTTGGGAATTTTGAAGCGTTTCTTTTATTTAAACACCACAAATGCAGGAAATAGATTGAATTCTGAGACATTGACTTTTCAAGAGTTTGAGACCTTGTTTGATGTTTAACATGCTGGTACACAAGAAAGCGTCAGCATGGGATGAATCCAACCCGTTATTAGGTAAGTGACCATATTAGCTCAAACTAACAATTCTACAGTGAAGAGAGTCATGGTTTAACAGTTATCCTAAACATTGTGTTGAGATGCTGCTGCGTGTATCAGTTCACTTGTCTGATGCATATAACTTAAACTTTTCAACTATTGTGCATCTGTTTAAAAACAGTTTTCAACATTTTTTATATAATACGTCGCTTTAATTTAAGATGTTATAAATTAGGACAGTGGTTATCAATAGCATTTAGGTAATCTTTTCAGTGAAACCTAAAGAAACATTTAAGCAAGAGAGCTTTACACTCCAACTGGAGAATAATGAAATTGCATAAATGGCAAAATATGGTGGTTATTTACAAATATCCTTACCTCAGGTAACACTTTCGCCAGGCTGTGGTCAATGAATGGCTTATTAAGGGTTAATGAATTATATTTAGTCATTCTTTTTCATCATTCCTCTGAACAATCCTTTTTTTAAATGTTTTTAAAATTTATCTTTAAAAATTTTTCATTCAAAAAATATTGTTTTGTATTCCCAAATCTTATTTTTCATTTAAGTTTAATGTTTCAGTATTCATATACATATTTATAACTGCTTACTTGTATCTATTATTAAATTTTTCATCTTATTGTCCCCGTGACAACAGTCTCTTAAGCACTTTGAATTGCATCATTTTCATAAATGTTTCTTTAAAAATAAAATTTGATCGATTGTGATTTTTTTGAAGCTGCTTCTTCAGATAATAAAGGCAACTATGTCAGAATTAAATATTCCAAGAAGGTAAAGGCGTCTGAATGATCATCGCCAGAAATAACGTATCACATCATTTAACCAATTGTCTTGTCATTTAACGAGTTTCTTCTATTAGAGAGAGATTTCTCCCCTCATATGTTTCGTTAAAATAAAATCAATTATCTATGATTAAAACAATCCGGCAGCCAGCAGTCCTCAAAGCAGGAGGTGATTTAGAATTATCTGTCGGCCATGTTTGAGGAGTGATGGCAGCGTGCCATTCATCCTCCAACGGGGATGAATCCGGTGGAATTGCAATGAAAATGGGAAAAATACAGCACAGACATGAAGAAAGGGGTAGAGAGGAGATATACTTCCCCTGTACAGAGCAAATCAGGCTCACATTTTTGCCTAACATTCCAACAATCATGACAGTACAGCCGAAGGTTTTCAAGTTCATCACGCTTGTTTCATGTGCTCCCTGCCCTCACTGTGAAATGACCCTCTTTCAGTTGACCTCGTCTCTGTCCAAAGAGGCCATATTCTGCTACCATATAAAATGTTGATCATCTCTCTCTCTCTCTCTCTCTCTCTCTCTCTCTCTCTCTCTCTGTTCCCTTTACTAAAATTGAAACAGCTATACTATGGTGTCATTTGTAGCGAGCACCGAGACAAAAAAGCCTTCTGGGTAACATTGTTTGAAAGCGCCCGACTCAAACAGACTCCCAGAACCAACAGAAGTGCTCGCACAGATTCTCACAGTCAGTCCTTATTATTGTGAAGTGCTGAGCAGCTCCAGATAGTCCCCACATTCTCTGCAGACCCCTGCAGCACAGTGGATCAATGAGGCAAAAGTATATAAAGATTGTGCCAATGTCTAACCACAAATCTAAACTTTATGGCTCCAAATCAACAAATTTTCCCAACTCAATTGGTTGTGGAGCTCTATAAAAACTTCCAGAAGTTGGTTGCTCGGATTTAACTTGTCTGTAAAATCTGAAGACAACAAAGCACTTCAGCTGACGTGCAACTGCTCGATCTGAAGTGACACTGTCACACGGCTGCTAATAGCTGCTAATCATGCAGAACACTGAGTAGGTGCTAAAACAAAAGCCGAGTCACGCTTGTTTTGTCATCTTCAAAAGAACAAACCTGTGCTTACTCATGATATGAACTCACATCGCACTCAGCAATATGAACGGCGAGGCTGAGTGGACGAGAGTTGGGACTGCTTCAAAGCCTAATTGAAAGAAATGACTTTCAGGGAGCCTCTTAGCCATTCTGCCTTTTAGTTTGAAATCTGCGCTCTGAAACCAGCAGGTAGGCTTTAACACTTCTCGCGGTTACCTCATTAGCTAAAACTGCCCCAGCCAGATGGAGCCGGAGCTCTGAAAACATGCCAAAAATCAAAGTCAGGTCCAGCCAAAGCGACTTTATTGGCAACCGCGCGATCAAGTGTGTGTGTGCGTGTGTGTTCACACCACGGGTAGTGGCTCAGAGGATAGAGAAGCACGCTTTGGATCAGGAGTTCACAGGTTTGAATCCCACAGCATCATGTGTCACCACTGTGGATCCCTGAGCAAGACTCTTGACCCCGTAATGTGGCTGCACCTCCGCGTCCTAGAAACAGGGTTTTGTCAATGTGGGGGGAAAAAAGTCTACCCCAAATGTCTACAGGGCCATCTGACCTGGGATAGAAATCATTATTGTCTATCTTTGCCACCTCTGACTCTTTAGTACGAGAACTGTATAGAACTTTTCCATACAGTCTGCTCTGTCAAAAATTGTATTATTGAACAATGGGCTCCTCAAGCAATAACAGCACTCGTTCTGCATTTATTGCGGCAACTGTAAAGTTGTATAAACAGAAAACAGTGCTGGTCTTCTCAATTAGGTGGAACAGCCGAATGAATGACTGTTTAATGGATATGAGTTTCCTATCTTGTTTTCTCTCAGCACAAAGAGATTTGTTACAGAGAATCTAATTTATTTCAAATGGGAAGCTTCCGATTAAAAGACAGCGGCGAAACAATTATAATCCACACGAGTGACGTTTTTCAAACGGCTAGTTGTAATGAATATCCAGTGTCAACAACTTAATTTGCTTTTTCAGCCACAGCGCACTAACCATGCCCGTAGCAGATTAGCTTTGCAGTCAAAAATGGTGATGAACATAATGCTTTCATTCAATTATCAGATAAAAGGAATTCCATAAGAGACTACATTAACTGTCTTTGACATCGGAGCTAACCCTTTGCGCTTGGTTTTAAACGTATATGTTAATTTGCACTGAAACCGGGAGTTTTGTAGTTTTCCATCTCAACTCAATTTGTTGTACATTGGAGCGTTTTGATGCATTTTAAAAGAATGAAACACATGTTAACTCTCATGAACAGCATGCTCCGTATTATTCAGACGAATTACCTTCCATAAAAAAGTCGGACTGTGTGAGACTGTGACCTGTGGCCTGGCCCGGACAATAACAAGGTCCCCTGTGCAGCCGACGCTGAGCAGCCATGGAAAACCTTTGTGCTGTATCTCATTATTAAAATGGTTCTTATTCTATGTCTCCCCGCTCTAACGTAGAACACAGAGAAATTCCGTGGCATATGAAGGATCCTCAAATGTCACTGGATTTTAAATAGGAGTCTGCAAGTAATCCTGCATGCAAAGGAAACCCTGTGATTTTCTGTCTTAATAATGCATATAATAAGAAGTGGTTGCCAGCAGCTCATAATGCAACGGGTAGTAGTGGCCAGGGTGTAAACACATTCAAAACAAAGCCTTGGGATGGGTGACTCACTCCAAGTCAGACATTTGAAGTCCAGACATTATCACATTTCCCACTTCTTTTATCCTGGCAGATGAAGGCACCAACACAGCCAGGGCAGCGTACTGAAAAGTGGCCAAGAGTGATGAAAAAGTTGCGTAGTATCAGAGTGTGATGTATGAAAAAAAAAAGGAAACAAAGAAGAAAGAAAAATGACTGAGCTGGGGAAGGAGGGAGAGGTCGATCGGCAGATATTTTTTTAAGAAATCATTCTGAAATCAGTGGGATATCATTTGTACTTAGTTTAATAAAACACACATCTTAACCATGGAATGTGATGTAATTTTTGGGGGGAAACAAATCTAAATGATAAACTAGTGCAAATCACAGGTGTGACTAGTAAGATAGTTGCAGGGCTAAATATCAGCTACTATCCACCTGACTTTCACTTTATAACCATTATAGGAATCTTGCAAGTCAAACGCTTTTTTTTTTTTTAAGGACTTTTGAATTCCAACAGCACAACAAGTCCTTTCAATCTGCGTGACATTAAAAGCACAAGTTTCACTCTTGTGACATTTAAGTTGGTCGCTTTCCTTTACTTGAATTTTAAATTAAGCCTCTTTGTTTTGTTTTGTCAATTCTGTACATGAAGTACTTGAACGAGATATGATCCTGCATAAAGCATGCTCAGTTGTATGCTCACATATTTTCATTTTGTATGCAGTTTGGTAAAGATCAACTAAGATTAACACTATCACATGCAAAAAAGGAGTTTTCAAAAAAGATGTTTGCATTGCATCAAGGCTCTGTTCACACGAGGATGATCAGCAGGAAATGGTTATATTAAGCACCTGGATGTGCTTGTGGAATCGATAGTATATTTGTGTTTCCACAGATGTTCTATGTACTGTGAGGGCAAAAAACAAATACAATAGCCAGGCCTGAGTAGTTGTAGCATGAGCAGAGAACAGCTCATTAGTTGCAGCAGTTTCAACCGTTCAAAACAAAGTGTCGCTGTGCGTTTCAAAATGACAATGACAGCAGCGACGAACAGACGACACACTCCTCCTGTCGCTGTGCTGAAGTCCCGAGAACCAGAACGCCGCTCCGACACCGTAATCTCCTCGACGTCGGTATCTGACTCGCTCCGAAAAGTGTTTTTTCTTTTCTTTCTAAATATTGTAAGCGCTTTATCTGTATGTACACATAAAGCACCCATTGGCTCAGGTAAGGAGCTTTAACTCAGCATATTTTAAGGTGACTGTGGCAACTATCATTTATTCAAAACAAACAGGGAAATAAATAAATAAGACTTACACCATCAGACTAGTTCAAAGCGGCGCTTTCTAACCTTGGCTCAGTGATCGGGGAAACATGAAAAGGGGCCCCAGGAGATGGTGGGCTTCACATACCAGCGTGATTTATGGCCTACCATAACAAATCAACAAGTTTAACTTTAATTGTTTTCTTTGCGATGGGAGGTGGGGTAGTTAATACAGAGCAATGATTGATGGCACAGGGCACCACGTTTGGCTTGGCACTTTGTCTTTCCCAGCGCAGCTCAGGAATTGAAGCAGCTGATAGAAGCAATTAATTTGAGGGATTTTTTTATTTTTTCTTTGATTCAGGATATAGGTGCTAAAAATATCCTGCAAAAATTGTACAATTTGGTTTGTCATCTAACTGTATGTGGTTTACAGGTTTTTCCTTAAATTTAATGGGATGAACGTGACTCGGGTTATATTTTCAAAATTGCAATTAAAATTCTAATCCACAAAGATTTCTACCGCAATGTTTCAGCTAAAAACTCGTGTAAAATCTCAATGTGGGACTTCTCGTGTTTTAATAAAGCTGTCTTGTCTTTAAGCTACATTAGTTTGGTGAGTAAATGAGACAAGCGTTTAATTAAATGCTTTGCTGATGACGCCTCTCTTGGACTAGTGGCTGTTAACTATTAATCAGCGATGCACACCTAATTTACAAGGACAACAGTGCAGGGACGGGGGCTGCACAGGGAAGGTAATGGTCACACTGTTACGTTAAATCACCATTAGTAATTAGTGAAGCCGGTCCAGCACCAGCCGCACCACAGACACATCTCGATAACAGGATCAAATAACATCTATCGGTGATAAAGCAGCTGATGAGCACTCCATAAATCATAGCACAGTGCTTTGAATAAACTTGTGCTTTGATAATTGTAGTCATGTGGTATAAAGGTGCCTCCGAGTGCTTCACAGAGTAACCTTGCAGCTCCTGCCAGTAACTCCAGGCATGCCAGAGAAGGTCTATTTATTTTTTTTTGCATTTGTTCCAGCCTGCTGGCGACTGATGCAATAGACTGTAGATGATTTACTTCTGTTGATTATTGAATCAGAGAGGAAGGGGCAGGGGAAAAAAAAGGCTCGCCCAGAAAGATTTTAATTAAGTTTGGACAAAAAACGGGTCTTTCCTCAGTCAATTCATAAGCATGACCTTCATTGTGAATTAGAGTAATGAAATATGATGAGCACAGCTTGCAAGCGTTGATTCAACACCATACAAAAGGGGCTGGAGAAAGAATGATTGCGGGTCTGAGAGTGAGGCTGCACAGAAAGTTTTTGTTGTTACGATGGCTACACAATGCGTTGTGAAAACGGCAAAGACAATAAATCAAACATAATTGATTGCAGCACTGTCTTGGAGTGCTTTTGCAGACATCAATCACATTTACAATGAATTACAAGGAGTCCAAATGCTCATGAAGCAGAGCAAACTAAGATGAACTCACCGACAACAAAGAAATAATAGTTTTTCCGTGTTTGACACGGTGAAGGTAAATAAGGCTAATAAAATAAGAATGAGCTGATTAGAAAGATTACTCAGAAATGATATAATTCCAATATATTAATTTGCATTACAGGAAGCACAAAGAGAGAAGGGCATTTTGGACATTTTAATGTGTGCTTGTCAAACTGTAGTAGCATCACTTTAAAGGAGACATATCATGCTTTTAAATCCTTCCTTTTTACATATAAATCATACAGTTGTGGTCTATATAAAGCGGAAATGCAATGCTTGGGTCTGAATTCCTCATTATTAGAGCTCCACAGGCCCCTTTTCTACCCCTTTTCTGATGTGCTTCTGAGAGCAACTCGTTTTGGGGCGGTCTCTTCAAATGCAAATGAGACACTTCATACTCCGCCTCCTCTCCAGGTTGCAGAGGTGACACTCGGTTCAACGCCACCCTGTTCGGCCATCTTTGTAGTTTGATAGAACAGATACAATTATCTAGCGGTGCAGAAACTTTATATTCACACATTATTTACAAAATGTCAACAACGGAAGATTTGTCCATCCAGCCATACATGTTGGAGCCAGAGTCGGACCCGGCGGAGCGAGATGAAAATGACGATGATGCACCTGCAGAACAACGTCTTCATATGGATGTAACGCAATGGTGTGTTCCTATATTTACACTAACTTCTCCATCCATGCCCACTACTACAATACTGCCTGTATTACAACGACTATTTAACACAGAAGTTACATTATAATCTAAAACGAGCACACAGCGCTAACATATGAAGACGGGGCAACTGCCAATGCTAACAAAACAATGACAGGGACGTCTTATCATCACACTTTTTAGCGTTATATACAGCTTACCGAAGTGCTCTGTTCGTCGTCTCCATAGATAGAAGGAACTGACCGCTCAATCAGACCAAGTCTTTCGGCAAATCCTTCTTTATACTGGCGGAGGTTGCTGAAGCAGTCATCCTTAAAGTGATTCGCGCACACAAAAATGACCTTACCCACAGATGTGGGTACATTTCTGTGAAAAATAAAACTCAACCAGGCACTTCGAAAAGGTTCTGATGCTGGGAGACGGTGTAACGAAGCTTGTGGGTTACTACATCCAACAACCGAACATTTCGACTTGTCCTCTCGTAACTTCGGTTGGACTACAAAATCGCAGCGAGAAACAAAAATGGCGGATTGCTCGAAGTGTCGATGTCCTAATTTGGCAGTTCCGCTGCGGATACTGTGACGTCATTGTTCAAAAAACGTAATAGAGAATAGAAAAATCGAAACCGATCGCAAAATATGACCAAAACAGAATATAAAGATATCAACGGAGCACCTGAAGAGACTACTTTGAACTTTTCTGTACTTCTAAACACTCTAAATATACAACAAAATGCATTTAAGGGCTAAAAAAGTGGATTTAGCATGATATGTCCCCTTTAAAGTGTCAGACAACACCTTTACTGTGACTGCTGCATATTTGTGTCACGGTGTTGAATTGCAGTGTCCATCACCTCGCACACAACCGTGCCCACATAAACAGATGTAGCTAAAAGATATTGCTGTGGTAAACAGTTTTATACAAAGGTCATAAAGCAAAGAAGCACGAGAGAAATAAATCTACAATTACGGCAAACCAGGGAGGCTCTATAGTTAAAGTAACAGGTACGCTCAGCGGAGAAGAATTATTTGAGTTCATGTAACTTAAGCAAAAGCTTGGGGCAAGAATTAAGTCTTGGACTTTGTAAAAGTTTTCTTTTTACTATTCACCGTACCTTTCCAAGTCTACGTATAACGGTTGTCTGTTCCCCATCAGCTGCCTGGTGCCACCAAGGCTGTAATACTGAAGTCTCTTGAGTGCTGAACGAGGCAGAATAGTGTGTGTGAAGTTACTTGGAGGAAACATAGTGGGGACACTCTGGAAGTCTGCCTGTGTTTAATAAGCTGAAACACAATGTGTGGGAATATTAAAGGACAGCAAACCTCACAGTATAGATGACAGTCAAAGTGCAGATCACAAAGTGCAGTTAGAGAAGAAAAGCACAGACGGAATATGCCAAAAGACACATTTGAGGAGTGTCAGGAAGAGCCGTCTTTTAAGATTAGTGTTGGCTGTCCAGCTCTGGTCCCAGGAAATAACCGCCATAAATACACTTTTCCTGCACACATGGTCTGGTTCACATCATGTTCACATGAGCATTTTTAATACTGGACCAAATGATAGAGAAAAAACTCCTGTCATGCAGCAATGATTAATACAACAGGGTTCATGTTGTATTCTTTACCAGTAAAGGACTTACTGACAGCTGTGAAAATGCATCAGGGAATCAAAACGGTGACCAGAATTTTTTGCACATCAACTATGCCAAACTATGATGATACAATCCTTTTCAAGTCCACCATGTCCTGTTTTGTCCCTTTGAAGATCATGGTTCATCCTACTTTAATGAAAATACATCAGAGTTTGCTTTTGCAGATTCTGGTCCATTCGAATCAGGCGTATGTGACAGTATGGCCATGGGACTGGAGTAGCAGAGCACTTTCCTGAAAGCACACAAGGCCAGTTCGAGATAATAATGCAGAGCAACTTGAATAGACTTTTACCAGATGGGGACCCAATTTTAGAGGTAGTTTGACATGAAAACCTGAGACACTTTCACCCACTCCAGGTCACCAGTCAACCTGTAGAGACCTCTATTACCAACGTTCCTCACCTCTAAGTCACACCTATTTTAGCTCATCATGGCTCCTCACCGTCTTTCCTCCTCACCAGCAGATAGAGTTTCACCACTTCGACAGTGGCAAGTTCTTCCTGCGTGCCAGTGCACTGCTTTCAACTCGCAGACCTTGTTCAGCACAGAGCATGTAGATTTAAATATCTCACTCTTTCTTTCACAACGTTTGTTTTTTATTATTATTATGAAGTCCTTTAAAACGATAAGCAGCAGCTTGATATAACTGCCTGATTGCTCATTCACAGATTATTTTTCCATTTGCAGTATTTTTTAAATGCCTTTCTTCTGTTTACTAGCGATTTCTGATCCTCCCCCAACATTTCAACAAGAGTCAGATGTGGGCTTTTATTCCATCAATCTATAAACTTTTTTTTTTCTTTTTTTTTATGGTTGTCTTCTGTGGATTTATAAGTGTTTTGTAAATCATTATCAGACCAAAAGGTCCACTTTGAGTTCAACATTCAAACAGATGTTCAAGCATTATCTTCAAACCCTTTTTGATATGATGCAGAATTCATACTCGGATCAATGACTGCAAGCTGTTGTGTCCCGGAGGCAGCAAATCAACCCTCAACCAGCACATTTCCACCACCAGGCTTCACAGCAGGTATCAGCTTTTCCTCCACATGAACGCTGTTTATTCAGTCCTGTGTTACTGTGGCTGGCCGGTCTGTCTGCCATTGGTTTTGTGTGGAGCGTGTTATTCCAAAAGTCCTTGATGCTCTCCGGGTACATTTTTCTTCAAGACATCAATCAAGACATACAGTGCCGTCCTTTCTTTGGTCGGATATCAAACTCCAACTTTGCTTTCATCCCATGATTTCAAATGACGGAGCGAGACAATGCGTTAGGCCCGGATGAATTATATGATTACCATAACTTAGGATAAAATCATTTAAGCACGCATCTTGACATCATAACATTTGCAGAATTAATTGAGATGGGTTTTGGAGCTCTGCTCTTGTAGTTATTTGGAAGCTACTCCCCTTGTAGAAGATGCTACTCAGATTAGAAGATTTATAATTTTATTTGAAGATCATTTCAAATCCCTTGTCAGAGTCATACACATCCACACCCTTTTGATGAAGTCTTAAAAAATATCTTTAGATCTTGGCCCATCAACACCACACACTTCACTAGGCGAGAACAGCAGGTCCTTGAAGTCAGAGGTTCACATAAGACTTTGTTCTTTCTCTGTATATACAGGCGCTCTCAATGTTTTTCTCGTGTTTTTATTGTTATTATCATTATCATCCTCATCATTATTATTATTATTATTACTATTATTATTGTTAATATTATTAACAACTTACCTTCAAATCCAAAGGTCATTTAAAAGAGCTCAAGAATTTCATTTAACTGCATTACTTTTTCACTGGTCTGTCAACTGAACTGATAAATGCTAAAGCTCTAAGTTTTTTGTTTTGTTTTGACTCGACAGTGGATCATATGACAACGTGTCTCGTGTGAGAGGCTGCCTGTAGTGACTAAACCCTCTGATGGACTTACTGGAATTATCACAGACACTCCTTGCACCCACAACACACACACACACACTCAAAGGTGTCCCACGGGCACATCTGTTGTCAAGTATGCTCACTCGTCTGTTTTTGTTAGAAATTTCATCAAATTGCACAAAAAAAAACAGATGGGCAGGAAATCAGACATTAGATAAACCAGTCGTTGTTGAAAGTAAAACACTGTGTGCCAACCTCTGAAAAACAAAAATCCAAAAACATAGCCATTAATCCATCGCCTTTCAGATGGAAGGATAAATTGCTCTTTTTCTACTGGAACAAATAGTTTTGAAGAGTATTTCATTCTTCATGAATGAAAGGTTCTGATTCATGTGACTCATGACTCGAATTAAAGTTTGTCTGTAGGTTAATGCACAAGAAGGTTGAAGCAGCACTTGAATTACACACAGAAAAAAATCCCTCTATAGTGCAATGGTGACTGAGGACTGAGGAATAAACCACAAAGTTGAAAGTGTAGAAAATTGGCCAGACAAAATTCACCAACTAGAGTATAAAGCCATTCAAGGAGCTGAGGATACCGAACATTCCCCCTCAGCTGTAAAGCATGTTTTTCCAGTCTTTTAGCAGACTATATTTACTCATGATCTGCAGTTTTATTGTTTTGACTCACTCTCATTGCTCTCAACATCTTAATTTCCAACCACCAGCAGGACACTGTTTCACAATATGATTCGCTGCACCCGACCTGTACTTCCATGTATTTGCTTGCTGGTTAAAATATTAACACGTTTAGCAGCTCATTTTCTATTTCTTAAGAAGTTAGAGGTTGGTCAAACTGGAACTAGAAGTGTGGGAGGGTCAGCTTTGTTTGCATATGTGTCCTCGTTATTATCAGTATCATCCAGATGACTTTCTGTCAGTCGAACTTTCTATAGAGCTTGTTGTGTTGGCACCATGTGAAGTTTTGTCTTTTTTCAACACAGCCACAGATTCATGTCGTTACCTGGATTGCAAGCATCAAGCTGCACACTAATACCGGCAAGCTCACAAAGAGAAGAAAAGTGTGGGGATAAAGAGCTCGGGGGGGTCTCCAAGCTGGATGGCCACATGTTGTTTTTCACCTTTAGGACATTCAACAAAAGCGGTTCTAGAAATAGGTCCTTTTCTTTAGCTTGTCTCTATTCAGTTGTTTAAAAAATCAAAAGAGTCAAAGGTTGGTTAAAGTGTTTTGATTATATGTTTTTTGTGCAATTTTCTTGCAAGTCAAAAGAGTCAGGTTCATGTTTTTACCCCCAAGAATGAACTCCTCCTTTCAATTTGTTCATCCTTTTTCCTCAGTCCCTTTCTCGTTTTTGCTCCCTTTTTACTTCCAACCTTTTTGCGTATTTCTTTGCCCCGAGACTCACCGAAGCTCCCTTTGTGGCCGTTTAATGATGCATGCAAATGCAAATAAACTCATTGACATCCCAGAATATTGGGTCGGGACCTAGAGGGAACAGGATGGCATGGGACAAACAGACTTTTCCTACTTGTAGAGAGAATAATTTTTGACCCCTGTCCCCCGGGTAGGGAAAATACATACATAAAATCACTTCAGCGGCAGAAACCAATTACCCCTCCCTCCCCCGTTCGTCTGTACAACAAACTCTTTTATCGATCTGGTGATAATTACCTCAGTCACATCATAAAGCACCTGGAACAGATTGGTGGCTCAAATTATCGATTACCCCTGGGCTACCCTTCATCGTTCATTGTATTGCTGCTATACATTACTTGATGAGATCTGCTTTGCCGTGCATTCCACTGCATCTCTCACTGGTGCCACACAGGGATACATTGACAAAGAGCTTTAGTGGTCAGGAGCACTCTTTCAAAGTCATTTGTCATCTTAGTCTTTAGTTCATCCCGCCAGCCACCCTGAGCCAAGGTTAACCGACAGTGTAGTCACCATTAGTGTCTGCATGCACCTCCTCCCCAATGCCACAAAGCACTCATTTAGTCTAAAACAATTTTGGTCCAAAACTGACCTTTCATTCGCAGTCCTAACTTGAGGCCTGCCCTGGCGAGCACCAGCTGTGTCTAAAGCTTCATTACACACCTTCCTTGAGGCATGTCCGTGCGTGACCCTGAAACCTCTGCCCAGTGGCCACACGCATCCGCTAACTAAGTCCCCGACCACAGCCACAACAACAGTCTGACCTCCAGCGAGGCCAATACATTTTGTCCACTATAAATAATGAGGTTGGAGTTTCCGCTCTGGCTCTTTCTACACCCCCCCCCCCCCCCAACTGCTCTCTGCAGAGTTTTTTTTTTGTTTTTTACAAAGCTTACTCGAAGGTGCCAGTATTATTTTACAAGCCTTAATTTTTCATGGATCACCATGGCAGCCTGTCATAAGTCTCCCTCAGCTTGTTTCCATTGAACAGAGAACAACAGGAAGACACACAGGAGATGTTCTGCTTTGTTACAGAGTCGGTTTTAGCTTTGTGCTTGTCTGGTTATCTGAGGAACAATGGCTTCTGGCATTTCCCCGGGTCCCTCTTTCTTGAAACGTGTTAAAAATACATCAGGATTTGAACCAAATATGGCTTTAAGACTTTCGGAGTGAGGATGTTTACTATAAATAATTGTCCCACCTGCTAATCAACTTAGGTTCAAAATTTGTAAAACTTACCCCCCATCAACTCATAAATTGTCAGCGTGTTGTTGTCTTACGCAGACGGATTAAACAGATTAGATCAGACACTAAGTAAATACAGAGAACAATCAGCAGTCAACTAAAGAAAGCAAGTTTTAGTTGTTAAATTTACAACACGTTGCATTTAGATAAAAAAGTTAATGATAACCTGTCTCAGGATATATAAATGCTGCATTTTATAAAGGGCTTTCAGAGATTCAGTGAAAAACACATTTCTGGTTAAAAAGAATGATCACAGTGATCTAATCTCCTGTGTACAGTAACAACTTTATCAGATAAATAGTGTATATCAAATAGCTGCCTGTCTGTTTTTGTTAATGCCACCCTGACAAGCACCCTAATTAGTGAGGGATACAAAATGAATTTCCTCCATGAGAACATTATCTTTAATACTATTTCAAGCACAAAAGTCACACGGTGCGCTGGAGAATAATTTCACACTGAAAACAAACCCACCTGATTAGCTGCTCAAAAGAGTGCATACAACAACCATGAAAAAAAGTAGACTCCTGACATATTGCTTTCAGACCTTCTATAGAATATTCTGCGAGAAATTCAACATTCACACAACAATTCGGATATCGGGCAACATTTTAACGAGATCAGATTCTGCTCTGTAAGCATGCACGTTCATGATTATGGCTTTGATTAATCTATCAGCATTGATTCATCAACACTAACTCGCTTTTTCCCTTCGACTTGGCGGCTTCGTCATGTTCAATATTGCAGCAAGTTACTATCAGCAAGCAGAAAATATTGTTACAATAAAACACTCCACTGAATCATGCAGACCTCTTCATGCTGCCTTCGGGAAAAGGTTGCTGTGGATAGAAAATTCACCTTAGCCATCTGCAGTGAACCAAGCTGACTCTGGGCAGGTGTTCAACATGGCCAGGTGGAAAGCAGCTGACACAGACATAGCTCCCCGGCACTATTTGTCACTGTAAATAACATTTGTTTCCTCAATATTAGAATTGGACAGGAGTGAGCATCCAGCCAGTCTTTCTCATTCCCCTCTAATTTAGGCAATTAAAAAGAAAGGTCATGGGTGGAAACAGATGGCTAAGCTTTAACTTGTGTGCTGAGTCTGGAGGCTGAAAGAGACAAGTGGCATTTTACAGGCACCCATCATGCACTCAAGGCCAGTCTGTGGAATATTATGAAGTGATACCACAAGTTTTGGCAATTGCACACTAATAACTACTATTACGGAATTGAAAAGGCAGTTACGATCACGGAAGTTTCCAAGAGCTTATCGCTTAATATTTTTGCTCTTGATGAAAACAGTCGGAGAGCTGCTGTCTCTCTGTGTCTTGACCCGGAAGTAGCTATTTAATTTAACGTTAGCTGACTTTAGTCTGCCCTCAGTGTGGCAGCTCTAACATAAACATTAGGCTCACCTTTATAACAGCTTTCGATCATCAATCAATTTTTTTCTTTCCAGAACAGGTGTTCTTGAACTTGAGCATTTATTTTAAGTTCAAAGAACCTTATTCATGGTGTTACCAATTGAAGCATTTAGTTAAGTTGGTCCAAGTAGTTTCTTTTTTCAGTGTAATGACTGAACGAACAGAGCAAAATATCATGTATAAATAGTGGATTTTTCATATTTTTACTTTTAAAAATCAGCACATTTAGCTCGGCCCCCTTTCTATGGATAGAAATTCAATAAAATAACAAATGACCACTTTGCTATAACCAATGGTGCAAATTCAGATATGAAATAACATAATAGGTATTCTGTGTGAAGCACCAGTCAGTTCAAATACATGCTTGCACACTTGTTTAGACAGAGATGATGTACAGGCATGCATAGATTACATCATTTCCATTTATTTATTCAGTAACTATAACACAATGCACAGTAACACTGCTTAGCCTCTAATGCACATGCGATTTCCCTTAGGTCCATGGAATAATGTGTACTAATATATCCAAAACAGCTCATATTAACATCTTAAAGACTTATATTTCCATACAATTACACTCACATACTTTTGCTGATGTTGACTACTTGTGGCTGACTTACACCAGAAATCAACATGTGAGCTATGGAGTTGCCGGTTGATATTACACATCAACACAGGTTGGTTATAACGGCATTTTATTATTTAATTTGCATTATTGACTGTTCTCTCTCTCAGACACACACGTGATCATCCTTATGCACTATGACTTGCACATTTTTACTACTCACCTGTAACACAAGACACAGTGATGCTGCTTAGACTCTAGCACACTTGCTATTCCCCTTAGGTCCACAGAATAATGTGAATCGCGACGTGCTTTACCTGCCCAAAGTGCTAATATACCCAACCAGAACTACAGTACCCGTTTACTCGTACAGTGTTACGGTGTTACAACCAATATGCATATATCCAACATTATGAATGAGCAATAAACAAATATAATATTCATAAAATACAATTATATACAAATGGGAGGTGTCCAGTGTTTGATATTGACATTAATGTGGCTCGAAACAATGAAAACTAGACATTTTTCTGGAATTTATAAACCACATGTGAAAAGTGAACATGTCAGGGAAAAAGAGGACATTCTGTCATTCTAATTTATTCACCACCATTTCTATTCCAGCAAAGTTAATGAGTGAATCAGCCATTACAGAGACCCACACAGTGCTGACAGCACAGCTAATGTGTCATCGCAACACAACGGCACGCACATTATTCTGACATCTTGAATAAGACAGACAAGTAAAAGTGTCATATGAGTAACAAAATAATTTTATATTCGTGTAACTGGTAATGTGACAGCACTATGTAAGTTTTTGAACCCAGCAAGTGTGGATGTATATTGAAATTATAGCACACATGCGTTTTTCGATCCATAATTTGTAACACCACTAAGCTTTAACACCATAAACTGCTGACATTTGACTCTTCTGTCGGAAAGTTGCTGCATCTGAAGCAGTTTCAAACTGTATCAAAGGCTGTTTTCTTTAATCATCCTCTGCAGTGGGAGCCACAGTAGCCTACACAATGAGGGAAACTATAAAACCAACTGGGGGTGCATTTGGGAGAAGAAAGGGTACGTTCTCAGTGCTCAGGGACAGGACAATTAAAGTAAAATAAAGTCTGGCAGAGTTAAAACAGCCCGGTGAATCTCCCAAGAGTACCATAGGAAGCTTGTGTGGGCATTAAGGTGGGGAGAAACAGCAAACAGTATGCTGTCACACTTCCACTCCCTATGGAGATGAGCTGGGAGGAGGGGAGACGGGGATCTGGAAACAGTACACTGCCTCCAGCTTCTTTTATTCTTTTGCAATGTTTGTGAAATTCCTGCTGATGAGTTGATTATGGAACATGTCCTTCTATTCATCTGAGTAGCTCAGGCAATGATTTGAAGATACAGGAGAACACACAACAAGGTGTTATTTAGGCTTCAGGATTTGGATGTGGGTCATATGAATTGATTGTGGGTGTGTGTGTGTGTGTGTGTGTGTGTGTGTGTGTGTGTGTGTGTATGTGTGTGTGTGTGTGTGTGTGTGTGTGTGTGTGTGTGTGTGTGTGTGTGTGTGTGTGTGTGTGTGTGTGTGTGTGTGTGTGTGTGTGTGTGTGTGTTTAATTTGAATCTGTCCTGAATGTACATGCAGACACACTTGGCAACAGGGAGGGTGTATGCACTGTGAACGAGAGTTATGTTTCAGCATTCTCTTCATTCCGCCGAATAACGTCTCTTCTACCGGATGGGTGTGAAATGAAAGTTTTTCCTTTGCTTGAGAATCTACAGAGTCTGTATTCAGAATGTTGAGATCCCAGGAAAGACTTTTCTGTAGGCCAGTGAAGCTGCGCCGATGTGCCTTTTGGGAAACGTTAACTTTTCCAGTTTATGAAGCATTTGACAACACTTACTGGCAGAATCAGGCGTGTTTTCAATGCAAGGTGCCATTTGGGCGCTTACGCAGTGAGTAGGCTCACTTCATCTGCTACCAGGCAATGTGTGTGTATTACGGAGGTTGCGTGTGTTGACACTAATCTCTGCAAACAAGCCATAGCTTGCTATGAACGTCACATAACATGCATCTCCTCGCTCACCAGAACTGGGTTATAACTTCACACCCCAGAAAACCAACAAACTAAACAAGCTGTCCCGTCAAACCCATTAGTCACTGAAACTGCAGAAAAACACTCAAGCCCAAAGAGAGTGATAACCTGGTACATGTGTCTGCAGAATCAACAGATGGTGTTGAGACGAAGAAATGAGCAGCCCACAATCTTTTCAACACTGCAGACTGTAACAAGTTAGGAAGATTTATCTCCACCAAAGGGTAGTTGCTTGCTTGGCTGGGATAAGCAAGCATCTGCTTTCCTCAGTGAGTTACAGTTAACTATGACTGTGCTTTAAAAAGTCGTGGTATTGAGTTGTTTGCCTATGTGTGCCTGTAACTTTCACAATGAGGCAGTTAAAAGAACTTATTCAATATTTAACTATCCCTGAGTCCATTTGGTCAACCCATTTGTTTAACATTTTTACCCATGTTGTCCAAGAAAAGATTTTGGGGAAGCTGAATCTGATCCCAGCTAACATTGAACATGTCTTTAGAGTATATGAGTAAGATAAAGTACCTAGACAAATCCCTGCATAGAGGGAACATGCAAACCTCACAGAGAAAGTACCAGAGCCTGGAGGGAACCCAGCTCTTATTGATTGAGTGTGAATCACAATATAAATCCACATTCAGAAAGACACAATCAATTCCAAACCAATTTTTAAAAAAAAAATATGTACTCTCCCCGAAAGAAAATTACAAGGAACAGATTTGTTTTTCACACTTTATATACAAAAGATATAGACCCAGGCAGTTTTGTTGTGTACCTTGTACACAGTCAAAAAGCCTCAGTGAGATTCCCCCCAAAAAATGGTTGCTGGAAAATGTTTTATCAATACTAAAATGTTTAATTTAGAAGTTGAGCCCGAAAAGGCTTGTTTACCCTTATCTCCCCTGGGGTGTCGAGTGTGAGGGGAAAAATAATAAAAAGAAACAGGGTTAGATTGCAGTAACAGTGGCAGAGACGCTGTCTCTGTCATCGTGAAGTGTGCACTTCTGCTGATGTTAATTAATACAGTAAAGTCTGATATGGAAATTCGGGCTCATCCTATTGATAGCTCTGAGTGCAAACCAGGCCAACTTTAAAGGTGCACAGGAAGGCATTTTGCTTCATGATTAACTTTTTTTTTTTTTACTGTGCTTTTAACACTTTAAACCCACATGCTGGAAACTGCAGTTCATCTCACGACTCACTGCACTGTTGTTTTTAGTATATTGCAATATATTTTTGTTCATTGCAATCATGAATTCCTTCCAGTTGTTTTTCTCTCATACCTGCACATAAACAGGAGGATTCAGTCTTATTTGCCTTCTTTAAAACGTTCAGTCAGATGCTCTCACAGTACGCCGGAGATGGAAAGTGTTTGGCCAGCTATATATGTGGACATTTTTCCCCGGTAATTATGAATGAGACTATAACTTCAAGGCCGGAAAACTGCAAGCCCGAAACATGACTCCAATGAGATGATTAGGGTGTGATATTTGGCAGGGGGGTTGGGGGTTGGGGGATTTCCCCCCGCTGGCCAATAGATCTTTGCCTCTCCTGAATTATTTTTATCGCCAGTGGGGACACAATCTAAAAGGGGCTTGTTGTCACCACAGACAGGTCAGTTGGCTGTTCAGCTCACCGTGACATTACAGATTTAGGTCCATAAAGGCAGTGTACATGAGGAATAGTCCACGAAGGAAGAAAAAAGGGGAGGGAGATGAAAATACCCATTTATTAATACCCATTTGATAATATCAAATTACAGAAACGATTCTTCTGCATTAGATTTGTTCCTTTTATAGTAGTAAAAGCAAAAGTTTGACTGGATAAAAATTCAATATTTGAGGTACAGACTGGCTGTCAGGAGCACAGGGACAATTCCCGGAGGCCTGGGCAGAGGTCTTAAACAATCTGTGGGGTGTTGCTTATCACACAGAAAGGGCTTCCAAAGTGCAGGAGCAAGTTTTCTGCTCACATTCAGACCCAGATTATTTTACTTTTGATATATAACAAAAAAATGCATTCTGCTCAAGTACACCTGAATTCAGTGACTCAGATAAATTGTTTTGTATTTTTGTCCCCATTTCTGCAGCCCTCTGAAGTTCTCTGGTGCCACCCAGAAGACTTTTTGGTACAGTCATTGTGAGAAAGCACCAGTAAGACAATGAAAATGATTCACAATGTTATGTCTGCTTTACCCACAAGACGCATGTAAATCAATGGGTTAAGGACAATGTATAGTGAATATGTAATGAAAACAAACATGACCAAGGCTGTTTTTATATCCTGATCAGTGATTATAGAATATTGAACTTTCCAACTTGTACATTTATCACCATATAATACTTTCCATGTCATATCAACATGAGAAAACAATGTTAGAAGTTTGATCTTCCATCTTATCTTTGTTAAAGTGTCAATGGGTAAAACTCTGGATTGACCCGACTTGCAGGCACCTTCCAGGGCAGCTGTCACCAACGGTGTGTTAATGAACGTGAATGTGAAAATGTGTAGCACAATAAAGTAGCTGAAGCACTAAAATGCACTATATAAGTAAAGTATAATCACCATTTAAAGACAACAATGTGCTGAATTGAGTAGTGGTAGCAGTGGTGCAGTTCTGAAAAGACAAATGTTTGCACTTCACAATTTTTCAAAATTTTTCAAAAACCATTAAAGTGGCTCTAGTCCAGGACAAATGCTACATTCTTTTTAAAAATCTACTTTTTTCTTGTATTTTCTGTCGTATTACAGTAACTTATGTAAAAATCTCATAAAGTGTTTGTTGAGAGAAGAAGGTGTATTAACATTTTGGCTTAGTGACAAAGAAAGCTTTTGTCCCCTACAGGTAAAAAGACCTTCTAGCATAACTTTATTTACATTAAGTGATATCACAGTAATTATTGATAAATATTTGGTCAATATTTTGGGTGAAAAAACACAATCATGCACAAGATCATTATAAAAAGGCACATTCTGCACTTTCTACACTTCGATATCCCCAAAGTCCTGTGAATATATGGTCTGGTTTTGTGCCTGTACTTTAGAGGCATCATATAGATCTAGCTGTATTGCAAGAACAAAAATAATGTGTGAATTATTTGTTATGCACTCGAAGCACAAGAGAATTGCATAAAATGTGGCAGAAAATTTAATCATTTCCACTGCACTGAGTGCAAGGTTGGTTTTCTTTTGGTTCCCAGAATCACACGACAGTTTTTCACTGTCTGAAGTCCGAACAGAATCACAGTGGATCTTAATTAAAAGGGGAATTAAATATCAGATCCCTGGGCCATAAAAATGGTATCCATTGATAATATGTGGGCATTACTCTTACTGTTAGAGAAAGTAATTTGGGAGAGTAGTTTATTAGCCCTCTGCCCTTTTGGCCAGAAATGACCTTGCAGGCCCTTGTACTTAGAGGACCAGCTGCAATCCATGATTCATTTAACACCTTCCGGGCCTCCAGAATCACATGCGCTGTTGATTAAACACTTTGTGGGAGAATTCATATTTAAAGCACACGCCACATGAAAATTAATGATAACCAGCCAAGCAGCAGAACACTGTACAGAAAAGCCATGACGGGCAATTTATGAAAGATTCACTCCAATTTACAATTTACTCTCTAATCATCACAATGCTTCTTCCATATACAGCATAATGTAATGCGCGTTTGTGAGTGGGGGGAATTATGAGGAATATGAGTAGGCCACTCACAAAATGATATAAATGTCATTACAGTGCATTCAAGCAAGAAATCTAGCACAGGGAGCAGCGAGATTAGCCGCTGGGTGGGAACGCTCCACATATGCCCATAAGAGCCTCACGGAGTCCGTGAGTGAATGAATGGATGATTGAGCAAACTCTACTGAAGTTTTTGTATGGTCCTCAATCAAGTGCTGAGACTTAGCTTCGGGTCTGTGTATCTTTGAAGTAGGCCACAGGGAATTTCAAAGGATTCTGTGATGCCTTGCATAGAAAGAGAGAAAGGTAGACTGTGAATGTATTGCTGTAAACAGAAGTGAAGTCATTTTTATTTATGCGTGCCCTATTGCCAGCATCTTTCAACACCTCCTTTCGGTGTTTCAACAATTATTTCCATCATACAAGCTGATTGTACCTGCCGGTCGGAAGCACTTCTTGGCTCGACAGAGCATCACCTGCAGCTGGTTGATGGAAAACATCAATCATGTGAGGTTCAAGGGTTGTGCGCCAGGCCTGCTCTTCACGGTCACGCTATCAGATCCAAGAATCTGCCCTCTTACATCCAGCCAAGACCTTCTACAACTGTCATTTCACATCTGTCTGCTTGATGATTCCCTTGATTAAACTGCACACGTTCTGTAAAAGGTTATTACGCAGTTTATTTACCTGTTTATATTTGTCCCTTGCATTGTGAAATAGTCACAATTTACTGTAGAGGAGCTGCACTGACAAGCAGTCGATGCCCCCAAGATGATGAGGCATGCGTCTTATAATCTTACGTACAAAGTTCATTTGTACTTGGAGAACCTTTGTTTATACTGTTGGTTTTATTTGAACTTTTAAATGAATGCTTATATTTATATTCATGTCATCCCATCTTTGTCCTCCGCGATCTCCTGACATCTTCCTTACTTCTGGTTTGTAAAACTGACTCTTTGTTTGGAAGAGATATGAAAGAATATCTCTATCCATCCCATTAAGCATGCACGTGCCGTGTGTCTATATGTCCACATACACTAGGCATTTGCTTGTGACTGAATTACAAATGGACTCTGCATTACAGTATTTTGCTGCAATTATACTATGAAAAGGACATCTGAATGGAAAGCTAATCAGTGGCTTTTTGATGTTCCGAGATTGGACGTTGCGGGGTGCATGCATGCATTTATACATGCGCTTGTTTGTGTACGCAGGGTTGTTTGTGTGTCTGATGATGCAAATAAGGGTTCACATTAAAAGGCTCGCTGTGAATGCAAACAAACAGATATCTAATATTTCAGCTTTTCAAAATTGAGCTCTTTGTAAGGTTTTCAATTTTTGTTTGTTGCAGCTACATTTTCATCTTCTTTAATTTCAAGTTATGCATTTTTACAACTGAATGGACAATTTTCGTGAAGAGATTAATAACAGCAAATGATTTATGCTTAAGTTAAATATGACACTGAAGCTATTAAACTGTCACTGGCACAATCCTTCCAGGGCACTTTCACGCCAGTGCACACTTTAATTCATATCTTTGTGCCAAGTCACATACGACTATCATGTGACCTTAATGCCTCACGCTTGACATCAAGAGCCTTCAGGTGACATTAATGACTTTGACGGTTCTCATACATGGGAACTCGCCTGATGACAGTTGAGCTGATGAAGCATCTTGGTTGAGTGGAGATGAACGGTTCCCACATGGAACCAGGCTAATGATGCCATTTTCCCACTCTGCAATCATACATCACTCATCACCTGCATGCTCTTATGCATGTATGTATGTATGTATGCTCAGCTGCATGAGGAATGATCAAAACACAAGCAGTGTCACAAAGGGCAGTGGTGATGAAGGAGTACATGTATCAGTCTGATTTGGCCACTAATAGAAGGGCTGAACCGGATAATTTAACTGAGTAAAGATTAACCAAGTCAAGCTAATAAGATGACAAACATTACATATTCTAATCTGTAAGTTGACTCATTTATGTAGACAATTGGGTTCGATGTTTGGCTTTACAATCCATTCTTACATCCATCTTCTATACTTTTTTTTTTAATCCAATTCATGGTTGAAGGGACCAGGAGTAAACCCCAGCTGGCTTTAGGTGAAGTCACGGTACAGCCTGGACAAGTGAACCAGGTCACACCAACAGTCACTTATTAACTTCAAATGCATGTTTTGGACTGTGCGAGGACAGTGGAATACACCGGGGGGAACATGCAACACAGAAATCCCACGCCCAATGTGGGACTTGTACTGGGAGACCCAGGGCACCTGACCTGGCTCACCTCTCTATGATACACATAACATGAATGTGGACGACTGTTATGTTTCGAGGGCACGTTTTTCCCTCTTTTTTTGTTTATTGGTGTTTTCTCACCGTTTATTTATTTATTTACTTGTTTTTGATAATGCATTTATTTCTCTGTAGTATTTTCTTATTTAAATGCTCCGGGTTTGGTCTGGGTTTAGTTTGGGTTTTTGCCTTAGCCCGGTGTCGATACTGTCACCTACGGCCGTGTATCGGGTTGGACCAGTACACCTGTTTGTTTTGTTTGGCCGACTTGTCACGCCCATCTTTCAGTTCCTACTTTCGCTATTTTTTGGGGCACATTTGGGCAAGGGTTATTGTCTACGCCTCCACTACACTCTTCATCACAACAGCAAAAGAAGAAGAAACAACCCAAGACAAACTTAATAATATATTGGAAGTTTAGAAATCATCATCTTGTCTGCCGTGTACATGAATATGTTATGATACTCTTTCGGTGAGTCGTGACAACGACTACACCACACAGATCAATGAGCAAGAGAAGTGTGAAGGTTTTGAAATACAAAGACTTGCAACTGGTTTACCTGTTATTCATTATGACATGTTACATAATTTGTGTTTTTTTATTTATTTACATTGATCAGTTTTAAACAAAAATGACATTAATATTAACCTCTACAAATCCCCTGTCCTCCTCCTACCATGTGCTCTCCTCTGTTCCCTAGTTGTGGGAAATATTCCGCCCTCTGGTTCCCTCAAATCACACCCTGGGCCAAATAGATTGCAGATTATAAGGTAACTGTAAATACTGTCAGAATGCACCTGAGAAAGGCAGTTATTTATATAGACTGCTATCAAAAGCCCCTGAAAGTCTAGAAAATTACTGTGTGGGCTCATTTCATGAATCACGTTCACAGTGTGTGTTCTGTGCTCCTGTTTTAGGCGCTGTAATTGAATCAGATATAGGAGGACGCAGGTGAGAATCTGAGCAAATGGCACAGAGCTTCTATCAGAAAAGAAAAGAACAAGAAAAAAAAAAAGAAGCTTTTTTCGGTCACATGATACCACTTTGTCTTCCCTCAGCTCGGGCTAAAACTAAGTTTGTCAGGGTACAAAAGCTCGAGTTCCTGAAGAACTGAGCAGACTTCTCAAGCCTTGTTTACAACAGAGCTCGGTGACAGATAATAACCCCGCGGCTCGCTACAACTACGCCCCAGAGCTCTGGAGAAATCTCTCCTGTGTTTTCCAACTACAGTTTAGAGATAGAACCTGGTTGTTTGAGATACTGAAGTCCATACCTTAACACACCCTTGCTGTTAGAATAATCAGAAAAAAAGCTGTTTTAAGAAAATCTCTTTCTGAAAATAAAGGGGTTAAAAGGTGAATTTATTAGTTACACTGTGTGTTATTAGTTGAACGAAACCATGTGCGAAGAATCGGTTGTATGAGTAATCATGTGAGCAAGATGAAAGAAGCTATGCATTTCGTCAATAACTGCTGAGACACATGTCACAGCTGTGATATTGATTTCAGGTGATACCACCCAGCTCAGAGCTGAGAGGACTCAGTGGTATAGACTGACAGATGACTGCAGCTGCTCACAGGGGGATTTTTTTCCCCCGCACACTCAGACAGTGAGGTATATTCAGTATGAACACAAAGTGAATTTTAGACAGCTGCAGGTAAAGGCACTGCAGGTGGACAGATACCAAAAGACACGAGCCTGCTTAGTCAACATGGCGTAATGCAGAGAGAGTCAATACATCAAACGGGAAGCTATTCATCATAAACTAATACATGCTAATTGTTGCTGCGAGTTTGAGGCTTTTCTGACTTTTTCACTTATTTGTGAACCTTCTGAATTTGGCTGGACAGTTTAAAGTGAGGGGGAGATAATGTGTCCTTCGGTACTTGTAAAGTTTAAAGCAGGGGTTGTTAAATATACAGTTGGCCTGCAAAGATCAAATATTACAATGAAAACATTCATTTCCATTTTTCAAAAAGATTAGCTGCATTTTTTTGAATTTATTCAATGAGAATTTTCTAAGAGACAAATCAGTTGTAGCACAACAACCTCATTGTGTATAAACAATTCTGTGAGGATGAATTTAGACAAACTTACGCTGCAATGTAATTTGATTTTGGATGCAACAAAAATTATACAGAACATAGGGGACTCAAAAGGAGCACATTATTTTGCACCAAAATGGATCATTAAAAATAGCTTTTAATCAACTTCATTAGTATAAACTTAACAAAATAAAAAGTTACGCGTGTTTAGCTTCTGTAAAAAGATATTCATCTAAATGTAGGCTATTGTTGTTTTCATAATATACAAGTATTTGTTGGCAGTGGAAGAAAGGGAAACATTTGGAATAGTCATCATTTGAGATCAAACTGGGCTGTTTGAGGCCCGTGACCTAAAACGAGTTTGACACTCCTGGTTCGGAGATAAGTCATGAGATGTGACACAGTCAGGCACAGATCAGTGACTACATTGTCTCTACACCTGCTACATTACAACCAATTATCACAGACTTAACAAATAATGACCGGCCCAAATGTCTGGGTTTTTGTGAGAGGTGAAATTAGCTTTTAAGTCACTCTATTAACTTTATGAAGAAATCAAAGACACTTAGCAAATAATCAGTGTTATTGCACAGCGTGCAGATTTTCTTTTTCCGTGTTCCTGATTCCTCACATTAATATGTGTATGTACAAGATACAAATAAACACAGAGACAGCAATGCACATTCAAACTCAATGAATTAACTTAACTAAAGCAATTAGGAGGAGAGATTTTGCAGAGCATGCCAAAAAAACACCTCACCGCCGTAGTTCCAGCTGCTTGCCCATCGACAATATTGACCGGAGCTTTGTCAAACACAAATGAGTCGCTGTTTTCAGCCAACTGTATGTGTGTTGCAGTGAGAAATAACTTGCTTTCAATAAATTACACCGTTAGCAGTGAGTCAGTCTGGAGCTGTGCATTTTGCTCCGACAGCATGTATGTGCCTCGAGCTTTCTAGTATTGAACGCATCTTTTTGTTTAAGCTGTTTTGATGGTCTTACATTATGCAGTTTGAACAGAAAAGGTGGAGGGATAGCCCCCTACACACGCACGCACGCACACACACACACACACACACACACACACACACCCGCACGCACGCACATATTTTTTATACAGTTTTTTTGTATGTTAACGGTAGGATTTAAGATAAGACAAGACCATTTATCCCCCACGGGGATATTCCATTAAAGCAGCAGCTCAACATTTTACAAAGGTATGAAAAAAATAACAATATTAAAGAACAATACATATTAAAGCATTCATTTATTAAATGTGGATATTTGAAATGTTGTAACAGTAAAACATTTTGAATTATTAACAACAAAATAATAAAAATTCTGTGTTAAAAAATATACATTTATAAAAAAACCCCACTATAAATAAAAAAATCAAGAACACATAATAAATAAACAAAGAACTACTGACAAACACATTATGAACACTTAGGTTTAAAATTAGTTAATTAAAACAAGCAATTTGCAAAAATTCATCAAATATTCATGAAATGTATCACAAATTATTGAAGGTGTGTATTTGATTACACAGTTGCAGTATATTAGTGTTCCCCTTGGTAGAATATCAGATTAAGTCTTAACCTTGCGCCTGGGGAACCAGGCGCCAGTCCTGGCGGTGGCTGCGGTTCAACAACTTGCTAAAAGGGAGCAGCCAATTCTGCACAGTCACTCCTTATGAAAGCAAATGAGTGGAACTTTTTCATTTCAACGTCAATCCATCTTGCGGAACTGGAGTGGATACCACCTGACTTGTGGATTGGTGCAGCCGGGGTACACTTTGAACAGATCTCCGGTCCATCACAGGACAAATACAGAGAGACAGACACCCACTCACATGCACACCTACGGGCAATTTAGAGTCAAGGATTGCATATGATTACATTACAAAACAGCCAGTGTCCACACTGTGCTCAAAGGTGACAACAAACAAGTCAGATTTAAATCCATTCATCAACCAGATCTGTACTGAAACCCTGATTTGTTTCACCCAAATGCATAAATGTGACGGCTTTCTGTCGTGGACCAAACCTGATGAGGTGAGAGAGAGAGAGAGAGTGTTATATAACTAATGTTAGAGTTAACCCAGTTGTTTGCATGTACATGGGAATAGATCGGGTCACCTTTGCATGTTATAAGGTGACATTACCTACAAGAAAAGAACAGAACAAAATTGTCTAATAATGCACTTATTTAAAAAAAATTAAAAATCATGTATAGAAACATTCTGTAAGTTTCCATAGCAGAAGATATATTAAACTAAATAAATGTTCATCTTTGAGAAAATCGATAAATCCGACATTCACACATCATTTTACATAAAGAAGTGGGAGTTCAGTCTTAAATACGTTATTATTTAATAATGTTTTTTACTGTACAACTGAAAACTGAAATAGAGCAAATAAATTGATCTGACAGTCACATATTTAACGTATTATTTGTGAACAGTACTTACCATATAATGGGTTTGCTGACAACAAGCAGCGGGTTATTCTCAAGACTGGCTAAATTATAGTCGTTGCATGTATTTTGAAACATCACTCTCGAGTAAACAATCACATTTCTGATGCTTTTTCTACCTTACAGACTTTTTTTTAAAATAAGCTTCTCTGCTTACACATAGAAGAGTGTTTTTAGCTTCTCACAAACGCTGAAAAACATTCCTAATTTGATTGGAAATATTATTATTTTCTTATAAATGTTTCAGAGAGTTCAGGATGTTTTCCGCTCCGGTGGATTTGTTCTGTGTGTCCATCACACGATTGTATTGGATCGAAGTTCTTGTATATCTTTTTTTATTTTTCAGATGAACTTTTTCCGTCTGTGGCTTCGGTTCCTGCGGTGTCTTTATGTTACAGGGGCCTCAGGCTGAATGTCGTCTCAACAGCCCATCAAGTTGAGTGACAAGTGCTGGCCTAAGCCAAACACCTGAGGGGACAAATAAAGGACTCACAATGCACTTTGTTGCCTCAAGGTGAGAAACTGCCTATTATTGCCTTGAGGAATTCATGAATTCTTTGATGATGTTGGGGTTTCTTGAATTATTATAAGGAACTACTTCTATATCCGAATGTCATGTTGTTTTTACAGCCAGATTATGCCATCAGCCGCATGCCATGCCGGCACGCATTACGACGCGCATCAGTCGGAAATGGACAAATTCAAAATACACAAACCAAAAAGAAATTGTTACAATTTGAAGAGCTGAAACTCGAGTCGCTGTCCGGCCAACCGTGACTGGTGTGGTATAGCTTGTATTGTTTTTACGGTGCTGTGAAGGGTTAAACTGAGACTGCATTTTGAAAACAACAATTTCTCGCTGCGTTTCCAACCGTCCACAAATTTAAATTGGATTCTGTGCGGTCAGTCGTTGATCCGATTAGTGCACATTTTGCACTTTTCAAAAAAAACCACATCTCATATCACAAATACAAACCTCAAGATTAAAACTTCACCGCACTTATTGTCTTGCAAACAATGTTCAAAACTTTGTTTGTTTCAGTGAACGTGACGTGTCTGCATTGAGGCTTCCCTCGCTGCAAAATAGTTTGGGGTCATTAAAAATGGAGTGAATCACTGCCTTTATTGATCGAACTAAGTGTGCAGTGGATTGCAGTTGTTTTTCTCTCGATTTATACATGTCATTTCTAACGTGGCTAAAGTTTCAATGCCACTAATATACAATCCTCCTATGTTTTGGAATTACAACTCCAATCCACAGATTTCAAAAAAATAAAATCCTAACAAAGTTGAGCTCAAAATAAGTATCTATTCTATTAAAAGACCCACTTGTAAATTTAAATGTAGTGTAAATGTAATTAATACAATATGCAGAATAAATGAACGTATAGGATGACGTAAATTCTTTGTGTGGCGGCTTTATTTTGCAGCTACTATTTCTATCGGTGGAGCAAAAGGTCGTATTAAGAGTTTGTGGGTGTTACGGCTGGAGAGTTGAGTAATTATTACGAGTCCATGAGAGGAAGCGAAATAAAGAGGTTGCACTTGAACTCCTGCTGTGTGCTTTTCTTATTCCCCCATGACCTGAAATATACTAAATTATGGGATTAACTGACACTAGTCAGGCCAGCCTTACATGAACAACCATAAATGTAACAGGTATGGCCATTAGACACCATTTTTTTTATGATGACCCAGCAACCTCAAACTAGCACATGTTCAGTCATAGTTTTTATTACCCGTGGACTCCAACAGCCGTTAACAACGATCTCTGATCATTTGAAATTCCATCAACAAAATGTACTAGTCGCAATTATTGAAATGCAAATTTTTGGTTTGTTTAAAACGTGTGTCTGAAAGTTCATCAGAATGTGCAAAAAAGGCTTAAATGTATTTAATTTAATTTATGTTATCTGTCTGGAGAAACTAAGCAGTTTACTTCATGTTAATTGGATAATTACTGGGCATGGAGGTGAGCACATGAGATGCAGGCTGAGTAGGTGTGTGTGATGGTGAATGGCACCAAAATGAGTTTAAGAAATTGTTCACTCACTTGAGTGTTGCAACTTGTGTCAATGGATTATTAGCAAAGTAATCTGCAAGGAGACATACGTCTGAAACCTTAGCAAAATGTTTCACGGCGCTTTGGACTGAAGTCACTGCAGGTTTGACAAGTGAGCAGAGAGCGGAGACCGTCTCTGGCTGCAGCCAGTTAACACAGCTCATCCTGGTGGCTTTCTCTGGACTGTTGAACTCCTTCTTGGATTGTTTTCGACCAGAAAACAAGAGACATCCACCAGATAGCGCTCTGAGCCACCCCGGATTCTCTGAGTGCCTCTGGACAGCAGGATACCTCCTGGACACTATAACTTCACCTTCAACGTGCTTCCTTACTCCAGTGCTGAGGCTAATGGAAGACTAGTCTTTTGCACTACACATCTTCAGAAAGGTACGGTTTTGTTTCTCTCGCTGATTTTGAGAACAAGTTGGTTTTGATTTCTACACGCTCAAAGTGAATTAGAAGTACTTTATCAATCCCTGGGGGAAATTCTAAGGGCCTGCAATGGGATGATTTGGATTTAGAGAACTTTATTCTGCTGGCTCAGCATGGTTTTGTGAATTTGTTTAAAGGCGTAAAGTTGTTTTTTATTTTTTAATAAAGTAAGAAATTATTAATCTGAGTTACTCTACCAAATAAAAAATAAATACTATTAAAGAACTCGGGGCCCCTTTCTACTCACTGAACTGGTAGACGGGCTACTTTAAATAGGGGGAGATCTCCTTATCAATAAATCCTCCTGTTATGGCCTGTTTAGTTACTATCTTGTCTTGCTGCATGTGTATATGGTTTTCCTATGCCTTCTTGTTTGACTCCATGTTTCCTTGTGGTCAGTCTTTCATGATGTGTCTGCCTCTTTGCTCTTGTCTTAATCTATGGTTTCAGATTTCATTTATGTTGTTGCTCCAACCTTAATGTGTCTGATTTGATGGTTCATCTTGATTTTTCCCATCTGCATCTTGTCCAGTTGTAACTCCTGGTGTGTGTGTGTGTGTGTGTGTGTGTGTGTGTGTGTGTGTGTGTGTGTGTGTGTGTGTGTGTGTGTGTGTGTGTGTGTGTGTGTGTGTGTGTGTGTGTGTGTGTGTGTGTGTGTGTGTGTGTGTGTACGGGGTAACTACGCTTGCGAATATACATTTGTAGTGAGTACAGTTTACATTTAGGCTTTTGTACATTTATGTGGCTGCAACCAGTATTCTCACAAGTACTTTGTACATCTTTGGGATCTTTTCATTTTGATATATTCCTTTTTTGCTTGTATGCAGCACTGGTCCACAGATCAACAGAAGTCCCTGTTTCACTGTACCAACGAGTTGTTAATCTATGAAGTTATCAAGAAAAATTAGCTATTAAATCCTGGTTTGGCCACTGTTTTTGTGATTTCCCTTCACCGTGTTTGATATGCGTCATGTTCCACCACCAAGCCGCGACACATATCTCATCAGAATAGACGAGCCAATTTAGGCCAAATATTCATGCAAATGGTACGGTTGCCTTCACACTATGATCGCACCTGTGACTGGAGCCCTACCAAGACTGAGGACGTTCACATTGCCAATTTTGTGTTCTCACCTCCTCTGCTGTACCGTACTCGGTCTACCTAAACACGGCAGTTGTGGAAGTACCCCGAGTCTGTCTGTCCTTGTGGCAGTTTGTCTGTTTTACTAAAGCCCCGTTGACATGACGCTTCATGTGACAACACCTATGTCCGTTTTAAAAAAAAGTGGTGCATTTACACTGCAGAAGTCCCGAAATCATGACCGTGAAAGATTCTTTCCACCTTGGGAGCCGGTATAAAGTCTCTGTGGATACAGTGGTGTCATCTAAACGGACCCCCAAAAATGAAACTTTTGCAGATACACTCGTATTCGTCATCATTTAAACGGGGCCAAATATGTCACTCGTGTCAATCTCCTACAGCAGGGGTGTCAAACTCAGATCCTCGTGGGCCGCAGCCCTGCACGTTTTCAATGTCTCCCTCCCCTGAATGTCCTGATGGTTCATCATCACATTCAGCACAAAGCCAGATAACGAGCTGCTCATTGCAATCAGCTGTGTTGAAGCTGGGAGACATGCAAAACGTGCAGGGCTGCGGCCCTCGAGGCCTGGAGTTCGACACGTGTGTCCTACAGTTTCATCCTGTTATGTTCAGGCTTGACTCCTGTTGTCTAGTTTCTATCTCCCTCACCATCTCCTGGCCATTTAGAAGATTTCTGCTTTTAGGGATCATTGATCATTAAAGATCAGTTTTTATCAGCGTCTGCACTTTGGATCATTACTCTGCCTTCCCTAAAAGGATGATATTAAATCATCGGCATCATGATCATTTGAAAACGTGAAGAAACACAAGACATCCCGTTGACCGGTTGTTCCATTTGAATTTCTTTTATTTGCCTTTGTAATGAATGCAGATTGTAATTACTCACTCCACACTGAAATCTACATAATCCTTTTTTCAGAAGAAATAATGTGATTTGGTAATAGATTTTAATCAGGATTAGCTACATACCTTAAAGGAAAAGTGATTTCCTCAGTGCAACACACACAATAAATATGAAATATATAAAAATCAGAAAATAGATGAAGTTGAGACGCAACAAAATTGCACAACCCCTAAATATGGGAGCATATTAGTTTATTGGAGGCTGAGTTGGATTTGATTATTTTTGAGAGATAACTATTCTTGCAGCTCTGTTCTTGTTTGACGGCTCTGTACCATGGTGGATTGGCTGTCGAGACGGGGTGAGTCCAGTACTTTTTAATGTAATTTCTTCAATGTTAAGCCCGAAACAGTTCCCACTGAGATTTTTAAAGTTTGAACACCAATCGTCAAACTTTTTCATTTGCTCTAACAAACATAGACCACATGATTTATTTAATGTAGAAGATTATAAGCGAGGGGGTATGAATAGGTACGTTTGAGATCAAGCTCACCAAACACAGTGCGATGATACAAATGATGAAATTGTACCATGTCTGTGAACAAAATACACTCGGGTACACGGAGTCCTTTTTAGAAAGCATATTTTTGGCATAGAGGAAAAACATCACTGAATGTGGACTGGTGGTAATCCTAAAACTCTCATACACAAGTACAGCTTTTCATCATGTTTGGCATATTCAACACTGCCAGTGATCCAGTCATACTTAATACATAGCTATCAGCTATCAGTTGTTCTTTTTTTATTCTCCTTTTATCTTATTGGAATTTCAGACTCGCTATCATTCTACAAAACCGTTTATTCCCGACAACGTTCAGACCTTTTCGGCATCACAGTAATCAAAGCCATGCAGCAACTCGATATGCTTCATTGACGTGTTTAAGAACATATGGACAGTGAAGCTTAAGAGCTGCCATTCACAAAGGAAACCTCTCATCTGGTTATTTGTAAAGATGGAAAGATCGATAGATTCCCTCTTGTGTTAATATGGTCTCGAGGCATGCTGGTATACCAGTAACAAAATGAAGAGCAATATAGAAGAATGTATAAGAAATGGTACAGTCGGTATACACTACAGACTGCATGTCCTTGTCCTTGTCAGGCCATCATTAAAAGAGAAATATGGAACATTTCTGAATAGATTCTCTGGTCTCTCTGCCATCTTCAATTAAGGAGGATCTTTTCATGTCATTCCGTGGAAGGATTCACAAGCGTACTGCAATAAAACACAAACATGCCTTCAATTAAAGAGTCCCTTGAATGCGTTTCATGTTACACAGACTGATAATGTTTTATCATTTTATTCTACCATGGCAACAACTCCTTCTTTTTTTTTTTTTTTTTTTACTCCTCCTCTGGTGTATTTTGAGTCCAATTGCCGTTAAAGGCTGTATTAAAACTATTGGACCTCATATCCACCCACTTAAGCCTTGAAAGGTGCTTTTAATTAATACATTTTTTTTTCATGGTCAAGGAAAAGCTGGACGGACACAAAATGTAGCCTCTACAGGGAATTGAGCATAATTGTAGACCTTCCTTTTTCCATCCTGTACTTTGAAGCAGTGCTGTGATAGAGCTTTGGTTAAAGATAAATAAATAAAAAATTAACAACACAAAGCCTTGCATAACACAGTACACAGTACACAGGACATTCAGCACTCCATGCGTAAGTTTTCATATTCCAATGCCTTTATGCTAATATTTTTTTTAATCGCAATTGTTCCAATGGGCATTTTAAATCAAGGCTGTTGCAAAATATCAACAGTGAATATTGAGACTTCATATCCACCATTCGTCATACGTAATTGCAGTCTGCATGAAATTACCGGGGATGCACATTTATACGGTGCCAAGAACGTTACAAACAAGGATGTGCAGTATTTTCCCTTTGCATTTTGTCTGTGTTTTGCTTTTTAGAGGACACAAAATTGTCTGAAGTAAGTTATGTTTTGAAATCATTGCAACAGGAAGCACAGTCCGATTGTGCTGCTTTCGTTCGATGTGCGTCTTGACGTGTGAAAAATACCCACTCCCACTAGTTTTTATTAAAAATTGATCTTCGAGTGCATGCAGCCAAAAGGAAGCGCCGTATATTGCCCAAGGTATTTTTCAGCTAAATGAAACAATGTTCTGGTACACTGGCTGTGTGCTCTGAGCATTTTTCCCATTTCACTGCAGACCCCTCCGCTCTGCATATCCCTCTCCACAAACTGCGATCTCGCTGCCGGTCACTATGTCCAGATTGAAGCGCACGTTGGCAAATCTGCTCACCTCAGGGAAAGTTGCTTCAGGGAAAAATGCCTCCGGGGGGGGGAAGTGCACACGGTTGTTATTCCTGTCTGTCTCCATTATGTGAGATTTAAAGCTGCTGTACCTTGTTTACAGCTTTGTCAAAAATACAGCTGCTGCGCTGCCTCGCCTCCTGAAAATATTTGCAAAAAGGGTCTGAACAACATTTGTGTTAATCAAAACCGACAATGTGTTGTGATGTGCGTGCATGTTTGAGTAATCAGATGCAAATGCAGAATGGTTGCAGTAAAATGAGCCTTTTGTGATGTTTCCCTTTGAGCAATTAAGTGTCAATTGTTTATTCCACTCCTTTCAAGGAAAGATGTGAACAGATGTACAGCTGAAGATGAAATGTCTCAGACGGGAGAATTTCTTGGCACGTTTCAGTCATATTATGCATGCCAGGAGAGGAAACGTCGGTCATAGATGATGCTGCGGAACTGCTATGACATTGAGAGAGGAAAAAAGAAAGTGACAACCTGGTTATTCTCACCTGCATTAAGTATTCATTGGGTAAGCACACATCTTTTGTAGCTGTATGAAAACAGCATCACCCTCAGCAAGTGTTTCCTCTGGACGCAGCCATCACATGCCCCTGGCAGCTCTCCTTACTCGCATATTGTCTCGGCTTTGAGGGCGAGCTGTCATGCATGTTTGATCACAGGCAAAAACAGACACTCAGAAGTCCCACAGCCTTGGCAGACTCGAGCCCTGCATTTTCTAGAGCAGGGAATTACATCGCTGCCATATGAAAATGTTGATCCTACGCTGTTTCTCCACTCACACGGAACATTTGCTAATGACCAAACACACCTCCAGAAAGAGGCCGAGAATAGAAGGGCTCCTCCTCAACATCTGCTCCCCTCTCTGAGGGTTCCCTGGAGATGTGATAGACTAGATCCTTTCGTACTTTCACACATCCTCCCCACTATTTACTTAAAGGACACGCTGATGGAGCAGGTTGTCCCAGTAACAAGTGCAGAGGATTTCAGAAATGACACAACCAGACATTTCAGTACCCTATAGCGTGCATGGTCAAGGTCCAATCTGTCCTGTTTCCAAACAGCATTCAGTTAATGAGCTACTCTGTCTGTTAGTTAAACAGCATGTGCACTGTGTACTGAGGTACACCGCGGTAGCTTCTATCAAGCAAGAAGTCAAACATTTTGCCAGCCTGCACTTATTTTTCGGGTTTCAGAACTTTTCAGGAGCAGAATCAAACACCATATCAACATGCAGCTGATGTGGAAACCACACAGAACAAAGGATACGGGGCATATGTTTCTGTCAGGCTGTTGGAGGAGTAAGAAAAAGTTTGGTTTTTCAGTCAGTAGTTTTGGTTCACTGTGTTTATATTTAGCAGTTTTCTCGGTCTGTTTTTTTTTTTTTTTCTTTCAAATTGAGACTTCATATCATTGAAGCAAAATTTGTAACATGACACAACTCATGAAAGAGCTGAAAACTTGTGATGCATGTTACTTTCCTGGATCATCCACTGCTCCAGATGCAATGCATAAAGATGTCAAAACAGCAAAACCGATAATATATTAGTCTTTCTGAATGAGGTCACATATAACTGAGCCGGGACACCAAATTGACCACATGTGGTTTAGAGTTTTTTTGGGTTGCATTTAGAGTTTAGTTGCCCTTCCCACTCGAACTACAACTCCTTCATTTGCACATGGTTCAAAACCATGGGGGTTTTCACAGAAATGGACGCCGCTGACAAACCAGCCTGGATTCTTTTGAATTCACTAATTACCAACAGTAAATGCTGAACAACAATGAATCTAACATTATCCCATAAACATTCCAAGATATTGTTGTAAATATGAAAGCGACAGGCATAACTGGCTTGCCAAGCATTCATAGTGCCTTCACTATTTGATCCTTTGATGTCTGCGCTTCCCATCACTGTGAAGTAGAATCCACCATGGTTTGAATTGTTACCCCACTAATGGGGAACGTGAGCTGGGTATAGACCATGAGACAAGTTAGTTTTACCCTACTGATGATTTATTGTTGCAATAGTAATCCTGCTCAAAACCAAATGTCTAAATTCTGCACTTTTAGGGCCTGAATATCAACAGATATTACAGGCTATATCTGAAAAGACCAAATGCACATTTATTTTTTGTTCCACTTACTTTACTGTTTGTGTCCGACACTGTGTTAAAGCAAGGTGGCAGAAAGGCGATTTTACAGTCACTTCTTTCACAGTCAAAGATTACAAAAAAATAGAAAAAAAGAATTCCTGATAGAGATATGGGGTGAAAACAGAAAAAAACAAAACATAGGAAAAAAAGAATAACACAAAAGTCAGACTTGACACCTTCAGAAAGGAGTTAAGTGGGCAGTAACAAAGGTATGGAACAGAGATACCAAAAGCCTGAGAGCAGTATGAGAGCACATGGGGACATAAAAGAGATCTTCTGGATATGATCCTGGATGCAACATTTTTTTTTTGCATTAACACAGAGAATGAGGGCTCTCTGGGACTACTGGTTGGAAGCTGTGTAAAGGGGATGACCTGTCTTTGAGGATGTTGGTGAGAATGCTTGTATTTTATTATTACAAGACGCTGATGATCCTGTTGCAGTGTTTCTCCACTCTCCCCAGCTCCTAAGAAAGACATTTTGAAAACCCCTTCACTGTCAGAATTGGCACATTCAAGGACTGAGTGAATAAAAGTGAGTTATATTTGTTTTTCAACATCGTGAGGGACGGACTCTGAGGTAAATAGATCCTTGGATGAACCTTGACGTGCATACCATTATTAGGAATTGGTAAATTATATCCACAATGTCCATGAATATATAGCAATTTGTCCGTTCCATAAATAAGATGCTATTTTGAAAACTGAACGGTATGCCATCCACTAGTTTCTCAAAATAAAACAATAATTGGCTTTGCAGACTGTCTGCACATATCTTATTGACTGCCTGATTTCTCTGATTTCAGCCCCGCGAAAAAGTCAGACTAAGTGAAGACACACTAAATCTGTTTAATCCCGAAGGAGAACATGAGGGTCAGAAAAAGTAAATGTGCTCTTCAGGAGAATATTTTCATTTGCCACGTTGCAAGGCTGAACTTTGAAAGATGCATTTCTGAGATATTGACGAAAGAAAGTTTAGCCTCCCCACTGTCCAAATCATTCAGCAGCAAAAACAAACACTCTTTTAGGTAAAAAATCATGCCAAGTTTTGAGTGGATTAATGTGATTTCGATGACAAACTGTTTCCTTTGGTGGATTTAAGTTTAAGTGAAAGTGTCCCATTTTGGCCAAATGTTGCCATGGTTTATTTGATCTCTTTTGTGCAGTCTGCTTGTAAATCAGAGGGCTATTCAGACAGTGTATGGACACAGAACATGCAAAAAAGGGCGTCTGTAAACCAGGACAGTCCACTTCTGGTTTAGAACTCATCTAATTTAAGTTACTCATATTGAGTTTAGATAATTCAATTATTTCCTCTTCTAGTCTTTTCAATTGTTTTCAGACCAATTGCATCCTATTTTGGGTTTGATAAGAGTATTTGTTTTTTGTGTGTAGCTATGACGTTACAAGCAAGTTGGTTGTGCAAAGTTTATGACTTACGCATGTTATTTGTGATTTTATATGTACCGAGTAGGTAAAGGGACAGACAAGTTCCATAAAGCAGTTTGACTTGAGGTTTTCAACACATTATCGCTTCCAATGAAATTGTAAACGTGTGTGACAGTCTTGAAATAATTACAATAAAAGTGATCCCTAAACAATCAAGCAGGAGTCTCAAGCTCATTTTAATTTAGGGGCCACTTGGCAAAAGTTCAAGGTGTGGGGACAGGACACAGGAGAAATGATCAAAAATGAATGAAATGAAATGAAAATGTTACCCCTTTGTTTGAGTGCAAAGAAGTACAAACACATTATGAAAAGTACAATTTCAACAATCTCATTGTGCAAAATCCACCGAGAAAATTCAGCTACAAACTAATGTAATTGAAATGTAATAAATGGTTGAACTTTCTGCTTCTTGGCTGTCCAAATCTGCAGACGCATCTTAAATCTTCTCAGTGTGCCTCTTCAGGTTAATGTGTTTGCTTCTCAAGACGCATGATTTCTGCAGCCGTTGGTATGTCACCCTCAGAGTATACTAACGCTACTTCATTCACAATAAGAGAACTGTTTTTTTTTTTTTTTTGGTGATGTCTGCTGCTGCCACTGAAACAGGTAATGGAACAACAAGTTGGTTATAAGTGTGTTAATGAAAGGTCATCCTGCAGAGTGGCATCAACCATTGCTGAGTCATTTTTTTTGCCCACAGGAGATGGAATTTGTTTGACGCCATGTCTGAAGACGCATAAAACGTTGATATGGACTTTGGCATTATGAATATATCTCATGACATTTTCAATCCATTATAGTTGCCAGAAACTTAAGTATTCACCGTGAAGGACAAAACCACAACTTCTTCAGAACTGCAGACTAACAGTTTTCTAAGTTGGATTGCTGTTTCTGTTACCGTATCAGAGTAGCTTCGTGTTAGATTTATGTAAATACTGAAGTGCATTGGAAGTCAGTTCCTTATCCTTGTTAAGTGTTGCTCACAAGTCTTTTTGCACCCTATGAAACTATTGCTAAAATATTACATGTAAACAGTTGCACTATTCCATGCAGGGAGGGACAAAGGCATATATAATTTGCTTAGCTGCATTTCTAGACAGCCTTGCCCTAAATTTAGGGATGTTTCATGCTTACAGAAACAGCAGGATTGCACAACGATTGCCTTTAAAGTGCTGATTTCTGGCTTAACAATTTACATTTGCAGGCAGAAGCCCAAGGCGGTGGATAATGCAGCCCAGTTACTTAGGTTTGAATTGAAACTCCAAACTCAAAAAAGCCAAGACTAAGACTATTTTTGATGCAACTAAAAAAAACAAAAGGCCAACTTACAATAATATACATAATTTCAGCCAATTTATCTCTGTGAGATGTAATCAGGAAAGAGAGAGAGAGAAATGACACAGCAATATATATCAAGAGATCCTTAAGTACACCTAAAAGGGGAAGAGAAGCTCTGCTAAATGGAACAGACCTCTTCAGACACAGAAGTATCAAATAATGTTTTGCATGCGTTAAACGGCATCTTTCCTTTGGGTGGAGCATGGCTGCTCAGCAGACTAAGATGAACAGTGGAGTGTGATGTAATGTAGCCTGACGGACAGCCGTAATGGATAATAAATCCCAGGTTCAGGTGGTGTTTGATCATAAATCACACTCAGACTGTTAGCCAAAGTCAAATCCATCAGATTGCAGTGCAACAGGGAGCACTGTGCAGGAGAAGTGTGAATAAATCCCATTTTGCTTAATGGTTTGTCTTCCAAACTGCCTCGGTATACAAGAGAATATTAAACAAACATAGAACTTCCACGGATACTTTGTCTTTATTAGGAAAAACCACTGGTTCTTCGGTAGCTGGCGGCTAAAATAGGTCAAAGCTTCTACAAGTAAACATGAGCAGAATATTGATGACGTCGATTAGAAAACTTTCACCACAAGAAAAACACACCCCTTTGCTTTAATTTCAATCTGTTTGATATATTTTTTTGTATCTGTCCAAATTCATGAGCCCGGGGGGTGGGGCGGGGAGGGGGCCAAGTGAATCAGAATGTATCATCTCCTCTGTGGCAGAAACCCAGGAAGTGGGAAGCAGTTGAAAGGTTCGCTAATATGATGTTTTGCTGCTTGTTTCTTTTACTGCAAGGTCATCATAAAGATAAAAATAATCCCCTGTGACAAATTTGTTTTCAAAAGGTTTCACTCTGCTTCTCTATCATCTCTGAGACATACTGCCTGATAGTGCTGACTCCAATGGAAAGCTTTGATCGGGGGCTGATGTATTACCCTGTCTTTCCTGTAATTCAAATGGCTCCACTACTTGTTTTGGGGAGGAACACGGGAGGGGAGGAAATGGTCCTTTGGGAGTCAACCAAAAGAGCTTCTTAATTCCCAGACACATGTTGAAAAATGTCAAATATCTAACCGGATGAAACTCTGTGTGCAAACCCTTGCCAGTGGAAGGTAATTGTGCTAATGAAAATACACAGTCGCCTGGTAAGAAGGAGCATTTATCAATGCAGTTTCATATTGCAGGCAGCAATTTGCTTGTCCTGGCCCGGGTTCAAAATGAGATGAAAATCGTGCAGTTGATGCTTCAAGCATTGTTGATACATTTGTCCTGAATATGATTGCAGTCAACATGTAACATATGGGGCAGCAGAAATTATCCACTTGCTGCGATGTAATGACTTTTTGAACTATGAGCTTTGTGTTTCAGACTCTAATGGTGATCCTGAACATTGTTTACATTTTTTGCTCGGTCTCCCAGACTCGATAAACGTGAAGAGTGCAAACTGCAGAGTATAAAGTCGACCTCGGGAGTTGGTCATCATTATTAACACACGGCATGTTCCCCAGCAATTTGCTTCAAGGGTGAGCTGGTTCATTCAGACCAGAAACAGCCAATTATGTGGTATGCCTGTAGGAAATGCTGACAAACGTATAGAGCAACAGTTGTCGTCGAAATCGAATTCATACATTAAGTGAGCACTAACTAGCCGTCAGTACACTTAATATGGCCAGCATGTTTAAAAAGCTTATGACACCATATTCCATGTTAATCTAATTATTTTCACCATGAAAAATAACAGCGAAACGCGTAATTGCCTTCATCGGATGAGCATTGGAATGTTGACAGATTTACACTCTTTAGAAATTTGCACGGTTGAAAAGCGAACCTTCTCCGGGAGGTTGGAGACTGGAGAAAAAATGTGGAAGTGAGGACAGGGGAGTAACGCTTTCTCTCGGATCCTGCAGGGAATGCTGCGTTTTCATATTGTGGTGTTTTTTTTTTTTGTTTTTTTTTAGGATTTTCAACACAGAAGAAGATAATAGATGGGCCTTGCTCAAGGAGTCATGGTGCATGTTTTATAGACTGTGGAAAAGTACGTGAGAAAACCTGCACACACACGGAGAGAACATGCAAACTCCACACAATAAGGACCTGTCGGGGATTTCAACCAGACCTCCTTCACTGCAAGGCGCAGTGTGACGTGGGTGAGTGGAACATGTTTTATGTCACATCAGATCTACAGATTTTATTCTGTCGCCTCCCGCTGTAATTGATATTGACACGTTCCGATCGCCTTCCCAATCGATGTTGGCAACTCGTCTTCAGATTCATTTGAATCTGTGCCCGAGCTGCTCGGTTGATCCTCAAGATCTTGCTCAAATCTGTACGGTCTGACCTCCAATGCTCCCGCAAACACTCTCGCATACTCACGATTCAACGACCACTGAATAGTGTGAAATGTCAGAAAATATTTCTGTTTCTTTGCTTTTCTGTGCATCCATGGCTGTGTTCTGAGCCTCGCTCCCTGCACCTGTCACAGCCCAGATGGATGCAGTTTGGAATGCTCGCTCTGTGGTGATCAAGAATCCCAACTTAATTTCATTTGTTTTTTGTAGTTGTTTACTAGTGGATGACGGCAGTATGACCAACGTTTTATTTTGAAATCACTTTTATTTTTAAAAAATGTTTTGGTGTCATAAGGTCTTTAAAGAATCAAGCTGAAAAAATGCTTCAGTTTAGTTCTGCTGCCTATTATTACTGTTAGTTTTTGTCCTTTGGTTGCAATTATCTTTCCATGTGTATGTGTGCAATTATACTCACCCTTATACTGTTGATCATAAGCGTAAGAAGCAATCTTATTGAATAGAATGCTGGTTCACTTTTGTTCTAACGGAAACATGGCAGTACTGATACAATCTAATGGCAAAACAGACTTGACCACTCTTGTGTTAGGCCTCCAAAATAAATTAGCCTCCTTCAGTGCTCTCTGGTGGGGGGAAAAAAAGGGTAGATCTAAGAGACACTTTCAAGGAAAAGTCAGGGACACAAGCGTTTGCTTTTTGTTAATCAATACAGTTTGGGAGCGTCTATGCCTTTAATGGCTCGCTGATCAAGGTAAGCAAAGCATGAAGCCTTTGTGTTGCACTATTGAAAATAAATTGATATATCTGAAAGTCAAACATGCCGCGAGCTTCCATTAGCTCCGCGGCTCATCATGGGTCTATTGTGCCACTGCTCCAACAAAAAGGTTAGGCTTCCTATTGAAAGTGGTCAGGGCTGCAATGACACTAATTTAGTTTCTGAATTATTGTTTGATTAAAGAGCTAGTCATATTTTATAATTGCCAAAAGATGAGTGAAAATTTGCCTAATTTCCCTCCAATTCTTTGGACTGATACTGGACTAAACCCTGTTTTCATTGCTGGTCACAACCAGCAATACCATCACCAAAACACAAGTTATGCTGTAATTCCAGCACAACCAATCTGATTCATGCTATCTGGACACCATATAAACCTGCATAAGACCATCAGAGACTAGCATTGATAATGCATAAACCAGCATCAATCACATAAGCCAGCTTAGACCAGCATGAATCTGCCTCAGAATAGCAGAGACCCTCACAGACCAACATATCAGCAGGGATGTGCGTCAAACCAGATTCTGACCAGCATAGACTTGTATAAACCAGAATTACCCATTGTCAAAAAAGATATAGTGGAAATCATTATCAAACAAGTACAGACCGGCATAGACCAGTATCTGGTTAGCATGCACCAGGATAGACGAGAATACACCAGCATGAGTTGGCATCAATTCAGCATAAGCTTCCTCTGACCAGTGGAGGCCATACAGACCAACGTCGGCTCAATACCTTCACAAGCACAGACTGGAATAGACCAGTATCTGACTGACGAGCACACCAAAGTGTCAGACCTGCATGGTCCAGTATAGACCAGCACAGATAATTATCAGATAGACATAGACCAGTAAAGTCCGGCTTTGACCAATATGGACCAAAATAGATCAGAATAGATCAGCAAGAAAATGCCAGCATGTTCAATATTAACAGCCACCCACTTCAAAAAGAAAACGCATGAGCGACAAAACCCACAAACTTGATACTTTTCTATTTTAAACTCAAGTCAAAAAATCTGACGAGGCTGATTCCCTTTTTTTTTCTTCCTGGGATTCGCAGAAAACCAGATGACGTACATTTTCTATTGTTAGTTGCCTAGCAACAGTAGGTTCTCGGGGTTCAACCACTTCAAAACTGAGCATAATATACACTTGACCTCCCGTGTCGAACACACCCTTACTCGTGAAACTTGAAGACAGTTTTAGGCTGAAAATCCCCATCAGTTTAAGTCTTTGACTTCAGATTTGAGAATACACACGTCAGCCATAGAATTATGTCCACTGACTGAAGTGAATGAAACTGAGCATTCACATCGTGGTAATACTAGTTGATGAGATATATTAAATAATCAGTGACCATTTTGTGCTCAGTTGATGTTTGGAAAAAATTTAAATTGGGTAAGCATAATGATTTAGGTTTGACATGGACCAAATCGTGGTTGGACGACTTTGTATGATTTCAGTTTGCAGTGGTTGGTAGCTTTCATAAGGAATCATTGTACATTTTTGTCACAAAAGGCATTAAGAAAAAGAAAAGGGACATCTGTAGTCAAACATGCTACAAACAACTTTTATTTAGTTTTCTGTTAATTGCAAATTTCATGAGGAATAATTATTGATATGACCTTCATAGAAAAAATTATTGGGCGCTTACTGATCCAATAACTTGCACATTTTTTCCTTTCCACTTTTTAAGTTTCTCTCTTTCTGTTTTCAATATGTTAAGCTTCCCTGATCTGATTTAGCTTTTTTTTTTTTTGCACCCGAATTTCCACAATAGGACATTGTTACATGTGTCATATACACATCTGTGTAGAACAGCAGGGACCATAATCCAGATTGATTTATGCTTAGGTAAGCTTCGCCCCACTTTAGGAAACAAACACAAACAAGAAAGCTACACTTGTATAGGAGGAAAACGCTGATGCCTCGTAGAATGATGGCAGCTTTGCCATGTAGACATATTGCAAAGGCAAGCTTTTTGAGCATGGAAGTAAATGGTTTTCAATCTCTCCCGACTTTAGACAAAATAGCTCTTTGAAATGTGCTCGACTGCTGGAAATGAAACATTGTACTTGCATCATAGGCTGTCCAAGATAACATTCACCTTCATGTAATTTTATGTTGTGCTGTATACTTCAGGCTTTGAGTGCACATGCACTCTGGGAAAAAAAATACACTCAAGAGCATGACAGAAATCAACAAGTCTCAGAGGACCTTTCAGAGAAGCCATGGATTCACGCTTCTGTTTCACTCTGAATTTATATCAGCCATATTAAGGCCACCACACAGAAATACAATGATTATGAAATCAAATTCGGCATGCGTTTTGTTTTGTATTTGTCCACTGGTGCATTTGTAATGGTTTTGGGGAAGGACTGCACTGTATGACCTTTCTCTTACAAGATGGTCTCTTTAACCAAAATGCCTCTTTACAGCATCCCGAAACCTTGGTTCTGAAACGTCTTGCTCGGTGAACAAGCAACCAAAAGTTCACAGTGAATTGATGAAGCTGCAACATTGTGAAACCTTCCCAGAACTCGTGGTGCCGTCAGTGATGTGTTTCAGGACACCTGACAACACACTTATGCAGCGCTTATCTCAAAGAACATCATGACGAGAGCCGATAAGAGACTCCAGTTGTGTCCTCATATTCCAGTTCATTTTTCATTTTTCTCCTCAACTCTCTCTGGCTCCTTTCTTCACTCTGCTTTTCACCACCGCTATGGTGAATTGTTGAAATTTCCCTTCCTCTAGCGATCACCCTCTATGAGTTGGCAGAATTTTTCACACAGCTTTTGGCCCGGGATCAGTGAAGCACCTTGGGCAGGGAGCGAAATATAGAACTGGGACGCGAAGACAGACATAACCTCCCGCAGCAATCTCCTCCCAAGCAATTTTGATAGCAGGGGTGGTGGTGTGGGTTATTCCCTCTGTAATACACTATGAGGCCCTAAGCTTGTTCCCTGCACAGTAGAGAGCACTCGCTCCCCTCTGCATGTCTCTCTCTTGACAGTCAGAAAAACAGACATCCAATCTCCCGTTTGGGTGATTACGCCGCCATTGACCATGACCTTATCATTCATGTGTACTTTGTGTGAAAAAATTTCCCGCGCTGCTTTGTGGTGAGAAGAGTCAGATCCACCCTATTTTTCAGTGTCAACAGGGATGGGACCAGACAATTCCATGGCTGATGGTGCTTATTTTGCTTCACCATTGCCATAATATGAATATATTTGAAATGAAAAGAAACTCTGGCTGGTTGCTTACTCTTCAAACCAGGATGTGCTTCTGGGCACACATTTAGCTTAACATTTTGGACTTGTTTTTGTTTTGTTTTATGGTCCATGAGTTATTTCATTGATCAGGCTGATAACAATGGCAGCCGTGGTGTGAAATATGAACTGCCAGCAAGAGCAGCTTAGCTCTCTCATTATTAAAAACCTTCTGCATCCATCTCTGCCATTTGTGATGCCCGTGGCTATAGGGCTGATATCGACGCTCTATGTGCCTGAATCATGTTTTATGAAGAACTATTAAATCTAGATAATGAAGCAGCACATTCTCTGTGATACTAAGTAAAATCAGGACATCACACCATTGGGGCAATATGCAGGTAATCACATCAATGAACACATCTTGTTAGCCAGTGACTGTATTTTACGAACGTGGTGATACTTTTACAGGGAAAAAGAAGTGCTATTCCTCTGTAACTGGCTCAGGCTCTAAGAGGGAGTGAGTTACATGGAGGGATGTTATTGTTTCAAAAAGAGGCTTTGAATTTGTGCTGCTGAATGCAAATGAATGCCTTTGAAGTACAGCGATCTTAGAAAATTAAGAATATCCTTTTTTTTTTGGAGAGGGTGAATAAGACTACAAGCTGCAAAAAGTGCCGCAAAGAGAATCCAGACCAGAGTAAAATAGAATGCTGATTTGATATTGGTCAAAGACAACAACAGCCATCTAATCTTATGAACTGCATTAGACAAAGCTAAAAAGGAAAAGTCAGTAAGTAGTGTCAGTCTTTTTTTGCATTAAATGGCATATTTTTGTTATTGAAGAGGAACCTCTATCAGGGATGTGCAGGCAATTACACCCAATGCTCCCATGCATGAAATCCCAGCTGGTTGTTATTGATAAATTTCCAAACACCTCCAAAGACTTTTCAAATTACCTCGCTGCCTTATTAAAACTTTACTCATGCATTTCATTTTTTCTAACCCTCTGCCACCTCCCACCACCAGCCCCACATCTTTTTTTTTTTTTTTCCGGTGGTTATGTGAGAGCATGTTTGTGTGATAGTGCAAGAGCAAGCAGGAAAATTTGCTCGAGAAAGAGAGTGGAGATAAAGAAAATGAGGGAAGGAGAGAAAAAGAAGGGATAGAGACTGTGTAGGATTGGAGTGCTGGACATATGAACCGACAGCACCTATTTATCTCCTCCTGGAGTACTGATGGACAGGGCTTCGTTATTAGTAGGGAAGCCATAAGCCAAACATATTTGGAGTCACTTCTGTATTCAAGCTGCATACCGCTGTATTAACACAAGCCATTTCTCTTTACATGGCTGAATGAGATTCCTTTTAAAACCATCTGAAGGTCAAATGAACTGCCACACTCCAAGGATGTAGAGAAATCTCAAGTCCCCTTCCAAAAAAATCCCCTTGTTTCAGTGTCATCTCTCAAGGATACGTCTGCTTATTTGAAACGACATCTTAATTGCGCTGGATGGATTGCATAAATACAAATAAATAAATAAGAACAATGGTCACGATATTTATTTCTCTCCAGTGCAAACAGTCCCTCAACATGTGAGATGCATTTCTTCTTTCAAAACAAAAATGACACTTTACAAGGCGTATCTTCTTAAAACGTCTAAAAAAAAACAACAACACACAATTCAATTAGCAGACAATTGCAAAACCCACAACCCCGGCTGTAATCGCACAGTGCATTTGCCATAAAAGAGGTGACAAGAAGCTTTTACTGGCCCTTTCAACTCTTATTTCAATAAACCATTTATCTGCACTGCCATGGGACAAATTTGTCTTTCCTCTCACCAAACACTGAAAACCTCTGATTGCATGAGATTTGTGCTCTGTTTTGTAAACAGGCGGGCGGCCATTCGCACAGATTTCCTGGTTTACTTTGACACCCTCCGCAAGAGCAGTCAGACAGACCACCACGTTTGTTGTCTCCGCTCTTGAACCCATCTTGCCCTCCCACTCAAGCCAGGGAGATAAGAACATCCCGCCCATGAACACATTTAAATGTAAATTTAGCTCCATGTAAAGTCCTTCATGAATAAAAACACGAGTTCCATTTGCGACAAGCCTTTATTACAGCGTAATTAATCATCTCATTGGGCTAGAGATTAATAACGGGGGAAAAATTAAATGCATCTTTGCACACAGAGATTGATTTGGTAAGCCTCAGAAACATAATGAAAGGTGCAATATGATTAAAATAAATGGCACTGTGTGTTGTTCTGCCCTCAAATATTTACAGGGCGTAAATATTTATCAGTAAAGTCTTGAGAGATGTGAAATCCCAGCCATTAGGGTTACCAGAGGACCACATGTCACCCTGATGGATGACAACTTTTTTTTCCCCTGAAAGCATAATAATAGCACATGCTTTGATGTCAAAGCACTCTATGGATGCCTCGAAATGCTACATAAAACAGCAACCCCCCCCCCTTTTTTTTTTTTTTAACACTTCCTATATGTGTGACAGAGATGTACTGTACTCACAGGGCACTGCTGGTAATGAATTACGTATTCCTCTCATGCGCCCGCCTTGTGGTTCTTTGAGGAGCAGACATAAACCCGCAGCCATAAAGTAAATGCACAGTAAGACCTCTCACCCCCTTCAGTGTACAGACCACTTGGGGCCACGGTAGACCCGACAGCAGCAGGGATAAAGTGGTACTGGTGCCTTGCCTCAACGCAAGGAGGCAGACTGCTGCTTCTGACCGGTCTGCAGGCTGCAGAGGTATATACAAGTCTGGATTAGTATGCATCAGCTGTCATGAGTCATGGTGGGGCACAGTGTCTACTCTGACAAAGCACAGGTGGAAAGAGTGAGCGGTCTAACAAAAAGGTAGGCTTCTTTTGATGCTATAACACCCACACTGCCATCCAAGCACTAGCTCACAACCCCCCCCACCCCCCACCCCTCTGTCTCCCCGACACACACACTCTCATCCCATGATTTTCTGGTTGTGCAGGGTGGGGGGGATTGTTCGAGTAAGATGTTAAAAGGAGCATACGCATCTTCTACATGGAACAACGGACTAACAAAAAATGAACATGATGGATAGATTTTTTTTTTTTCCTTAAATCCTTAATTTACTGGCTGACTTCACTAAGAACATATTCTTATTCATAGTGACAATACGGAGGATCAGTAGCAGAGAGAGCAGGAGTAATTCACAGCTGCGTAGCTGGAAGCAATAATGGATTCTTTTTTTTTTTTTTTTTAGCATAAGCAAAACACCTGTGGCTCTAATCACACAACTATATTTCGGAGCTTTTTGTTGGCAAAGACAAGGGCCATGTTTACTAATATGATATTATGACTATTTTACAGCATGCCGTGTTTGCAGCAGCAACATCTAGTCACCATGCTGCAAACACTACTCTTGGCAGTTGCCCATATCTTTAACTGCCTCTCCTGCTGGCTGGTTTCAGGTGATATTTTTAAATTAGAGAGCCGCTCTGATTCATGTTTGACCTCTCTGCCCCGCAAGCACCTCTGAATGTCATGTTGGCAGAGTAATGAATGCTATTGGTAATATAAAAATGGTAAAAATAAAATCATGACTGCAAGGATTGCAAGGTAAATTCATAAAACACTCTCGTAGATATGTCAAAAGCATGAAGAAAGGCTACTACCAGATTGGCAGCCTCCACATCAGCTGAGGCGAGCAGTAAAATTGCAATAACATTTTTTTTTTTTTTTTTTTCCCTGCTCTTGAACTGATTTGCATGGCTTACGGTGTTTGAAGCCTACTTTTACACTTGATCGTTTGTGCTTGTGTTGAGGAATATTTCCAGGTTAAGCCATCCATTGACATTACACTGTACAGGGCATGCATCTATCAGTGTAAATGGGATTAAATATTTCATAATATTTATCCTTCATGAAGGTCATCGCTCATATTTGCTGGTCAACATGATGCATGAGGTCATGAAATAATAATTGTGAGAATATGTTTCAGCTTGCCTCCATCAGACAAAGAATGTATGCAATATATGAAATTTATACTAAATGCCATGGCTCATAAGTGAAGGCTTGCCTCTAACAAAAGCAGACACCAGATTGCATGTCTCATCAGTAGTGCACTCCATTTAACATGAGTTGACAGACAGATTGCGCTTTATTTTACACACACCCTTTATGACGGCATCCTTTACCATCCAGCAAACATAATATCATGTAAGGTACTAAGTGAGGAGTTTTCCTGAATATATTTGCCTCTTGACCTTGAGACAAGGTACCGTATATTATGTCATTACCCCCTGCAAAAATTAAATGTCTGTGTGTGTCCTTGCATCAATGATTAAAGTTACAGCTGTCGATGCCGTGTTGTTAATTTGCTGGGGTGAAAACAATTACGTAATGCCACTTCTGGTTCTGTTGACTGTTCTAGTCAAAGGACACAAGTGCAAGCGGCGGATGCGAGGTAGGTTGTTCTGTACTTTGCTGTACACGATTGTTCGACTGGCTGCTTTTACGATAAGGTCTCTGTAGCCCCCTGGCACCATCCTCCCCATCATCATTCCCTCTCTACAGTTGATTCATGAGAAGAGGTGGCATCTTCAGGCACATACCTGCTGGGTGCTCCTCTTTGCATCCAATGTTTTTCTTTCTATATATACACAACCTACGTTGTCAAGCTGCATCAAGCTACACGACTTCAGACCCATGCACCAGCTGTGCAAAGACTGTGGTGCACAACTTATCCGTATTCCCTTTGCAAACGCTCTGTGTTTCATTGTCAGATCATGTTATGGTGGGCATATGCAGTCATACATTAGTTACACCGGGGTATACAGAATCTTTGATTCCTGCTGCTCTTTTCATCTCCCAAGGAGCCCTTCCTCTTCCAGAAGCAAGTGTGACCTGCCATTGGTAAACATCAAGTGTGTTAATACACAAACTGGTGTGTTTTTGTTTTCATTTGCCCTCCATGAGTCCAGCATCCTTCTGGGAGTTTCACCAAAGCATTTGACATCAAGGCTTTTGAGAAAAAAGAATTACCACAGAGGTGTTATATACACGTTAGTGTTTTCTACTGTTTCCAACTTTACATAAGTTGTGTTTGTCTTCAGTAACCCAATGTTTCTGCCTCCTGAGGATGATTGTACAGCAGTTTGTGAATTATTCTGAATGTCTGCATGTACACAGAGGTGGAAGAGTACTTAAAATCAATACTGTTGCTCTGATTGAGCTCTATAAAATTACAAGTGAATCACCATCACGAAAATTAAAAGTACTATTTTCAGAAAACTTTCCAGACTATTCTTCCACTCAACCTCATTATGATAACGGACATTTCAATATATTTGAATGAACTATGTATGTTAGCACAATTCTCAGACAAACGATACAATAAATACAATTGGTACAATTGTTTTGCAAAGAAATGTAATCGGAAGGCAGGCGTTTTCTCTGTTCAAGGTTTGAACTTAATGGCTACACATAGAGATCAAATGGTTTGAACATCAATTGAAATGATTGGTGTAATCAGTAGAAACTTATATCCTATTAAGTCAACATACTTACATGTGTGTAACTTCTGGAGAAGAAAAAAGACACGTTGAACGAAAGTCAATCACTTGCAATAAAGTCAGACAAGATGCCAGACCTTTGAAGAGTGAGTGAGACGATTCCTGAATGTAAATGGGACATGGTTCACTTTTGAACTCTGATATTGTGCAACAAAGGCAGCAGTGGATACCTTGTTCTGCTGATTGTAGATTCAGCGTTGCCCCTGGGACCCTGGCCTCTTCTGAATCTGCTTTCATCTCAAAAGTCTCTGGGGAGGCCTTGTGGCATGATAAAAGAGGAGCTGTTCTAATGCAGACAGATGTCCTATAGTCACCTTCAGCGCTGGGGATTGTTAGGCAGATAGTCCTACAATGAAGAACATACATGAAGATGAAAAACATCCCAGGATAACCCAGCTTCCCACGATTTGCTCTGAAATGTGGACATCTGTTACAGAGGTTAAACCACCACTATTCATGCTCACGTTCCTGCACGTGAGGAGGATTTTTTCAAATCTTTCATCTAAATATTTGACTCCTGAAAAGATCTGAATTTCAGTGAGCCTTAGAGAATCACATGTTCACTGATCTGACAAAATGTCACAAGATCTCAAAATCCTTTCTGTGACAGGAAGCAAACTTTAGGTTTTTGACAAAACGCATTATCCCATCCCTCACCTTGAGTGAAGTCGTGACTGCGAGCGGCCTAAAATCTCTTACGTGTTGGCTCCGCTCTGGCCTTCTTGAGATAAAGACTCCAAAGTCAATCGACCCACCACTGATCACTGCCTCTAAGCCTCTTTTATCCTCAGTCAAGTGACCAGGCATCTAAACCAAGAGTCCTTCCTCCAAACTCACAAAAGAGAGAATGTACAGCACTAAGCTAAAAGCTTAACCTGCAGCTCGAGTGGTACCTTTGAGCTTTGCTGCAGAGCTGACATATTCACATCAAGAAAAACTGCAGCTGAAAGGAAGAAAGGGACTCATGTCCAGTCCAATCTGATCATGGATTGTTTTTAAATACAAAAAACTACACAAAAACATGCCCTAGTACCAAATGGCCCTCTGTGGTCTTCCGCGTTTTTCTGTCATCTGACAGCTTTTGTGACTTGGGATTATTCTATAAAATGGCTGGTTTGGCATGAAATGTGCTGCGCACATTCATGCTCCCATCAGGGAGAAGCCTATTGATTTTCGCAACCTGACTTTCCTCAAAAGCCACCTTGAGTTCAAACTTTGCCTTCTCTGGTGGCGCCATGCCATGCCTGGTTGTTAGCACTCACAGAAAAATCTGCTCAGTTTTAACTCCTCTAAGGTTAACTCTAATCATACAGAAACGTATGTGGTGAACAGTATTTGAAAAGACTCTTACTCTTGCCCTTTATCTAGCCACTAACGTAAAATCAGGCTGCTTTACAAGAGCTTTTGACTGTTATGGAGGGTTCAATTGTGAAGGACGACTTCTTGAAAGGACTAATTAAGTACAATTCAGAGTAATACTTACCCTAGAAGCTGTCATTAAGTTATTGAACTTCAACCTTTGCAGGGTTGACTGGTGCTAATATGCATTTTCCTACTACATGGAAAACTGTATGCAAAGTCAGGCTGCATTCATGTACTGTAAATTATAGCTGTCAAATCTGTAACTGTGTACAAATCCTTAGTATATTTGGATTTACCAAACAAAGTTGTTGATAAACGTTCATCTGTACAAAATTTACTGATTAAGTGTAAGCACAACCATTGCTAAAGAACAATGTGTAGAAGTGAGACCCTGTTCATATAACCTAGTGCTGCTCACTCTTATTTTATTTTAACAGCACCTTTCCAATAAAATGTACATTTACTACACCTTTATCTGAATTACATATGGAGACAAATTTCTTACATACACTAGATATGAAGTGGGAATATACAACAAAGATACACTTTGAAGGCACTTGCATTTAACTGTTCTGTGTACATGGATTATGCATTATTACAGGAAGCACAACAATAATTAGTGGTCTGATATGCAGGATAAATGTTTGTGTAAACTTAAGCACATGAATGATGGATGACAATATCGTGTTGCACGAGTAAAGCACAACTGATTACTATTATCAAAATGTTATTGCACACTAAATACACGTTCATGAGGTTGTTGCTTGTTACATGTAAACAGAGCTGCCTCTTTCACATCAGGTTCCTTGTGCAGGCTGTTGGCTTTAGTGTTAGCTGAGGCTTTTGTCTTAACATTTGAAAGAGCAAACATGAAAGATGTCCGACTATCAATATTTCACTCGTCTTTCCACAGTAACTTTGATCTCATAGCAGCCCAAAATAAAAGTGAACGCAGTTTTGCCAGAGCTGTCAGTCGATATCTGCATGTTACAGTGTTTTCTTAGAATAAGGTGACGAAATGTCCTCTTTGGCCATGTCCACTTTTCACACCCAAGATGGTTTAAAAAAAAAAAAAAAAAGATTCCTGAAATGTAGTGTTTGTCATTACTTCCAGATGGTGTTATTTCTGTACAGTTAATAGTTAAATAAAAATATTAACTTAAGCATAATGCACCATGTTGCATTGCCTTTGAGAGGCCTCTCTCAATTTCTGTCTTTATTTTGTTATATAACAGAATTTTCTATCCATGAAGAGGAGGAATACTACCAAATATATTAAATTATAATACATCTCAGAGTTAAAATCAAGTGTCAGGCTGGGGTAAGTGTGCTCTTTTTTGGAAGTCAAAATATGGACACCTTATCATCCCCTCAATCCCTCCTCACAATCTCTGTCTGTTCTGTCTTATTCACTCCTTCGATCTCCTCACCCCAACCAGACAGCCGCCACCTCTGAGACTGCTTCTGCAAAGGTTTCTTCTTGTAAAAAGGGACTTTTTACTTTCCACCGTTGATTATGCTTGCTCATATAGGGTGGTTGTTTAGTTTTTTTCTGTGAAAGTACCTTGAAATGACTGTTGTATTTGGTGCTATAGAAGTAATAACCCAATAATAGTGGCATGTACTATGAAGCTGGATTTTCGATTATGGAGGTAACTTCAGGGTTTTCTGTTCTAAGAAGCTGGTTCACTTCTTACTGGGTTGAAACACAGTGGTAACTCGCGCTGAATGGCTAACCTGCTTCGGAGCAGAGGAGAAAAGTTATGGAGAAGAAATCAAGTATAAAAGCACCGCTTCATGACTAATCCGGTTGCTGTGGGAACCGGGTTGCTTTTGGCCTGATGTGTTAGAATTCTTCATATTTTTGAATAATCGTCTGCTCTTCCATGGTGAATTGGGCTGCTCTTCACGGTCTTCTTGTTTGCGATTGGTAAGACGCTGCAAATGTCTCCCCTTTTATGTGAACATGCACTGATAAAGATTGGAAAATCCTGGGTTCAATTACTGAGTTGATAATCTGCTTCGTAGTACAGGCCTCAGGTATTATGGTAAGTTTGTTTGCTGAAAAATGGATCCCCTTTCAAGTCTGGTCAATGGAGCATTTCAGTTAAAATCGTGGATTTTAATGACAAAGTGAGTCAGGACACTGTCCACCACTGTCAAACGGTGATTTCATTTCAGCTGAATGCATTAATTGGTGTAATAACTATCACTTTTTAAAGAAATAAGCAGAGATTGAAAAGCTTCATCAATTCAAATACACCTACACCTTTCTTGCAAAAATAATAGTAACCAGCGAGAGATGACAGAGTCAACTACCTGAATTTCAATTTTTAAAATGACAGCATATGTGAAAACAAAAGAAAATTCAAAAATTTGGATTGTGTGACATTTAAAATGCAGAGCTGAGTGATAAGAAACTGCTGGGCTGTTCCGTGTTGTGAGCCTGTGTCAGTGTTTTTCACCATCTGCCCCTCGATTGTGGGGGATTCTGAGTATGATGTAATGGGGTTACAAAAGTGTACAGATTTAACACACAAAAAGCATAATCACAAGCATTTACTTGTGGAGTGCCTCTTCAAAAGACAGGTTATATAGTGTTTCACAAATGTGAGCAATTTGAAAACAAAATGGGTGTTCCTGCTGACCACCTAAGAAGTAATACTGAAAAATATTCGGTATTATTTTTGGCCTTTAATTAAACGGATTCTATTTGTGAACGCAGCCAGCTTTTGTTTGAAGTAGGAAATATTGTTGATGGAAGGTTGCACAAGCCCTTTGCTGTTTATTTCTTCAGTACTCTTCTACATTGACCGTCGCTGGCTCGGCCTGCCCTGCCCATCACACTGTGCGAAAAGATTTATTAAAAGAATAACAGATTGTTCATCAAACATTGGGTGTCAGTACGTGTGTTTAATCATTGAGGTGAAAGATGTGCTCAATCACAGACCATTCCTTAACCTATCGCCTCTGGATTGAGTCGAGCTCTTGTTTTTGCTGACACATCGAAGGTCAGGTTGAGACAAATTGTTGGATCCATAAACCAAGCAACTTTGACACTTCTAAGTGTGTGTGTGTGTGTGTTTGGTGGGTTGTACTTTTCCAACACGCTGCCCAGGAGATCTCCTCAGCCAAATATTCTGCCACAACTTGTTAACGTTTTATTCATGCCAGGTCCTCTATTAAAGACAAACACTTCAAATGAATTCAAGCACATTTTGAGGGAAATTTAAGAGAGCCTTGATCAATTACACTGAGAACTACAAGTCCCAGCTATGTGGTCCTGAAAGGAATATTTTGTATAATGTAATCAGGCAGACCTCTTATGATTATTGACGTGCAATGCGACGGACCCTTCAATATGATTGTTCAATGAAAACAAATGGAAAAAGTTTGACCGATGTGTGTCATGTATCTTTCCGAAGTGCACTTGTAATTAAAATTGGGCAGCCTGCGGGGACACCGAAAGCCATGTGCTGTAATCATATGAGGTAATAAACACGCACATGTTTCTGGCCTAAGTTACGGTCATGGTAATTGTTACTTCCATGGTGCTTGATGTCTAGTGCTCCATGCCTCTGCCTCCAGCATTCGACCTTTAAACCTTCCAATCTCCTTGGATCGCACCTCAATCGTGCAATAATAAAAAAAAAAAAAAGGGCTAGACACCAAGTGTGAGATAGATACAGCACAGCACTGAGCAAAAATAAAAAGGGTGGCAAAAAGCCTGATAATTCACATGTGCAGGGATTAACCCAGACTCTTTCTGAAAGCTGAGCGAGTGCTACCTTTTTATTGAGGGAATTTATCAAAAGCATTCTTTCACTCTTCCCTTCGCCAGCTTAGACTGTAACTTCCCAACAGGATTTCATAAATTTCTTCAGAAAGATTGAAGTTATAAAACTGAATGTATTTCTTGGTTCACAAGGTTTTGCACTGAAGGGTAGATCAGCCTTTCACTTTGTATTGATTACCCAGCTGCGAAAGACTGAATATCACCGTCAAATCACAACCTCCTTCGGTTACATTGTTGGAGAAATAATATATATATATATATATATAAAACCAGGGTTAAGCTGGAAATCCTCTTTTCTGACACATGTGGAGACAGTTTATATAATGGACAGATGCACACACGATTTTATAGTGAACTACGAATATACAAATATTAATATACAATACAAAAATTAAATATTGCTCACTTGCCAGCAGCCAATATTCACAGTTCCTGAGGGAGGTGCTATAGAGCCATCTAAATAATACATTAAACCAAATCATGACAAGCGGAATTGCACATCACATAGACCCTGTTAAGCACACACGCAGAGAACACGCAAAATTCAACAAAGGTCCAGCTTGGAGTTGAATGTCTCTGCTGTGCTGTGATTGCTAACCATTACATCATGATACTGCTTAAAGGTCTAACCAGTAGTAGGTAAACATAACCAGAACTACCCATCAGTTATGATTATGGACGATTTCGGAATAATCACACTCGACCTAATGAATATATCTTTATTGATCAGAAATTATTGCGACAAATGTGACACAATGTTAAAGATTATGGTTTTGCAGGTCTATCTATGCATGAACCTAATCCACTGTCTTTTATATAGATTTTTCCATCTTAGCATCACAAAGTGTTGGAGGAGCTTCCCTCTGTCTCAACCCCTGACAGGGCACCAGTCTTTCACAAATCAAACACAGAGAGGAAGCCAATGACACGCGCATATTCAATAGCTTATTCAAATCCCCTAACATGCATGAATATAAAGAAAAAACCTGGAGGACTTGCATAAAATCCATAAAGGTCTTGATGCTCAATTCCGATTTTTCTGGCTGAGATGCGATTTATTTGCTGGATCACTTGCACTACATTTGACCTCCATCACAATGTAGTGTGAATATTAGCCGGCCCCAAAGTGACCCCGAGGCATGACGTCATGCTGAAAATGCTGTTTACGGAAGTAAATACGGATGCTACACCAGCCAGCGTGTGTATATTCATTTTCAAGTGGTTGGGGAATAGGAGCCGACAAAGTCTAGACAAAATGACGAGGACAAAAAAAGAGCACTGCTTTGAACATTCTGGTGTGCCGCTCCCTCTCTGCTGTTCATCCCCACTTTCTCTGCCTCAGCTCCCTCCACCGCTCCCTCCACCCTCCACCGCTCCCTCCACCACACACCTGCCATCAATCAAGCCTATCAAACTCACTATAAAGACTCCTGCTCTGCCTCCAGTATCTGTCAGATCGTCTGTTTCCCACTGAGGTAACAACTTTGTCCATGAAGATTTTGAAGAGTGTTTTTGCTGCCCGATTTTACCTTTTGGACAAAGTTGTCCCTGACTGTCTCCTGTGCTTCAGGTCACATCTCCTGTCATTGGGCAATCTCGCCCTGCTTTTTACCAGTCCCTTATGTATGAAGATATTTTTGGGGGTTTTGGAAACCCAGACCTTTTGGCCCGTCCACTCTCTGCCTCGTCATTTTTATATTTTCGTTTGATGAATGTTGTCGAATGTTAAATCCATAATTTTTTGATGAATGTTGTTACTACTTTCCGAGTCTGAATTGCTGCATTGTGGGTCCTATTCGGTTAATTAACTAAAACCATATCAGAGTAACTCATCCAATATAATTATGGTAGGCTTTGGCTAAACCATTTCATCAGGTTTATGTATGTTCACACAGAACATTAAAGGTATCCCTTTATTGACATAATATAATACTGGGGTATTTTTGGTTCTTCAGGGAACATACTAAAGCTCACGAACCTTCCCAACAAAACATAACTTTTTTTCACAACTCTTCTCAGAGGAGAGAACAGGTGCATCGACAACAGGCAAAAAATATATGTTTATTTTTGTGTCCCCTTTCAAGCCTTGTGCTGTGTCAAGCACCCGGGCTACCTTAAAATTCAGTCAGCATCTAACCCACACACCTGCAGCAGGTTTTCGACTGCGAGTTTCTGCTCTCCTTCCCTGGGACAACATTACCACTTTAAACTGTCTTTACTCACCAAGCACACATTGGTACCAAGGAGAAATGTGCCGGTCGTTTGCAATAACAACCAACACCAATCGAAAAAGAAAGTATCTGCTCAATTATTCCGCTCTGGGAAATGCAGGAGCCTGTACAGTATGTCCTCCAAAAAGTGCAAATTAAAGTTAATTAGCATCATATATTGTCCTAACCTAAAGTTTCAAACACGAGCGCAGTAAATCAGTTCTTAATATAGATTTCTTAGTCTGCTTCCAACATCTCTGCTCTCTATTAGACAATATGACAATAGTGTTGATTTCAAGGTGGTGTTATGTTGCGGTTTATTATAGATTGATTTTATTGAAGGAATACCAGAGTGAAGGGGGCAAAACAATGAACTGTATTCATAAAATACAGAAATGGCAGTATTTTCGTATGATTAATTTACTTGAAATGGGTTTTAATACTTTTGGGAGACTTCTGTCACTCATTTGAAATGAGAGGAGAATGTGTGTGTCTGGATATCAGCTGGAAAAAAAACTTTGTTGATACTTGCAAGAGAGCTTGGTTGAGGTGTAATTTATTCATCTCCCCATCATCCACCTGATTTAACAACACCGGTGAGAGATTTGTGGGTGGTAGTGAGCAGTCTTCTACAGCTCTGTTCTGCAGTGCATCCTCCAGAGAGTCAGCTTTGCTGAGCCCCAGCTGTGTTTGGTAAGAATCTTAGGAAAGATTTTTATCTATTTTTTTTCCATCTTATTCATACTCCAGACCAACAGAAGTGGTTTCTGATTTGATGGCTTTTTTTCAGGGATGACTTGCAAAGGTTGAGTTTTGGCTTGGATTAGAAATGAAATATTCTTGGTTGTGACGAGGGAGTGCTAATTCATTGAGGTCACCCGACTAAGTTTTGTAAAGGTCAGAAAAAAAGTGGTCATCAACTAATTTCTCACTTTCGGTGAGAGTCATGATCTACGGTGCAACTGCATTAATATAAGGATATGGCGTAATCTTGTACAATACAATACAATACAACACGATACAAACTATACATCAAAACATGATGTATTATGTCAACATTGCCAATTTAATACTGTACAGCAAGATCCAATTCAAAATGCAGTATAAATGACACACTCATGATAGGATGTGGTACAACGCAATAGAAACAATACGAGGCAATGAGGTTTGATAAAATACAATGCAAAATTCTTTGAGTAGCTTCAGCTGCAATAACAGCCTAACAACATTCGAAAGCAGCATCACTTGTCCACACACAACATCCTGTATATGTTTCTGCCTCTTTGATTTGACGTTGAACATGTTCATGGAAATGCTATGCTGCAAGGTAAGACAAATAAAGCACATTGATGGGAAAGAACCCCAGGATTGTTCTTGTAGACAGAGCGGATGCTCTGCTTCAGCAGCCAGGCACTGAGCCCGGTACCATCTAATAGTCTGTGCTATAAATGGAGCAAACACATTAAATTTTACATCTTCAAAGGAACAAGGCAGACAGTGAAAATGTTCCATAACGACATAATCTCTCTCTAGACTTTGTATTTGGAAGCTGGAAGGTACGTTGGTTTGTTTTTAGACAACACTGGGATAATTCCCTCTCAGCTAGTAGCTGCTCCCTGTATGAAAACAGCACAGTTCGCTGCTGACACCTTCATAATAGTTCATATAGAAGCATTTCCTTCACAGAGTGACCTCAGCCTCGCCAAGAACAACAGCAGACTTCTGCCCTGTTGCCCCTTGCCTTGTCAGACCCGTCCAGATGACGCTCACTTTTCCCACGGAACAGCACAATCTGTAGCTCCTCAGCCCTCGATGGCTGACAGGTGTCACCGACGGCTTGTTTGACATCACTGTCAGCGAGAAGCAGCTGGTTCTTATCACACCTCTAACAAAGCCAGCAGACTGAAACACTCCTTCTGTTCAAAATAACTAACGCATCATTTGATCTCTAAACATAATCCAGTTGAGCCGGGAGTCTCAGGTGGAGGGACTGGGAAGTTACAATTAACAGTTACAGGTTTGAACTGCAGGAAGTCAGATTACTGTATGCTCTACTCAATAGATGGTTTTCGATTTCATGGTTTAGACTTAAGAAAATAAATCCAACCAGTTCGTTCTCAATTCGAGAACAAGTTTTAATTTACATTCTTCCTCGAGATGTTGGCAAAAGTGCTTCCATTCATCCATCTTCTACACATACCTTCTAAAGAGACATATGTAAATATTCACGTCTACGGACAATTTTGAGCAAAGATGTTGAATTTATTTTCATTTAGAGGCCACACTGTTTGGTATGACCATAATGGTGCTGTTGCAGCATGATTCTGTTTCTCTCACAATAATAGAGCTTTAATAATAGAGCTGCTTCACTGTGGTCATTTGGGTTATTTACTTTTCAGTTCTGGGTCTCAGTGTTATGTTCCTTCCACTGGAAAAATTAGGAATAGCGAGTATTATGTATGACAAATTGTAACTAATTTCTTTGTTTTTACACTTTTCAACATAATCCCTCGGGCAGGGTTGAACCTTCAGGCAGTGTTGTTTAGTACTCCTGAATTACGTCACTAATTAACTTCCAACACATATTTTTAGATCTTTGGAGTAGAATTCACAAAGAGGCTTGGGATTCAACATGTCTTTTTGCGATTTGTCAAGAGTGCCAATTATTACAGTGTATAAGTTCAATAATATTTATAGTTACTGTTACCAAGAAAGCTACTGAAAATGCCCAGGATTGCATATTTAGGCATCAAAAGCACCAAGTGAGTTTCTCATGGGTGCAATGGGCTCTCCAGCCAGAACTTTGAATAAATGAATTTCCCAAGGAAAGGCTGGTACACACAACATTCATTTTTGCATTTCTCACTAAAGGAGGCAAAGTCACAGTTGGCACACTTCTAACTGGTGCAGCAGGTAACAGTACAGTCCCCTAAGGCAGTGCTGTACTACTCCCCTGCCTGTCCGACACACTGTTCTTCACAAAGTGTGGCCTGTCCTTGTAGTGTGTAATCCAAAAAAACTACACAGTTGCCCCACTGCATCATTGAACTTTACTCTGAATACAATGGGCTGAATCCATCCGAGCTTATATCCTCTTATCTGAAACAACACGAACAGCATTTAAACTTTTTACTATCCTTGGAGTTTCACACATTTTTCTTTCCCGAAAGACAAATATGATTTTCTGAATTGTATGCTTGGTGCTTGGAAATGGTGCCAAAAAAAAAAAATGTATATATCAATTAGTTTTTGGAAGACTCATTCAAAGAAATTTGGCTTAAGATATAAATTTGAGTCATATCAAAGCCACCCAAATTAATTTATGCATCCTACTTGTTTTTTAATAGAAAGCTAACAACTTCCCAAAACATTGCATTTGTACTGTGCACATATGTGACCACGCAATCAAAGATTGGAGACAGCCTCATGGGAAGGGCATGGGAGGATATTCTTTGAACAGCATGGAGGCTCGTTGGTGAGCACCGCTGAGCCGCCGCCAGACGCTCCAGACGGTTTCCTCGTCTCCAGCTCGGTGTATGTTAGGACAGCATCACTGTCAGCCTGATCACGAATAAGTAGGTCTGCATAAAGGATCAAGGAATCGCACATCTCCATCAGCAAGGGGCTCTGAAACGTTTTCAATAACATGTACTTTACTGTTGAACATCGACAACATGTTTTTCCTCTGTCTAATAAAACAGTGATCGCAGAGGGAAAAATCTGCATGATTAACTGTTAATTAAAGCACAAAGAGCTAAATGACACTTAAATTGACTAAATACATGAATAAAAGAAAGTACACCTTTTTTTTTATTCTTTAAGTTGCAGCTGCTATTAGTATTCACACACAGGTACAACCCGAAGGAAACCGGCAGGATGGAGATCATAATTCAAGATGTCACAAAAGAGGATCAAATCGTTGCATCGCATTTAAGCAGCTAATCAATCACACTTCTACTTGCATTCTTTGATTTCTTAACCACGCAAAAGCAGGGCCACAAAATGGAAATGGGAAAACAAAACGTAAAAATCACACTCTGAAGTTGATATGAAGACCAAATAAACCATTTTGTGCTGCAACCTCGGTAAATACACAGCAAAATCCGATGTTTCTGATCTCTTTACTGACTCTCTGCTGTGGCCTGCACCTGCCCCTGAGAGAAATATAAAAGCCTTTAATGCTCCACAGTATTCACCAGTGAGTCGTTAACTTTAACTGTCGACGTTTCCTTGCTGGACTGCTGTTATCGTCTATACAACCGGAATGTTCCTGCCAACGCACTGCAGCACAGACCTGAAGATGCTAGATCATTTCTTTATTTTCATTATAGTAATACCCATACAAGTACAAACAAGTTCAATACATATTAATCCCATATCAATGCCTTCATACACACACAAAGAGAAATGCAAGGATAGTGCAACATAAAAGGTACAAGCAAAGAAATGCAAACCTTTACTTAAATGCTACTTGTGTCAGAGGGAAAACCTCCCATGCTTGATTCTTAGTTCACCCCATTTACATATTTTGTGGCAGAAATACATGACTTAAAGCAGTGGCTTCCACCTTATTTTCGACTGCGCCCCCTTTTTAAAAAACAAAACAAAAAAAATAATATTTTTTCAAACTGCTACAATTCCAATAATTGTGTTTGATACAAACTGCAAATTTTAGATAAAATATTTTTTTAAATCACATCAGTACAATTATTAAAAGCTCACCATGTCTTACAGTTTGTTGCACTGTAACATTTAAATTTTCAGCATTCAGTGATTTCAACATTTGTTCTAACAAATGCCTCTCTGTAAAAAAATAGATTTTACAACGCAAGCCAGAAAACAAGTGGGCTTTAACAGGTCAGGCTTTTAATGTTTACATCATTGAGCTGTGTCCCACTGCAGTGGCTTGTAAAATGCACTGATGTAAAAGATAACGCTGACTCTGAATACTGAAATATGTACATCATATCAGGTGTCGCCTCTGATTCAGTAAGGAGGAATATCAAGCAGTCAAATCTTGAAGTCCATGTTGCACAGCGACCATCCATCCATCTTTGATAATACTTGATTTCCAGTTCAGCAACCCGAGCAATGGAGCACATTCCAGTTACAAAATCAAATACAGCAAAAAAAAAAAAAATAAAAAAATCCACAAGCAACAAAATCCAGCATTAATCTGATGTACCTCTGGGGTACTGAAGCCAAGTCGAATCTAAAGAGATTATATTTTTAATGTGCTGCTCTCTCATATCCACGGTCACTATAGAAATTCTGATCAAAAGTAGTAAAAAGCACAATAATCTAAATAAGGCATTTGCAATTCCTACAGATAATTGTTTTTAAACGCAAATAAATCTGATTCAGGCATCCAGTTTAGTGATCTTCCAGTGTTGTGGAGAAATGATTATAGATACTCACGCAATGCAAAATGGAAAAACCCATGATTAAAGTTTTTATGTAATGACATAATAATACTCTCATCCCACGATAACATTTGAAAACTATCACTCAGTGTGGAAATTACAGAGCTCAAATATATATATTTATTTTAATTCTTTTTTTTTTTTAAATTGAGAAGAAATATGTTGAAAATCTAGTCCAGCCTGTGTTAAAGCGTGCAATAACTGAGCTGAGTAGAGGTTGTTCGAGAGGTTGGTTTTACTCTTCGGTAACAAAGGTAACAGTGTGGCTACCCTCCAGCAGGACGCACAATGCGGTCAGCTAAAAGGGTGCATTACAGAAAATGGTCCCAGCAGATGAATTGATGATAAAAAGCAAAGTTAAAGCCACATGGTGGGTTTCTCTGTGCAGCCCATGCGTGTATGCGGCAACATAAAGGAGGCTGAGGACGAGGCTGCATGCCTCTTGTAGAAAATCAGTCCTGAACTTTCCTTCAAACCCGTTTCGACAAACCCTATAGATAATCATTATCATTTTCATCACCATCATTAGGCGTGTCAGTCGCCGAGTCTAAACCAAAGACCAATATCGAATCAGCCTCTGTGAGATTTGAAGGCCCTGTAAACTCTCTGTGAGAATACAGTTTGTAATATTGGAATACAAATCACCTCTGCTGCACAGGACATAGTCATTGCCATACAGATTACAGCCTCGCTAGATTCATTTAATGTTGTCTCTGCTTACACATAGATCAATACCACAGCCTAGAGAAAGCCCTCTACGGTGCCCTTGATATCCTCAACTGTGCACGAGTTACAGAAATCTCAAAAATTGTCTCCCAAAACCAGGAGGTGGCCAGAGAAATGTGAACACTTCATGATAAGAGGACATTGGTTTTTAATAACCACTCCAAGCCTTGAGCAAAGGCGGACGCAGGGTTACAATATATTTCAAGTATGCAAGTGGTATTATTGCTTCAGAGTTTTCCATAATGTATCTAACTTAATGTTATATTTTCTTTTTTTTGGATCGCTGACAATGCAGTTCACATTGGTCACTGGACAACCTTTAATTAGCAGCTGCATGCACATTGGAGCATTCAGTATAATAGTTTCACAAATTTCCACGAATCTGCAAGTAACTGTGATGTGCCAGCAACGACTGAGGAAGGCTGTTAATATACAACGGAAATGTGAAGGTGCATCTGATCTTATAATATATAAAGATATAAAATTATAAAGTTATGACACTACATGGACATTTTCTAAAATGTAATCTTGATAACTATTCCCTCCAGTTAAAACAATAATCAAAACATCTGATCTTACTAAATATTCAGTGGTGGATTATTGGTCAGCACTCGCCTCACAGTGACCAAACACCCAGTTTGAATCCAAGCTAAACCTTCCTGTGCATAGCTTGCATGTTCTGGTGACTCCAGTTTCTTCTCACAGTATTAAAAAAAAACATGTGCTTAAGGTTAACTGAAGACCCCTAAGATTATGCAAATGAGATGAATGGATTGAAATTCAGAATATGACACTTTATGTGTCACTGACATGGGGAACGTGGGACTAAGGTAATGAGGAAAATGAACTTTGTGTATTTTTTTCAGATGCGCCAGTACAGTGCAGTCAATTAAAATGACTGAACAAAGGGCTGAAAGCTGGACTAAACCTTGCAACGTGCAGGCGTCTGATCAGATACATGATTGCAGACCTTAAGTTTAAGAACCTGCAGCTTTACTGAGCTCAACACGCCTTTCTCTGCATATATCCAATCAATGTAACTTCAACAGCTGAGGCTTTATGGAATAGATAATTGTAACACTGCTTTAGAAAAAGCCAGTGTGAGTTGTAGATTCCACGGTGAGACAGAGGAGGACGGGCCACCCGGAGTAGGGGGGAGTTTTCCAGGTGGACAAGGAGGCATAAGTCCAGTACATCTCCTGAGTCCATCATCCTCCCTGAGCCAATTTAACTTTTGTGAGCTGCCTCTTTTTGTGTGCTGGGTGGGAACTGTTGGAGACATTGCATAAATTTGAACGAACAAATTAGACCGATGTTGCCTTCAGGGTGCTGTCGGAGGTACCCCGAGTTGCCAGTTAAACATGAATGAATGATATAAACGTGGAAGTAAATGACAAGGGACAGTCAGTAATTCCTATATTTCAAAGCATTTACTCTCCGTCTGATGTGATTATCATGGCTGTTCATATGCATGTGGATACAACCACTGAATTGAATGAGAGTTGTTGAATTTTTATCGTTACAAACTCTTATAAATATTATTATGTTACAACAGAATCTTTATTAAATGACACTGGGGGCATTGGCAGTAGCATGGTGGTGGTCTGCTGTTGGGATGGAGTACCTTCAGGAGTTGTTTCAGTCAATAATTTAGAAACGCACATGAAAGCATTAGTTCTTCAGATTGTCATATGCTTTTCATGAGCCCATAAATTGCTGCGCAAAATGTATTTCTCATTCCAGTATTAATTAAAGAACGTGGATCATAAATATTTTCATGGGCTGAGTGGGCAGTTAACACCAACCGCTAACCTTCTTTTGACTACATTTACATTCCTCTTGCAGCGACCAGCACCTCTTTCTTCGTTGGTATTTCCAGTAGAAAAACACATGGCGGATGAAAGTTTTTTTTTTTTTTTTTTCCTCATTGCAACATTACCAAAAATAGGCTACATGACTAATCAGCTATACCACTGCCATTTTTGTGACACAGTCGGTGGCAGTTTGTGGAGAAAGCTCTGAATTATGAATGAAGCGTTTGATATGTTTTTGATTTGTGAGCCGTTCTAGTGAGCCGCTTCACAGAAAGTGGCGAGTTCCGAACACGTGCCCAGCTCGTTTTTGCTCATTTATTTAGTCTCATGTTTGTGCCGCTCTCTCTTCTATTATCCGAAAGTGTCAGAGAAACAATACTTTTGTCTGGACATGTTTTTCGGAGGCAGATTATTGGCAAGTATTTAATAAGCGTGCCTCATTACAGCTGAGCAGTTATTTTTCAGCTGTGAGTGTTGTGTAAAGCTCAGCAGCACAACTGGGACGTGCCTCTTCGTAAGGATCTGAGAGCGGCTTTATTCTGGTATAACCTGGTGCAATGCAAATTACCAAAGCCTCTAGTTTCCAAGTAGCAAGGGTATTGGCACCACTCGAGCTAAAATGAGTGGTAAGAGACTACAGAGGAAAGTCTAATTAAATAAAACGAGCTGCAGCGGTTGTGTCGGTCAAATGCAGAAGATAACCGATTTCATCCGCCTTTATCAACCCAACTCACAATTACTTGAATCAATACAGATATTGTTTGCCGTCCAGAGACAGAACCCTCAAATTGCATCAAATTTTCATATCTACACACTCATGGACAGTAATCCAAGGAAAATGGCTCACCGTAATGATTATCTAAAAATTCTCTACTTTCTAATTGCGTTTTTTTTTTTTTTTTTTTTGCAGTATCAGTATGAAGTGATTTATGGAGCCAGCACAATTGTTTGGTGCATGGAAAACTATATTAAGCTTAAAACACATTAAAGATTATATAGTAGTTGTGTTTTATAAAAGTAGCAGCATATACACTACCTGTTATTTTACCATGGCATTGCATGGAAAATCATAGTTTAAAAAAAAAAAAAAAAGGTAAAACACAACACCATTAGCAGTACCTAGTATAACAGTAAATAGACTTCAAACACAGTTTAAGGATGCCCGATTGACTCTGATAGAGATCTTGTCATATTAAACATAACTTTACTTAAATATTTAATCAGAGAGATACTAGAAGATGAAAACAGTTGGTGGGGGAAAAAAAATATGTCCTAATGTGTTTGTCTTATGTGCAAAATAAAAAAAATATATGTGGGCATTTGGTTGTGGTTGAATTGACAAGACAATGTAATCTAATCTTGGATATCATAAAAATGGAATTATATTCATGGAGTAATACTGAATATACATGAGTGAATGTGTGTATTTGTAATATGCAATGTGATGTGATGTTTTGAATTGATATAAAGAGAACGATAAAATAGAATTGTTCTGCATTTTTTCATTCTTTGTTCGCACCTTACTCATAAAAACTATTGTATCATTTTAAAAATAACTCCATACATCTAAAATAAAATAAAAAAAAGTTCAAGACCATGCATATAAGGTCTATGCATATCTTTATCTTGTTGAGCGTTCGAACACCCAGCATGTCTCAGCCTTTGTCAGCAATGTGAAATGTGTCATTTTCATCATCTTGTGTTGCTTCTGATAAATTGTGATCAAGCGATGAGCTCTTGGCGGTTGCGGATTGTCTCATTCTGTCGTAAATTATACTGTATCTGTGACGTTGTCACAGCCTTTTTGGAATCGTGTGGTAAAAAGCAAAAACCCAAATATAGTAAACAAGCAGAACAAACGATACCCTTCAACCACAGCTGTGATCACGTAAACATCAATTTCATGGGGTTTGGGGATTTAGTATTGTCCTGCTTTCTCCATGGTACTCGGAGGGATGCCCTGGGCAAGAAAACACACCAGAGCAACATTACTAACCCAATTATATAGTCGGTGTAATACAATTTACTACATATTTCATGAGCATTTTTTACATTATAGACGATAATAAACAATCTACTTCAAGGTGGAAAAAAATTTTTAATCAAGGGAATAGTATATTTCTTGGTTCCACCCTGGGTTACACAGTCGTGTAGTGGTTAGCACTCTTGCCACGTAACAATAAAATAGCGAGTTTGAGGCCAGTAGGTTTTTTCCATGTAGAGTCTGCATGTTTTCCCTATGCATGTATAAGTTCTCCTAAAGTTCGCCAGTTTCCCCAAACAGGCCAACACGCTTTTGAGGTACATTTGTGACTAGTCTTCCCGTCAGTGTGTATTCGAGTGTCTGTCTTTCGGTGTTGTGTCCTTTGATGGATGGATTTTCAGCCATTCTGAACCATTTTGATGCAATATTCACTCTAATATCTTCTTTAGAAACTGGCTAAAACTCAAGTCAAACTGCAGCGTGTATCCTTCCAAAAACAGCCACAGATTTGCAAATGATAGTACAAGACGGGAGTGTGAAAGATTGCTGGTGTCGGGGTGCCAATGTGTGAGTGTACATTTAAAGGGATTGTCAAACCTCCAAGGGAAGTTTGGAAGTCGCCCTAGATTCAGTCATTCATTTGTAAAACTAAAAATAGTGTTTCAGCGGTCTGATTATTTACCTGCATATGTGAAGTCAGAGATTCAAAGCCTCTGGTGTCAAATTAGCATTTGACCAGATCTGAAACTTCGACACCAAGTACTTGCATAGTGACTAATGAGCTGTATGCCATAAAATTAAATATATTGTTTCCATTTTTGTTGTTATATCATATTAAAGACGGTCGCTGACTTTCACCACAGTTGCAGTAGTTTAAGTACATGTTGATTGCACTCTAAATATGAATATTTAAATATACTCGGGTCACTTTTTCTCAAGGTTACAGCAGTTGGGAAATGTTGAATAGCTCTCCTAATGGCTCACCATCACACTTTATTGTGTTGATGAAAGACACAAAAGGTACAGAAAACCAAGATCTATGTGCATCCCGATGAAAGCACTCTGTATGACTTTCTGGCTGTAGATCATGTGCCACTGCATTCCCGGTGGAAAACTGAGGGCACTTTTTTTCTGCTGCCAACGCTAAACTCTGGGCTTTCACAGTCCGATTTTCACAGTCTCGGCCGCAAAAAACTCAAATTCACGAGCCTATTACATCTGTCCCAGAGAGGTAACGCCGCAAAGGCAATTAGCCTCGGTGTCCCAGAGGATCACCACCACTGGGACAACATATGCTATTGTTTGTCACATTCTCAATGCTCAACTGATGGCAAAAATAACTGGGTTGCTCTTTTTAGCTCAGTAGACACACAATGCGGTGATTTCTAACCTATAGTTGAGCTTAGTTTGTGTCTATCGCAGTATCTTCTAAGACTTTGATGGAAAGTTGTAATTGCCGTCATTAGTGACTTGTAGCCAAAGCTGGATATACAGTTTGGTTATTTAAGAATATATTTTTAAACACAGCAGCGGTAGCACTGAGCCGCAGACCTGGAATGCAACTGTCTGAAGGTGTTTACGGATCTATTTTTCATTCCTATGGTCTGCAAGGGTACTTAAAGGTAATGTGCAGGCTAAATCTCTCTTTAGTGACATCTGTCATATCAGAAATGATTAATCCAAAAGCTTTCGCCAGTCTGAGACAGTCATCCCAGGTGAAGGTCATGTGTTCCGTCGCGCTGAAGCAAATTACTTCCCTTTTTCATGTTTGTTTGGCTTCTGCCCAGTGAGCAATCGACACCCAGTAACATCCAAAACAGGTTGATGTCATGGCAGTTTGACCCCTGCAGTGAAGGATCGGACAGCTCTGTTAAAGATGTGGGGGAGAATTTTCCTGACATGGTCTAGGTTCATTTGTTCCTTTAGAGAAAAAGGTCACTGGAAGTCAATTCAAAGTTGTTCCGAGTAATCACCTTTATTCTTTGATGAAACATTTTGATCCTGGTGGGAGTGGTTTGTTGAAGTATGACAATTCCCCTCATTTATCGGGCAGGAGGGGTCACCGAGTGGTTTGATGAGCGTAAAATGGTGTGAATTGTGTATTATGACCTTCAGCCACCAAACCTCATCACAGCTGAACACCTAACGAGATTTAAGGAGCAAAGTGTTAGACGGTGCTCTCCGCTGCCCCCATCAAAACATCAGATGAGGTATTATCTTTTGAAAAAAAAAAAGAAGATGTTTTTCCCTTCACTCAAACGTCGCAGTCAATATGAAGCTTCTATCTTGACATACAGTGACCCAACTTTTTTAAAAAAGATGTGCTTTTTCTTTCTTTTTCACACGTCTGTATGTTGCTGTGAGCCTGCGGCAAACGCATTGTATCGCAACACCAGCCAGTGCTTGACAATTACATGACACTTTTAGCATCTCATTGGGGTGACAGATGCCAGGTATATCAGATGTCAGGTGTGTGCGTAAACAAAAACTAGATTCTGCAGTTGTGATATACAAGAAAATGCTATGCCTCAGATAATGGTGTCACTCGAATGGCAAAGGTTGTGTTTTTTTTGTTGTTGTTTTTTCTTTGCTGTTTTGATGAGCTCTTCCTGCGTTCGCTCGGAGATATGAGTTTGTCCTCATTTGGATGCAATGAACATAGGAGCCACGCGGCAGCAGGAGCATCGCTTGTGCATGTGAATGCAGTGCAGTCACATTCAGTACGGTCGCTTCTGAAACTGCTGTGACCTGACTCTTGACAACAGAACAGTTGAGTGAACCTCATTATGAATCCACATTTTTTTATCCCAGTAAGCAAACCATTTGAAGTGCCACATGTCTTCCTATTAACTCTTTCAACACCAACAGTGGGACAGTCTTACATTGATTTATGCCCATTGAATCATACATCAAAAAAGATTTCAGCTGATTATTTTTATTTTAAGGTTCGGACATCTTCCCCTCAGGTTCAACTATGAGAAAAAAACAACCTCAAGGTCAAATTCTTCACATCATGCTGGCTGATGGTCTTTTTTTTTTTTCTCTCTCTTTTATTCAAACCGTAACACATAATCACACATACTCGTTTTAAGACACCACTGCAAGCCGTCCCTTACACAATGGCCACGTTTTGCTGAGAATCGTCCTTCTGCCCTTTGATTAACTTGCTTACATGGTCAGCCGCAGCAAGCAGGTTCACAGCACATTTTCTTATAGAAGAAAGTGGAATATTGATGGCTGAATACTAAAGAAAAAAAAAATAAAGGAATTTTCCATCTTGATGTGATTTGTACATGTGTCTGGGATCTGAACCATCCACTTTTAATCAGTTTCTTGATAGGATTGAAAGTGTTTTTTTTTTGTTTGTTTGTTTAGTTTTTTTTTTTAAATGAGCAAACGATTCTATGCTGATCTGAATCTAGATCAGTGCTGGGTTTTTCACATGAAAAATGTGAATATTCTGCGTATTCATCTGTGTTATGCTGGTTTGAAGTGGATTCACTCTGAGGAAGGGGAAGAAAAAAAAAAAAGGTTGCTTTTCTTTGCAACAGTCTGGATGCATCTGAATTGAAAAATGTGTCAGCAGCTGTTGGGTGTTTGCATATTGTGTGGCCACTGTCAATTGAATTTGATCAAACCACACCCACACAGTCCAGATGAGGCACAGAGCTGTTTGTGTGTGTTCAACTCTTGAGAGATGATGATTACCTTAAGGAAAAGGCATTAATACATCGATCAAACTGCAATCAGCCGGGACTGTGGACTGATATCCTCAGACAGCTGTTCTGTGCAAAGTGATAACATAGGAGTGGAAATGACATCTCACTATCACCACTGACTATGTTAAACTACCATGAAGCCCCTTTAAAAGGGTTTCGTTCTAGTTGGTGCTAACCTTGCTAAAAAAAAAAAAAAAATGATTGCATGCAATTTGCAGAAAACTACATTGTGTATTTGAGTGACACATTCACTGACTGAATTGTATATAACTGAATGAATGAACAATGAAAAAATGTCAGTCGATACTGGCTCATGCCGTCACAGGCAGACGTGAGACACATGGAGGGAGGAAGCGCGGAAATGACATGCAGTGAAGGACATGAATCAAACGCATGATGTTTGTATAATATGTCCGAACGATCAGCCCACACACCCAAATGTAGCTGTGAAGCAGAGCAGAAAGTGCATGTCATCTCCCAGCTGTACAGAAATAAATTCTCACGGTAACCACCAACAATGAATTCCGTAAAGATTGAGCATTAAATGCACATTGGAATCCAGTGTAACTCAAAGTAGGGTCGTCGACGTTTTGGGCACAAATGTAATGATGTGGGATTTATAGATCAAACTGCTGACAACAGTAAAAGATCTCTTGCAGACATGTTTATCCATGTACATAAAATACTCTTGTTTGAACAGTAATTCCTGTTTAATAAGGCTTTTTACACCACAGGCAGTCGGTTACCTTGTAAAAATCGTTAAATTAAAATCAAACATTAAATCATCCAGATTCATTTAATATGCAAACATTGTTAATTTACCAAATGTAGCTCTTGGACAAAAGAGATGCAATACATCACTTCAAAGTCCATCTTTAGTTTATGTGCAACAGTGTCTCAAGATTTCCACATCCGACTTGTTCAACTTGAATAATGAATCATGAACTGCTTCCAAACTGTCCAGTGCAGAGTTTTATTCCCTTAAAGTCACGTTTCCAATGTCGGAGATGGGGGGGGGGGGGGGGGGGGGCCTTCTTATTTTAAACTACACATACATTCATACATCAATCTGCACATCAAACTCCAGGTGCAAGAAGAGAGAGAGAGACATTTATGTGCATGAATACCTTCTACACAGCAGCGTTGCTATTGTCTGATCTAAAAAAAGAAAGAAAAAAAAAAGGTGTGGGCCCGAGGACGGTATGAATAGATGTTATAATACTGTTTCATTGAGTCACAGCTTTTCACCATGGTCTCTCATGATGTTATTACTGAGAGTATGCCTCATCATCCTTTTGTAGAATACGAATGTTCAAAAAGCTTATTAAGCGCTGACATAACGTCGGTGACAATGAAAACTGGGCTAGATTATTTAGGATGAAGTACTTTAGAAGTAAACACATAGCTAATGGGCCATGTGTTTTTCTTTTTAGCTTATCTTAGGAAAAATTAAGCTCTTGGCAAAACAATGCTCTCAACATAATATTTCTTGTTCCGTTGCACCTGTGGCACATAAATGTTGTTTAGCATTAAATGTTAAAGTCATTTTGCTTTGAGCCAGCCAAAACCCATGAGAAAGATACTTCAAGGAAATCTAACAGGATTATTTTTTTTTAAACGTATGAAATGTTTATTAACGTCAGAGATGGGCAGAGGTATTATTGCAGAAGATGCATGCTATCATCTAAGAGGAGGCATTTTTAGGACGGTGGTATTTAAACCCTGCCTTTCAGCTGTGTATTTGAGAAAAATTAAAACAATAAAACAATTGATTACCATTTTAGTGTAAAACATTGCCTATACACACCAACAATAACTTCTGATAATGTCAATAAAGAAGTCGCAGCATGAAGCAAAGTTGTTTGTTTTGCCAGAGTTTAAAATCCCTGAAAGCCAAAAACATTGTTTTCACATCAACACTTGACTCTAACTAAGATGGGCTGGGAAGCATCACAGTTAACACTCAAGTTAAGGCCATTTCCAATATCACGGCCACCATAGTGTTGACTTTCATAATATGCAAATTAGGGACAGAGTTTATTTATTATTAATTAAAATTAATTCATCCATGCCAGTGATTCTATCGACAATATTCCAAGCAGCCTCCTCTTCTCAAACAGTAAATTACTGTTTTCTATGCAGGCTTTGTATTTGATTAACACGTTTATCTTGGGAACATGCAATTATGAAGCCTCCATTAGCGCTCCATTGTCTCCCCCTTATTGAAATGGATTTTTCTCCTAACCATTTGTGCGGTGGCTGATCCTTAATTTAATCTGGACAGTGAGGTAGTATGAAAACATCAAAGGTCTCGGAGGCAGCACCTTGCTCCCAGTCTAAGTAAAGCCTTGCTAACTCTCTCTCTAAAATAAATGCCCCCTCCACATAATTGGTGACTGAGGCTCCAGCTCATGCACACTCCAATTTTTTTTTTTTTTTTTTTAGCCGGAGCCTCCCTTGCGAAAACAAATCCTCCATTCCCGCAGCCGCATTACTGCATAGTCACTGCGCCAGAATCCCCATGGCAACAGACATGTGCAACAGTGTGCCCTCCCCTCTCCCTCCCTCCCTCCCCCCCTCAGAGCTTTTTCCTCATGGAGAAACTCAGTGAGCTTGAGAGTACAAATGTGCAGCATCTTCCACAATGATCTACAGAGGCAGATGCGTTGGAAGGGGGGAAAGATATCTTTCATAATAATCTGTCAACTCAAAAATCTCTTTTACTTCAGCTGGTTGCTATTGGAAACTGCAAAAAAAAAAAGAAAAAAAAAAGAAACTGAGGACACGGAGTAAGGAGCAACAAGCAGGAGAGGCAGGCTGGAAGTAGGTGGTATCCTGTATTCACTGTGACACACAGAGACAGCCTCTTGTTCTTGGAAGTTTCTGGCCTAGAGAATGATTTCAAAGGGGTTAAGATAGGATAAGCTGAACAACCGCAGTCTTCACTCAGGATTCCCTTTGACTTCTGTGTGTGGCTTGTTCACTTGGGATTTTTGATGCTGTTTTAATTGATATGATTTACACGCACCATTAAAGATCACACACTGATTGACCTTAATATTATGATTACCTGCCTAATAATGTGAAGGTGTCCCATCTATTGCCTAAGAGCCTTTACCCACTGCATGGACTAAACTTCTGAAGGTGTGCGTTGCTGTGACTTTAGCAGAAGGTGTTGAGTCATGGAAGTGTGTCTTGCACACCGCAGCCATTCACTTAATGTCAAGGGCAACTTTTGTTTTTCCCATTGTGCCATGGGCCTGTTCTGGTTTTGTCATGGACAAATTTGTCAATGCGCCTTGACCTCTAATGAACCCAGCACTGGTTAACTTCTTTTCCTCATTTGGTACACTTTTGATGGATATTGACCACTGCAGACTAGGAAAACCTCAGAGTGCTCCAGTTTGTTCCATTATGTTCATTTTTGTATATTTTGCCAGATGCAAAAGGCCCCCAGCAAATATTTAGATTTTGCATTGATAAATCAAATTCCATCTCTTGTTGGAAGTATTTGCAAAAATTGCAAAGTGTATTAATATACTTTTTTTCTTAAAAAAAAGAACAAACAAAAAAGAAAAAGGGCTATGACTGTTGACAAGGCCATTTCTGTCTGTACTGTGTCCACATTCACACTTTATTGTGTCGGGATATAAATACTCAACAGAAATAGTTGTTGTCCTGCCTCTGGGCCTCCATTTAATCATGACCAGGCGACATGTGGTCCCCACACACAGAAACACCTTCTCACTTTGCCTGTCATTTCTTCTGTCATTCACCAGCCCTTTCAGAAGCTCATTGTCTGGTCGCCTGCCCCTCTCTTCCATCATTTGGTGTTTCTGCTCAGCCTGACCTTAACTGTAATAATATTGTGAATTGGGGTTACCGTAAGTGAAGAAGTCAGGCTGATCGGCAACCCCTATTTCCTGTTCTCGCAGCACCTCATCACAGTGGAAAAGGCACACGGTTTCTCAGTCCACATCGTTCACTGCCCCACTTACACTGCCTGCTCTGAAGTGAGCAATGGACCAAAATTAATGTTGAGTTTCTTGCTTCTTGTTACTCTGTGTGAAAAACAATAAAAGTATGTTATTGTACCAGGGGGGAGAAAAAACTGAGTTGTAGTGGTTAGCACTGAGTCTGGGCTTGGGGAGTATTTTGTGCAGAGTTTGCCTGTACTCCTGTTTCCTGCCACAATCCAAAAACATGCGCTTGAGGTTAATTGGCGAGTATAAATTGCCTCCAGGTGTAAATGTGAAAATGTGTGACTGTCTGCCTCTCTGCGATTTCTCCTTGATAGACTGATGACCTGCTCAGGACCTTGTTTTTCATCCATAGTCAGCTGGGATCAGCTTCAGCACCCTGCATTATCCCTAAGCTGGATAAAGCATGGAAGACACAGAGATGAAATCGAAAACACACACACACACACACACACACACACACACACACACACACACACATATATATATATATAATGTAAGATACATTTAAATGCATATATAAAAAATGTGCAAATAACAGAACATGTTAATCCCACGCAAGTTAGCTAAAGATGTTCATCACCATGTCGGAGACATGTTCGAACATTGCTGCCTCCTCCAGGAGAGGAGGCAGCAATTTCAGACTCTGAATATTTCACGCCTGTGAAACTGCAGGTGTCTGATATTTTGGTTTACCTCATGTGTATGTTGCTCAGACAGTGCTATAAATCTACCTCCTCACACGTTGCCATGGTGGCGACCAAAGAAAAGTCGGTACCTGAAGAAAAGTCCATCCTCTATACCCTCCGTATCCAACTTAGTCGGCGAAGCGAGGTGCAGGAATCTGTCCCAGCTGACCCTTGACAAAGAGCAGGGTGCATTATGGGAGAGCACGCCAATCCCAGACGGGTCAAACACAGAGAGACATACTATCGCCTGCCCACACGTTTATATATGGACAGCTTTGAGTCCCGTGTTATCACAGTACGCGTGTCTTTGAAATAGTGAAGCAACCTGGTGCACCAAGACAAAAATCAACACAGGAAGAACATGCAGCAGACATGGAAAGTCTTCAACCCCAAAATAAAACTGCAGGGTTTTTTTCAGTGGGAGGCAATTGGTTAGCCACTACACATGACATGACAAAGTTAGTGAATCATTGAGTCTCTCCTTTACTGATACAGAACTGTTCATATAAACAAAAAATTCAGCAGTAAATTATTTAACACCTAAAGCGATAAAATATTAAAACCCTTCAACCACCTTACAATCCCGAACATCCATTCCTCCCTCACCCCCAAATGTATTCGTATTTTCACTAGATTATGTAGTATGTTGGAAGCCAGAAATGTCTGATGAAACCATCTTTACTAAATAATGAGGAAACACAGGAGGTAGTGTAAAAAGTTAAAATAAGTAATGAATAAAATATATCTAGGTTTTTCCTTTTGGTATGATTAGAAGACCTCTTCCAGAGAACTTGAGAGTTCACAGTTCTCAAATTTTAAATAAAGTGCAACAAAGACCACTGAGAGCTTTGAAAAAACAATAAGAGTTATTTAGAATTGATGTAGCATTCACAGCCAGCCAATGTGGAGAATACCAGAAAGAAAACCTTATCAATTCTGCAGGTTGTAAAAGCATGACTCAAAGTCTCTGCACTGGCTTGAAAGACACTTTTGCAATGTACTTTAAATGACAAAATGCCTTTCTTGTAGCATCCTTGAAATACGACTCAAACCTCAGGTGTCGGTAAAATATCACACCAAGATTCTTTACTTTTCTTAAAATTCAATTTTCTTTTTCTCTGTACCTCTGAATGAATAACTACAATCTGAGTTTTGTCCTAGTTGAGATGTAGAAAGTGATTTGCAACTTGGAGTTAAATGTCTATGTATATAAAAAGAAGATTTTAGTTTGCTTTGCATCATCAGGAGACATGGCTCCATAGAACTATGAACGTTGCTGTTTTGCCACCTAATGAGATTTCCTTTTAGGTGCATTAAAGCCAATAATATTTGATTGAGGATTTCACTGAAGTCTGGTCAAGCAGAGCTAAAGGGCCGCATGTGGCCCCCAGGCTTTTTTGATGCCCTGGTCTGATCTGAACAGTTATAACTATAACTAATAGTGTGGCCAGTGACTGTAAGTGGATGGTTAAAAAAAACAAAAAACAAGGCAGGACACTGACTCTCCTTTATATTTCAGACTGAGGACCTCCCACCTGCATTGTTTCACCAACTGTCAATCACTTGAGCTTTCCCACCCATCTGGACTCCCGAATCCAGCTCATGTGTTGACACTTGTATTTTTAGCGCAGTTCCACTATCCACCTTTGTCACGTTGCCTTTGTGCTCTCTGAGTGAGCACTTTTCCACAGCCAGTTTGTACAACGTGCTTGTTTTTGACCTTACCTGAATCATGGATTCTGTTTATGCCCCGCTCCCTTTGCTCAGTGTGTCTTCTCGGTTGCTTGGAACCTGGCGAGAACATATTTTATTCTCGCAAACTTTATTTCTTCTGCATCCTAACGGAATCCTTGCAGCAATATATTTATGTTGCCATCTCAGCCTGTTTTTATACCCTGAAGTAATATGGAATAAAAATCTATTATCATCACTAAAACTCCTTTTATTCTCTAAATAAATCAGAAATTTTAATACTTTAAGACTGCACAAAGCTCAAAGTATACCGTTTTCCATGAAACAGTTCCAAGTATTTCACCTTTGTTATTTCATTGCGCTGAATACAACAAGAGAGCACATCGCGTGCTTTGTACATGAACAGGACACTTCTCTCAGGCCACTAAACCATCAATAAACCACTTGAATTGGTATTTTTAATATACTGTACATGAACTGAAATCCTCACTTCGCTCTCTGCAAAAAGCTAAAAGACACGTGAAGAAAATGCCCATGATAGTGACGGATTGCTCTATTGTATCATGCTGTCGCCCTTGTTCGCCCCTCATGCCGCCTGATTTGAAGGTGACAAGGTCATCAAGTCCACATGACACTCCGTGCACGATGATAAAAGGAAGAACTCCTTAACCGTGATTAGCAACGGCACTAGATTACCTCAATTAGTGCATAATCACCTTCGACATTAGAGGTGAACAGCCTGACGCCTGAACGGTTCTTAAATACCATCACTCTCACGCCCAGTGCCACCAACATTAATGACAGCCACCATTCCTCCCATCTCGTGTTCCTCCCATTTCTTTTTAAATGTGCTCCTTTAGGCCATTCCTGTCCTTTGTAAAGAGGGGATCATATCCATACACGTCACTCGTAGTACATCACTGTCTTCACATGTCATTTGCATTTGTCGTGTCAATGCTGCCATTTGACAGCTACTTCTGGTTCATCGCGACAAAATGTCAACCTCTCTGACAACATAAAAGGTCACTAAAGAGCAGTTTAGGAACTGCTTTTTAACATCGCTCCTGACTGCAAGCTGACATTATCAATACGGCACAAGAAATGGCTCTGGTAATGGTGTCCAGGGTGGAAGAACATTTTATGTGGATTAAGGATAATGGGGGGCCGTGTGGTCATGTCTTGGTTAGCACTCACAGTGATCATACCCTTTGCATGCATGTACAGTTTCCATGGTCTACCATGGTGCGTGTATGGATGTTTTTGCCCAGTGATGGACTGGCAACCTGTGCACAGTGTATCCTGCCGTCACCCGCAGTCAGCCGGGATCAGCTCCAGCACCCCTCGACCTTAAATTGGATAAAGCAGTATAAAAGATGGATGGATGGACAGATTAGGGATAATGGAGACTTACAACTAAGAGACGGTATAACTGTTGCCTTTCACATCTTTTTTATGCTGGGATTGGGGTCACTGGCTTTGAGGCTGAAAGTGAAAACATAAATGAAAGCTCCATTTCACCCCTTCTCATGTGCTAGATTTTCTTTTTTGTCTTATTGGACTGTGGATGATCGTACCCCACAGCTGTTAACTTCACAGTACACATGTGCAAGCATTAAAAATAGAACACACACACACACACACGCACACACACGCACACACACATACACACACGCACACTCCTTAATTTTCTTCTAGATTGATTTTGCTGCATGGGATGAAAAAAATTCCAAAAATGTTACTCAGCATCATTAGAACAGTCTCATGCAGATTCTGGCTGGATGTTGAAGTTGGACTTCCAAGGAACCATTTTTTATTATCATTATTTTTTTATTTAGTTTCCCAGACTTTCATATGATCTTACATCATTTGGGTCAACTTGTGAATCATAGAAACTGAGAGGGAGGGAAAAGAATAAACAGAAAAGCAAACAAGGAGAAAGGCTGATATTCAATTCTCCAATGACACTTAATTTTCCTCAGCAAGGGATTGTTTTGTGCCAGCAGGGGTCCACAGCAACAACATCTATGAACATGCCTTGGACCATCTTTTCCACATTACTTGCAAATTGAAGGCAGGAGCGGCCCTGGACGCCCCGTAAACTGTCTTTGGAGACTTTCACTCCGCCTGCCTCTTTCTCCATCTCACTAATTGGTTATCTATCCTCATTTTACCCTTTTCTTTGGTATTCAGAGGATGGGCCTCTCTTGCTTTGTCTTGGCCAAAAAGCTGAGAATATATTGCGGAAGATAAGGGAGAAAAATCTTTTCATCATTACCATAATTGTGTGATGGGAGTACAGTACTTCACCCCTGGAACATGTAGGGCAAAAGCTTATGATTGAATTGATATCTGGGTTTTGTCACAGCACCTTTCTTTTAATTAACTTCTTCAATCAGACCTGTTGTCATTTAGAAACAAATCAGGTCATTTATGTGTGGAAGCTGCCTTCGATTTGTGACGGTGTCACCAATGTCCTCGAATCCCTGTTCCACAAAGGTTTTCAGCTTAATTCCTCAATATACCAGCCCAGTCTCATTGGTATGCACATGGTCCTTCTCAGCTCTCCCCTCTTATTAGTCAGATGACATGTGAAACGTAGACGTACATCTATGCGTCAGGTTTAAAAACCTACATGTCACAAGGGAGTGAAACTCTCCCTTACTTTGTTTTGTCCCCGACATTTTTTTCCAATCTACTACTTCCTGTTTCTCTCTGCCTAAATGCTTGTTCGGTGTCAGGACTCGCTCCTTCTGCCTTAGAATTTATATGTGTTGGTTTTTCCGTAGGGATTTACAATATACACTTCACATTTTTATGTGCTGGTGTGCCTCTAGCATAACCACTTAGGTATTTATTAACATCACAACACATTAATAAAATAAAGGGGGGAAAAAAGGGCAGAATTCTGATATTTCGCCATGTCAGGTAATGAACGCAGTAATGAAGCAGGTAAATTAATAATGAGTGTAACTGATATATTTAGAGTCCGGAACTAATGAAGTTCATTCTAATTTTAACCTAATAAAAAGTCCATGTATAGGTAAGTTACAGTAAGCGTTGGTAGCAGGAGACAACTTTTTTTCCCCTCAAATTTAGAGTCCCTTCAAAGTCTCCTAAAACACATGTTTTTGGGCCGTGGGAGAAAATTGGATTATCTGAAGAAAACGCATGCAGAGTAAGAACATGCAAACTCTACAGCGGAAACCCTGAGCCCAACTTGGACTTGAACCAGAAACTTTCTGTTCTGCCCTCGCAGCATAAATTGTTTTTAAATGCAACAAAAAATATCCCTCTGGCATGCATTTCACATCTTATTAACCTACTGAGAATATTCTACGGGAAATAAAAGTGACTGGACATTTTGGATTTCACTAGCTTAGAAAAGACTGACTCATCGTCTTCAAAAGTCTAAATTATACAACACGTATATGATAAATCATCCAAGAACAAACACAAACATTTAAAGCTGCTCCTGCCTTTTGATTTATATTTATGTTTTCCAACCTTTTCAGCCTCCACCTCCAAGTTCAGCCTTAGCATTTGTTATCTTGATTATAGAGTGAAGAATTATAATTGAATATTTATTGGTCTTTGTCCATGCACAACACAACATTAATCATTCCTCTTTTAATCCAGCCTGTCTTTTATCTTCCTACATAAAGGAGTGTTGATCCTTAAATCTCCATTTAGAGCACACAGTCATTTCTCCCGCTTGCTTGATGAAGTGCCATTGACTAGTTTTGCCAGGTCAAGTCAGCAAGGTCAGGAATGATACCTAAAGAAATCACTTTATTTCAATTGATTTTTCCAGCCATTTATGATATGCTTCGAAATAAATGTTTGGACACATTCATGTCATAGTCTCAGTTTATTCCGAAGGCCCTTGAACAACTGAACTTTACAGACGTCTGCATAATCCTGCGCATGTAGTTATCTGGTTTCGGAATAATGGCACAACTCTCCAGCTCCCTGCCTTCATAGAGGATAATGTAGGCTCTGGGTCTGAATTTATGGAGCATCCAAGGGTAGGAAATTAGTCCTCACTGACTTAAAACTCCCAGAGTGGTGAACTTTTGGTCTCCCTTTTAGGAGGAGAAGTCGAAGCAATTTATCACCTTTCTTAACCAGAGAGAGCCGCGCTGTCCTTCCAGGATTTAGTGGTGCAGCAGAAATGTCCCGGGTGTTCCCTGCAGGGAGGAAAGATAATACCAATGTGTGCATGCATTCATTTCACTCGATGGTTATCAAATATACAGCAAAGCATTTTAAAACAAGCCTTGTTCAAATAAATATTTTCATTTAACCTTACAATATCTGATATTTTCGCTTGATATAAATCATCTAGCGATCTATCTTCTATACCACTTAATCCTGTTCAGGGTCATTGGAGCCAATCCCAGCTTACTATGGGCATAGGCGGGATACACCCTGGTCGGCAACGTATCACACACAGAGACAAAACCACACACACATTCACACCTAAGGGCAGTTTGGGAGGAAACTGAAGGACCCAGAGAACATGTGCACCTCACACAGGAAAACCCCTGCCAGTGTTTCAACCTATGACCCCACTGTGAGGCAAGAGCGCTACCTACTGCACCTTTTTTTTGTTTGTTTTTTAAATATTCACATGTTTGCAAAGTAAAAATAAAGTAAATTTATTTACTAAATAAAATGAAAATGTCAAAGTACACTGGTAATTACTTAAACATCCAGTTAATTCTCACAGATTTGTGCTTCAAAAACATGGTGCAATAACAGCAAAGAGAGCAGTTCAAAGTCAGGAAAAAACCCAGAAATGACCATCTTCACACTGTTGTGTCATTAAAGAAGCCAATAATTTCTCTTTTATTCTTGAGTAAAGCTGACTGGGAGTCTTGGATTTCACAAGATAACACAGTTATAGAAAGAAGCTTCAAGTTTGTGTAACGTATTCCAACTTTACAAAATTAAGTTAAGAGTTTATTCTAATTTGTGTTTGTACTAATAACATCATCAATCTTTGGTGCCATCAGGATTTATGCCAGTGGTGGCGCACTTTCCAAAGACAGAGGAAATAGACTGGCCAGTGTGAACCACCACGAGTGGCCAGGTTTTACTACCCCCTAAGCAAATTCAATTATTTTCTGCAGCTCAGTTTTTCCCGCAGTTTTTTTGAAAGGGTGATGTTGCGTCCTTTAGTCAGATTTTTACAATCGGTAAACAAGCCAAATGGTCTGACTGTTGAAATGTGTCATCTTGAGTTGGTTGGGGCCGCTCCTTCAGTCTCCACAGTGGTGCAGCAAGTAGAATTTAAATTCCACATCATTTCACAAAAGAGGCCGCCAGTGCAAAGGGGGATTAAGACCAAGCCCAGAGCAACGTGAATGAATTAAGGACCAAAAGCAAAACAGAAAACATGATGGGGGAAAAAAAAAAAAGAAACAGGGCTTCGGGACCTCCTTCAGGATCCTTCTCTTGCTGGCGGCTGTTGACATTCATTAGTCCCTCAAACCAAGACAATTCTGACTAATAATGAACCATGGCTGATGAGAAAATGTGACTTTAATGCAAGATGAAGCACAAATGCATATAGATATATTGTTTCATCTCCTTCTGTACCTACTTAAAGGCTCTGTAAATATGAACGCACAATAGCTTGGAGAATCCACTCCAGGAGACTGATAATTTCACTTGATTAACAAACTATTGAAGATGAACATCTGGTAGCAATTAACCTTGAGACCTGCATTCATGCCTGTGGACCAGCATGCATCAGTGAAGCTGGGCTTTGCTCCAGCTCTTTAAAGCTCATTTCTTTCCACAATAACTACTACACTTTATCACCATACGGGGGAAAGGTTACAGTGATGTCTGACGTCGGCCTGATTGTAGCTCTGAAGGTTAAAGACAGTTTTAGCTGAAAGTTTCAAAAACACTTAAAAAAAAGAAAGATGAAGAGGGAATTATCCAACTGCCAGCATCTTTGCAATTAAGCAGTCTCCAGAGCCTGATCCAGTGACCACAGCCGGGACACATAAACACCTAGCAATTAGTCACACTCTCATTTAAATCAAGTTGCAATATGAATTCCTCCTTTTTGACCTTGCGTCTTGGTGCCATAGAGGAAGATTTTGCCAGGCATGTACCAATCATGCAGGTCTCAACGTTTACTGCAGCCAATTCAGAAATGCTGTGTGTGCACAGCACTCTGGGAGAAATAAACAACATCATAGAGGCTGCAGTCTTTATCCACCTGATCCACTATTTTGCGGCCAAGGTTACAGAGGTAACACAATCTGGAGGGAATTCTCTTTAAAGGTATATGGCTCTTTCTTGCGTGGCGAAAGCAGGAAAAATAAAAAAAAAACTGACGTAAGCTGTTCTGCGTCTGTGTGGCACATTGAATTGTTTTTGTCAGGCAGTGGGCTTTATGGCAGAAAAATATGATACAACACAAGATTCCCATCTTAAATGAATATATATATATATATATATATATATATATATATATATATATACAGTATATATTGGAATTCAGAAAGCAGACAACAATAAATGATGGTTATCTTCTATGTAACTGATGCAAATCATTATAATTAAATAAGGTCATGGCTCATTCTTGCATAGTTACATTTTTTTTTCTTTCAGCACATTACCACATCACAGCACAACAAGTGTCAGTTTTGCACACAGAACAGCTTGGAGCAGGCTTCTCTGAGCAGCTTGCAAAACCAAATGGTAGAAATGCAAAGTAGTGCTCTGGTGCCATTGTCATAAAAGACAAAGAGTGAATAGAGAGGGGCAAAGCGAATTTGTCATTCTGTTAACATGTGCAGCACAGAGGAGATGTGCTCTCGTTATTGTGTTTTATTTCTCATGTTTCTTCGGGGAAAAATGAAGAAGCTCCTCTGCAAAGGTTTGTTAGCACTGCCGATGACATATTTGTAAGTGAAGAAAAAAAACTGCACGTCTGTTCATTCCAGTTTTTGTTGCACCACCTATCATCAGGAAAACCATAGAAAGAAGCAATTTACCACTGCAGATGTGGACATGGAGGCCATATGCTTGTTGTCGTCGAGCTACACTCAAGTATGGAGTTACACAACAAACTGTGGCGTCAATGTAGGAAACAGACCTTGACTCTAAAAACTGGAGTTCAATAGTTGGATGTCTGCAAAATACATGAATGTTTTTGCATTTCTTTGCACCCTTTTGCTTCAATGACAGCCGGCACTGAAGCTGGCATGGACTACAGACTCTTGTGCAGCACCAGATGACCCATGTTATCCCAGCATTTCTCTGCAATATTTGAAATTGTGTCGCATAAAGTCTGGAGTGTCTGTGTTTCCTTGGTTTCTTTACAAATGATCTGTGGAGTGCAGGTTTCATTACTGTGGAGAATAGTCTGTGGCAGTCACTACTCCTTGGTCTTGGAGACGTTTCTGCAAAGTTTTGCCACATTATGCGGCTACAGAATAAATCCTTCAACCTTGAGATATAAATCAGAGGGTGAGGCATGTCTCTGAAGAATGGCGAGGTACTTCTCCTTGGACAGGGTGGAGTCGACTCGGTGTCTCTCCCCCTCGTCCCCTCAGATGCATCCTTCTGTTACTGCCACAAATCTCCATGATTCATCAGTAAATGGGATTTTTTATTTTTTATTTTTTCGGTCTTCCACCGTGAAATTGTGGAATGTCTCACTCCACCTCAAGCAGTTGGCCTCGTTTCCCTTCCTAAAAAGGGGTTTAAAGACCACTACTCATCCTCTGAGATGACTACTAACCCTCATTTGGCTGTACATTTGCCAGTTGGACTCTTTATTAACCAAATTTGGCTTTGGTGATGAAGTTGCTTTTCTTTCTCACAGGGAGCGAAGCTTGACGTATTGATGTTCTGGGAGCGTGATCACTTTGGCTCTGACTAATCGCGGTGTGGATTCAACTGTCCCAGTTTCCACAAAGTGTTTCAGAGCGCCTTACGCTGCCCTCTCAGAGACCTTCAATCTCGCCAAGATTTGAAACAGAGAGAGCCCCTCTTTGCTTGGACTAACAATTTAACTCCTGACACTTTCACTTAGTTCTGGTGCCATATTTTGAACGATCACAGTGCTGCTTTTTAAGCAATGTTATTGTGTTGAATGGGATATTTCGAACAATGACAAGTGTCAGGACACAATTTATTTTAGAACAGACGGTAAAACTATCTGTTGAGACAGATTTCCACTTTAGTGCAGTATACAGTGTCAGATGTGTCTCCCTTTCCAAGTACCTGATTCAAATGACACCTTATTCAAATGAATGGGCCGTCATCAAGCTCTGCAGGAGCCTGATAACAACCCACTCCTGTGAATCAGTTGTGTCAGGGCAGGGAGACATCAGAAACTTTGCAGGGCAGTCTGTCCCCGGGACCAGCATTGGGAAACACTGATTTACTTCAACAAGCCCCAGATAAGGAGATCCAATTCACTCGTAGTCCTCTGTGGTAATTCAATGGAAGAAGTTGAACTGAAGGAAATCACACATTCTGTGCAAGACATTAACAATGTTGGTAAAACCCAGAGATAGGACACAATCAAAAATATTTATTCATTCTACATCCACCACACCTTGGTTCTTCATGTTCTGTTTTAACAATCTCATAATCGTATACATTGATGATCATATACATGGACAACATTGGGAGTTCAGTGTCTTTCCTGAGGGCTCTTTAATACATGGGCAGGGTGAGATAAGGGTCTGACCCTCTGGAAGATCTACCAGCTGACCTACAATCACCCTCAATTGGAAGTAAAAAAAATACAAATAAAAAGTCAATGTCAGGCCAGACTGAAATGTTGGTTATGCAATTTAAGAAATTATTTCTTGAGCTGCTGATCTAAATCCTGTGGGATTTGCACTGTATATACAAAGTGGAGTGAATGGCAGTCAGGCCTGCTGTGGCTGATAATGGCAGTCTGTTGATTTCACTGGAACATCCTGAGAAGACGTCCAAGGCCAAGTCACAGGCATCAGTTCAATTTTCATTTCAGAACTATTACTGCCAGAGGTAAAAATAGCCGCGGTCACTGGATGTCTTGAGAATGTTCAAACACAGAGAAACCATCACACGTGTGCTGTGTCTCTACAAACACTCAAGCTTCAATGTTTTAATGTTTGATCGTCAAGTGCCATTGATGGCTTCTGTGGAGAAGCTATTTCGAAAGAAGAGCAAAAGATAAAACTATATGAAATGATTGTAAAAAGCTATAATTTTGTGCAGCTGCTCACAGCTGAAATGCTTCCTGCAAGCAGCTGCTGCAGCTATTACATCTTTTTACTTGTCTGGGTTAGCATCAAAAGTATCAGTATTATTTTGGTTTCACTTTGCTTTCATCTTCAATACATTTGTTTCACCCTCAAAGTGAACCGAGGGAAACATCTTTCTGATGAAATCCTCTGGTTCAAAAAAAGCACTTTTTTCAGCTTGTGACAGCTTGATTGTGTTCCTCCGTCTTAAAGCAACAGTGCTCTTTATTCACTAGGAATGCAATTACTTACTTATTGTCACTGTATGAAGTACAGATGCAACTGTATTATCAGCCAAGGTAAGAAGAACATAGTTTCTATAATAATAAATCTGAAAAATAAGACTAAACTATATAGATAGTATATAAAATCATTGAGAGGGTCACAAAGCAAAACAAAAATCAATATGCAATTAACATGAAACTGTGCTATGAATTCATCAACATGAGATAACCAAAAAGTATTGGAGCACATTGTCTTCAAATCTATTACCAAATAAAACCCAGGCGGCTCTCCACCTACATGCTGGAGAAGTGGACTTGGGATTGGAGGTCCACTGATTTGAATCCGACTGCTGACAGATTACGACTGTGGGTCCTTGACCCTCAACAGCTCCCCAGTCACCCTCTAGTGTTAGACCACTGCTCCAAGTACTGTATGTATAGCTAAGGTTAACGATAAATTGTATGGGTCAAATGTATGGAAATAATTTCCCCAAGGGCATCAGTAAAGTGTGCTTTCTTTTATACTCTTTCATTCTTTCAATACCACAAGGGATAGTAACATTGCTTTGTACAAAAAACCTCACTCTGTCCAGACAAAGAGGTAATGTTCAACTGGGTTTACTTCTCAAGAAGCTTGTTCGTGTAGCCAGCCTCCATTTCAAACCGATTCATCAATCGCCACTCAAAACCCATCATCAAAAAAAAGTCACTAGCAGATCTAAGACCTACGTTATGTTCAAGCAGCAGTTCCCACACTTTTTCTACCGGAGCCTCCTTTTACAAATACCACCATTTCAAGGGCCTCCCATGGGGAGACACACACACACACACACACACACACACACACACACACAGAAAAATGAAATTGTACATCATATCTTACATTGTTTGCATTATAACATGTCTCAACATTCAGGGCTTTCAAGATCTGTCCCAAGAATTGCCTCCTTGTGCAAAAAATTGCTTATAAAATGCAAGCAACACTTAGTTCAGCATATGTCACTATAAGAGTTCTGGCAATAAGAGCAAAACGAATGAAGCAAAAGGAATTCAACCTTTTATCTATCTTCTATGCTTTATTCTACTTGGGGTCGTGGAGTGTCGGAACCGTTGCCAGCTAATCGTAACCTGCTGGAGGGCAAAAAAGGAGAAACACACACCAAGTGGACCGATTTACTATTCACCAATTAGCCTCATTTCAGTATTTGTTGACTGGACATAAACTGCAGCACTTCGCGGAAATCCAGCATCCACAAAGAAAGACCCACAAGCCCAGACTCAAACTGTGGATATTATCACTTTGAAGAAAGAGTTGACATTGCAATACTGTACAGCCCATCCAGAAGTGCAAAAAAAACCCAAAAACTATTAAATCGATGTGAAGTGATCCCAGGGACACACATCTCACTCCCATCTAAACATAAGAGCAGCAGCCCTGAGCTTTGAGTGTGACATCTATTTAATATGTGACTTATTGCATAACCTTTTTTTTCCTGCTGTATTTAGATATATCAATTAAATGGAATGGCCTATCATCCTCCATTTTCAATAGCTATTTTATTTGAAGGAGATTCCGTAGTAGATGATTTAAAAAAAAAAAAAAAGAAAAGCAGGTATTCTTTTGGTTCAGAGATTAGCAGATTCCACATTTTCACCATTTACAGAAACAGGGGAGCCCAACATTTTCTCTAGAGTGAGTTGGTTTCTGATTTATGAGCCTCTCCCAGTAGGTTTGCTACATCTAATAATAATCCTAATAATAGAGAGACCAAGGGCTTTACTATTTCCCTTGAGGGACTCGTGTAAATAGGGGTCAGACATTCCAACTGTGGGTAACAGCAGGATAACAGCGTCCTGTAGTCATGTAATAAATTCTGAAATCCAGAGTCACCTGCAGTTACACTACAGGTAATCATATAATTTCCCCCCATTTAATTTCCAAAAACCAATTAGCTTTTCCCTTCAAGTACAACAGCAATTTACAAGAAACATTACTTGCAGGGTAATAAATACAGAAGACAACCTGCTTGTTTTTTTGAAGACTCACATTTTCAAGTACTCTCATTCTTTTGGGAAAGAAAAACACCTCCTAACAGATGGTCATTGCAAATGTGAAATTTATGGGGTTTTTTGAGCGTTGTTTTTTTTTTTAACCTGGCGTTTTATTGAGCAGGGCGTGGAAAATACCACAGTAAACAAATTGAATTAAAAAGCAATTTCTCAAACTAGAGCTAAATCTGCACAGCACGTGGAAGGGGAGGCGGGGGGGGACGAAAAACAGTCATGATTTATTATGAATGCTCAGATTTGCCCACCATTGATTAACTGTGTCCTTATCTGGCACCACCTCAAACACCACGCCTAAATGATGATTAAAAAGAACCAGTGAAGGATGTAAAAGAAGGTGAAATAAATATGTTCCCGGTAATTCAAATGGATGTAAATAACGTCAAACTCTATGTTTTTGTTCTTTTTCCACTTCATTTATTCTGTTGAAGGCTACTGATGAATATTAAGTATGTTTACCCGGGTCTTTTTGTCAGAGGAGATGGCTTACCATAATGACACCGCCAAGATTGTGTTGTTGTATTAATTTGGCAAACAAAAGCTATTCATCAGCGTTTTTTTTTTTTTTTTTTTTCGCCTGTATTTATCAGACTGTTTATAAGCCAGGTGGGAATCAGACCCAAACAAAAAGTGATCTGATTCTCCCAGTTAGCAAGACATTTCAGCAGGTCCCTCATTAACCTGATGTCATCATAATGTACACTGCAACAAGAAACACAACTGATCACATTATTCCCATTTGCAGCAGTCTGCACAAGTAATAATAGGCAACAAATAAGCATGTTTACAACAAGGAACCCAAATCTAATGACTTTTACCCTTCTGATTTTGTTGTACTTCTTGTGAGAAAACTTTTCAGTTTAGTTCCTGGATGTCGCTGCGTGTGGAGGGAAGTACACGCTATCACCATGAGGAAAATCTTTCTTTTTGTCTCTGATAGTTAGATAAAAAGTCTTTAAATATAAACTGGTATTTTACCTCTTGGCAATACGTATGTTGAGTTGTGTTAACATTCCTTCCGGCCTCTCAAGGAGTATTCATTCTCTCCCCACGGTCCCACTCAGATATGCTCTTATCCTTCTTATCCTCAGCAAATCAATTCCTACCTCAGCTTCTTTGGGAATCAGCCATCCACACACATCAACTAAGATGTGATGCCTCAGAAGCACAAAGCTGAAATCCTTGGTGGAAGCCTTTGCTTGCGTTAGCATCTTCAGGTATATCATGTTGGGATGTGAGCTTTCAGAACTTCCTGACGAAACAGTTACAAGGTAACTCATCCTCTTCGTCACGCGTGTTGCTTATTGAGAGGAGGTGCTTAATAAAGCCTGTGATTGGATGTGAATTCATCCTGAAGACAAAACTATGAACATGTGACTAAGTCGAATATCAAACTTTTAATGCTGCGTATTCTCCAATTATGAATTAATTTCCTCAAGTGTTAGCCAGTGTCTTGGAGGATAATTATTAAGAGTGTCTTTAATGGAGGTTAGTGAGGTTGGCTCAGGCCATTAATCTAATTGTGTGTCATTTAAATATCATAAATCATATTGTACGTGTTTACATTTAACATTTCTTTGCACTTAACAGTGCAGTAATATATTTGCCGGCTTCCTGTAATCATCGGTGCATGAATATTGATGTGGTATCTCTCCAGGCACTTCATCTAAAATGAATGAAGACGGGCCTCCAGCACAGGCAGATCTGCACAAACACGGCATGCTCATTAAAGACCAATTGTATAATAATGTGCACCTGTCTGAGGAAATGAAAGGTAGCCTTCATTGGCTGCGTCGAGATCTGAAATTATCCATTAAAATATATACGTTTTCTGCTGTTTAATGTCAGTGACAATGCCTGTTATGTTCAGTTTTACAGCAAAGGAGAAGCGATTTATTTACTGACAAATGGTTAGACTTGAAGGTGACAAAAGGAATTTGCTCAGATTAGATGAGCTCTGCTACATACGCGATCCCAAATCCTGCTCTTTATCACTGCATTCTAGGGTTGCAGTCAACATTTATAACATTTAAACACTATGCCTGGTAAGACAGTGATTAAATTTAGGTAAAAAAAATGTTGGGAAATGCTTCAGTACAGCTTTATGGCAGGGGCAGGAAGGATTCCTAATGTGAAATAACAGCTATTTTAAAGTGAAGAATACTATCACAGGAATCATAGGCAGAATGTTCAGCTCTGTTAACAAGATGGGGGAAAGAAAAAGCCCAGATGGATCAGGTCACATGATTGGCTTGCACATCTCATCTAACTTTGCATATTGCAATGAGGTTTGGGACCCAAGACCTGAACCCGACAGTTTGAGAGCAAACCGTGCTAATTTTAGTGTTCTCATCCAACTTCACTGATTCCAGAAGATTAGTTTGCAAAAGAGAAAACACATTAATGCACTAAAAGAAATAATTCTAAAATGTTCATAGCTACAAATTACATTCACTTTATTCACACTCAGACAGGCCTCCAACATATATGGCAAGGAGGATGTTCTTACTGTGAGAAAGCAATGGTCAACATATGTCACAACATATGTGTTCTGCTGAAATGAAGATTGGCCTAAAAATTTCAAGATATAATAGAACTTTGAATAAAAGTCAGAAAAAGCCTCTGTTTAATGAACTACATCTGGCTGTGTCACACTACCAGAGAGTGGAAAGTTCACACACATTTCACTTGACTGTGCCTTTATATAAGCTGGAAATTTTCCAAACCTATCTTATGGCTTTTTTACCTTCTGATGGGGTAATTGACATGATGCAAGTCAACTGGAGACATACTTTTGTGTATTTTCAGACCTACCTTCAGTGCTTCTTTACCCGACATTAAGGGACAAGATGTATAACTCGGTGAACTGTGTCAACAAAAAACAAAGGAAATGAGAGATCAGTGGACCGAAACAAGTCTGGGACATCCTGGGACCAAAGTCTAAACACCTGGAGATCCTGTGTTCAACTCTCTGAGTAAACAGAAAGGTTCTCTTTTTATATGGCTTGAAATGAAAACATGCTGAGGTCGAAAATACAAATCTATTAGCAAACAACAGCGATCGACCGTGTAAAGACGCTGGAAGAACCAGGTATAAAAGTGTTTACATGCACAGTAAAACAAACCCGCCAGTGACCTGAAAGGTTGCACAGCTTGAAAGTATCTACTGCAGCTAAACCACCATAAAAATCCAGACTTTTTCTCAATTGTTATACATAGTGGAAAAGTGTGCAATGGTCTGATGAAAGAAAATAAAATAAATAAATTCTAGAGTGGCCATTATGTTGTGAGTGGTGCTTTGCTGTAAGGGAAATATGTGCACCACAAGGAAGGGAAATGATGTGGCTATTATGGGAGAGGGGAAAAAAAAAAAAAAAAAGATCTCAGGATATCAGCCAGGAAGTTAAAGCTTGGTCATAAATGGGTATTCCAAATAAGCATTGACACCAACATCTACTCCGGAGTTTTGACAAAATGGCTCGAGGCTGAAATAGTCTATGTGAATGAACGACTTCACCTTAATCCAGAGCTAAAATCGAAGGCAGTGTTTGTAGAAGGGAAGCCTGCAAACCGGACTTTGTTACAGCAACTCTGTTAATGAAAATGAGACAAAACAAAACGACAAAAATCCAGCAACTGACCATGACAAGCTATCGAAGCTCACTGAAATGTTGATGCAGATAAAAAAACAGGATTTTAGGGAGACTGTATAGGGATATGGCAACAACAAACTGAACAAATATAACTTTGACCTTTGGCCCTTCAAACAACTAATTCGTTCATCTTTGAATTGGAATAAATGTGTGTGCCGGAGAATGAGGAAATTACTTCAAGGCATTGTATAGATATCAAGTTGATGAGTAGGGAGCGGGCAGACATATGTTTGTGTACATTTGCATATGCCCGCATGCACGCACATATGGAAAGACAACCTGAAAACATAATGCCTCAGGCCCACAGTTGTCCCCAAGTGCTGTGGCACAATAAAAACGAAAATAAACTGTCATCTTCTCTATTAATCAAACAGTTCACATCCTATAAACAAACTGAGCACAGACAGGGAATATTTACAGAGATTTAAACAGTTGGAAAAACTTTGAATTTGAAGATGCTCTGCAAAGCACATATAAATATTGAACTATGAGTGCTTATAGCGTAGAAGTTAAGAAATGACATAGTTCCTAAGAATGACATATTTGCCTATTCAAAGTAAGTGTTAGAAATACCAGGGAAAATATAAAGGGTTGAGTAAGTTTTCAGAGGTTTTGTCACTATGCAGAACAAACTGTCTGGAAGGTATATGCTTTAATGTATAAACAAAAGGATAATGAGTAATATGAAAAACGTGTTATACAGTTTCTTTAATTGGGTAAAAAGTAGCCCAGCAAAACAATATGCAAGTTACTGAATGTCTAACTATCTTCACACAAACATTCAATGTCTTCTGTTGTTGTTGTTTGGTCTTAAACCCCTCGCTGGTACACCTTTGTGAAGGGTGATTTTATGCCACATCTAACTCTAAATCTGCATCATGTCGATGCCGTGACTCATCAAAGCCCAAAACTTTTAAACTCTTTAAACCCTTGCCTCTCATCTGAGCAGGTTTCCTGTAACCATGTTTGTCACTTCCACTGAGGTGGTTGACGCTGCTCGTGCAAACCACAGAGATCCTCTGATTTATTCAAAACAACACACTAATGATGCTTCAATTAAGGTAAAGCGTCAATCCTTGTTAGCTGGAGGGTTTTATCCAGGAACGAGGTGGCTGCTCATCGGCGTTAACAATAGAAAATGCAGAGGCTTTTATGAACAGCGCATAATGTACATGTATAATGTACAAGCAGCACTTTGAGTGTTAGTGTTGGATGCCTTTCCGAGGACAGCTCTGCTCTGACTGCAGAGCAGCTTACCAGGAACTTGTGCACTTTGACATTACGAAGGGATGCAATGTAACACGCGGCTTAACAAATCCTAATTTTGTTTTGTGCTCTCGCAAACAAGGTGGTGCAGGAATATTTATTATTCCATAAAGTTTCAAGAAGCACTCCGGAGCACTCCTGAGCCAATAACTTTTATGAGTCCCAGCATTTGGAGACTGCACCAGCACGACTACAGACTTTGTTCACTGTGCCCATGATGACTGATGGAAATCCAAATTTCTGCATCAGTAACTAATGCAAGTCATGTCTGTTGCTGCATCTGTTGTGTGGACATCCTGCTCTTTGAAGCTCGCTGGGTACAGGCTGCACCAAAAGGCTATTCTTCCCTTTATTGCATTGCTTATCGCTTTCATTTTTTTGCTTGGAGACTTTCCAAAGAGCTAATTCTTTTTTTCTGGATGGCTGAAGGCAGTCAAGCCAGTCCTGTGGAGCAGCTTCTGCCATGCTGCACTGCACCTACTACAATCCAAATAGGGTCATGACTAGAGGGTATCTGCATGCTGTTGAAGTGACATTCCCCTCTGCAGAGTCGGTGCGTGTTTTACGATCCGGGCAGCTGTCTGATGTCAATATTACTGGGGGCCATTGCACAGGATGTCATAATGAACAGCATGAATAAGCTACAGTCACTGTAATTAGTTGTTTTCTCAAGCTAGATTTTCCATTAGTTACATAACATTTTTTGCTTCTCCATCTGTAATATAAGAGCTTTTACCTCTGTATCAAATTTTCTGTTCGCTATGACTTTATAAAACAATATCAATGTATTAAACAAATGCGGAAAGACTGTCTCATGGCCGTGGTGTCCTTGGGCTGTGGTGTTTACGCTGCCTCTCCAGTGACGTCCTGCATTTGACATCATTGCCAGTGGCAGGGCACAAAATATGTCTTGTCACTAAAGGCATATGTATTAATGATGACAGCTAAAGCGGAAGGTAAGCGGAAAGGAAGGACAACAAAAGAGAATCCTCAATATGCCTGTGTAATTGACTGGTCGTTAATCCTCCTGCCCCCCAAATAGCGATTGTCCAATTCTTGCTGAGCAAATGTATCGTTGAGTCAGCGTCTGAGGCACTGGACTGGAAGCTGTTGTAAAAGGAAGAAAACAACTGAAAAAGAAGAAAAAGCATTGACATCAAAACATTGTGAATTCAAAATACTGTTTGTCTGCTCTAATGCAAACTAAAAACATGATTTCCAGGGAATGAGTTTAGTAATTCTTGCTTGTTTTTCTCAAGTCAGACAGCATATAAATTAATTGTTGAGAACTAAAGGTTATATTAGAAGTGACTGACAAATTCACTTTGTCAGATCCCAGATGAAATTAAATCAGTGTTAACTATTGTTAGTCTCTGTATTGTTCTGGATTTACTGGATAATGTGTGTTAAACCCGTGTATTTTGTGAATACATGACAACAAGGACAACAGAAACTAGCTGTGATGTGTTGCAACACTACTTGCACTTACACATACACTTCCTTTGCTGATAATCCAAATAGAAAACAGATTAAAAATGGGACTTTTATTCTGTCAGAAGCCGTTCAGCATTAGCATTAACATGTAAACAATCCATCCATTCATCACGTACACAGCTTCATCCAATTGAGGGTGTTCAGGTGCTGGAGATATTTTGCATTACCACGTATGTTTTTGCACGCATGCATAATGATTAGAATATATAATAATAATAAAACTCTGATCACAAGTGATCAACCCTCAATATTAAAGTTAAGTTTTCCTTGAGCATATGTGGACATTGTATTTTATCTTTATCGTTTCCTCAAATTTTATAAAACTGCAAATGCAAAAAAATAAAAAATAAATAAACAAAACATAAAACACAACAAAAGGCCCGCAACTGCCGGCAAGATGTTGTATAAATATGGCTAACCGACTCATGAAAGTCACTGCTCGCTCCTGCTGCAGGTGCGTGACTGTGCAGCGTGATGTACGATCACTAATGAAAAAGCCAAGAAGCTTTTGCTCACCTCTCATAATGTAAGACCGAGTGTTGGGACTTACTTCTGTATATCGTAAGTTGTAGTGTGTAACAAAACTTTAAAACTTGACTGCTATGTATGGATTCCACTACTGCTGTAGCAGCAGAGCTAAACTACAAAAAAAAAAAAAAAAGTTTAGAAACTGCAGATGCTCTTTGTTACTGTTGTATGGTTCCCTATGGTTTAACAATGCAGTAACCTGGCAACAACCAAACACTGAGCAAACAAAACATCACTCTTCAAAGTCCAGGCGCCCCACAGCCAAGAGCCCTTAACAGTCTACAGCATAATGTTCATCCTTCTTCGCCATTACACATAAAATCTTTCTACCGATTGTTGCTGTTGTGTCTTTCAGGGTCTGATGAAACCACACCAGTCGGAGTGAGAGAGGACTTTCACATTCCTGTCTCTCCTTTTATGTGTGAGTCATGACAGAGATTTGAAGCCATTGAACCTAAAAAGGAAGAAAAAAAACTGAATAGTGGGCAGTTTCTTTATGAATTCATTTTAAAATGAAATAATGATATCAATCATATGAACTAAAAGGGTTTTTGATTAAGCAACTTTAAAAAGTACTTGACCTGAATGTCTACAAAAAGACAGAAAAGAGTTACAACTGTGGCATAGCTGCATTGCTCCTAGGCAGAAGAGTACCAGCCACATCACAGTACACGGCCCTGCTCTTTATGCTCTACTACAGAAAAGAAGGGGGGTGGTCAGAGCCCACACACACACACACACACGCACACACACACGCACTCACACATGCACGTGAGTACACATATAGTCCGTAAGTGCATGCATGCACACGGTCTCCGTGCATGCGTACAAAACGAGTTCTCTCAAAAATAAGGCGGGATGTGACAGTGGTTGAGATGCACACTCATTGCCTGGGGTCTTGAGCTAACCTTGCATTCACCCAGCAATTAAAAAAAGGACTGATTTTGGGATTCTTTATTCCAGCTTAGCTCAGAATATAAAACAGGACAATACTTAAGGGATGAATTCTTACAAGTGTTTTCAAATGTTTTATTTTGTTTCTTTTAATTAAAGCTAGAAAACCGTCTGGACTGAGACGTGTACAGTTTCGTGTTATATCCACAGTTGATTTGATAGTCATAAAAATGACAGTCAAGTTTGATGTGTGACAACGTGTAACCTTTTCTGAGAAATGACAACGGCTTCTGTGATATTTTAAATACATCCCGTAGATATCTGCAAGGTCCACTGCACTGGAGTGTGTGCTGTTATTTCTCCTCCACCTTTCATTTTTAATTTTTTTGTAAATGAAAATCCTGAAGAGGCTTCTTAAATTTTTGCCAGGGAAACCTTGCTGGATGACAAAATGTTATTGCTGCTGAAGCTGAGGTTTCCATGCCTGCTGACAGGAACACTGTGCCTAGCGTGATACTCACACCTGATGAATTGATTTTGACATCAGGTCTTTTTTTTTTTTTTTTTTTTTTTTTACAAGGTTTGGAAATAATACAGCCACGGTTGCAGTCATCATCTTCACCCCTCTGTGCGCTTCCATAAATTGGGTGAGCAACAGTCAACACTGTCCCTGAACTCTTCCCATGAGGCTATATAGACTGAGCTCCTGCTGCTGCTGCTCTGCTAAATGTGATACGCGCTATACGCTTTCCCATTTTGAGATCTCTGTCGAACCAGTCATGTTTTTCTCTGAATCATTCTGTGCTCCCGAAAGGCGGTCCACGCTGGGTACCCATGATAACTGACTCACTCTTTGACATGTATTTTAAGATTTCTTCTTTTCTTGTTTTTTTTTCAGAAGCTATTTACATGGAGCTAAAAGGAAAGGTTGTCATCCTGCTGTCAGGGAATAATACCTTGTCTGTCTTGTATCAGTTTCTGCCTTGATCTCGGTCTCAATCTTGTAATTTATTTCATATCCGTGTCTTTAAATGTAAGTCAACTACTCTGAGCGGGCTCACGACATTGTGCCTCTGTGTTTTCATGCATCACATTCTGTGTGTTTTCAATGCCACACTTCCCCTGTGAATAGTCTGCAAGCGACGTCTTTATTCTCGTCTGGTTTGCCGGTTTGTCTCGTCCACCTGTGCTGGTTGTCGGGCCACGTCAGTTGTTTCGTTCCAGCATTTTCCCGTGAAGTCTGTAAAGTTTTGTCTCATTTTACCTCGAGTTTTTGTCTTCCTGCTTGGAATGCATTGCCTGCTTGTGTGATTAAAAGCTTCAAGTGTACCTATTGTAGGACAGTCGTTTTCAGAGGAGAGCTGAGATGTTTTCCAGATTTTAAGTAGGTCTAGTTACTTTCATGGTGTAAAGCATAAAACAAGTTAGGATTATATAAAAATGTAGTTGAATGGGTACTATGCAACCTAAAAGTAAATTTTCTGGTTTTAGGCAAAAACCCATAAGACTATGACAACCTCAATTATCTATCACGGAGCCTTGGACACCAATAATCCCGTCATCGATTCACCACTTGCTCCTTAAATTGCTTTTTCCAGATACTAACCATTGTCGAACAGGAATAATGTCCTGATTTCTGCACTGTTGGAAAACAACACATATTGATGCCTACTTTATTTGGAGCGAACCATCTTTTATTCACGTGGTTTTAACCAACAGTGAGATGAAGTATTTTTGAAAATCCTGCTTGTATTTTCTCATTTAAAGCACATCCTTAAAAATCCCCCATGTGGATCTCAGAAGGATAACCTCACTCTAAATTCACACTTTTAATTTTAGACTGGAAGAAGAGATGTGAAAACAACAATTATCCTGCTATGACTTTTATGAGCTATCAGATAAAGCCATATATTAAGGAAATATGTGCAACTTGCTGTGTGACAGACGAAAAGAAACAACAAAAACTATGCAAAAAAACTAAATAAAACTAATTTGCGGTCTCATCTGCCGGGCGGCTCCGCAATACTCCCAATATTGTAGTAGAGTTTAAGAGATATGAGTGTACTCCATGCGGCGACAGATCTGGTACTCATCTCCACTTCAAACCAGCACACACAGCCAATCCTACCACAGATTGTCAATCTGCACCCCTGCCACCGACTGGGTTTATATGAGGTGACGGAGTTTTGCACAGAGGGGAGAAAAGAGAAGGGAAGAGACGACAGAGAAAGGGGAGCAAGATCAAGAGGAGAAAAATCACGCTTAGCTTGCGTTGCATTTGTTCATAGTGAGGAAACATCCAAAACATGATCAAGAATGACACGTAAGCAGCGAAGTGTGCCTCATTATATACACATGCTGCTCCTGCGTCTGACCTGAGGTCACTCTCTGGGTTTACGACAAAAATATTTAAATACTGGCACGTGTTACATCAATACATATCTGTTTCCACGGGCACTGCAGGGAAATGCGGCCCAATTCGTATTTTTTTTTTTGCTCACAAGTGACACATATCCAACATGTTTTGTGGCAGTGTGAAATCTCCAATTCCAATTTTTTCACACCAGACCCGGGCCTCGATCATGTGTGGTACCAATTCGGATATTTTTCTACATGTGACTGCTTCGTCATTGACGTGTGACTGACGTCATGGACAAGTGCCGGAGGAAGCGGCTCTGCCAACATGTTAAAAAGCTGTGCTCTCTTTTTTCCCCTCATTTTCCTTCTTCTTTCCCTCGTCATGTTGTCTCGATTTTGTCGGCTCGTATTTAACAACCGTTTGGAAATTGATATACATGCGCTGACCAGTGTTGCCAGATATGGCAGTTATCGCTCAATTGCAAAAACTCTCTTACCTTTTAACTTTGTTTATTTTGTAAATTTGTGTGTTTATGGTGTGTTCTTTATTACACATATACTAGTTTTATGGTTTTAACATGATTTCTACACAGCCTGATATTTGGGCTGGTTTTTATTTAGGTGTGTGGGTTTTACGTTGTTTGGGCTGAAAACAGTGAGTCACATCTGGCAACCCGGGTGCTGACCATCATGCTACAGGTGTGCCATAATATTTCTGTCAGCAGCGTCTTCTGCACATGCGCTCTGGGCGTTGGGTCCCATGACATTCACATGGCAGTCTAATAGAGGTTGCTTTGAAAATGTATCGTGAATGTCTGAGTTAGGTAGAAATCTGAGCCAGCTCAATGAGAACATGGAAACTCAACGGCCAACTTAGCTGCCCCAACTGAACAAGAACAACATATTTATGTTTGAAATTACTTTTTAGTTTTAGTTTGTCTCGTACAGCAGAAGAGATCATCATTTTCAAATTGCAAGAGACTTAATTTCAACTCGAACTCACGTCTTCAGAAAGCCTCCATAACTTACAAGTTGTAATTATCAACCGTTTTACTCTCGCAGGCTACATTAAAATATGTTCTTGGCTCGGTTAATGTTTATCCTGAGCCAAACAATCGAGCAAACTCCGACTGCGGCTTGTAAACAGCTCAAACGCTAAACCTTGCTGGGGAGTTCAATCTTCCTTTTTAACCTTGTTATTTTTCTCTTTAGAAAGTTGAGGAGGGCACTTTATTTACAGTCTGATGTGAGCGGAAGCCGCGAGAGTCCATCAGAGAACGTGTTGCTCGTCTTAATGAACTACAAATGAAACCAATCAACAGCTGCAAATCATAATTTGTGAAATCACTTCAAGTTGATCACTTTAAAGATGTTAGTGTGCAAGCGTGGAGCTGTGAAGCCATTCAGCCCGTCTGTGACGCCGACGACAGCTGAAACAACTCCAGTGCAGATGTATCGGCGGAGACTTTCCATGTGAGAAAATTACTTCAGCACTCTTGGTCGTAACTGGCGTCAAACTACTGATATAATTCTAAAGTTTAATGCCAAAAAGTATAACTGAATTCCACTAATATTTATAATGAAGTGTTCTAATATAATGAGGCTCCTTCTTTAAAAATTGTTGATTTGAATCATTAGATGAGAAGCCCCTGATTCATTCTTTTTCGCACCATTTTTTTTTTTTTGTCACCAGGGTAAAGCAGCATAACAGCTGGCGGATTACCGAACTGCAAAACTAACTGTGATGTGTGAGGAGAGGCTGATGGAGACAAATAGAGCGCGGCGTCCCTCATTTCTGCTCACTTCTCCAGCTCCAACTTTTGAACTAGACACCGCTACAACCTCCTCCACAATTCAGTGTGATTGACGCTCCGGCTGACAGCTCTGTCAGCAGCCGGGCAGGAGGAAAGCTTTGTGGCACGCCGGGGTTTTTATAACTGAACCATGTCCACGGTGTGCACTTTTTCTTTTATTATTTAATATTTCTCTGACTGGGAGGAAATGTCATGTTTTTACATCACAAACAATGACCAGTTGTACTGCTGTCGGAGTCTTGCCGGTAAACTGTTGCATTGTGGCTGTGAAAGCTCGGCATGTGACCGGGACATCTCTCGAGCAGGAGAGACAGTGGGAGGAATATCCAGTGACACCAAAATATGAAATGATAGAAATGACATGTACCAATAAATGTAATAATGGCCATTAATGTAATAATTTGGGCCATTTTGAATGTGTTAAAACATGTAATAGCTTGCCAGTGATAAAAGGGCAAATGTTTAGTTTTTTTTACAATACAACAATAATTGAGTGAATGAATGAATATGATAACTATGCCAAACACTACATCTAGTTTTGATCAGTAAATTGCACAAGCCCTCCCCAAAAATAGCTTATTATTAGAGTATTATTGCATTATTGGCTGCAGTTATTACATTTTGAATGTTTTTTTTTGTTTTTTTTTTTTTTTTTACTTTAAATGTTACTCACTTAGCTTATTGGGAAAATGTTATTATGATAAAGGGTCAACTATCTTATTACAGTTTTGGCAAGTTATTGCAGTGTAGATTTCATTACATTGAAAATGGTCCAAATTATTACATTATTGGTACGTGGCCTAAGTCCCTCTGCCCTCCACCTGAGCTCATTGTAGCACCATCTTCCCATAATCCATCAGCCAATCCTCTATATAAGTTGATTATGTGGTGCCGAAGGCTGTTCTGTCTGCCTCCCCAACATCGGCATGGTGCCCACCGGACAAGTCATCAGTCCATCACAAGTCAAAGACGTAACGCCAATCACACCTGCAGACACTCTAAACTTTAGAGTCTAAAGTTTAAACATTTAGCCTGAATGACATTTACATTTTATTCTGGGGGGATTTTGGTAGGTGGTTTGTTGATGATGTGCTATGCCACCTTCACCACCAGCTGCAGGTACTTCCTGTTCTCCTCTGTACATATGAGAAGCACATAGTGCACCAGTAACTTGGGAATGGAAATTACTCAGCAGGGGATGAGGGAGGAGAGATTTCTTTCCAACTTCCTGAGGAAGTTCAGCTTCTGCTCGGCTTTGTTTGGCCGCTCACCTCACCTGGTAGTCCAGGCAAAGATGGGGAAACCAAGCTCCGCCCTTTCCAAAGATGAAGATAGGTCAGAGTGATTTGTTCTGATTATCCGAAGTGTACTATAAATTTCATGGTCTTTGTGGTGTTGATCTCCAATGTTTAATATTTCAACAGAGATATTTCAATGCTTTATTTGTGTACCATAGTATGATTTCTATGTCTATTGTTTGAGAAATGTTTTTTAACAGTAATTTCTGTAGAGGAACATTTATTCAAATGTGATAAACTGTTAAAACATAACTGAGCACTTCTGTAGTTTTTCAGAAGAATACTTCGTATGTTTAATGTACGTTAAACGATAATTTGTTTAACAATAGCACTTATACTTACGGATGTTTTACTCTAATACACATTTTAATCATCTTTTTTTTTTATCTCTACTAACAATATTTATCTACATTTGTGATTATTGTTTGTACCTACCGACTTTTAACATGAGAGTTGAATCTATAAATGACAATGTTATATTCACAGGAGTTGTCAGAAAAAGACTAGATCGTGAGATAGAATCCCACGGCTTGTTTGTGTGTGCAGTCACCTCTCCCTAAGTTGAATGCACCATGCGATGTGCCGTGCATTCACATAGCGTTGTTTGTATTGTGAGGGCCGACATGCAATCACACTGTGTTTGCCGCCTTTATAGAGACGCGTGAGCACGGAGGGAGCATCAACACAACAATGAACAGTACCGCATCCTCGTCGGCGGGATGTCTGTGGGCTGATGACCGTTTCTACATGTTGCTCCACGGCTCAAGCAGAGACACTGATTGGCACGCAAGTTCAAACATCTGCTCTCCTCAGGTGAGGCGCCACCAAATGAGCACAGAACAGTGTAATTCATGTCATCTCTATCCGTAAACAGATTACTCTGTCACAATTATAGCCCAGTGGGTGTATTTCACTGAATCTATTTGTACATATCACACAATTGGAAAAGTTCAAGTCTAAATGGTTAATAACCGGATCTGTGGATTTCACTTGCCTGCTTCAGTTTCAGCTTATAAGGACTCTCACATGCAGCAGTTTCTTTGGTAATAATCTTGTTTTTCCTACAACGATGGCTCAAAATGATCACTCTGAAAAAGTCCCGGAGTGGAAAATTACCAAAAAGATATAAGCAATATAAAAAAAAAAAAAAAAAAAACTGATTTAAAATAGACTGATATAAAATGAGTTAGAATGAATTCATGTAATAATTCACTCATTCATTACATTATTCATTACAATAAGAGGAGGGGCTGTGGCGCACATATACTCCTACAGCACTCATTTGCACATTAAAGATATACATAAATGCTGATGCGGTTCACTTAGAAGCCAAGAGAGAGAGAGAGAGAGAAAAGTGAGGAGGCAGACTGCTCAGTCCATCAGCACAAATTAAGATAACCAAAAAAGAAGCGCAGAGACTGCAGACTCATGCCTGGAATTGAAGTTTGTGATCAAACCGTATGGGTTATTGGCTTTAATTAGGCCTAACAGCCCGGGGCTGTGCTTGTAGTTTTAGCAGTGACATCTGGGTGCACAACAATCTTTGTGTGCAGGGATCATTAGTGCCCACCCTCAGCCAGCTCAGGCAAAGGTAACAGTGTTAGCTGCAGAGAGATGATGCTGTTAACTGTGCCTGAACAGTGGGATACCACTGAGCCCCCCCCCCCCCCCCCCCCCCCCCCCCCACGCACACCCACACACCAATGAGTCAAAAATGACACAAAATTGGGTTAATTGAAATGTGCAATTAAAATAGCTTTTCATATGGAGAGGTAGTTGTGCTAACACAGATTCCATTCAGTTATCTTACAGATCCATCAAACCAGTAGAGTCTTAAAATGGGAAAATTACCCAACTGTGAGATGAATAGTACCTCATCCAAAATCCCACCGTATTTTCCTGATATATTTTAATCTCTCTCCTCAGTACCTCAGGTAAGCTGCTACAACAGAGCAGTACCAGTGTAATTGAAATTAATACAAAGAGAACAAAACCGACAGCATTTGGTGCACAATCTGAGTATGTTTCTGTGGATATACACCCTGAAAAAAAAAAATCAAACGTCATATGAATACGAAACTGTAATAGTGGATCATCTGTTCTGCTGGAAAGACCAAAATGCATTTCTCTGCAAAGAAACTGAGCATTTCTTTTCTCTACCAACCCCGGTCTCTTGAACTGTAGGAGGAGATCAAAGAGTCAAAGAGATGCCTTTTCACATGCTTTTTTATTTCTGTCTTTCAATTTGACAAATCATGATGAAAAGAAGCTAGTGAGGAGTAAAACTGTTAGCTAATTCATTAAAATACCCTTTTTATCGCACTTTTAAAGGGCTGAATTCATTGTAAGTGTAATGAAGACAACATAATATGAAACGGGCTTTAGAGCGGAATTATAAGTGAAGATATATATATATATATATATATATATATATATATATATATATATATATATATTTATACTCAGCAGACATTTTAAGTTCACAGAACCCAAAATCAACAGAATGAGAAAAGCTACGCACGCACGCACGCACGCACGCACGCACGCACGCACACACACACACACACACACACACACACACACACACACACACACACACACACACACACACACACACACACACACACACACACACACACACACACACTCACACACACCTTGCTTGAGAAACAGCAGCTTTGTAGCTTTTCAGCTGTTTTAATAGGTAACCATCCAACTGAAGAACGGGGTTGAAGGAGTCGAACCTAATAATTATGTGGCTTCTCACAGGTAGACAGCAACTTACAATACGCACTGACAGCGTTTTACCAATCTTGCATTTTATACCTCCGTTTGGAGTAACCTATTTTAGCTTATGAGTCTTTTTAGTCACTGCTACTTGATGTTATTTCAACACATTGTACTATCCCTCCCTCTTGGATTTTTAAAGGTTGTATGTTTTTAGATGCCATGTATGTATATTTGTGAGTTATTTGTGTTTTACACTTTGCTGCAACACTAATTGCCCTGCAGGGACATAAAACATTCTTTTAACTGAAGTTCATTGCTATACTGTGCTTCTAATTTAGTGACTGGCTCACCACTGTAAAAAAAAAAAAAAAGTAGTGCGATTACACTAGGATGTGATAACCAGATTCTGGAGGAGGAATTGTTAAACCATTTATTTTTTTTCCATCAAGTCCATGCAAGTACTTAATGAAAAAGAAAATCCATGAATCAATCTAGCTTAGCAATATATTAATGTTTGCCAAAAGCCTCTGACTCTCGCCATTTTTTGAACTGACTTTGAGCATTTTTCACTGAACCGAAGCTCCATGATACAAAATAAAAAACCTAATGAGGTTCGACTGAAGGAATCTTTTGTGTACCACAAAATCACAAAATGTAATATCGAATTCAAAATCAGATAAAATATACAATGAGAGAACCTGGCTGGCCTTAGGGTGAAACATCCTGATCACCACCATCCGATTAGTGTTTAAACCATGCAACAGTGGACGGTACACTGTACAAATAAATAACTGCAGCACATCGGGAGCGAGCACTGTCAACCATCCCATGAGACCATAATAGTGGAAGATGTCGTTGCAGATTTTTTGTTTTATTCTTTTTGTAAAAGCATGTCACCCATGCCACCTGTCCACAGACATGCACTCTATATGTAAATATATTTCCATTCACCCTAAACCTTTGTGTGCCTTTTCCAGGAGGAATGCCAAAGGTTTGGGCTTTTGGGCTAAACTCCTGCCGTTGCTCTTTTTTGCATAATCCAAAGCCATTTCTCACAGCTTGCCTTACCTATAATGAGTGGAGCAGAGTAAAGGGCATATTCTAAATGTCATTTCATGCACTATTCAAACGGACAAGCTAAGGATATATTGGTAAACATTACGGTGTTGCTTTGGCAAGATGAAACGGTACGTGCAAGGCTCAGATCAATTTCACAGCCAACTATGCTCTTTTATTTCATGAATTTAAATAAATCCGGATCTCCTCTGCCATCATGGAGCTCAAAGATGGAGAGGAGATGCAGATGAAAACAATGCCAAAAGTCTTTTAAGTAAGCAGTTTGCATTTACAGTTATCTGTTTGATGATCCCACTGCAGGACAGCATCTAATCGGGGGGGGGGGGGGAGAACACCAAAAATTCAAACTGTCTTTAAATAAATCGATTCAGGAGGAGTTTTAGGTTCAAAACAATAGCGAACCAAAAAACTATTTTTTCTCCCTCCATTTGCTCGCAGCCCTTGATATTGATTTCACCTCTTTCGTGTTCTTAATAGAAGTCTGCTCTTAAGCTACCGCCGATTTTGCACAGTACCCTTATTTTCTACTTTTTATTTATGGTAAAGTGACCAGGGAACCTGAAACCTCTGCTTGTCTCACTTCATTACTTTGTGTCAGATACATTTGTCAGTAAAGTATTGCTCCCTGACACGCTGAATAAAATAATCAACATATTTTGCCTCAAATCAGACAAGTCTGGTCTCACAGGTCAAATTTAGCTGAAAAGCTTTGGCTGGAAGAGCCCCAAAATAGACAATAATGTCTGTTCCTTAGGTTGAAAAAGTATATATCATTTGAGCTGCAACGGATGTAATGAAATTCACCGTCCCTGGGTTATTTAATAAAACACACACAGGGAGAACAGTAGCACTGAACACACATTTACTTCATTTTCTATGTTTGATTGATGATGGCTACAGTAAAAAGTGGGGCATTTGGGCCCTTTGGCTAGTCTTATGCAATCCCCAAAATTCTATTATCTTTTTTTTCACTCTTTTTGCTCCTCACCAAGTCCTGAAACAAACTCTTAGGTTATTCATTAGTGCCGTTAATGAACTACATAAAATTTGACTTTATGATGATTTGCATTATGACAGTTGACCAGCCTCTTATGATAGGATTCTTCCTTTTTCATTCTTTTGGATGAGGATGATCTCATTTAAACCGTGTCCTAAGGAAACCATAATCTGGCTAGTTTTAATAAGCAAAAATGCTTTTTAGTCCTCGGAATATTCAAGCACACTTACGGGGCTAATTTACTACTTTTTTCCCTTTCACTGAATGAACTTCATTTAATTCCTTAACGGCAGACCTTTTTGTCATTCTGTAGTAGTTACCGTAAGAACAAGACTGAGGGGAAAAGTTGAACATGTCCCTGGGGTAACTGTGATAAATCTATCAAGATATTGGTTAAAAAGTACCTCTGCGAGAAAAGGTAAATGAAAACCAGTGTAAATGAGCTATTAGGATGAGCTTACAGGCAGATATTCTTACCCGCTGTGTAAAACCACCCTTCATCTTGATTTAATGGAGCAAACATCACTGCTGATATCACGGTCTTCTCCTGTATTGTCCCACTGGGTTTTATCCAAACCACTCACTGTTTAGTGGTACGACAACAGGTTTTCTACTCAAAGCTGTTTAATCTCTCCTCAGAGATTTGAGCCCTTGACCTCCTGCTCGCAATCTGGCTCCGGTGACCCCAAAGCCATTAGCATGTACAATTTAATGCTACACCTTTAGCTAAATTGCTTTTTTACTCTGCCACATATTTGAAAAGTGTTTTTTTTTTTTGTTTTTTTCTTCTTCCGTTGAAATGGAATGACACCAGAATCATTAAATATGAACCTTTTGCACAAGTGGCCAACACATGAGGAAGGGGGAAAAAAAACAAAAATACACCTGTTTTTAACTGTGAACGCACGAGTCTGAGTCATCCACTGAAGTGAAGAGTAAACACAAAAATCCAAAGTTGAAAATGCCATCATGTGACATTAAAAGGGTAATGGCAAATTCTAGTTTGATGGAACTCAGTATTTGGAATGATGATAATGATAAATGGCTCAAACAGAAATGTTTTCAGACGCGACTGAAACTGGCTGCAGCCCGGCTGAAGGAATGATGAATATTCTCCGAGAACGCACCGATTTTCTACCCACTGATATCTAGGACCAAAATATAATTAAATGGCATTTAGTTAGTTTAAAATGAGCTCTAAATAGTCCCTTAATAAGAAAAGGTGAATCTGTCTGCTCAAGTTCTGCGTCACCTTCACCGACACGGAGGATCAATTCACTGCACACGATGAGCACTTGGTGGGAATTAGAGAAACTCCTGATAACTGTGCTGTGTAATATCTTTCAGAAAAGTGTCCTCTGTCACCTTGTTCAGGGCGATATCCCGCCCATTGGATTTTAACTGCATAATACCACCAAATAAACAACCCAAGGTTAGTTTTTATTCCTCCATGCCTGTGCTTGGTCTGATGATTGTTTAGCAATTCTTTGCTGATGAAAAATCGTTACACGTCCTTTTTAAGGCTGGTGATAGATAAAGACACTTCCATAAAAGAAAGTCCCATCCATCCATCCATCCATCCATCCATCCAGCCATCCAAAGACGCTTTGTAATTTAATATATTCAAAATACGTCTCCACATTATGGATGGAAAATTCAAGATTATAACATGATACCAACCAGTGCTGTACATGCATGCTTAATGTTCCTTAAAAATAAAACCTGAACAGAACATGAGAAGTGGACATGTACAAACAGCAAGTTATCAAGCTACCTTGTGTAATCAGGATATCTGATCACAGCTGATGCCACGGGATGACAGTGCTGCTGTTGGGAACCTGTAGAAGCACAAAAAACAAAAACAAAGAAATTTGAAAAAAATAAATAAATAAGTGAGAGGAAGTTATTTGGCCTGTATGGATCAATCATCTGGGATATTTAGGAGTGTTTTTCTAGACGTTAACTTTAAAGTGTCCTGTACATCAATGAGAGTCTTTGTGAAGTTTTGTTTTCACAGGTCGATGCAATTTCTAGATGTTATCAGAGGCGTAAGTGTTCAATCCTGTTGGAATCCCACTTTGTTGGTATGGACCATAAATGTAGTATCAAGTGACATTTACACACGTTTGATTGTGCCTTTACACTTACATTAGTATCTCACGTCATCTTTCATCACAGTGTCGACGATCGTTAATAAATGATCGGAGAACCGCCCGTAAACCCACCAGGTTCATGCTAAGCACTGACCACCTTCACTTTAGTTTTTCTTTTCGACACATTTTATGCAGCTACTCTTATTTTTTTTTTAACTCACTTTTTCTGTTGAGAAGAAAAGGTCCACAAAATATAGTTTGGTGTCCTATGCTGATTAAATGTTGACAGGCTATACTTATGGGAATCTTTAACTTCTTGTTGGGTTTTTCAAAACAAGTCAAAGTCCTTTTCTTTTAAGTTGGCTGCGTGATCCAGCTGGAAGAGGGCCCAGCCGGCAGTGAATACTGCTGCTATCGTGGGGTGTGAGTGGCGCACAAATATTTAGATGGGCGGTACGTGTCAAAGCAGCATCCACATGTATTGCAGCACTTTAGATTTATGAGAAAAACACTGCCTCAAGTATCACACTGACTCCGTCACTTTCCCTTTCCTCCATGGTTCTCGCCGCCAGCGCATCTTTCTCTTCCCTTCAGCTGTCAACAGAAGGGTCACTGTTGTGTTTCACCTCTAATGCTCACGCACATTCGGCAATTTCGCTGGTTAACAGGGTCAAAATAGACATGCAAACAAATACAGCTCATAAAAAAACAAACAAAACAAAAAAAAACAACCTGTAGCGCGTCATGTGTGTCCTGACACCTTCCTATCATGTATGTCATGGACAGCTCTTCTTTTGGGTCAGACTACATGAGCCAGCCGTCAGTCTCTCGTGTGCATGGCGGACCCTCAGATACCAACGACACTGTTGCCAGACCAGCGGAATTCCATCACGGCGCCACTTCTCTTTAGGTACCAACAACTGAAGACTGAGATCATCCCGCAATACCTGCAGTTTCGGAGACGTTTGAACCCAGTCATTTGGCCAGCACCTCTGTGAATGAAGTTGCTCGCATCTTTGCGTTTGCTCAATTCTCTTGCTTTCACCACTTCACTTTCAAGTAGAAAATACTCACTTGTTGCCTGTAATATACACTGCAAGGTACCATTGTTACAATAGGCAATCTTTGTTTCAAATATTCGCTCTAGGGCGTTTGAGCTTTCTCTAACAATGTTCTTGCAAACACCGACCTCACAAATCTATCACTCATAGGTTTAAAATGCTACTGAGGAAAGGAGAAGAATTTTTCGTTTCTGGGTGAACAAATACAACGTAGAAACAAATTCTTATTTCTAACAATGTTTTGTTTGCTGTAACCTCTCTTGGAGGTTTGACCTTTGCTGTTGCAGAATGATGTATGAGGAGTCTGAATCTTGAAAGATGCTTTCACATTGAACGTGGAAAGTTTTCGCTCACATTAAATATGAGAGACGTTCAATTTTGAGGCATAGTCAGCTTCAAAGTTGAGCATAGTCCTATAGGTAATATGTTATCCCTGTATGAACTGCAATACATAAGAAAAAAAGATGGATAGATTCATAGTTTTTAAATAATTCAATAGTTTTGCATGGGGCAGGCATAGCTTTATAGTTAAAGACATCAAACCACCATTTCACAATAAAATTCTTGTAAGACTAGGGAGATGGTTTCAAAAGTGAACATTCAACAAAAGACAGTTTGGTTGAAAAAACGTACGAGTTTGAATGTATGTCTGAACTGTAGAATTCAGTGTGGGCGCTTCACCAAAGCTGAAAACTTCAAAACAAGAAACGCAAGCTGAAGAAGGTACATTTTGAGAACTCTGATTGTACATTTAAATCCAGGTAAGTGCATCTTCACGTTGGTGTGAAATGAGTGTAGTCCCTCATGCGAGTGACTGTAGCGCTGAACTTTCAAGAGCTGAGGATATTAGAGACAACTGCATGATACTTGTGTAAATCAGGTGCATTAGATCCTGTGGGAATTACGTGTTTTAGTTCATTATATCTAACAAGAGGACACACATCACTCTTGTGTGTGTGTGTGTGTGTGTGTGTGTGTGTGTGTGTGTGTGTGTGTGTGTGTGTGGAGGCTGGAGGAGGGCCACCCACAGAGAGCTGCAGGGAGGCCATGCATGGATGGATGGATTTGTGTTACGGTACTGCTCAGCAGCACTGATAGGGACATTGCTCAGCTATTTGCTTTGGAAATGTCTGCAGCTCAGGTAAACTCTGAAGCTGGAGAACATTTTGTAACGCTTAAGAAAAATAACCCCCTCCCCCAAATCAAGAACCACATATTCTCTTGAAAAGAACGACTTTTTTCATGTTTTGCATGAATAAACTCATCAATTACATTGACTTTGAGTGTGTCTTGTCTCAATCATTGGTTATTCAAACACAGTAATTGTTTTCCCAGGAAGTAACAGGAAAGGGTAACACATAGCTCAATAACACTTCCTCTCTAATGTGCTTCGCTCCACTGATTATCCCCCTTGATGACACTATTACTCTTCTCCCCTGGCAAAACTGATAGACAACAAATTGACTGCATAAACCAAACCTCAACCAACCACTCTCAATCTTTAACTGCACCTTCTCAACCTGTTTTTCAGCGTGTCATCTGGGGGGGGGGGGGTGCTCTCCAGTGGTTAAACGAGCCAAGACAGTTCGGCGTCTAATTCTCCACGAGTCCTCTGCCGTGCAAGGCTGCTGCTTTTCAAGATGAATCTTTTAGCTTAAAGCATTTGGGGCTACGAGAAGATGGGCTTAATGCACTTCTTGGTTTAAACACTGCACTCTGTATTTAAGCCCTCTGAAGTCAGAACGTGCTGCTGCAAGATTCACTCAAAGCTGTTTAGAACAGCAGGTAGTGTCAGAGAGGCATTTTGCGATGGTTGACTTAGAGTTCTACACTTTTTTTTATTTTTTTATTAAAGTGACCACTTTAGGAAAAAAATACTCCCCTTTCCACAGCACTTGGGCAGTTTGACTTGGATGGAAAAGGGTCAGATTTTATGTAGTATTTTATGAAGTTTCAAAAGTTTTATAGGCACAATTACGGTCGGATAGTAAGTGTTGTGCGACTGCATCAGTTGCAACAATTTTAGTACTTCTTAAATATCTCTGCGCTGTTTTAGTCTAACATTTTCAAAACATGGTGCAACATAGATACATGTGTCCTGTGGAGCTGTCACACAAACAGAAGAAAAAAAACATAGTTTTGTCACGATTCTGCCGTCATGCTTCCAGTTGTCTTATTTTAAGTCTTTCTGGATTTTGTCGCAATGTATTTTCATTATTGTTCCTACATTCTTATTCCATGCCCTATTCTTGGGATAGGTTATGGTCTTCAGTGTTGATGGTGATGGCTTTGGAATTCAAACGGTAAAGTGTTTCTATGTTGGAACATCATTATTCATGTTTCCTTGATTCCCCCTCCATGTTTATGTTTTCCCAGCGGTGTTCCGACGCTGCGTCGTCTTCCCTCGTTCCATGTCAAGAAGTGTAGTCGGGGTTTCCCCATGTGTCTTCCCACTTCATACCATGGCTCTTATGTTCTGTGTTTTCATGTTTCATGTTGTAGCGACATCGCTGTGCTCACCAGGACGCCTCCAGTTTCAGGCGCGTGTCTGACTTCGCCCTGTTGTCCTTCTTCTCAAATGAGCAGCTACAATTTCAGCTCCCTCATACGGAAGGTGGCTTTGTGGTTCAAAATCTGTGGCGTGACGGAGTACAATGAGACAGGTTTGTGGACAGCCAATGTCACAGTCGTGTGTCAACTGACAGCCTGGAGTCATTTTTGGATATGTCAGAAATTCAATGGCAGACTCACTACACGACACAGCTAGTCACCTGCCAACCGGAATATGACACTTCAATTAACAAGAAACTGATGCAACAAACAAAAAGGTGACAGATTATAATGGAGGTAAAACACAAAAGAAAAAGTTTGTGGATACCCTTGTAGAGCTATGGCATCAGAAGCCTGCTTTACAGACAGTAAGTATGCATATTTAAACATTTATCAACCGCGACCTCACTATATTATCATCCTTGTGTATTTTGCTGTCATACCTATGGATGTCTCCTTTGATTTGACTGAGCTTTGCAGTGTGCAGTGAAACATGCTGCTGTAACCAAGTTTAGGAAATCCACGTTGCACAGGGTATCGAGTAAAGAACTTCTAAAAATTCATACTCCATAAGAAAGTTCGGCAATGCGGGGTCCTGACAAACAAAATTACGTCATTTTCTTCAGTCGAAGAAATTTGTTTCGGGTGTGCCAACCGTCCGGGCCGAACTATGTGGGTGCCCCACTGCCGAAATTTCAGTACTGTGCTGCGCATGCATATTCCAGATCGCTAATGACTATCTGTCATATTTTAATCATATTTAGCTTTGCAGATATGATTTTGGTTTGAGCATTTTAAATAAAAAGCATGTTCCCTTTAAAACTATTGCTCTCCTATTTTTGTTTCAATATTTGTGGAACAGGGACTACACCGAGCATGTTAAGAGTCTATCAGGTGAATCCTCGCTTGTTAAAGAAAAAATTAAGTGTTTCATTTTAACTCACTGATGTTCCAACTGCTCTTTTTGCTCCCCTATTGCCAGCCGTATTTTAGCGAGGATGACAAGCTCCTCAAGATTTCACTGTCTTGTATAATAGTCGATAACACTTATCAGAGAATATGGACACGATGTTTCAGTTTCCCAGGAAGAGCAATGGATGAAAATGTCTATTGGAAATACATTAAGAACTGTGAGATAGTGGAACAAAATCTTCAACCAAAGTAGGACAGAGTTTAAATCACTCTGAACAGATAAGTCAAATAATCAGGACAAATTTCCTTTTTCACTTGATTCTTTCTCCCTGACATAGTCCAGAGTTTCATGTTATTGTGGTTTAGCAATATTTAGTTTTGTTTTTTTTCTTCTCCTAACCATTCAACATTGACTGCACGTATCTGCCCAGCTGTGCCATTTTCAGCCCACACTGAAGCAGCGGCTGCGAAGAAAAACTTAAAATTGTGTCTGTGTGCTGGCGACGGCTGGAGGCCAGAGGCATTGTGTTTTCAGGGTGTCCATCCGTCCGTTCATCTGTCCCCTCTTAGAAATGCCTTGAGGGATTTTTCTTTTTCCCTTAATTTTGCACACATGGTCACTCTCAATTGGATTACATTTTAATGGTCCAAAACATCAAGATTAGGATGAGTGAGACCCCATTTACAAGAAAGTCTTTAGATATCCCTCAAGTTTTCACTGGCACCCAGTTTTACTGGTTAAAATCGCCTGTGAGATATAATTGGTCCAATTCTCACAAAGGCAATATCTCCAGAAAAACAACTTCAAAGCAATGTCCTCAAGTTTGGCACACCTGCTTTCTCCATGTTCAGTCCTTGCCGATGCAGATGGGCAACCCTTCGGCGACAGACAATTGGAAACGAGAGTGAGAAGTGCTATTCAAGCTGCGCTTGGTCTTGGTCTGTCGTCGTCCTCGCTGCACAAAGCTGTCAGTCTGCAACAGATCATTGTAGAGAAAGTGAGAAAGGTTACCTATTCGAGATTGCTTTGATTTGGTCACAAAGCTTTCTGCCAGCCTTTTCTTGTCACAACAGCCTCAAAGACAATACAGCATGTTTTCTTGTGGCAATTAATGTCTTAAGACAACACAACAATGTCTTGACAACCTACTTCTTGGCAAAACACACCTAACACCTTTTTCTGAACAGCATACAGGCACCAATCAGCCATAATATTATGATAGCTGCCAAAGTGAATAACAGGAAATATCTTTTTTGTCATGGCACCTGTTAGTGAGTGGGATATATTAGGCAGCAAGTGATCATTTTGTCCTCAAAGTTGATGTGTTACAAGCAGACCAATATGTAAGCACAAGAATGTGAGGGAATGTGACAAAAACCAAATTGTGGCTATCAGAATGGTTCAGATCATGTCTAAACCTACAGTTCTTGTGTGATGTCAGAAAGGGTCGGTGTCTTTAGAAAGTGGTCCGCAGGTGGAAATGCGGTGAAGCGGTGACCCTGATGTCACTGATGCACTTGAATAATATGCTACTAACCTTGGTACCAGATACCACAGTGCAGCTTCAGAGGTCTGGTGGAGGCAATGCCTTGATGGATCAGGGTCGCTTTGGCAACAAAGGGGTTATTTAAACAATATCAGGCAGGGTTTTTTTTTTTTTTATAATGTAATGCTTTATCTTACATACTGTATGGCTGGCATTGACGTATATTACAAGGCTCTAATTAACTGAAGAAACATGGTGAACTAAAACTTGTTATTTCTGAAGGTTAACCTACAACAACTTCAACAATGGCAGCGAGCCCAGTCACGCTTGTCACCATGTTTCTGTCATCATTTGTCATGAATATAATTAGGTAGCTGGCTGACATATACATTCTCATTACGGCCTCCTATAATAGACACAACACACCTATCTGAATCACTGAACACATCTGAGGTGTGTGCAGGGGATCGCGAACCGGTCTGTGTGCGTGCGACCTCAGCCTGACATCTGTCCACCGTGAATAATGACAGTACTTAAGTAATCACCCGGTGCATAGGTAGGGCAGTTTTTGTGCATTTTCTTTTTAAATAGTTTCGGGACAACAATGGAGATTAACATCAGTGCATGACACCACATAAAATACTTGTTAGCAGGATAAATTAATTTTCGATGGTAGCATCTTCGGGGCGACGGTCATTAATAATAATAATGGCCGATCAAGAAAATATGTTCAGTATGAAATTAATGAGAGGCGTCGATGTGATTGTGATCATCTGCCTCGCTCCTCCTGCTGATACAGTATTCCTCCTACTGCTAATGTATTCATCCTTTTTCAAGCTCATTCACATTATTCGGCACAGCTCCATGATTATATTCACCATCACCACTGAATTATTCGTCTAGACTCATGTTGGAGTTTGTGTTGGCATCAGCCAATTTTTCAGCAGGACAAAGACGATACATGACAGTTTTGTACTTTCCACTCTTTATGTGCTCTTTTCTTTTCTCTAAGTTTGTCTTGTGTAAGTCATTATTTGACAAGGTGATATGCAACAGTACCAGGAAAAAAAAAAAAAAAAAAACCTGTTTATGGCAACTTGACCTTTGCGCGTGTGGTCAGGAGTTTAGATCTGAAGAGTTGTTTTGTCTTTGACCTTCTACGTGGAAGATTTCACTGTCTGGATTGTGCCGCTGTAAAGTCGACTACACTTCTGAATCAATGCCTCAGCAATAGGACATTAAACTGCCAATGTGTTTTATCTATTTCTATATGTGATATTTTATGGATCATATACAATGCTGGCACTAAAATAGTTTTTTAGCATTAAGGGCATGATTCTAATATATTGGCTGTAATTCCACACAGTAAAAGTGTGCAATACAGGAGATGAAAAAGTGTTTTGTGTAAACTTTTAGCTCTCAAGCTCATGTTCAGTCTTATCGCTCTCTTTCCTAAATTTCTTGGTACCCATAAGCAGGATGCTCATTAGAGGAGCTGATATCTGATTGAATTTCATCCCAAATTGCAGTTCCCTTTATTTCGTCTCATTTGAGAATGAGGAAACCTTAGTATCTGTATCTGCTCTTCATGGATACTACCAAACAAAACATCGTGCTTATCTGCTGATTCCCCTGTGATCCTTGAGATTTGGCTTCACAGGGTTTCATTCAAATGGATACTGTGAGTGACTGCAGCCCTCCGCAGTCGCCTGCCATCTCTCCCATATGCCACAGTTTCATAATGATTTCATGCCCCAGTGAGTTGCTCATTCTATTGAAAAGAAATGCGTGTTCCCTGAGATTTATTATTAGCTTCCATTTTACTGAACAAACGAGTACAACAAGCCACTCACACCTTGGCCATCATATCACAGGCTGGTTTTTGACCATGAAATTGGGATATTTACAAGGACTTCACTGAAGAGCTCTTTAGTGTAGAGAGAAAGAGGAGTACCTTCTTTGTTAGTGCATGCTAAATAGTCCCATATAGGACATGATCACAGCGAGATACATAGAAATATCTTCCATTAGTGGTATATGTCAGCCCGAGAGAGATGTAGCAATTACTGCATTTATAACACGATGTATTAAGTTCGCCACAGTACCAGGGCAATGCATTAACTACTTTCACTGCTGCATTACACAAGAAAAGAAAGAGAGAATTGTAAGGCAAAAATGTATACAGCATACAGGTCAGTAGTTTGATCTTTAACACACAATTACTTTCCATTCTTTGAGAAATATTTGGCACACATTTCATTACTGCATTTCATGTGGGAAAAAAAAGTCTGAATTTAAGATTTTGGGATTTAACTTGGAGTTTTGGCTGAAATTTAAATATGCTTATCCCTTAGACATCAACGTCGCACATTCTAAATGCAGTGGGGCAACCAGGGACCGCATAAACCTCAAAACGGAAGCAATGCATTAAGCTGATACAGGTCAATATTTAGAGAACAATACATCACATGCTATTGTCACACACAGTGTGGTCTTGATTAACTCTCATTTCCCTTCCAACATTAAACAGAGGGAAAAAAAAGGATGAGTCACACAGTGGAGGACTGAGAGCCTGTGCTATGTGATTACAACCATGAAGTAATTGCACATGCCTGCATGCAAGTTAATTAAGCAACATTTTTCTGCTGTGTAAATTAAGCTTTTGTTTTCATCTGATGAATTTCAGGATGAGGCTGCGGAGTGATGTGGTGGGAAAGCCCCGTTGTGTTTTCCCTGTACAAGCTTTCAAGTTTGCTCACACGGTGCAATATCATGTGTTTAAGGTTAACTAGTGACTTTGAATGTCTTGTGAACTTGAGTGTGGGAGACTGTGTCACTGTGGTTACCCTGTGATTACGTGCCTTTGCCCCGAGTTAGCTTGGATCTGCTCCAGCCCTTCGACAACCCTGTGCTGGATGGTGCCGGATGGTGCTGGATTCAAGAGGGGTGGATGAATGAAACACAGGAGGTGCTCAAGTTAAGGTTAATTAAGGATGTAGAACAGTGTAAAGCAGAAAAAAAGAAATGCAATGATCAAGAGTGCTCAGGACAGCTCGAAGGCGCACAGCCACACAGTCACTTTTATTTTAAATCTCAAATGAGACTCCTGAAGTTGAGCAGAGGCATCCACTGGAATCAAATTTTGCGTACAGAATGAGATGAGGTGTTCATTTAAAAACAAAAAAAAGAAGAAGAAAGAAAGAAAGAAAAGAACTGGCACTCTGGAGAACAGGAGGAAACATTGTTGCCAAATTGGAGCATTCACAAAGTCAGATCGTACAAAGAGAATTCTAGTTCATTAATTCAAAGTGGATGCTAAGCACTCTTACAGACGAGTTGTCCAACCGGGGGTCTGAATGTTTGGAATTGGAGGCAGCAGGCCAAATGGTTTCATACTCACTCAGCGGCTGTGCGTGCTAGCACACAGGCTGCCAGTGGCACTCTCCACAGGGCAAAGAACTCCTCAGAGTGCAATTCACTGCCGCCTTTCAATTTGCATGTTATTTAGTTGCCTGCTCATGTGACTTCTTTCAGTCTGCGACATCACATGTCATCGCCCTTTAGACCGAGAAAGGCCTTTGGAACATCCAACAATTATATTACAAAGCATAAATAATAGCTTTAATATGCTTCTCTTCTGTGTGGCTCATTCCTCTGTTTAGTGTTCAATCAATGAGGCATCTGATTGAACTCGCATATAAATTATTCAAAATAAAACTTCTCTACAACAAGATATTTACTGGTTCATTATATTGCCGGAATCAAAGTTAAACCAGAATAGTTGGCTGTTTTTGGACTGCATTAAAAAGAAAAAAGAAATCTAAACAGTTTTCAGTATCAGGAGCCACTGTTGAATTTTGCAATGTTTAATCTTACTGGTTGTTATATAGAAAATGTGTTTTTGACCTTTTAAGACAGACATGCTGTTCAATGTTGAAGTCTAACAAACAAGAGTTTATTGCACTAAAAAGTGATACATGTGAAGCAAAACCACATTTTAAAAAAAACTATTCAATATTAACAATATGAATAATGTCCTCTTCAACTATTCAAATAAGTATTTGTATTGGCACTTGGTTAAGAAACCCATTATTTTTTTTAAATTAACTGAAACTCGGGTACAGGTATCAATTGACACTTTACTAACTTTAAAATGTTTTTGGTAATTAAGCACACCCACAGTTTGACTTAATAAACACTCTTTGGGTCTGTGTTTGAGTAGTTATATTATTTTAATATACAATATAGCTTGTATATAGACATTGATTGTCCACTTAAAGTGTCCTGGTTTCATTTTTAATATTATCTTTGTCTGAAAAGTATGACCATAGATATTTTATACAAGTAAATTAAGTCACTGACAGAATATCCAATGTTTGACTCATACTGGTTATTGAGCGATTTTTTTTTTTTTTTTTACTTGAATGCTTTAGTAGTACTCAGTACTGTATACCTTTTTTAATTAGAAACAAGTAAAAAAGAAGCAATATGTTTGTACTGGAGTACACATTCTCAGTACACTTTAAACCTCTGATAATGACAAAAAAAAACAACACATACTTTTGTTGTGTGTTATGTACAATTTCATTGAAACATCAAGCGGTTAATTAGTATAATAAAGCCACGAAAACAAAAGTAACTCTAAGTGAGCCTGGTTAACTCTTGTAACAGAGGAAGACCAGTGACTAGTAAGATGTAGCTGTTTGGCAAATTGCAGTTCTTACAGAATAGATTATGAAGGGTTGTCATTTCCGTTGAAAAAGAAACTACTTTCAATTGACTACCAATGGCTTGAGGCAGACTGAATAATTTCACACAATTAGCTTTTGTGGAGGCAGAGTGGCGGGAGAGAGAAGAGGAACATGACAGCAACTCTGAGAATGAGAAAAATAAAATAAAATAAAAAAATCTTTGAAACTAGCTAAAGCGAACCTTGTTTATTAAAAAAGAAATGCAGCAATAGAAAAGGAGGTGAATATTTAAAGACTTTGTTAGGTGGTATTTTCTTGACTGTGTTGATGAAAAACATCCCTCCTGTCACGATCAGAAGTGTCTGTTCAGTAATGAGTCATTTTCAACCTTCGATGCCAAAAGATTTCCTCCAAAATATTCTTAAATATCAAAACCAAAGCAAACTCCACCATAACTCATCAAGATCTGGATTTTTTTTTTTTGAAGGAAGCTCCTTGTGTTTTCCATTTGAATCAAACAAAAAAAGAAGACAGAAATGGTACAAATCACACTGTAAAGAAAAGTGATGATGACGATATAAAAAAATAAAAAAATGTAAGTGCAGCTTTTTTATGAAGCACTTCAATGAAACATAATATACAGAAAACACTTCAGCTTTTCTATAATCTGTTTCCATAACTGAAGTTGGGTCGATTAGTCCTTTCATACACCTTGCTTCCTCTTTTCTCCTTACTTGACTTTCATAGCAGAGTTCCCGTCTGCTATTTGTTCAAAGGCTTGTGTATTACATGGGTACAATAAAAAAAGTGAGTGACCTCGGGCTACGGTACATTGATTTTTCAGACTTTACTTCTTGACTGCATAAAAGCTTTCTCATGTATGATATTGAGACAGCAGAAGACGAGCATTTATTATTTACAGTCGGCCATTCAAGTTTGGTGCTGTGGTTACGGCAGGTGCTTGAGCTGGAGTGCTGTCTGCCCAACATTTAAATAGTAAAATTGGATGGAGGATGAATGCATGAAAAAAAACAGCCGATAAAGCACAAATGAAATGTGTCCAATTGTCATATTTTGAGGTGAGATGGCAAACATGCAAGCCTTGATTATAGTACACGCTATTTAAATGAGCTCTCTTTGTTCTGCTGCACTTGGCAGAGCTTTCCTCTTTCCATTTACTGAATCACTTGGCGAAGGAGGTCACAGATCCCACCGGAGTGCAGGCAACAAACCCAATTTGCTGTCAAACTCGTATCTGTCTTTCAAATAGGTGAGACAAAGGGTGTCTTTTTTTGAATTTGCACCTACATAAGCCGTTACCGTCTCACTAAGGAGTCAAAACAAGTTTGATAAAAACCAGGAAATTGCATAGCTTTAACTCTCAAACCACGTATTCAATTTTTTTTGCAACACCTGTTAGTTTGTCTCTTCAGGTGCTGCTGTTTGATCAAAATAAGTTTTTCATGATTTTCTTGTCTTCTGCCAGGTGCAGCGTTGACTTGTGACTGAACCCAGAGCTCACCGGAGACATTGTTCGGCTTTAATGGAAGTCTGCACTCTGCTCACAATCCATGTCACCAGGTCACTGGAGTTTAAAAATAAGGTTGCAGCAGGGGCTTATTTTCATTCTTGGTTGATCTGTCGCTTTCCTTGTTCATTTATTGTACTATTATTTTCAGGTTTATAAGAAAAAATGACATTTTGTACAATTTTGATGTCCTAAACACATAAATTGGCCCTTTTTTTTTTTTTTACTTTATCTTTATAACTGCTTAAGTAAATAAATCAAACCAAGTTTATATGAATGTAAAAGTTACATGCTGAACAAATCTGGCAGGACCCGGTGTAGTCTGTAACAGCCATTACGGATGGTAGAATTTCAATTTGTTTCCAGGTGGTGCAGTGGTTACAGCCTCACATTGAGGTTGTTGTGGGTTCAAATACTGGTCAGGCCATTTCTGTGTGGAGTTTGCATGTCCGCCCCATGTGTGCGGGTTCTAGTCCAAATACATGTATGTGAGGTTAATGTGTGAACCTGAATCCACAAGTGGGAATGTGAGCGTGTGTGGTCGTCTCTGTGATGAACTGTGCAGGGTGTCTTCTCACCCATGGTAACTGGGAATCGGTTCCAGCGCCCTGCTGTACTGAACAGGGTTTAAGCAGTGAAGAAGATGGATGGATGGAATTTGTCTCCGTCACTCATCCATCTTTTCTTTTCCCCTGCTCAGGCCACATGGGGTCTTGGAGAGCGTCTTTCTAAATCTATTCTAAAAATGCTTCATTAAAATAATATTTCTTCACTTATTTCACTCAGGATTTCTTCTCAAACATCAAACTAAGAAAAAACATGGTTGGAAAAGGTATTCCCCTGACTCCCAGATTATTCTTGCTTGAATGATTTCAGGAACGTATAAACACATTTTTTTCCTCACTGGGTCGCTTCTGTATATTATTACTTAGTAATTTTAAGCAAACAAAGAGCAAACAAGTAAGAAAAGGCAGAAAATGTTTCCAAAATAGCAAGAATTTTGTAATAAATCACTCGAGCGATCTCATAAAAACAACAGCAAAAAAAAAAAAAAAAGAATTACAGAACCATGAAATTTCCATTTCTGCTTACATAGTTTATAAACAAGTATTCTAAGGTAAGGATGCCAACAAACAATATTTAACATCGGTTCACTGTGAATTATGATTATTTCCCATCTTCATACAGTGTTTGTGGCGCATCGTTACAGTGAAAGGCTGAGCTGGAGACAGGAAATGAACAGAGTTGAACTCAAATGAACTCACTTTGAAGAAGAGCTTTTTATCTTTTCAGAGTTCTTCTTGCTTTAGGTAACAAACAGGCACAGATTCGCAAATAAATCATAAAGGCAGAGTGAAGAAAAAAAAACCAAAAAACAACGGCGCTGCAGACAAATGACACTCATTCACAACACTGAGTAAATTTATCACAGATGTTTGGGAATTTATAGTGAAGTGCTAAAAAGCAAAGACTAAAATGAATTGATAAACTGTCTTGTGGAACTTATAAATAACTTCTGACGCGGAGATTTACTAAACTGTTACCCGTCTGTTTGTGCGCCGCCCAGCTACATGCCTCATCTGTTCGCAGAGTGTTTTTGAGGATATTGAAGGAGTTTTATACTGTACATGAGACAACAACGAGATTTTCTCCAGTCTCAGAATTCTTCACTTGTCAGATTTGCTTTCGAAGTTTTGTCGCCATAAACCCACGACCCACCATCAGAGTGTAGCGTTCCCTCATTCGAGTGCTATTTTATTTTCACCAAAAATTGCGTTTTCCTGTTATTTGCATAATCAAGAACTCGTGTCTTTTGTTGATAAAATAGTTTGTGAAGGTTAAAACCACCTAGTTTCTATTTTGGCGACGCCACTCTGCCTGAATGGTCCTTACCGCAGGTTTCATAAGCCCTTCTGGATAAAATGTTTCAAAACGTTTAATAGCCTGCGCTTCTGCTTGGGGTTATTTGTTTTTTGTCGAAAAACATGTTGTTGTTGTCTTTTTGCGGTGATAGTGGCAGTTCTGGAAGAGACAAGCCTGTATTTTAATATGACCTTCTGTTCTGGAAACGCGTCTTCGTGCTTATAAAAACTTTAAACCGTATCTGAGCAGCTGCTGAAGGCCTCGTCCCTGGTGGCTTTGCTCTTCATGTCGCTGCTGTAAAATAGAAGTGTACTAAAACGTGACACCACACCCATGCTGAGCAGATGGGCAACTTTGGCGTGAAGCTTTCATTTTTTGCAGCAAACATTAACGTTTAGTAATAACTGTATCCGATACTGTACTCGAAGTATAAAGTACTAAGTTATATTAAAGTTTAGCAGCTGTGCAAAGTAATGAAAAAGGAACCTATCCATCCTTCTTCTGTGATCACGTCATCCACCAGGAAGGCTCCGGCCTCGCCAAAGCAGCACGGAGCGAAAGGCAGGGTCCACCGTGCGCAGGTCAGAAACCCATCAAAAGACTAACACACAATTGCTTACAGGCAATTTAAGCCCACCAGTTAACCTAACCAGCATGTCTGTGGACCGTGGGAGAAAGCCAGAGTGCAGACAAGCCATGTGGGCTGAGGGAGGGCATAAAAAAAACACCCAAAAAAATGAAGAAAAAAAAAAGTTGCTGTTTTTTTCAGTGTCAAGATGAAATCTGTAGCGAGCGGAATATAAAAGTCTTAAAAGCATAAAGGTAACAGGCGGGTGCAGAATTACATGTGGAACCATCCACCCACCTTCCACGTGGAGAGTAAGAACCTTTTCACCATTAACACCAAAAATATGTCAATGTGAATTTCCTTTGGAAATGTGGCTGCAACCAGAGTTTGGCAAGTTAGTTTAAGAATACAGGCCAAACGTGGTCCTTCAGTTATTAGAGTGAGTTTTACACTGGATGTCTGAGGGATGACTCATTGAATTTTATATTACACTTATAAGTTTAATCACTATGGCAGGGAGATGGAGCAGGTGGGGTGCGATGTGACCGGAGGTAGGATAGACCCCCCACTTTGGCGAATCAAAAGCCTTACAAGGACCTTTGCTGTGATGAAACAGTTAACCACTGCTGCAACATGCCGCCCTCCGCCGACTATCTTTATCACATTGTCTAAGTTATGGATGATGAAATTGGACCATTTATGGGCACAAACCTAATTGCATATATCAAGGAAGGATACGGTGATATGGCAAAATGCAAAGTCAGGATTATCACATAACTGTCATCCAGATGATTTTGGTGAGCTAGCGCTTTGTGTTGTTCCTCTTTGTTTCACGCTGCTATTACGAAAGAGTATGTGGTGAATCTGACAAATCACCTCCTCCACTTTATCGGGTCCAACTTTTTGCAGTTGGCTTATAATCAAAATGCGCCCACAGTGGTACTGAGCTGAACTTTGCAGCTATATCCATGATGTTAGTGTCAATAAAGCCTCATCAAAATGTGGCCAGTTGAATATTACTGTGGGCATTAAGCCCTGAAATATAAACACTCAGTTCCAGGGAAATATTAAACCACAGAAGAAAAAGAGGCTCTACATGAAAGCATCTGCAATATCCAAACGTCAATGGTGGGAAACAACATGCAAGTCGTGATGAAAAGCGCTGGTAGTGAAATAATGAAAAATTAGTGTCATTCAGCTATCTCGTATATGGATCAATGGAAACTATTTTAATGATCGTGCAAAATAATTGCAGCTCGAATAACTGCATTCAGATGAGTATGTAATAAATGTGAGGGGCCTATACACAGCCGGAGAGCTGCCTCTAAACTGTACTTCAGAGACACTCTGACTCATTTCTGTCAATCTGCCCTGTGTATAGCTGTCTAGAGCTCCTCTATTTGTATATTAACACAGCTCACCTTTGTCTCTCCATGTATCCGCCTGTGCATAAGTCAACTTTCTGTCTGTCTTTTTGCCCACAGCTCATTGGGTCGCCTTGAAAATGTTAAAAATGAGTATCAGTCAGTGAGTTAGTCAGTGACCGACAGTCACTCTTCTTTGCGACGCGACCTTTGTGTCTATTAAAAGTAGCTTGAAATACAAAATATAAAAATAAAAGTGGAGCAAAATGCTCAAGTTGTGTGTCTGTGTGTCTGTGTGTCTGTGTGTGTGGTGGGTGGTTGTGTGCGTATGTGAAATCACACCTCGGGCTATTTGATTCATCCGAGGGGCCGTTCTATGAAATCACTGAGCAATGTGCATCATTAGATGATGTATAGCCTGGTCTTGTAAATACCATGTTAAAAGGAAAAAAACAAACCTTAAAAAAAAAAAAGGACAACCGTAACACTGGCTCTCTGATGGCAAACTTTATTTAGAGATATTTTGAGCTATAACTGCTGATAGTGTACACGGTGCAGACAAATCTCAAATCTCTGCTGACATAAGGTGACACCCGATGACGCAAGGCGCAGCAATGAAAGGAAGAGGCAAACTTTGTAAAAGTGCAAAGGCTGAACCTGTACCCAATGAATTCTGGGTAACTAGACCTCGACTACCAGGACTTGCAAAGATAAGTCAATCATTATCAAATTCACAGTAATTGGAGAAGAGTGTTATGCACAGCAAGTACAATACTGTAAATCATGCTGCAACTTATATAGCTGCGGTTAAAATGAACTGTTTTTATTGTTTTCACGGTCAATGGTGTGGAAAGAAGATAAAACGCTGCTGTATGCCTGTAGTCGATAGGATACTGCAATTAATTATAGCCCACATTTTAGAGGAAAAGTTTGTCTAGAGTTTGATGGATTTGCATATCTTGCTCGGATCACATGTTTATTGTTGGTTTTCCACTCATACCCGTGTACATGTGCAATGTAGATAGACTTTATTTTTTTATAGTCGTACTTTTATACAAATATAAAATGTAATATATGCTTACTGTATGGCAATAAATGTCTTGATATATATATATTAGTACTGTATGAAAGTACAGCCACTTTGTTTTATGAACTAATATCAAAAAGTACTTTGTGCAATGAGACATACCCATCATATTTATGGAGGCATATTCGGCTTAAGTATATCAAATCATGTCATTTTACTTTTGTAAGTCGTGCTTCATGTTGAATTTGATGATAAAAAAAAGCACAATAACTCAAAAACAACTTAAAAGAGCAAAACATCGTCCTTTGTATGAATAAAAGCACAAAAGAGGCTTCACTAATGTGGCTGCACATTGTTTTCATGCACCTACTTCAAAGAGTTAGGGTTCATCGAGTACTTTGCAGTTTAGTACTCTTTTAATATTGCGCGTGCGTGGCGTCGTGCGCGCAAGACACTGCTGGAGATCAAAGTAAACAATGAACAACACATTTTCTTTAAGACGCTTAATGATTCCAGCCGGCTCAGAGTTTAGGGTACAGTATTTTTCCTTCAGTTTATTCGTTAGTTCAAAGATGGAGTCGGGGTAAGAAATAGCTGATGCACAGTGTAACATATTTTATGTTTCAATATCTTTGTCCATGCAGGCCAATTAAAAGAAATATTTGGGATTATAACACAACCCCATTCATGCCTGTGCGCGGCACATGATAACATGATAGTAAGAAAGTAAACATAAGTTGGATTTAGGGCATTTACAACTCAGTCAAGTGAATCTATAATGACAAATTGCTACATCATGGGGGAAAAATAACTTTGATGTGATTTGATGAGACAAAGATTATGATGAAGTGAAAGACTCAGTGAACCAGGACACACTTGGTGGCTGTGGGCATCCGTCCTTATGGACAGCTAAAAGAGCACGATGAGGAAAATATGCTTAGGAAATATATTTTTGCTGAGCAGCGCAGACTCATGACCACAGAAATAAGAACCCGCCCTTCTCTTTTCTTTTCTTTTTTTTTTTAAATGCAGACTCGAAACACAGCACTGATGATGTTCTATTTACCACTTGTAAAATATAATGGAGCACATTTGCTGTATCTTCCCCTTGTGTGCTGGAAGTCCAGTAGGAAATTGGTACACTTTGCCATTCAGAGCAACACGCCTAATTTAATGCACGCTGAGCGAACAGGGCACGATGAAAACATGCTGGAGATGGAACTGGTCTCATCTCAGGTTGGATTAAGTCCTGCTGGTACAGTAAATGACTACATTTAATGAGGGGAGAATCCACAACCCATTTGCCTGCCATGTGCTGGTGCACATTATTAACATAAAAATCCAGGAGCACACCCCAGAGTTTAATATGTCCAGGATTATATGCACATATTGTTGTCTCTCTCTCTCTCTCTCTCTCTCTCTCTCTCTCTCTCTCTCTCTCTCTATTTCTGTCTCTACTTACTATCAGCATCTCTTCTATTCCTTATGGTGGGCATGTAAACAGTCTCTTGCATGTTGCAGTGATGAAAAGAGCCTCCCATAGAGATGGCTTTCAGTCCAACTCTGACATTTCTATTTGTTCAGAACATTGCCGTTTGCTTTGCTTGAGATGTTGGATTACAGCCTGGTCATGTTTCTGTTACAGACTTAAGCGCTTGACCTTTAATACGAATCTGCTCTGTTTATTTGCTGGCTGATGTTTATTTAGGTTGGATAGATCTTGACGGGCCGTTTTGTTTCCCCTGGGGGTTTAAAAAAAATAAATAAATAAATAAAGCCCCTTGTACCTCCAGTCTAGCCAAAAGATTAACTTGATTCAGGGTCTTAGCGCCATTAGGAAGGTTGAAACATTTCAGATGACTCAAATTGTTTTGGGGAACGAAACAAAAAGTGTTAATTTGGTATAAAGAATAATGTTTAACCAGCAGACGGTTCTCACATTTTTGTGAAAAATGTAGCTGCCTTTATTTAAAAATGTAAAAAAAACTGTTTAAAATTCTTTCCAATTCAAACTCCTGTTTATAATAAAGAACTAATGAAACCTCGTGTCTCCACCAGGACATTGGGGTTGACTGAGGGATTACTTCTTATTCCACAAATCAGTTTTGGAGGTTGTTACTCTGTGTAAACATTTAAAAAAAAAAAAAAAAAAGATTAAAGATCCACCAAATCTTGTTTTTGTTTAGTTTTTTTCATTTTTGAATCTGTTTTGTACCATTTTTACCTGATTACAGTAAAACAGTCTGTGATGTTGTCACTCTTGAAATGTGCCTTATAAATCCATTTCTGGTTCATTCATTCATTCATTTATAGTGAGTATGTCTCTGGTTAAAGTATGGGTTGGACTCAGGGGTCCTTGCATGTTTGGGCTTTCTCCTACATTCCCAAAACATGTATTTGAAGCTAATTGGTGACTAAAAATGCTCATAATCCGTGTGTGTGTGTGTGTGTGTGTGTGTGTGTGTGTGTGTGTGTGTGTGTGTGTGTGTGTGTGTGTGTGTGTGTGTGTGTGTGTGTGTGTGTGTGTGTGTGTGTGTGTGTGTGTGTGTGTTCAGTGATACTGCTTTCTCTTATTGTCAGTTAGAATCAGCTTCAGCTCCTCATAACCCCGAGTTAAACAAAGCAGTGTAGAAGACAGACGGACAAATCTTGTGTCCGTAATTACAATTTCAAGATGTTGACACAACACAGAAACTGAAGCGGACTGAATAATATCTGATAAATAAAATTTCCTCCTCCTGCATATCAGTTTTTTATTTTTGTTGGTATGTCAAAACAAAGTATACAAAGAAAAATAAAAAATGAATATGTCAAACAACAGTTACTGTACAAACATCTGACTGCAAAAAGCTTTTTCCAAACTCAATCTAAACTTTTTGATTGATAATTTTAAAATAATTCTTCTGGATTTCATTTGGTTGGATAAACTGCTGTAAATGTCCTGAGTGACATGTCAATCACTGGCCACCGCCCTCAGCAGCTCTGTAGTTTAGGTTAACTATCGATAGGATGGATTAGTGTAAATAGTTTCCCCAAGCTGCTCAATAATGCAACTAAGGAATTTTTAAAGTACAGCTGTATTGTGGCAAGCTCCCGAATCTTGCCCTGGTCGTTGGGTATGTTGGGTGGGTATGTTTAGTTTTTTCCTCGGTTTTTTTGTCTCCCTTGTGGCCAGTTTGAGTCCATTAATGGCTGATTGCTGACCATGTGGAGAGCTATTGGCTATGGCAGACTGAAGACAGCCAATCAGCTTTCAAACTTCCAGACAGAAGAGTTCAGCAGGGATGGCTCTTTTGGTTGGGTAAGTTTGGGGTATCCTTTACATTTTGCACCACATAGGTTGTCTGATATTAAATACATTATTTTATTGGTTGGTGCCCTGTTTTCTTAGATGCCAGGTTAGCAGTTTTCTTTTGTCCTTTTATTTCTACAGCAGACAGTCTGGAGCGCTATATTGTTTTTTCATTCAGTAGGCACTCTGCTAGATCCCTCCCTCCCCCGCATTGTTTGAGAACCTTTTTGTATTCATTTGTTTTGAATTTGTGCGCCGCATTACATTTTCTGTTGAGACACAATAAACCTTGAGTTGTTTCCTTTTCTCTCACAACCACTTTGCTTTGTCTCAACTCATTGATTGATTTGTGTCCCTGTTTTCAACAAGGGAACGGAACATTAAATTCTCCCTTTAATACATTGTCTTTGTGGATCTAGTAGCTAATGTTGTGCCCGCCATCACCTTGGAAGTATCCCGCACTGAATGTTATGTACAAACAATTTGATTTGAAACTTCAAGTATATGTAGAAAACAGTGTCCGAAAAATGCCCACCTGTAAACAAACAACAACCTCAAATGAAAATCCCCGAATCCAGAAGTGAAGGATACAGTGAATAACCTTTTTATCCTCCTTTGTGCGAACTCCCTGTTCTGATAGATTAGGCATGGTAGAGTAACTGATACCTGGCAAAATGAAGAGCAAGTTGGAATTCAGCGGTCAATAAACACACTGTGCACGTCGGCTCATTATTAACCCGAAAAACAGAGAGATTTTTATATCGGCACCAAAATGAAACCGATATTAAGTGGCATGATGCATTCTGCTGTGTTGTCTTAAACAGTGATCCAGCTTCCTGGAGTGGAGATGTAATGAAACCACAATGTGTAAGTCATTGGTGTCCGTGTGTGTGTTTCCCACTGACGCTGCTCACCTTTTCACACAGGCATAGTTTTGCCTCTAAAGCCTGTGCGGCGGCTGAAGAATGCTGGTTGAGAGGCACAACCGAGGTGGCAAAACTTCAACCCCCTGCTTCCACCTTTTGTACTATTAATAAAGACAACAGACGGAATAAAGGCACAGCAGCTACAAGACAAACAGCGGCATAACAGGAGCTATTGTCTCACTTATTTGTCCACAAATTAAGTCGGCTTTAACAAGGTGAAGCAAAGCAAAGCAGCGAGGCACATCTGTGTCACAGCTGGATACGTGTGGTCTCTTTTATTTGCTCTGCTTTGTGGTTAAAAGTTCATTAAATGAGAAAGGAGCGAAAGCCTGGAAAAAAAGAAACTTGTGCGTTTACAAATTCCAGGTACCACTACCCACAGTGTAAAACATTAGGCTTTGATGGCATTCCTACGTTATCTGTCCTGCCTGTCTGTTTACTTCCCACAGCATCTATTAGTTTCCATTGATCTGAGTGAACAACAAAATAAGCATTGCTTAATATACCTTTTGTAATCATCAGCCGAACAACTGTTTTTATATTTTGCTATTACATGATACAGTGTTTTTAAATTCATTACATTCCCTGCAACTAATAAAAGAAAATACATCATAATTTGGCATTCACTGTGATAAAATGGCCTCATATGAGCTCTGCTCTTTTCCTAATGTGCCCGTAGGAGGCTTTATAATTATCTCTGGTGTTTATCTAAGCTGGGTGTATTTCTTGGTCCTAGACAAACTTTATGCGGAATGCCTTAAAGTAATTCGGGTTTGCTTGATAAATACGTGGACAAATCCCAGGCTACAGACATGTCTGAAAGTCGTGAAAAAAAACTGAATTATCCTTTAATTAATCTTTAAATTACTCTAATCCCGATTGGGATCGGGATAAGTCTACATGTGCCGTGAAGCTCGCAGAGAGAAGCGAGAGGTCAGTGAATCTTCATGGGTGACAATTTTCTCGTGAGTGAGTTCAAACCCATCACAGTTGAATAGTTGTCTTTGTTGACGTCGTCTGATTGTGGTTTTGTTCATTGAGTTTGGTCGACGAGCGCATCAGGTCCGAGAGCATCTGTTTAAACATCCAGTTGACACATAGACACAGGGACTTGACAAATGTCTTTATGGGTCCCTGAAGAGGGATCACTCTGACCTGTGGTCGCCACGACGCTGCATCTCCCTGGGTGTAGAGCAAACATTCAACATTTATTGTGGCATTTTGATTTATTCTCTTTTTGCATCCCTTTTCCCCACAGACTTTACTCTGCCTGGAGTTCAATTTGATTGTAATTCAATGATACTTTTTTTTTCAGTTCGAAAAGCACCTCCTGGGATGTTGATTCAAAAAAAAAATCCATTCAACGACTGCAGAGTGCGAGTGCGAACAAGGAGGTGTTCTCAAAACCCAGAGGGTGAGGATCCCCAATGGTGTGAAAGGTTAACTTAATTTTTTTTTTCTTCTTTTTTTGAATGTTCATTGGTTCAGTACCTGTTTCTCTAGGACTGTTCAAACAATTTCAACAGTGACCCCGATCTGAACAGACACACTTGAAGGAAACCAAAATAAAAAACAAGAGATGGAAAAAAAAAAGATCTGAAAAAACAAAAATACTTTAATTCCAGTACGTACAGGTACTTGTGGCAGTGTACTTATATCAGACAGGCTACAGATACTTTTCCTTCTTGTGGCTCAAAGGAGACTTTAGACTTTATAGTTTGCCAAGTGTTTTTTTTTTTTTCTTTTCCCATTTGAATTAGCTGGAGGTATTTCTGTGCATGGTAATAGACTGATGGTTATAAGGCCTGAGATCCTTCTGAAAAGAAGAAAAGTGAGTTTTTGTTCATTTTTTTTTAACGGTATATATCATGTGTTAGTGCTTCACTATCCTGACGCCGTCTCCAGCTAAGCTCACCATTTACAATATGCTCCATTCGTCCTCCCACTGAACACCATCACGTTCTGTTAACGAGTTTTTGCACAAGAGCGGCACTTTATCAAACAGTCACCCCGGCACATCCAAGACAACACACATCCTCACACTGCTGGGAAACTGAATACGCTCCTCTGTGTGGAGGAGTTTTCCCCCGAGAACACATAGCCGTATAGTGCAGGCAAAAGCCATTGACTGTGGATTGTGATCTGATACTCAATACAACCAGTGTGGGCAGAGCATGTCTGATAAGCCTGAATACATCATAAAGCCAAGTGAAGAGCTCGAATTAAACCAAAGGCTCTTTGGATTAAATTTTTTCTTTATTTTTCATCCAGCTAAATAGCATGACTTAAGTATAAAAGGGAAAGATTGTGTAAATAATTGATCAGGCTGTAGATGGGAGTGCATTAGAAGTAAATTAAAGCGCCACAGTCATGTAAACATTATTCTTCAAAGCTCCCACCAAACATGTTCTCTGCTTTGTCTCCGAATCTGTCTGTCAGTTTGTCTCTCCCCCCCACTTTCCTCTCGCTCCTCCCTTACCTCCTCTCTGCGCCAACTCTCTCTAATACACTGCAGCAGTTGTAACTCTTACATCACCCCCCCCTTCTTATCATTTTTGGAGGTCGGTGGAGAATATTGAGTAGTCACTTACCCTCATATTGACATGACTGTAGAGAAAGCACACAATATTTGATCCGTTTCTTTTCTTTTTTTTTTTTTTTTTTCCATCCCCCACCCCTCACTATCGCCTGGCTTCTTTCATGCCGAGGCGCGGGTGTGTGCGTCTGGAACTGGAGGAAGAGGAGGCGCTCCTCTGACACACGTGAAGGCATTGAGAAAGCTTGATTCCACCTTGACTTATTTCCTTTGCATCCTTCACTCTGACTGCTCAATGATGTGCAATTTTCACACACAGCAACCGTCTTGAGTCATCAGGAGACATTTCTGCAGTGGAGACTGGTGTGTCTAGAATTCACAATACCATCATGCCTCACACACATTGATTTTTCTTCAATGCAGTGAGTCAATGTTATTGACTCGGAAAGAAAGACGGAGGAAAGAAAAGGATGTGAATATTCCAACATCTGTCATACTACACTGAAATGCTCACCAATACCCGTGTCATCTCATAAGAAACACGCTGGACCGTGGCCTGTATAGGAATATATTGTCATATGAAAGTGTCAGAAGCTATTACAGATAGCAAATGATTGTGGATGGTATGCACATATAAGTTTCATGCTGCACCTTATCATTAGTGATATCATCAAAAATAAGAAAAATGCCCTGTTAGTGTGAAATAATAGGCTCTGGCATTAAAGGCATCCAGACAAATGAGTAAAGCGGACCTTCCCACTGACTCATTTAATTAGATGTTATCATTCTGAGCTCAAAATTATTCATACACTTGGAAATCTCCCGCTTTAGCGCAGCCCACACATGTCATTCTGAGGCACAAAGCCAGGAGCCTAATGTGTGTCGTTCCATCACATTGTACATATTTTCTTGTGTGCTGAAAACCATACGTGGGGGCACATTAAATATGGAAGAAGAGGAGGAAGAAAAAAATAAATAAATAAAAAAAAAATCTCACATCTCTTCCAGTTCTGGCAATTACCTCAACTCCTGGGAAAGGCAAACAGTGTTGACATGTGGCTTCAGAAGCTCCTACATAAACAATGCCACATGTAGGAGGAAAGGTCTCTCACTTATAAATTAATACACGATAGAACGTAAACACTACACGCTCAGATTAAACATGAATCAGTCTGCGGCACTTCATGCACATCACGTGTGATTTGATTTAAAAAGGAAAAGAGGGATTTGTTAAAGGGAGAAGCAGGGCGACCGTTTCAGAGACTCGTGTTTAACTTTCAAAGACAGATTGCAAAAAATAAATGATAAAGAAACTTAAAATACAGACTTGTGTAACTTGTCTCTAAATTTGAAGGTTCTTTAAAACGAGTAATAATAAAAAAGAAAAAGTGGCAAAGCTGTGACGTGAAAAAAACCTTCACACCCAAGAATTTATTTGTTGGATATTTGCAGAATCCTTTAATGAAGCCAGGTGCTTTGTGTTTTTTGTTGTTGATGAAGATAAAAAAAAAGTCTAATCTGTTTGCTGTTTATTCATCTCACAATCCCACAGCTTGGTAAAATGAGTGGGCTTAAAGTAATGTGATAATGTGTCAATCTCCTTTTCACTGGCAGGTAAGCAGTTGTTTGGAGCCGTTTTTATTTTTTTTATCAATCAGAGGCCGTGAAAATCACCATCAATTAGTTTAAAGTTTTTTCCAGGTTTTATTTAAGTGTTTTTCATCTATATACAAGGGAATCCAACCTGCTGTTAATGGTTTTTGCCGTGATACCGTTCCCACCAGCAGGTGTGTATGGTCGCCTTTAATCTTTTTCAGAACTGTTTTTATTCACATAATCTCAACCTTTAAAACATTTTATTCCAATAACCATTTCAAACATTTATTCTAGTTAATGAGCTTCTGGTTCTTCCGTCTCCTTTTCAAACATGTTCAATTTTCATTGTCACTGTATTCATTGTACTCAATATTTTTGCTTTAATTCGAAATAAAATAAGATGAATTATTGAACATCCTCATTGAACTTCTTTACCAAGCTTTTCCCGACATAAATGTGTCTGGATGGATTCTCTCTTGGCTTCTTTTTTTTTTTTTTTTTTTCCCCTGAAAGTTCACGTGGTATACGTGCGTGACGGATAACAATGTTATGCCTCATATTCAAGTACGATATTATGACCTCTAATTCAGTGAAAAATTACATTTTGGAAACTTAATCTGCAAATTTAGGAAACCCATCTCCCAGAGTGTAGCAGGTAATAAACTGTAATTGTGATAGAAATGGTTTGTAGGACTCCGAAATTACATCTTAACATATTTATAGCGATTTTTCTCGGGGTATCATATTTTAGACCAAATATTTTCAGCGGTGTGTCTATAAAACATTTGGCCAAACCTATCAGGATTAAAGAATAAAAACTAACATTTTACTTCAATCAAGCTCAGGCCCTTCGACTCTTTTGCTTCTTTGCAAAATAAGTTTTCATGAATTGGGGAAGGCATGATGTGGCTTAACGTGCTGAAATTGGCTGAGGTTGGCGGGGTTACCTTGCAGCTGGAGCAGACTGGTGGCCTGTGGGTTGGAGGGGCAATACATTTATTAAAGACTAATTTCCCAGCAGTTCGCAATCTTTTATGGCACTTTTACTTTTCTCTTAAAGGAGAATATGTGGATATAACTTTTAATCTTTCCTGATCAGCCGAGCCGCCCCGCAATCCTTTCATGTACCCTCTGGGAAAGAAGTACTGCTGCTTGGGAATCACTATCACTTGTATTTGCATTGCTCTGCATCCACGCAGTAATCAGTAATATCCCCTTTTACCCCCTTTCGGCGATCTATCATCTGATACGTTCTGGATCATGTTCAATTCGCTCCCCCACTGTATTGATGGTCCACCAGATTTGCCTCTCACAGCGTCAGCTGAGGTGATGCATATTGAAAAGCTTAGCACCGCTGTTGACATCGGGGCTCTGTCATATGATCTCCTTAGGTTCAGCAAGGCGGCGAACTCCGTTTTGGGATCTGCAAAATAAATCCTACAAATGGAATATTCGCTCAGGAGGGTGCTGAGTTCCTAGTTTATGAGGGAGTCAGTAATCCTATAAAGACTGGATTTGCCTTTCTTTATGAGGCTCAGTATTGTATGAGATGGTTTGGGCTTACCAGCTGTCTAACAAGGACAAATAATTGACAAAAAACAGGGGCCTGATAACTGATTGAGGGGAATCAAAGACAAACAGCTTTTGCTATGATCGTGCCCCTCCGCTCTCCTCGCTCTGGAAGAGGCTGTGCACCGTACAGCACCTGAGGGAATAATGGTAGATTCAGGCTAATTCTCACTACTCTGTTTACTTGTATTTTTTTTTTTCCCTCTGCTCTGTTGCCGTAGCATTTTCATGCTCCCTTGCACTTCGTAACATCCTCCTATCACTGCAGCTCTTTATTGTGCACAACTGGATTGCTGTACATCCAATAAACTCCAACAGATTCCGGACTGCACAATACACAACCGTTGACATTGAGCAAGGTCAGTCTGGATTTGTGAGCAGCGGCATGAGTTTAAGACACAAGGCAGTCACAACTCCTCGCTGCAGTGCTGCTACAAGTCCCTCGAATGCTTGTTTACAAAGAAAAAGCATAACATTCACTACATTTTTCCGTGTGTTGACAGCACACAAACCCACTAGAGCTGGAACGGACTGCAGGAAAACGAAATAGATGTTGACTGTAGATTTGTTTGGGTAGAAAATTATGATTGTGTAGCCAGCTTGCGCGACATATTTGCACACGAGCAGAGTGTAACACACCCAGTGAGTTTACTGTGAGCTGAACTGATCTGAACACACCACCAACAGTGAGGTGCATTTGCTCACATTTTTATAGAAGTCGTTAATTTAATCTGTCCACGTCTTTATGCTGTTCCTGCAATGTCACAAACATGACCAGCCTGACTCTACAGATGTAGATCTGTGCCTGTTGTCGCAGGAATCCTGCTCTCCACAATGCATTTGTGTCACAAGTAAACTTGTAACTTAATATGTCTTCACCATGCTCCACCAGACTTTATTATAATGCGGACTCACTGCTTTGTATTTCGCAAGCATCATTTCTTCTATCCTCAATAACCTTTTTCTGCTCTCCAGCTGCAACTGCAATTATTAGACGCTGAAAAACAAACACACACCGTCATTTGGGGGTTTATCACATTGCAACCTGCCTCTATTTTTATGCATTTTGCTCCCAGCTTCTTTTAATCAGCATAGCCATGTGTCCATCATGGCAAAGCGACAATGAAACCAGGATATTAACATATTCGCCTCTGCTCTGCACATCATGACAGCTTAAAGGAATTACTTTTTTCACAGACAGGCAAATAAGGGCATATTTTTTTTTTTTTAGGTTTATATTTGTCCTTGATCACAGGAGTTGAGTAAATTGAAGGTTTTGGTCACGCATGATCTAAATTGATAGGTGTTGAATTTTGTGAGGTTTCTTTTCTTTTTCTTTAAGAGCATCAACATTACTCTGCTCGCTGGAAAGATGAAACCGTTTTCAATTTCCAAGTTGACAACCTCCTCATGAAAGCTGTGCCTTCTTAATGGCTACAAAAGGTTGTAATCAAATCTTTTGACATCTGTTAGTACCAAGAGTGATCCGATGACAAGATTCAGTGTACCACAAAAATATTTCTGAAATCATGTTAAAGCACTGTGACAGTATGCTTCTGGAATACATTCCTTCTCTGTCTGTTTATCACATAGAATCATTCAAGTCAAGGCCGTGCATCGTGTCCAATGGTCTAAAGTAAAATTTGTTGAGTGCTCTCATGGCATTGAGCGTACATGTGACCGGCGTCGACAAACACCAGCCACACACAAGTTTAGGTCTTCTCCAAGAGTACCAAGAGTTTATGAACACCTGTATTGGACAATTTTTCAGATGCTTTTGGGGTCACTTATAAAACCCTGTGCTCTTATCACAATATTCAGAGTCGCTTCACAAGACCTGCATATCAATCACCAAGCAAACCATCGCTTTTAGCTCACAACCTTCAAACGGTGGATCAAAGACCTTATGTACCACTTGGCATTAAAGAAGACTTGCTACACGACACAAGGGTGTGCTCAGAAATGTACTGTTTCATGGCAACCTTTTTCAAGTTATATAGACAAAAAATGGACGCTACCAATGGTAGTTCTGTGATAATGATCCCATGCTACTGATTGCATTCTTAGGATATAGAACTGTATTGTGTTCCTCTTTGGTTTGTGTGTTTACTTATTGTTCGTCGCCCCATTCCACTTCCTTACATTATATTTCTTTTTTGTTCTCTTGAAAATATCCTGACATTTTGTCAAATCAGGTTTTTCTGTAATTATATAAGTAATTATTTATAGAATGATGGTTTGATTAATGAATCATACAGTAACAATGCAGGATGGAGCTTTGTTGGAGCAAAACAATGGGGTTGGGGGAGGATTTATCCAATATGTTTGTAAGTACTGCATTTTGTATGTTTTCTCCAAAAATGTGTTCAAAAGATTTTGAGCAAAAAACAGTTTGGGATCATTTCAAACAAAGAGGCACTGGACGTGATAGAGAGAACTATTCTTTGTATCGATGAATCTGCCCAAGTTAAAGCACAAGCAACGCTCCTACGGCTTAAAGTTGATCAGATAGAGGTGCTATTCTTTCTCCCCTATAAAAACCTTCCCTGGATGTCAGCACCAGCAGAACGACCCCATCTTATGGGAATGAAAACATGAAAAAGCAATTTTAGTATGTGAAAGTACCCCTTCTCGTAGAAAGTGTGTTACACTGGAGACAACAAAGACTCAGACAAACTTCAAGAACCGACTGACCGTAGACTTTTCTTTCCGGTCCTCCCAGCATTCGGTACCGCAATTGTCAGGAAATGTTCCCCACAAGTTCGCCTCGTGGCAGACTATGTCCATCGCAAGTGTTGTAATTGATGTACATAAGTAGTTCTGATTTCATTAGGTTGTTGTTGAGATTTTAATGATGTATAATTGATGACCTGTGTAGTTTAGCATCATTATTGTGCCGAACCTCAACAATTTAGAGCAACAACAGTGAATATGCTTTTACCATTTTCAAAGCTCATCGATAAATTACTCATGCTTGTCTGCTCGGGAAAAAAAAAAAAAGAGTTTTCCCCGCTGTGCTCAGACTTTTAAATGCATAATTTTTACTGATGATTTCAGATTTATTGAATATTTGTTCAGTTTCCCACTGAGCCCCCTAATGTGTCTCTTGGTGTCAAAACGATTTAACTGGTAAAGGTTATTCAAACTTTAAAAATCTGTATGTGACAGTAGAATAAACAAAGAACAGCAACCATAAGTCCTTATCAAATAAAGTTGTAAAGCTAATAAATTCAAAGAAATCATAATTAAGACTCGGTGCCTTGAAAGTTAACTTTACAAACTGAAGTGAGTGACAGTGTTACCTCTGTATGACATCGAACTGCTACATGTTAACCCGAGGCCAACCATGACATTGAGCACTTGCCCTTGGCAGGTAACTCCAGGTGTGTGAGTTATTGCTGCTGGTGAAGCCATATCAGATGGCCTGGGAAATAATGGCGCCAACTGACCAAATGCTTATGATCGTGCCTGGGGCTGTTACTTTAGCAGCCACTCTCGAGGGAGGTTGTTAAGGTCCAATCATTTCTCTTTGCTGAGAATATCTTCTAAATAAACAATCAATGGAAAACACAAGAAGTCACCACGCGCAGTAATTTGAAGAATGTATGGAAGATGTTTGTGTGCTCACAGCGATCGTAATCACAGATTAATGAGATGATAAGAGGCATTGTGTGTTTTTTTTTTGTTTTTTTTATGTTATCAAGCTTGCAACAGATTGGAGTAGCAGGATTGAGATAAAGAGTGAGATACAGAAAATTAAACAGAATGCAGCAGCAGACTGTAAATGAATATAGCTTCATAAAGATCTCATTTGTATTTTATGTTTGACTTTGATGGCCCTCTGGCTCCTAAAATATGCACATCAAGTGGGGAACATCTGAATAGCTCATAATGATGTCGAAATTTATGGGCTCCATTGTTTTGACTGGAGAGGTCTTCTTTGGACGGAGCTGCACACATCTCAGTCCAATGCACACAAAAGAACATATCAAGAAGTCAGAGAAATCCTAAGTATCCACTGAAGTTATTGTGTAAAAGTTCTGTATAGGCCAGAAAACCAATCTGCAAGTCATTGTCTGCCGCTTTTTTATCACAAAGAGCCCATATCCAAAGACTCCGGCTTGAATATCTGCCTCACAATGCCTCAAACCGTCAAATTTAACACACAAATGCTTTTCAGCCGCATTGGCGGAATCATCCATTGAGACTGAGAGAAAGTCTAGTTTTTTTTAGGTTTTTTTTTCGCAGAGTTGCTTCTCAATGAGCTCACTTTCAGACGTGAAAAATCTAATGTTAGAAATGAACATGCAAAGTTAGTTGACCTGACATGACAGATATCATGAAGAGAGAATACATGGTTAGATCTGTTTATTCAAATAAGCTCTTAATCATAACGAAAAGATAGAATTACATAACGCTCAATCACTATTTTGCGAATGCACGACTTCGTGCCATGTAAGAAAATAGACACGCTGACATTAACCATTTCTCACGGATTCTCACTGTATTGAAAGCTCCCTTTTCTTCCACCACTCCTGTTAATGCCGGCCTATTTAAGCCCGGGGAGAATTTTAAGTGAAAAACATCCAACTTTATTTTGAGTAGTGCTGGCAATGTGACGGCTGCCACCTCTGTCTCACTTGTGTAACGTGGCATTTTCCGACTAAAAATCAAGAATATATTTCTGAACTATTACCTCACTGAAAGACAGATTGTCAGAATTGAAACAAAGCTTAATGAACCGAAAGCTTTCATTTTCATGCACCCCTGGAGAACAGCTGCTTTCCTACTGAAAAGCTTCCTTTCTTTTCACACCGTTGGCCTGAGCTGCTTTTCTACCAGAGCTATATGTGATGGGTTGAGCAGCGCACAGGTATAAAGAAAGCCGTCTCCTCCAGACAGAGATTCATGTTTTGAAAGTGGAAACTCTACAGGTTCGCACAACCTTGCTTCTATTCAGACCAAATAAAAGAAACCCCCTAGAAAAATACAGTGATTCAGAGGTATCAAATACGTGGTCCCCGGGTCAAAATTAGACGTCCAAAGAGGCCAATCTGGCTCACTTGCTCAAATATTACAAAAAGATTTTCAATCAAAGTCACTTGTGATGCTAAACTTGCGACTGTGAGTCACAATGATTTAATAAGATTGCATAACGCAACACCGAGATATATTATAGCTGAAGAGCAGATTGTGTCTTTTGCTAGCGAATTTACATTAGCCACGAATCCATACTGCGATGGAGAGTTACTGAAAACATGAATGCTGAAGGCTGCGAAAATAACCCTCGCCCGAGGAGTGGCAGGCTTCAGCCGACATTAGTCTGAAGAGCATCACTGTGGCAAAGAGGATTTTAAATACCACTCAGTTAGTTGATGATACAATTTTTTGACAGATGCATTAAATCCATACGTATTCAGATTGTATCTTTAAATTTCTGCCCTGAAACGAGGATAAAAAGCAACAACAAACAAACAAGGCGTCAGTATTTATAGTACAGGAAATATATTGTCCTTGTTACAGCATATATAGGCCAGTGTTTACTGGCCAGGACCATGCGAGGTTAAAATGTGCCGTGCGTGGACACTGAACTAAAACGATTTTGACACCCCAGTTGTAATGTACTATTTACTACTGGGGTGTCAAAATCATTTTAGTGCACACGCTGAGTTTAACTTCAGGATTTTAACTTTGTGAGTACACTGGCAGAGGAGTCACTTTGTCTGATAACGAGTGCGACCCCTCTGACTTAACCTTGGCTCGAGGGAATGCACTATCTACGCTGATTATCCAGGAAATCCTTGAAAAGAAAATCCCAAACACAGCGAACATCTGGCACTGGGTACAATCAAGTCGGCAGTTTCTACATGAGGTTTTTCTCTCTTCACACTGTACAGTAGGTCCGGTCACTCTCTGCATTTCACACTGTCCACACAAATCAGAGCAAAGCACATAAATAGGCCCGTGGCATTGTCTTGTTATGCTAATAAATGCATTATTAGTGTTCAGCTACATGTTTGGGGAAAAAGAACACAGAAAATGCTAGAGGTTAAACAAATGCACGTACGACTTTCACAATGCGGTACTGAAAACCACAGCAGCCAAATGGTATAAAACTGCACTACACTGGCACCGTATTTGTTCATCTCCACTGCCGTCTCTCGGATGCTGGTTTCCTCAAGTCTCAAGCAGAGGCAAACACTTAAAGGTTTCTTATTTGTCTTGATCTACACAAGATATTTTGGGACATTTTAAATGTCAAAAACCATCTCATCGCACAGTAATCTAACAGTCGTTCTCTTGAGCTTTTTGAAGAAAAAGGCAGGCTACACTCTGAACAATCCTCCAGTTCATCACACAAAGAGACAGTCACACTCACATTTACACTGACAGGCCGATTGAGAGTCACCAATTACCCTCATTAAGGCTAGAATGCTACACACTGCACCCTGATCTCGGCGTGAATCCAAGGTGGAGGCAGAATGTTTCCGGTATCACTAATACCGATAGAATATAGTACATTATTTCACATTGCGCTTATATTGTAATATAATCTTGATACCGTTAACATTTTATTTGTTTTCAGAGCCAATAAAAGTTCCACACGTCATTGTTTTTGCAATCTCCCATCCTCAGAGTGAATCTCCAACTCTGACGTGATGGTGGGGTATTTACACATCCACAGTTCATATGACCACAACAGCCAGAAGAAGAAATGGTTCCTGCTGAACTGCAACGAACAAATCTAATAATAGAAGCCATCCTGACATCATTATAAACTGTGATAAAAAACAAAAACAAACAAAATATGACTGACAAGTTATTGAATGGCATAGATATATTTTAGTATGACTGATCCCATAACCACTAATTGGCAGATAAAACCACAGGTTTCTTACAGTCTTGCAGCTTTCTATCTTCATAATAACGTCATAATAATTTCTTACAGTGTATACAGTAACACATAGCCGTGCACTGTGCTCTGAACTTACTGTATGATGTGACTATATCTTTGTGACATATCAAATATAGAGAAATTCCATTTTGAAACACATTTAGACTGAGCATTTCATTACATTACATTCCTTGCTATTTACACGACGTCTTCTTAGAAAAGAAAGAAAAACCTTCTTTTCTATAACCGGGGACCTTTAATCATGAAAAATAGAACTTCACTGTCTGAAGACAAACCAAATCTGGCCTGTGAAAACAGATATATATCTTATGTCAAATCTGATTCTGGTGAGAGGAAATGAAAACCACCCTCGTGTCGAGCAAAGTTCACACTTAAGGCAGATTATCCTCAGCCCTTGGAAACAAGAACTGTCTTTATGGAGAGCGGTGTTCATGAGAGCCCTCTCTTAAATTCCTGGGACGAAGCAGATTGTGGAGGTTTGTTTTGGGTCTCGACGTGTGGTGGTGACCCACTGTGGTCAGCGAGGTGGCGGCCCCGCATTGATGTTCTCCAGACCAGACACAGCTGTGTAAATATTGAGACAAGCCAATCTGAGGCGTGGCCATAAGCCATCGCTGCTACTGCATGGCCTGGCATCAGGTTGTTTGACCAGCGGCTCTATTTTCAAATCTCATGCCTCCATAATTCTCTGCCTTTCATTCTCCAGCCGGCACAGAAGATAGCATCTTGGGAATTATGTTGTTTGCGTGTGTGTGTGTGTGTGTGTGTGTGTGTGTGTGTGTGTGTGTGTGTGTGTGTGTGTGTGTGTGTGTGTGTGTGTGTGTGTGTGTGTGTGTGTGTGTGTGTGTGTGTGTGTTTGTGTGTGTGTGTGTGTGTGCGTGTGTTGTCACATTCATGAGAACACAATCACTCGAGAGCTTCATACTTACACCACAGGATTCCACTACAAAGTAGACTATTTAACTTTGGAGCACCTTTTTTGCATAAATTTGCATGTTAATTACAAACAATGGATTGTCTTTAAATCTCTGTGTAGCTACTTGATGCTTTACAATACAGAGATCATATTAACAACACTTGGGATATGCAAAAACAAGAATGTTGACACAGAAAATCTTCCAATTCATGCATTAATTAGCTTAATGAATGTGCTTGTTATCATAACTGGATACGTTTAATATATCATGGTGATTATGGCAGAACAGTAGGCAGCTGAAGAGCCTCTGTCTTTTTTTTTTTTATAGTATTAGGGGGTGATCTGAATTCAGTCAGGGGATTTTAGGGCCAGACTTTCATGAATAATTGCAGGTTTTTACAACAGACAAAAGGAGTTGATCTCTCATAATTAGGCCAACCGAGTGCATTCGGAGCAACAACTCTTACAGCACAGTGACCGCCGAGGAGCACGACGGGGGAAATGTGTTTGTCCCCATCACACACTTTGAAGAAATGTTTAACTTCTAGCCTGCGACTTGACTGTTTGGCTTAGTGCGTCATGTCACATCCTGCCAGGGAGCATCCATTAATGGTCTCAGGATGTCTGCAGATGCACAATGAAATGCCATTATCAACTCCGCAAAGCAATTTGGATTGTGCACGGAGAAGCGGTGGCTTTTATAGATGTTTGTTACATAAAGCAGGGAGTGACAGGAAAACAACACATACAGACCTATTTTACTCCCCAGTCTGTCAAAGATGTGTCATGCTCGATCCTCTGCACTGTTGTCATGGCAAATGAAGACTCAAATATCTGAAGTGATGATGTGTTTGGAATGGCAGGCTATGTGCACTGAGTCAGACTGTTGTGTAAAAATCTCTTGATATGCCTATTATTTGGGAGGTCCAGGGCCAATTTACAATACTATGGTTCAGGACAGGCACAGCACAGACTATTACAGATGCACTCTGCACAAAACACATGAAATCTATGTGTGAAAATGTAGCACTGGAAAACAAAAACATGAGGTGTTTTTTTAAAAATAGATTACTATTTTTCACTTACTGTTTTCAATAGCTTTGCAGAGGAGACTCAATTATATACACTTATTGTGTGGCATGATATATTTTGATGCACCAGTAATAAATGTGGTGAATGTACTTACTTAATGCAACATTAATTTAGTGTTCTGCACAGAGCAGGCAGACATTTGCTTTTTCTCTCATGGCTTCTGTGATCAATTTTTAAATTGTGGTCACAAATTACTATTTCATGTCCACAAAAATAGTATTTCATGGCCTCAGATCACTATATCATGGCCATAAAATGCTATTTTGTGGTCACAAAATAGTAATTTGTGGTAATGATGTACTATTTTGTGGCCTCAAATTACTATTAGTACTATTACAAATTACTACAAATATTTCATGGCTCCACAGTACTTTTTTGGGGGGGGCACAAAGTACTATTTTGTGGCCTCAAATTAATATTTGGTTGCCACAAAATACTAATAAAAAAAACATATTATAAAAAAACAATGACAAAAAAACAGATAGCAGTCAGCCTTTAATCTTATAATTGACACTATTGAATTATTTCTCAAAGGTTTTATGATTGCTCATGGTGGGACATGGTGGGTTATCTGGTAGTACTGCAATACGGAGATACCACTACCTTGGCATTAATGTGCTCACACCTACAGCTAAGAATGAATTCCATTTTCACTAAACATGGTGAGAGGATAAGAAAAACAGTAAAAGAAAATTAAGTTGGCTATCCGTATCAGCGACCTCAACATTAACCTGCTTTTACAGGTGAAGTGAAATACTAGCTTTCTTTAAAGAGAGCTTCGATTCTTAAGAGGTGTTTACCGGTGCATTGTTCATCTCAGCTTTAATTGTTTTTGCAGATTAAATTTTTTTTTTCTAATTGTCATTTGCTCCTAATGTTGTTTCTTTCAAGGACTGTAAACATCCAGCCTTCGGAGGATCTTCCCATAAACGCGACTGATGGAACTTTAGTCAAACTTGAATCAGTCACTGGACTGACTCACACAGTGGTGACAGCTCAGCTAATGGGCACGGCGACACGACAAAAACACAATTATCTGCTCATTATGAAGACACTCTAAGAAACAAAGGGACGCAACGCACCTTGTCTTTTTTTTTTATTTGAGAAAAGAAGCTCTGCTAACTTACTTTTTTAGAGAATGGGAGTTCATTCATCTGTGAGTGCATTTCACCCATTCATACACACTCACACACCAGTGAGTGGATGTTGTTTCTTATTCAAGAATACTTCTGGACAGTGCGATATGGGTGATCAAACCAAGAACCTTGTGATTGAAAGGCAACCCACTCCACCACTCATGTGTAGTACTGCAATCAGATACCATTTGAAGAGGTTCAAGAGGTTAATTTGAAACATTGAAACCTTCATGTGGCTTGATGAGACAGTAGTTAGTGCCGTCTTCTCACAGCAGTGACTGAAATGGGATTTCAGGTGCACCAGCAAAATTGGATGTGCCATCATTTCACCAAAATCAAATTTGTGAAACTTATACAAACAGGAAAGCAATCATCGTAATCATTATCCACGGCACGTGCAATAAGATCCAGACATCCTTTATCATGCCGGCTAAAATATCATCGTGTTGCAGCCCTGTCAATTACTCTTTTAGGACAGAGAGTAACTTCAACATAAGCAGCAGAGATGATGATGGCGAAATCTACCAAGAAATCGTAGATCTAACATCCCTCTTCGCAGCCATCATGGCTTCCAGCAAAGCGATCAACAAGTGTGCAAACAGCCGTTCCCACAAACCAGCAAAGCTCCAACATAAACAACAAGCTGAGCATTGTTTTAATTCCAGCTGAAATCCGAGCGTCAGCGGGCAAATAATTAGCCTCTCGTTTAAAACAAATGACGTGATATATGTTCCTAATAGAGAGCACACAATTGATAAGGCGGTCGGTGTTTAATGTTTACAGCTCAACAAGCACAACATGGAATGGAGTGTTACAAAAAATTCATTGTAAAACGTTTAAAACGTCTCAATTTGAAACGTTCAGCTTTTTTTGTTTAAACGACATAGCGAAGCCGAGATAATAACACAGCAAAATATAAGCAAAAACGTGCAAATAAAAAGAAAATGTGTCTTTGTTAATCACATACATCCATTTTTGCCAATTCCTCTTCAGTTGTCTTCTGTTGTTCTGTCGGGCAGTCCTCTAATCTGGGCTGTCAAACTCATTTTTATTCAGAGGCCAAATTCAGTCTCAGTTAGGCAAGGCCAGTGAAATAACTGCAAGCCTTGTTTTCCTTTCCAGCTTCCGCCTACGGAGGCTATGTTGTAAACTACACATTTCTGCCTTATTTACTCAGAATCAGTGGACTTTCCAAACGTTTATTACTTCACTGGCGAAAATCTTCTTTCCACTGATCTCTCTCTGCTGTCGCAGTTCAGTTCTTGGTCTCAGTGTTGTGTAACGTCAGCTGTTCCCACTGATTCGTTTGACAAGTTACTTTACTAATGTAACTATTTCAACCAAAACCAAAATTGCTATTTATATTGAAGTAGAACCGTTACACAAAGTTGACAAGTTACCACTATACATACTGTTGCTATTCTGAGTAATTACCAGTTTCAGGGTATGTTGGGAATATGGAGAGCATTTATGGTTCCCATACTGACAACACACCTGAACTATTCTGTAGTTTTGATATGAGGACTTGTCCCAAGTTGTCCTTTTCCCAAATATATTTTACTTAAGAGCTGTACGTAAATGATGGATAGTTTAAAATATGATAAAGTACACAACTTCCTGCTTCTGTAATTTATGAACGCTTCAGAAGCGGGACGCGGAGGTGTCCCCCAGAAAGACTGACGTCCGATACATTTATCACACAAGATTTATCTGTGCAGCTTTGATAAAGCGTGAGGCGTATCACACCCGATTCGTAATGGCCTCAGTAGAAGTCTGAGTCCGCGTACTCGCAGGATAAGTTACCGAAACTAAAGGTCAGATCTCTTTTTGGCAGCTACTATAGAGTGCTATAATGTAAGGAGTCATCCTGCTGGGTATGTAGTAACTGTGTCCCACTGAGGAATTAAGTGTGTGAAAAAAAGTAAAAGCACTTAATAACTGAAATGGGGGGAAAAAAAAGAGAACAGAAATTTGTCTATAACTCACTTTTATTGAGCAGTTACGGCAGATTTTTGTGAGACAACAGTCACTCAACCATAACATGCCAAACACACTCTCACCTGGTTCCAGGATCATTATCAAAAACACCATCTGCACTTGCCATTAATGGTGCCGTTGTGGTTGCAGCCTAAGTTGCGTCGGTTCTAGGGTGTCGTAAAGAAAAATCATTGCAAGTTCTGCAAAACACCATCTGTCGGATGCTTCTGTTGTGAACCAACACTATAGTTTGCCCGATGCCGGGGACTGGTGCTCACCCAGCAGCTGTAATGAAAGTGACATTTCATGCAAGAGTTTATGTCTTATGAAATATATCACACCATCACCAGATTGTAATCATATTTCCCCGAGTTAAAGGTGACGCTGCTGCATCTAAAAACTGACCGTTACGTCTGTTTGACCTTCCACAAATGGGAGGACGCACTACAATATGAGAGCACCTTGTTTTATTGGGGTGGACTTGTTACCCATTAACATAAGCTGATGCTCCATATAGGCTAGTTAGAGGCAATTAAAGCCTCTAGATAAATGAAACCCCAATCTATAGCACATTACATCTGGGAAATAACAATCCTATTGCAAAGTAAAAACTCTAATAAAACTTTATTGAGGGCGCGTCAGTTTTTTTTTTTAACGCTGCAGTCAAGTTTTTCTCGCACCGAGGGTCGGCGGTAACAGATACATTTCCCCTGGTAAACATGTAAACAGAAAATCATTAAATCTCCTGTTTGTCTGATGGTAGACATGATGTGATTGCCAAAGAGTAATTCATGCCACAGATGTTTGCTGTACAACACTCTGCCTACACCTGGGAGCGCTGATTAATTTATATGTGTTTGGATAAGAGCATGTACCCCAGTCCTATTAATATTGCTCTTTTGCTAAATAAGATTGTATCTGTGCAAATTGAATATTCATCACCTTAATGACTCAAGAGTCGAGCTGACGAGCTGAGTGTGTATCCCATAGAAGTTGGGAACCCATTCAGATATTAGCTACAGGTTGTAAATCTCTCTCTCTCTCTCTCTCTCTCTCTCTCTCTCTCTCTCTCTCGAGTATGAAGATGCTGTGTCAGCTTGTGAGGTGCAAAAAAAACTTAATTTAAATAATCCCTCTATGAGTGGCTCTATAAGCATAATAATACATTTCAGTCCCAACACAAGCATTGATCAGGTCGATCAGGTAAAACGAGTGCGTGCGTGCGACTGCCGCCATTCCGTCATGTGATTATTGAACGGCTACATATTTTAGGCATAATGAACCCCATTATTGGCTTCTGCCATCCATACTTGTTCACCTTCAACTGGTACAATGTTAAATCCACTGTAATGTTATCACATCGGGGCCCCGGCCTTTCCAGCGGCTTTAAACTCTCTTTGTGGAAATCCCATTGCCCATATCCCTTTGTTATGCCAGGCACTAATGCGACAAACTGATTAAGCACTATTAACTTGCAAATGAGTTCTTTTGTTCTAACTTTATCCCCATCAGCATTGTCCATTTGAAACAACCTTTGTCCTGACGGCAAAAAAGTGTTGTACTGTCAGCGGTGTTTCCGAATTGTCCACTTCACACAAGTGCGTCTGCACAAATTATACGCAAAATTGCTGAGAATAAAAGTCCATTTTTGGCATCTGTCCATTCTAATGCAATTGAAAACACAAATTGGATTGGAAAATCTGCACTGCATCAGCACACGACAACACTGACAATAACAAAACGCAGACACAATGTTGACTGATTGATCAGGCGTCCCCAGCCTGTGGACTTTCAGAGAACACAACAGAAATGGAAGAACATGCTTTATGTGTGAAAAAGAAGCAGACGAAGGAATGCAAGTGGTTTGGTGTAAAAAAAAAAAAAAAAAAAAAGAGGCTTAAAAATGCAAAAACACTGGTTTGATTTGGTTAAGAAGCTTGAAGCATAGACATGTTTACCCAAAGGAGACTAATTTGTAAGCAACTCCCCCAAAATAATCCCGTGGAAAAGACTTTGAATATCCCCAGGAACTGCTGCCTGGGAATATTTTGAAGTAAAAACATCTGCACATGAAAATTGCATAATTTTATGCAGAACACCTCTAAAGTGTGAACCGGTTCTCTTTTAACCTTACTCAAAATTTCCGCTCCAACCACGATGGGAATAACAGGCATGAAAGGTTCAAAAAGCAACATCTTCATGAAATGTCAAATGTTTTTAACTAGAATAATGTAGTGTGTGTGCCAGCCTACAGAGCTGCATCATGTTAAGTAATCTAATGTTACCACTATATAATAACAGACCCCCAGTCCCTCATAGTTTTCTCTTTTTGTCAGATTTTAGTTTGTGCCAATCACCCGCGCTACTTTTAAAAACGACCTGAGACTCTGGCTGTAGTCGTCATGCTGCAAGATGAATGTAGGACAATCCAAACACCTTCCTGATGGGAATCCAAACATCTACCAAGCTGGAAACTTTTACGGAACATTTTTAAATATTTACATTTGTTTTTGGGGATAATATCTAATTCTTCCAAATGCTGTAAAGAGCCACACGGAAACGTCCACAGACTTGTTTAAGAAACAGTATGAGTGCACCCTGTTAATTACGAAACTCCGCCATGGCCGATACTTTACCGGATTATGTTAATACGGTTCCCGATGTGGAATATGCCGCTGAATCAAGAAACACAGCATGTGTTTCAAGGATATTACTCGCATCAAGTCAAATTCATTGTGCAACCAGGAACAAGTGTACTCTGAAAGCCCTGCAAGCTCGGGATCATTCTGAACTTCAAAATGTAACTAGTCAAGTGTTAAGCAGCGAGTCTTTGCCTTGACGGGAGTGGCTTGTAACAAATCAGATGTTGTTGAAAAGCCTGGGAGAGAGGTGCAATACTCTGTCCAACAAAGATCTGAATAATTAAAGGTGAAGAAAGCCACAGCATACTGCTAAGTAAAGGCTGAAACACGGTAGCTGTCACTTACGATCATCTAAATGGATGCAAATGTCACAACTGGGCTTGTAGCTGTGAAGGAAACAGACTTGTTTGTCTTCATCTAGGCCAGTCGAGTTGAGGAAACGCTTTGGACACCGCCTCTTACCTGAGATGCCCTTCATTTCAGTATGACTTCTGTCTGCTCAGCCTGAGTGGCTGCTCACTAAGTGCAATCTGTGCAGCTGTCTCTGGTTTGTTTGTTTGTCAGGGGGAAGACGTGCCATGAACACAGGCGCGTCACACAATAAAGACCTATTTTCGCAAGTTTCCTCAGATAACGGCGCAGCTTCTCCGAGCAAACTGCACCACATCACCGGGAGGCGTTGACATAATTCCGATAAGAACGTCCTACCCGAGAGGATAATGTTTGTGAATATCGGCTCTCATTTTCTGACGTATTCCTCATGACAGATATTTGATTTTTGTTTATTTATTTCAACCATGAAAAACCAAACAGTGAATAAGAAAAAAAAGTTAAACAATATATATATAATGATCGTCGGGTATCACACCTAGCAATGTATTTTCATACACTGTTTCAATACGAACATTAGGAAATCTTGATTTCAACTTCTTTGACTATTGAACAATTTTCAAATCACAAGAATTTAGTTTTGATTAAACTTAAGTGAAATAAATTTTTTTAAATAACAATAACAAATAACTTCTTTAATTTAAACCAGATCTGTTATGATTTATTTCAAAAGCTGTTGGAAATTCTCCCCAGGGCACAAAATGTTCATATTGTCAGCAAAAACAACTCTTAAAATTGTCTCAATGTCATTTATGTATTAAAATAAGCAGTTTTGTTACCAGCACTCATCCCTGAGGTACACCACAACATGTTGGTTTGTGCTCTCCCATTTGTACAAATTTCCAATGATACCATACCTCTCCTTTTCTATTATTATATTATGGACAATGCTATGGAAGGAGTTTTGAATCAATGAATGATCTCCCTGATGAGTTTCAATTAGTCCAAAGGAAGTTGAGTTGTTTATTCTAAATCCATACTGGCTGTTATTATTACCTTGTATTTTTCAATGAAACTGTCCCGTCTCACTGTGAAGTTTTTGTTGGAGAACGGTGAAAGTAAGGAGACAGGCCTGTAATTTGTAAAGTGGTGTTTGTCTCCGGTTTTGTATAATGGTATTACTTTGGCAGTTTTCATTTTGTTGAGAAATGTACCCGTTTTGAAAAGACAAATTGAAGATGTGAGTTGGTTTGGCAATTTCTTCAATAACTTTCTGTACTGTCATCATATGTCATTCCGGTCAGTAGATTTTTTTTTATTCCGGCATCTTTTTTTTACGATGCCTATGATTTCATTTTCAACTACTGCACTGGAGAAAATTGAACTTGGATTTCTATCTAGATACTCATTTCCAACCTTTTCTTTGATTGCATTTTGCTCTAACATGTCTTCTGCCATTTTAGGCCAGACAGTTCTAAATATTGATTACAATAAATAACAAATTAATATCTCCTCCATATTATTTCTGGTCTTATTAATATCAATGAAATAATCAGCATAACTTATATGGGTGGTTTTTTTTTCTTCTTTAAATACTATTTTAGCACATTCCAAATACCCTTGATATTATCTTCTATTACTTTATATCAGTATCCTATGATATTCCTTCTTGCAACTCCTGATAATAATAGTGAGCCTAATTCAGTACTTTTTGTACTGGACTTTAGCTCAGTAGTTCTAATAAATTGTCTAAAAAATATATTTTTCTCTTTGGAGGCATTTCGTAGCTCTTTAGTCATCCAAGGACTCACTCCATCATCATGTTTCTTGTTTTTTTGTTGGACGATTTCTGTCATGGAGAGCCTTAAATATCTTCAACAACTTCTCATATGCTGTATGCACATGAGTTTCTTCAAATATTTCATCCCAATTCAATATGAACAGTTCATTCTTGAGTGCAGGCGTTATTCATATCCTGGATTATTTTTTGTGATTGTTATTGTAGGTTAAAAACACTGACAAGTGGTCACTGATGCAATTTATTAGTAGGCCACTAACTATATTATTTTCTGTATCGTCTTATATGTTAGCTATTGATTTGGTACGTTGTGATGTCATTCTACTGGGTTTGGTTATTCTTGAATATAATGTCATACGGTGCATTGTGTTTATAAATTCTTCCATCATTTTGTTTGACTATATTTACTATATTAAAATCACTACAGATGAAAATATCGTTTTTTTCCCATACAAATGTCCACTGATACACATTCCAACACATCCTCCACAGATTTCATGCACCTTGCATTATAATCGTTTGTCTACTAACAATATAATTTTCATCAACATTTTCCAATGGAGATGAACTGATACTGTCGGTGTTTGTCATGATGATTTTATTGAGAGTTCATTAGAGTTCATTGCTCCTGGTGGTTGTTGTTACCTTATCCTGCAGGTCTGCTGTCACCTCTTTCTGCTCAGTTCATGGCTCTCTCTGATCATTATGACTTTGGACTCTTCCGGGTGATTCACCGAGTTTAATGAATACTTTGCACTTAGCCGTCCATGTTGCTTGAATCTGGTTTTGTTTTTGCAGGAAACGTGCTTGTTTGGCGATATCTGCATTTTTAAAAAAGATTTTGTCTGGTAGAAGTTTGTCTCCTTCACCTTCCTCACCTGTTTGAGCATTTGCCACTCCTGCCCGGTGCACAGCTAAGCAACACCGCTTTGGCAATTCAGCTCTCCGGCTAGCCTCCACGACAGCAAAGCTTGTGTCCTTGCTTGGGCTCACACCTTACTTTATTTGTTTATTGCTACTTGAAAAACTTGACAAACGGCGGTTTGCTCTGCTGGCCTGTTGACTCGCTTTACGGCTCCGCCTCTGTCTCCCTTTAGTGGCTGGGCAAACGAAACCATTCAACCATTTCTATGTTGGCAATAGGATGACAGGTTGATGCAACTCCAGAACAGGGGATGCAGGAAATTTAGTTTTTTCTCCAACACATGAAGATGACATATCAGGAAACATGAAAACAAAGGACTGCATTGGGAGTGCGTGGCAAAAGAATTGATTTGACACAAGCTTTGAGCATGCCATGACATTTATGGTTTGCTTACTGGATTGTAATAACGACACGCAGTCGTTCAAGTAGTTCATTGCTTGCGTGATTACATTCTCCCAAATCAATGCATATATTTCTGTCAAACAGCAAGGTAACTATTCATGTGGAGGTCAAAGGTGCCGCTTTTAATCTAGTCCTGGACACCACGCTTGACTGTAGAGTGCAAAGAGGTGCCGGCAGTAACAGAGTCACGGCTCAACCCAACCCAAGGCAACCAAAACACTTTGGCAACATTGATCTTAATGTGTTTGGTGTGGCTGTTGTCAGTATTGATCGATGAATTTTACAGGAATGGCCACAGATTGCCTGCAGCCTGCGGGGCCAGCACAGATTCAGTGAGACCTGGTTATGAGACCTGGTTGCATGCATGCAGACATGACTCATTTGTTGCTGCGGGCGGTGGATCTGGCATACGGGTTTTTAGCAGTGGCATGACAAGGCAGGCACGAAGGTACCTCAAGATGCTACACTAAATCTTCATCTCAACAATCAGCCCTGTCAGGCTGAGGAAGAGTCTGTGAGCAAAGGGCTGCTTTATACCGTTTTAACTAGAGTTTAAGCATATATTTCCTGATATAATGTCCCTGTTCTGTATGCATCACAACAGCAAGCAGCACATCCGTTGGTGGCTTAACAGACACTCGTATTAACTCTCAAGAACTTATTCCATGCCAGAGACCATTAATTTACTACGGGGAAAAGATGAATAGAGGTAAGTGCCTTTTGCTGAGATTTTTTTTTTTTTTTTTTAAAGCAGTGGCACCTCAGGTTTCTTGGGGACCCGTCTGAGGAGCTGAAACAGGATTTTAAAAACTATACATATGGTAATTAAGTGGCTTGTTTTGACTGTGGCATGACACGTATGGCAAGGGACTTATCACTCTTCAGTTGGATTAAACAATAGATTTTAATCTATTTAAACAGGCAAGAAGCAATTCATTAGCACGTTACATATTTACATCAATATCTGTACCTCAAATGTTGAGTTTGAGAGTCCCTCTACATAAAACTCTTTTCAATTACATAAGAAAAAACATCTGGCGAAAGTGTTTCTTAAAGTGTGTGTGTGTGTGTGTGTGTGGGGGGGGGGGGGGGTGTGTCTTCCTCTGGGACACAGCAGCAGGAGGATTCTGGGGGATTCCTTTTCCCGGGATCATTCAAAAAAAGTCAACGCTGTGGGAATTGGAAGAGCAACGAGAAGAAGAGAAAAGAAAACATCAACAAGGCGAGCTCAGTGAGGAAATGCACAACATTAAAAGCGGCATCTCTAATGAAGTCTGAGAGGATTCGCGCCACGATTTCGAATACATTAAAAAAAGAACCCAACCCTAATCAATCCAAACAATTTAGCGTGAATCACATTTAGCTTGGTAAATTAATCTATTAATATATACTCATCACACTATCTGGGATCTGGTACACACAGCCGATATTCCATATTCATGAAGACAAACACGCTTCATGGAGTGTGCATGTTATTATGTGCTTCTCTCTGACTCAGTGCGTCCAGTTAGTAGAGCTTCCATATTCTGCTTTTAGATTTGCAGTTGAGTTCACACCTGCCTTTTCACATTTAAGAACGTTATTAGATCAAGTCCTAATTAATCTGAAAATGCATAATCATTCATCTGAGCTGCAATCTTCACTGAAATACTATGATTGTGATAGCTGTCATTGGACATAGTTTTTTTATTCCTAATGCTTTTCTTGCAGCTACAGAATTTAATCAGTAATTTATTGAACTGCACATCTAAATTCATGCACGTTTGTATTCAGAGTCTACATATATAGTGGCCAGATGTGAACGTAAACTTATTGATTTGCAAAATCTCTCGTCGGACTTTGCAATTCCTTCATGAGCTCTCCAAATTTGGGTAAAAATCTCTTCCAGGATAAAGACTCAAATATCATTCGATAAATTCACAATGACCACTTTCACCATCTTCCCAGAAGCCCTCATGTTTCTATCTTTAAACTGTGGCAATGGAAATGTTACATGTGTCCAAAGCTGTACAGTCTGCTGTGTGACATACAGCAGCGTGGCTGAGCCATTTGGGGCTCTTGAACATAGGTGACCTGCTCTTAGAAAAATGCCATATAATTTACTATCACACGAAATGCTAAAAATAACAGTATAAATTTCAAAGGGTCTTGTCCTATGAGTAGGAGCAGGTTAATAGATGAGACAAGGGACATGGGGGGGGGGGGGGGGGGGGGGGGTGTTATCATCTTCAGAGATCATGCTTGCTGAAGTCAGCACAAAGCATATGTTGCTCACATATTATCCACCAAAAAAAGAAAATATAAAAAAGAAAAGGGAAGTACCATTGGGGTCAATATAGTGATCAAATGAGAAAGGCCACCAGCTGGCCGAAGGACACATTAGTCAGGAGACATTAACTGCGGAGACAGTATTTTAGTCTGAAGCTCAACAGTGACCATCTATGGCAAATGCCTATACAATTAGATTTATAAAAAATTATTTGCTCTTTAGGGCTTTTAAAGAGCAGCGGTGACGGATCTGCTGCAAGATCTGGTCCACTAACACAGCACACCCATGAACTGCAGAATCCATAATTTAGAAATAGCTGCAAACAAACAGACATCAGCTTCAACACATGATAAAGACATTGAGGTGATGAAGGGTGCTTGACTCCTCCTACTGATCGCATGAAGGACCCGGGAGAGTAATAGTGCAGCGCACAGGCCACACAGGAAGCCTGTATGTACAACTGATGATATAAAGACTGCGATGATATAAACCTGCGACAATGTGATTCCCCATTTTAACAAAGCTAATTTGATGTGATGCAAATTAGCTACAAAGCCAAATGGATTCATCATGGTTTTTTTTTTTCATCTCACAAGGTCATAAATTAAGTTGGTACATTTAGTTGATGAATACTGAAAAAACATTCCTTTGATTAGCACTTTGGTCTTGTACTCCACTATGATTAACACAGACAATCATCAGTAATATAGAACGTAGGGAAAATTATTCAGTGGGAGTTAAAAAGTTGCTTAGCTGCTGTGGAGAAGATTTCTTTTTTCCCTTATAGCCAGGATCCAGGTCAGATCTCCTTTCGTAGTTTCATCAGTTGTATATACAGCCTGATTGCTACGGAAACATAGTCTCATTGCTTAAACGTGTTTATTACAAACCAGGGATGAATTGAACATTCCGTGCTGTTAATCAGTTTTTTGCACTGACCACAAATTTAGGGCCAGAAGGTCACCTCCGGTGGCTGTAGCAGATATTTCAGGTAATGTAGAGGAAATCAGACTAGTCGGGGGCAGTTGTTGCTGTTGCTCAGCTGTTCATACACAGTTAGGAAGACTTGCGGAGCAGTGCCTTGCACATAGACAGATTTGAGATGGGAGCCCAAACCATTACCCTTGAGACTGAAAAACAACCCACTCCACCAACTGAGCCACAGCCACCACCGGGAGGAAGTCCAGGCCTCAGCGTTTTGGATCCAGCATTAGCCAGTAGTGGCAACATTACTGTCTTTTGCAATGTGACTGTTAATTTACAAATGAAGAGAAAACCTGTTTAAGACGATGCTTTATGATTTCCATTTAGTCGCGCTCACAATGCAAACAGACGGATGAGTTGAGAGCTTTGCCTCAGCTAACAAACACAACTTTTAGCGTACGTCCTCAGGTTGAATTCCAAGCTTATCCTGTAATGTTGACATTCCGCGGCAGTAAGGGGAAATTTAAAGTGTCTGTTGATCACAAAATAAATAGATTTATGGAATCCACTTAATGTCATCTGTGTGTTTTGTCTAATCTTAATGTAAAGCCTGAAATGTTTGATTTGCAATCCAGTTTATTTTTTTAATACCAGCTGAACCGAAATTAAATCGAGACTCTTTCAGTTGCTTTTTTTTTTTTTTTTCCAGAATAAAAGCTCCTGCTTTTAAACCCTGCTTTTAAAATTTCCTCACATGGACATTGTCATCTACTCTACTTCTCTCAAACAAACCATATTTACAGAGCAAACCGAAAGACTCCTGGAAATGCTTTATGGTTAAATAAAATGACGGCCCGGTTTCCCGTGTTTTGGTGATAACATGTGCCGATGTGCTGTGACCTACCTGCTTGCTGTGTATGTGAAAGTAAATCCTAATAATGATTGCGTATCAATGCATGCTCATAAACATGGCATGAAGCGAAGGGGAAAGCGTGAGTGATGGATGTTGTTCAAGGACATATCCATGATCATCTAACCATAATGCCCTCAGTGCTCCAAATAATCTCTTCTATTAGTGTAGTCATATGGACGGAGCGTGTACAGTCATGGATCTTTAACTCAGGCTATAGTAGGTTTAGCTTTTTTTCCCCCTCCTATACTGTTTAGGGTCATTGCCTTGAGCTCAGCATGATCTCTGCCTCTATTGTCTCTTGGTATCAGCGGTCAAAGCCAACAGCAAACAGAGGTTGAAAAGGTCAGCAAACCCAACCACTGAGGCTACAACCCTGAGCGCTTCTGTTTTACGTAACAAAGGCTTTCCTGAAACCAAACAGATGTTTTATGTTTAGAAAAAAAAGGAAAAATTAATTGATCCAAGCCAGTAGAAGTTTCCCAAATGCTGCCCTGATAATAGGGGACCCGTCATCATTAGGATTGATGGCACCAATTTATTATTAATGATTCGTAAAATGAGATCCAGTAGACCCCATTTTAAATACATTTTCCATTACGGAGGAGCTGACAAGCAACACTGCTGAATTCACCACCAAAGCCTTTCCCTGTCTCTCCTTCTCCCTCTGAAATACAGTATCTCTACCTCCGCCAGGGCAATGTCTCACTTTGGTGATGCTTGGATTGTCCCAAATTGAAAAGCATTTGTTTTAAAGCAGAGGGGTGATTTCCAAGCCTTGTCACAGCACTGTGATATTAAGGTGTTTTATGTTGTTTTAAACCACTGGATGCTTTGTATTGCACTGCATCCCGCCAGGTATTCTTTTTTCCCCCCCAAATGTCCTGAGTTGACCTGGAATTCTTCAGCCATCTGCTCTGATTTATTATCCTGTCAATCAACTGTGCTGCTTCAACCACAGCATGGATCCTAATGCTGAGATCTCCTATCAGAATACGCAGTCACTTATGTGACTTATGGAAATTTTAATTTTCTTTTGTGGAAAAAAAAAAAAAAAAAGAAATCAGAGAAAAAATACTGATGAAATCAACATGTAATAAAGTGCAGGGTGTAGATTAGCTCCTGCGCTGCTGTGATATGTCAACATTTGGCTCAAATGTTGCTTGATTGTATCACAAAGGTCTTGCTTGCCAGCCACAAAGTAATTGCAGTTTGAGCGGATTCAAAATTAGGGTCAGACAAAACAGCCGAAACTTGCTGAGACATTGCCGCTGCATTTAAATACAGACGGTGTTTAAACTGCCTGTGGGGCCCCCCATAAATTATTACACAGACTCCCAAACTAGACATCTACCTTCTTACAGTAGATAAAGCTCCACTCCAAAAATACCATTAGCAACGCCGAGAGTGTGCTTAATAATTGATGACAGGAGCATCCATGATAATTAAGAGGTAAGTGAGCATGTGTGATAGCACGGGTGTGCACTTCGAGGCCCCGCAAAATGTGTTTGGCGACAATCTTGGTATCTGTATCCACAGTTGGAGTTTGCATGTGTGTTGCACTCCTGCGGAATTGGTGGAGATTCCCGTTGAGCTGTGAACGCAGCACTCTAACATCCTGGTGGCTTGCCACTCATCCTCCTTTACTCCCATGCTGGTGTAAAGGGGAGTTCTAGGAAGCTATTTCTCCTAATGACTCTCATTTTCCCGGCAATATTGGAGAGCGGCGGAGAGGCTGTCTTCCTGGGCTCGAAGCTGAGATGTATGACTTTTTGAATGTTGCCATTTGCAAGAAGTTTCCAGCGACGCCTGTAAAAATCCTCTTTAGATGCAAATCATCTTGAGGATGGCACGTTAGTGAGAAGTGACAGACTCAAGGTACGTCACTTAAAAAAGACATGTGTTGTTGCGGAATGAGATTGGCTTGTTAGCATTTGGGCCTTGAGCTAAATCCTTGTCACATGTGCAAAACACGCCGCCAACTCGTGAGCATTTTCGCCACTGCAGATACAGTCGGAATCATTTTGGTGCCACGTGACGTTCGGAAATAGCTTGTTTAATATTCCATCCGCTCATCACAGACATCACAGCCTATGATAGCTCTTGTTTTACTCGAGGGAATTCATTTTCTCTCAGGTGTAATCATCAAATTAACCAACTTGCCAATCATGCTTTGCAGGTGATTGTTAATTACTTTCTATGCCGGCAACATGACATCTACACAAATTCTGATTGTTAAAAGCTCACAGCCTGAGCAACAATACAGCGGGAGTTCCTGCAGTAGGTTGTTTACTCGGGATGGAGACTGTCAGCGAGAAACAGGTGAACCCATTGAAATGTCACTGTTTTACACACGGGTTGGTCATGTGGGAGACAAGCACAAACGAGCACGATGTTCTTAACCTAATTATAGGCAATTATAATATTTAGAGTTACATTTTTAGTAGCTTTAAAACATCAACTTTGCTGTTGGAAAAAGTAGGTAATCCATCAAACTAATGACTCCGGATGTAACCAGGTTAACTGAAGAGTTAACAGCAACATAATTTCAAGCCAGAACATCCTGACACACTTTATTGATGCTGGAGAGAAAAGTCAGTGAAACATCAATTGAGATAAAATCGTTTGGGAAGAACAGGTAATGAGTAAACATGGTAAAGCCGGGTGGAGGGAGCATTATGATTTGGAGTTGCTTTACCTGAACTGTGTTGCTTTAATGAAAAAGCAATGAATTTTTAAAAATATATTTTTATGTATTCCACCATTATTACACCAGTTTCGACCTTTCAAATACATTAGATTTTTAATTTTTTTTATTTAAACGGAGACATGTTCAGAAGGCAAATCAGTAAGATACAACAGAATAACTACAAATAAAAGTTGGCATACGGTTAAAATATCTTAAAAACATTTCAGTCCAGATTAAGAATAGCAACTACACTCTTCTAATGACCAGTTCGGAGAACAAGTTTACAGTTTGCCAAGGGTAATAAAATCCTGAAGCTGAAGTGATTTCTACAAATTGTCCAAGGATAATGTCAAGGTGGCTGGAGCCAAATGCTGTATTTCACTGGAGTACCCACAACTCCCAACAAGTTGGAGACAAAATTGTAAGAAAATCACTCTGGCTTGGTATTTTATTTTTTGTACTTAATGTAACACAAATGTTGAAAGAATCTTTGCACAAACCCACAAAGTCCGGGCCAAAGTTTGCTCTGACTCTCCCTGCGTGTTGACTGATAAACAGAGAATTGTATGACATTTTCCTGGTGAAATTACCAATAACGACAGAATCTTTCCCCAGTCCAGCAATTATTCTGTCATCAGACGTCGGGAAAAGTGAATACGAGAATTGTAAAAGCTGCAGGATGAAAACCCCAACCGGGATGATTCCCTCGCTTTCTAATTCAGAGGGGAATTGTGAACTCCCGCAAATGTTTCGATGTATTCTGAAGACTCCCTTTTGAATTGCTTTTGCAACTTGGTGCTGCCCAGTGAGATAGGAGTTTAAGTAGAAGTTGTGTGATCCAGCAGAACAGGGATTTTAAAACATGAGAATAAATCGGCCTCAAAAACATAAAACCTACCTTTTGCGTTTGCTCAGTGGAAAGCTCAGACCTGATTCTCATGGAGGTTCTGCTGGAATGAGGTCAGTGAGCCATTACCGGCAAATATCATAAGAAGATGGCTGCGAGGAAGCGGCTTTGTGTGGAAGAAAGGTTGAAATGTTCAAGCCGAACGATGTGGAGATCTGATCCGCAGCGACTGGAAGAGCTTGATTGAATTCTGTGTTCATGTGGCTGGGCGCTGGGATAACTACCAACTACCAGAAAAGGGCCTATTTTCAGGTGACAATAACAAACAAGTAATACGGCTGCCTCCAGCAGAGCCACTTTATTACTACATTAGCCACACTATATTCACTACATTTACCTTAGCTGTAAAGAAGGGACTTTGCTTTTTTCTTTTCAATGTCTAACACTTGTTAAAAAGCTTATTTTGACAACAGGGATAAGTAGCAATAGAGAGAGTGTCATAATTTATCCCTCTACTTATGAATACGAGCAACAAATAACTTGTTTTGTACATGGTGAAAGTACTTTTTTTTTTTAATTTGACCAAACCTGCTGCCAAATTCCAGAAAACTCAATTAGCCTTATTCAAAGTCCAGTTTGAGTAAGTTCAAATAAAGCACTCTACCACCTTCCATTTCTTCAGGAAGGCACTATTTAAATATTTTCCTATAGGATGTGAGTATCTATCAATCCCAAGGTTCACTTACTTTTCCCAGCAGTGCTGTCAGCGTTTAATCGATATGTACAATTTATGCATAAAACCAAAATTATTAGCCTTGTAACTCACGTCGTGTTAGTTCATTTGGCTCAGATGCACATTTAATAACTAGTTTCTGCTGGAAATTGCACAGGGCTCACATATTGCTTCTTGCCATTGTATTTTGACTTTTTTTTTCACAGGTGAAAAGCGAATATATAATAATAATCACATCAGGGATGCTTTTAGCTGCCTTACTTTAATTGTCATACTCTTGTGTTTTCTGACTCACTGTCACACTCCATGCAGTGACAGTAACAAAGAAAAAAAGAAAAGTGTTATTTTTAAGATTTGCAATTTCAATGACACTGTCAAAACATTGACTCTATAAAGGGAGATTTTATGCAATAGCAGGGCATTGTACTGATATGGCTGAGGTATAACACATAAATCTTGGCCTGGACGTGACGCAGTCACTGCATCACACCAGTTGACTATGTAGGAAGCTGGTTAACGGCAGCGAGCAGCGTCAACACTGACGCTCTCTTAATGTTTCCTTTGTAAATCCAGAATAGGTCTGTTTTGTTTGAACCTAATCACACCGTCCCAGAGAAAGCACAGCGCAGCCATAACCCAACTCCCACTACAGCAAGGCAGAGATAAAAACCAATGCTCGGTGCACTCCGGTGACACCCAACTGTATTTAAAACACGATGCGTGAGGATTAATCTGATGAATAATACACCAGAAAGTATGTACATATCAGCTCTTGTGGGCAATTTAGGGTTTCCTGCCTCGCTGCTGCTGCAGCAAAAACCAAAACTCTGTAAGAAAGAAAACAAAGGATCACCACCTTCACGTTATTACTCTGTTTATATCGAGATAATTTAACAGAGGAAATAAAAGATTGATAAACATTTCTCCTGAAGAACTTTTCACACTCTATATTAGAAATGTGTGATGGGCTGATCAACGCTCAAACCAGAGAACGGCTTCCCTGGGCTGACTTTCATTATCCAATAGAAACTACCCCCCCCCCCCCCCCCCCCCCAAACGCTGCTGCTTATATATGTTCCTTTCCCTGGGCCATTTTCAGCCAGAATGTTCAGTAAGTAATAACTGACTGATGGATTTTAAGCAACACGAAACACGGATCTCATGTGTTATTGTTATTTTTGGTGATGTGACAGTGAACTGCTTTTTCAACTGGAGCTATTTCAGTATCAAGGAGTTCCTGACAAACACACATGCACACGCACGCACGCACGCACACACACACACACTGAAAATGTCACACTTTGGGTTTAATCTAACCTGCTTGGCATACCAAATGAGTTGAATTACCATATCAAGGCAATTAAGACCATAGTTCACTGAAAGGTAGAAGAAGAAAATGAAATACTTTCCCCGGTGCACTAGCGACAAACAATGTCCATCAAGCTTGCATTTGAACAAACGCCTGGAATGTTTTTCTTAATGCCACTTGACTATGCTACTACTGCTATACGCATTCATGGCATAGGTTTAACAGGATACTGGAAATATTCCAAACACATTTGGGTCAATATCGACACGAAACTGTCCCGCAGTTGTTGCAGATTCGCCGGTAGAACCTTTCGTGATGTCAAGTCAAAGTTCGCCCACACTCTGGACGAGCCCTGCCGGTGAGTGTGGAGGTCATTTAAGTACAGTGAACTCATCATGTTCAACAACGCAGTGTGAGGTTTCATGAGCTTTGTGACATGGCACCTCGTTCAGCTCAAAAGAGTCATTAGAAGATGAGCACTTTGTGGTCGTAATGGGATGGAAATGATTAGCAACAATACTCAGGTAGGCTGTAGAATTTAAGTGGTGCTCGGTTGGTAATAAGGAGCCCAAAGAGTCTCCCCCGCATCATTTTACTACCAGCTGCAGCCTGACTTGTTGATACGAGTCAGGATTCATAGTTGTGCTATTTTTACTGGTTAAATTCGGAACCTTACCAGCATTGCGGTTGTAAATATAGTCAGAATTCCTATGAATACATCCAGTAAAGCTTCACAAATGTTTTCCTGAGTATGAATGAAAATATTACAACATGATTCATAGTATAAAGCAACTTTATAACCACACGTACGACTATACAGTAGTCATTGAGATCATTAAAAATAACTTCAAATACTTATAATGTTTCACACTGCACACAAGCTTGTCAAAATGACACAGCTCAAGATGTAATTCATGTTCCGAGGACGACTGGAACACACTACACCCAACATCCGTCACTTCTGGCAGTATTTCTGCAGTCTTCCATTGTCCGGTTTTGGTGAGCATGTGTTTACCAACGCCTCATATTGTGGCTTGAAGCTGCCAGATGTGGTCCTACCTGGTGTGGTCCTCTGCTCCCGCAGCCCACCACCTGCCTCAAGACGTGACGTGTTGTGCATTCAGAGATGTGCTCGCATTCCTTGGCTGTAACAGGCGGTCATTTTGAGTCATTGTTGCCTGTTCCAAGCCGCGGTTCCAGGCCCCCAAACCGCCTGTGCTGAGCTGATTGTTTGGTGCAGACTGTTTGTTGTTCCCTGTGCTGTTCTCTCCTCCATTCACTCTCCCTCCAAGGCAGATGGTCACCTGTGAGTTACTTTCATGGTCAAATTATTCTTATTATTCTATTTTTAAGGGCCCTTCCTTGCTGTGCAATTTATATGAACTCTATAATTGATGCCACATACATATAATTGAATTTTATTGTCACTGAGTTTTATATTAGCTTGGAGCGGTCTCGCCACTCCTCTGTGATCTCTGCCATTAACCGAGTCTGAGAAGTGCTGCTGACTGGATGCTGTTATCGCTGTAAACCCTGGAGATGGTTGTGCCTGAAAATCCCAGTCGATCAGCAGTTTTGTGAGACGCTCAGGCCAGCCTGTCTGTGACCAGCAGCACTTTCAAGCTTACTTAAATCACTTTTCCAGTCTTTATTTCCCTTTTTGTTTCTTTGGAAAGATACTCCAGGATCACATCTCCCCAAAGTTAAATCCCACAGCAACAAGTGACCGGCACTGCTGTTCCTTTTTACTGCCAAAGTGACGGATATATGTGAAAATATAAGCAAGGATAGAGACTAAAACATAGTGCCAGTGAATACATGTTATTGAGACTCATCAGGTGAGACTCGCTGTAGTGGGAGCCTGCTGATAGAAAGTGGTCCGGCTGTAGAAAGGAACTGAAACTCTGTTTTAACTTCAGCCGATCAGCTTGGATGTTTCCACAAAGTAGTACATTAAGCCACATGTCTGGCTGATAAGATATTTGCTTTTAAAGAGCCAATTAAACTGATAAAGTGGCCACCGGGTGTGTGGACACAGAGTCTTCAGTATTTACTTTCACATACAAAAATGCCTTTCTCATCACTCTAACTGCACGAGGCGAGAGCAGCACTTTACCTCTGTACAATAGCCACCTTTCATTATTCATTTTGTGTGATTCATTCTGTTCGTCTGCCGGAAAGAGAATGAAATGCATGAATTCTAAACACACTCGGTACAGTACTGTGTAATTAGAGCGTATTATGCACTTAAATGCAATTTGAATAATACAATGCAAATCACTTTTTGTTGAGATTTTTAAAGGCTGGATGCTTTACTTTTCACTTACACCCACCAAGGCAGAAGCAGAAAATCCAAAGAAATAATACATTTGAAAAAAAAGGAAGAAGAGGAGAAAGAAATCCCATTAGGAGGGTCTGGCCCTCTACTTTTGACTCAGCTGTTAGCCTGGTAGCACTTTGTACACACCACATGATGTGTCGGGCTAATCGCTGCAGAACAGCTGCAACTGTTCTGCCATTGCAGAGCTGATGAAAATACAGCGCACACACCATGATGCTGACCTCAATTGGCTTTATGTCTTTAAAGGAAGCCATCATCTCCCCAAAATGCTCATCTCCCAAAATGGTTATCTTAACTGCTGTTTATTTATGAAAGTGACTTATTCTAACTGTCAGAGTGTTTTAATGAAATGCTTATTTCAGTTTCGGTTCCCATGCAGTTATGGCGGGAGGCAGACAGTAATCGTCTTTCATAATTCAAGCCTCATAAGTTCTAAATTGAATCTGGGAGATGCATTTCTCTTAATGTAATCCAGATCTATTGAATTATATATCTGCTTTGGATTTATTATTTGCGATAAGCATAAAGATCTATCAGGAGTTTTTACATTATATTGGATCTGAAAAGCACAGAGGCAGTTCAATGGGCCGATCATTAGATTACACTGGCAAACGACATAAAGTACTGTACCACTAAGTACTCAACAAGAAAAAGTAAATTACTGTATGTGCCGGGGCTTTGTGTAAAGTTGTTCCCTAATAAGAAGGCCGTTTTAACTCCAGAGGGCCGGGATATTGGCTGCACGTAACTAAGACTTGCGCCGCAGCCTTTTTACTGAGCCATGGAAAAAATTGATTGAAACATAAACACATTTTAATGAGTCTGATGATCACTGGAATTCAAAGCTAATTCCAAAGCTAATTTGATGAGAATCACAACAAAATGTAGCTTTGGGAAATTTACAGCAGACAAGCCAATGCCAAGGAGTGAACATTTATCAGTGAAAGAAATTAAATTATTCATTGGATTTTCGGGGGTGGGGGGGTAGGGGGGTGGGGGGACTGGATTTCTGACCAGATAGGAAATGTGTGTCATGACTTCCCGTGTCTACAAACTGTTAGCGAGCTGTGTGAAAGTCACCTCTTATCCAGCTGCTAATCTAATCTGCTTTGACCAATTTACTGAAACTGTAAGTGCGAAAATGTCTCGTCTGACATCCTGTTAACTCATCTGTGCCATACACTTGGAGATATTTTCAAAATCAAGGTCTAGGCCAAAGCATGATCAATTTGTCTCTCTGCTATTTCCACTCTACATCTATCAAATTGCAGATTTTAGGGGACGTGTAGTGCCTGCCTTGAATTTATGATGACTATTAGAGACAATGGCATGAGCGCAAAGCCAAGACAGCGGGAAAGAGACATATTTTTGTAGAGACTTTGCCTCAATAAAAAGATTAAATTCAGCTCGAGCCAAAAATATTTCATTCTTACAAAGCACGGCGGGCTGTATTTATGCCAAACTATAATGAGAGACCTAAAGCCTGACGTCCCAGAGGGGGAATGAATGCTATAGTGATGGGAACACAAAAAAGAAAATAGTACCACTTTTCTTTCATGACATACTGAACTGATATGGTTTGACTGATCTTGTACTTGTACACGTGCAGGACTATTCATCACACACCGCAGTCCCTTCTCCTGCAATAGAACACAATTCGAGTCTTCACAAACATATATATTGACTAATACTGTACATAAAAAGTGGCTTCATCAGTGAACTCATCAATAAACTTTTCTTCCTGCTAACACTTTGGCGACCCACAGCGATGAGCGTGATGCAGTTTAATAGCTTCTGTTTTAATCAATAGCAGACTGAATCAGTTTATTATGAAAAGCTCAACCCACGGGGAATTACCACCTGACTCTACATTTCCTTTCAGCTCCACTGAGTCTGCAGTTCAACTTAACTCACTTCCCTGACTTTCATCAGCTCTCCCGTCAATCACTCTGAAGACTAGTAGTTCAACAGACGTTTGCAGGGTGCAATTTGCAGGAGAGGTGGGGGACAGCGGAAGTGGTCTACATCGTCTTACTTCTATTAAATCATTTTCACCACGAGGGGGTAAAACGTCTCCTTCTACTTTATGGTGACTGAAACCACTCTACCAGCCGATTGGATAAAAACCGCTCAATTCATGTCTTTTTAAATCTATACACGTCTTCATTCTGCACTTTTCTGTTGTCATGCTTTAAAACCAACTATTCTCAGCCTCTAGATATTTGACTACACAAAGCTTATATTTTGAGTTTTTCTGAACTTCTCACTCACATTCATCCTTTCACACACACATTTACATCGGTGACCTGTTTTGACTCTGCAATAATTCTAACGTGCATGTGCTCCAATAGTATGATGACTCCAGAGGACCTGTACATGCGTTGAGAGAACATGCAAACTCAACAAAGACGAGTCAAAGTCCGTATCCAGTTGTGCACCTCCTTGGTCCTCGCTGGGAAGCATCAATTCAAACCTCCACACCAAAACAGCAAACCAACGTAATTTCAAACTCCATCACTGTTGCACAGCAGCTATGTGGTCAGCACTCCTTAACACGGAGGACATTCCCAGTTCAAATCCAGGATTGGGACAGGATTTGAATGTTCTCTCTGTAGGTGCATGGCTTTTCTCTGGGTGCACCATTTCCTTCACACAGTACAAAGTGGTGACTGTAAAATTCTCTACATGTGAAGTTGAGCGTGTGTGACTCTCTGTGTTCGCCCTGTGATGGACTGACAGCCTGCCCTGCGTGTCTCCTGCCTTCACCTATGGTGAGCTAGGGCCGATTCCAGTTTGTGGCTTTATGGATGGATGGATGGATGGATGGATGGATGGATGGATGGATGGATGGATGAATGGATGGATGGATGGATGGATGGATGGATGGATGGATGGATGGATGGATGAATAAACCAGAGACAACTCAGCCTTTCTTTGAAATATTTACGTGTGTCAGGCGACAGAACATTACATTAAGGACACTTTTTTTGACATTTTTCTTGCATTATTGTCAAAATGTCAGATTTTTTAAATGGAGATGTCACTTGTATGCCAGTCACATGATAAGAAACACCTCTCATCACGTATGAAGGGAAAAGGGGGATTGGAAGGTGACCTATAACAGTTGCCGTTTCATGACAAGAAGTATTGCAGTAAAACCTTCGAGGACGATCCCTGAACCCGGAGAACAATCTAATAAAATGGCTGCTTCCCGGGAGAAGTGCTGGGAACTGGCTTTAAACAGCCCGGGTGGAACAGGGTCAAGAACTCCAGGGGATGACTTCATCCTACTAATTGCAACATTGATTGCATCTTCTGTCATCATATTAAAAGATGGCGATGGAGTTGGAGATTCATAGAGAGGCAGAGAGATTGCAGGGTGTTGTTTGATCCACATTAGCATCTCTTGCTGACCTTTGGGATATAAAATTCAACCGGCTTTTTGCAGCTGACATTTCTTCTGTTATAAGATAAGTGGTGAATATGGTTGGAGGGGGATGAAGATTCTGGGTTATTTTTTTTTTGTTACCTGAAACCCTCTTTGTGGAAGAAACAGTGCTGCCGTCTTTTTGGATTTGTGCACAGCCGACTGTGTCTGCCAGGGACCTTGCTTTATTGTCAAAATCCACAAGGTCGTCGCCTGAGTCAGTGTTAGGTGGAGGAGTATTCACAACATGTGAGACTGGAACTGCAGCTTAATACTGGAGGTCATCTCATTGAAAATGGAAACACACAAATACATGACCAGATGCTGGAATGACCACAGCCAGTCAAAAGTCTCTAAAATAACAGCTGGCACAGGTGAAATTTGAAGAACATAAAAACATTGGTTCTTCTGCCTCCTCATGTTCTGTTCTGGAGCCAAATAGAGTGAAGCATTTAAGAAGGAAAAATATCTGATGTTACAAATTGAATGACAAATGAATGGTTTGTTATCTGTACATGCTGTTTATATGGGCATGTATAATGGTAAATGCATCCATGGAAATAGAGTTGCAGCATTTATGGATTAAGATGTGATTTGGATTTGAAAACTTTTTGAAATAGCTTTTATGACACTTTGAAAGAATCTTGTAATATACATGTTTAAAGCACACTATAAACACATATATATAGATTCACATATGTCATTTTAATATAAAAACACTTTATATTATACATGTCTAGGGAAAAAAATGATGTGAGAAAGAAATATTATAGTGGACTTTGTATTATATGTTTTATTGTTTCGATAATCTAATAACATGTGAATTATGGAAATATATACTTGAATATGTTAGGATCCCAGATTAACAGGGATAAAAAAGAGATTGTAGGAAAAAGTCTTATCCACATGATGAGTGGTCATGCCTGCCACAGATATCACATTGACTCCCCTTCATATTCTGGGAGCGTAATAACTGAGCCATGACTACCACTGGTCTAACCCTCACCTTCACCATTACCTCTGGATAACTTCAAAAGACGTCATCACAGCGGAATCAAGGACGACACATCCCCCATTGTGGAGGAAGAATCTTCCCACAATGATGGCACACACACACACACACACACACACACACACACACACACACACACACACACACACACACACGCACACGCACACGCACACGCACACACACATAAAACAGCATGCAGTTACCCCCAAGCTGACACGCGCAGCCAATTTCTTTTTATTAATAGAGCGCAGACATATGTTAAACTCTTTGAAATGATGACAGTGGCAAGGCAACATGTCGTCATTGACCAGCTCAACAGTGGTCAAATAATAATTTGTCAATTGTTGCTAAATGAGGTCAGCAGGAACCGACAGAAACAAAATGTTGTAGCCTTCATATTGCACATAATGCTGAAGGTATTTTCTTTTTCTTTTTTTTTCTCTTTTGCAAGCCGGTTCCTGGCGTGGCATGCTGCTGCATAAGGTCGACCTTGGATAGACTTAAAAGGGGGGTAGAGTAGCAACCCTTGACTTTACACGATAAGGGCATGGTCATGTGTCACACACTGCGATCAGAACGAGGAGAACATACATGTGCACTCACCTCCTCCTGCATGCAGAGCCCATCAGGTCATTGCACTTTGTTTCGACGCCATCAATCAATCCTATCAATCAATCAGGGATGCAGCATTATAATGATGAATAGTGTGACGTGTGAGTCGGTGAGATGAGGACTCAGAATGCCTGACTCCGCCGTTGTTTGTGAAGAAACTCCTTTTACTGTCCAAAACTGAGAACTAAAATAAAAAAAAAACAAAGGTCGTCCTGTCGGGCAGCGCGAACCCCAAAAGAAACAACAACACACAAGACAGAACATGAATCGTGACAGAATAGATTTCTATTGAGTTTGAAATAAGCGGTGTGAAGCACATGCAGTTACTAAAACGCATGAAACAGATAAAAACGACTAATTGCAATTTAATAGAGTCAAACTTGTTCATGATAGTAATAACTATTATATCAATAATCCAGTAATGATGGATAACAGTGGTAAAACAGGCTGAATATGAGATTAAAACCCAGGTACGTTTAATTAATGTAGTGCCATTACAAATGTAGGACTTGTAATGGTGTGTTTTAATACTGTGGTGTAATTAAGGTAAAACGTCCTGAATCTCCTGACACCCCTCTCGTACAGAAAAAAAACACGGATCTGACGCCAATTCACAGTTTTTAAGAGGCTGCATGTAGAACATTTCAGCAGATTGCACTTCTGTTTTCTTTCCCTTTATGGCCCAACTGTTTGCTCAGCAGCAATCCAACATATGTCGCCTGGAATTGATGTCACGGCGAATTGAAACATAATTGGAGCTTTGAAGCAGACTTCTTTTGCGTTGATGCTGGAGACTGTGCGACCTTTTGTAATTCAGACTTTTCAATGGTTTCTCTTCTGTTTTCCCAGCATGGGCATTTAGAAAAGATTTTTTCAGACATTTTAAATGTGAGCACGGCTCTATTTAAGTGTCCCAGTGTAACGTAGCACAGGGGGCCAACATGAACAATTGTGGGACCATAAAAAGGGAGCGGCGAAATGGAATTCAGCAGTCATTCATGAATAAAGTATATTATTTACACCTGTGTTTTGTCTGCTGCCACACGCTAAGATGTCCTCTGGGTTGCGTGGAACAGATGGAGGACTGGTGTGTCTGCTGCAGCTGGTGTTTTGGTGTGAAATAAAACAATATGAATAGGCCAATAAAATGTTGGGGAAACTTTTTTGATACGTCGTCGGGAGCTTGTGCCTATAAATATTTGAAAGGACTACTCGCTGAAAAGTTTGAGGATACGTCATTTACTATGTCACGTCATTTTAATGAAGCTTTAAGTAGCAATGATTCATTTATGCGCTTCCTTACAGTATCTCATTTGTACGGGGGTCTGGAAAACATGTGACCTGGTTTCATAGCCCACCTTCACATGGCGTTCCTTCCGTGTGATTCTTTATGCATGAGCTGATCATGGAAATCACATTTGGATCTCCGTGACACGGTCTTGAATAAATCAAAAGGCAGATGAAAAAAAACACAAAAGTATTAATGTATATTCTCTATGCAAGAAGGAAATGCCACTGACATACCTGCTTGACTGTGACCAGGCTTTGATTCCAGGTCACTGTGTCTAATAGATGTTTTAGGATGGAGCCACGACACTCGAGGAAGATAAAAGAAAAATCAACAATCCTCTAAAAATGTGAAACTTGATATTAGTTTATTCTTGCACATTAAAAGAGAATGTTGCCATCAGTTCAGCAGAAAGACTGGAGTTACTATTGTTATTTATTCATCTTATTAATTTCTTTTTGAAGATGTATTTGTTTTAATCAATTTCATAGCTTGAAATATCGTGTGGCTGTTTGCGCCTATAAACATGGCATCCCAAAAGACATTTGTTTTATCACAGTTGCAAAAATAAGTTCACATTAAGACGACATCTGTCTAGAAATTATTAGGCATGAATGGTCATTTGCTTACCAGATGAGTCATGTAGTTTATGTGCATCTCCTCAAAACCATCCATTGACTTTAGACTTTAGAGTAAATAACAACATTCCAACTTCCGTAATGACTCGCCCACAGTTTTATGTTTCTGACCAAATCATTCCATCACAGGAAGAAGAAAAGGTAGTGCAGCAAATCCAGTGAGAAAGCCGATGTTTATTCAAACTAAACCAGATCATTTGATGCCAAGCTGTTGTGTGACTTCAATTTTAACGTGTTTGATAAATTACATTATGTGAATTAAAGGTCATTTACACATTTATATGAGCAAGATTACATTACCGAAATCTATTCTGGGAATCGGTAAACATTACATTAAAACAAGAAAAATGACCACATCACATTTGTCTTTGCTGCTCTCAACTGGTTCCCTGAGTGTTTCAGAAATGAGAGGGATTTTTATTGCCTCTAATTTAATCTATAAATGGTAGAAGTCTTCCCGATTCACACAGACTTTTTTCCTCTTTACGAGCTGACGTCCTCGAGTAGTTTCCTTTCAGTTGTGCTCCCACACAGAGTAACCATGTCTTTACTTATGAATCCAGTGAAGACGAAGTTCCTTTTTCAAAATGTCTTCTTCATTAAAACGTGATTTTAAAATGTTTTCATTGTTTTTAACTGATTCAGATAGATTGTAAAGCACTTCAGAATGTTTTAAAAGTGTCACACAAAGTATCAAGTAACATACATAAAGTCAAGTTGTGACTTTTTTTTTTTTTTGCAAAACTCACCAGCTGACATAATAAAAAAATGTGTTTATTCTCATGGTGATAATGCAGGTAGGTGTATGTACGCACATTTCTAGAAGAGACCAATGAACAAATGTTTACAACTAGCTCCACCAAATGGGAGGTAGAGATAGTCCTCACTCCATTATATCTGTTGAGAAAACAATTAAATATAAATGTACATCATGTAGAGAATGAAAGCATCATATATGTCATTATATAATAAATAGCATTATCTCAACCCTAGAACACTAGAGGCAATGCCCCGCGGCTTTTCCATAGCAAGAAGCTCAAGAATGGTTAAATTATGAAGAACTTGTTGTATTGTGCTCTGCTGTGAGTGTCCAGTTAAGAGAGCTGGAGAAATGGATGTAAAGCGTGTCAGCTGGAGCTCAATAGTCTATAACCATGTTATAAATAGGGTATGAACACGGCCGTGCTTACCATCTTCTGTGTGTTGATTCCCAAAAAAAAAAAAAAGAAACTTTCAGAACTACCTTGTCTGTAAGCTACATAATAAACCTTGTTCTTCTCACAGCGCAGAACTCCGCATTACGCGTGTAGATCAACTGTTTTGCTATTTTTAGAAGTAATTCTGAATGTAGTTGTATTGTGTACAGACAGAAGTGTTGTGGTTCTGTTCACTTTGTTTGTTATTTAGTAGAAATCTCAGTATGAGTTGTTGATTTTCCTTCAGCTTATAAAGAGGAACAGATGTATTTTAGGATTAGAAGGTTTCTCTAAAGGTTTGATTTTTTCACATCAAAAGTATAAGCCAAGATCTGCGTTAAAGACATTGTCAATAACTAAAATCTCAAATTTATCCCTTAAAATGACTTCGAGTCAGCGCAGAGGGAATGAAAGCGGCCGTCTAGTTTTAAACTCTGCACTTGCGGTGAAGCACGAACGTTCAACCGCGGGAACAAGAAGAAAAGCTCATTGTTTGGAAAAGGAGGACCTTATGAAACACTCGGCTCCAACAAAGGGGGGTTTTAAAGAACATTTAAGTTATTTAATCACTTCTCCTCCCGTGCCCTCAGCGACTTACAATCCATCTAAAACACTTTCAGTTCAAAGTGTGTGTCATTAGACATGTAATTTAGAAGCACATTCCGTTTTATAGGACCCCGGTGAGCTTTAAATCTGGTTAACAAACATCCTATTGAATTTAGTGTAATAATACATGATTAGGCAGATGGCCCAACTCACTCGTGAGTTCAAGGCGAGCTGGAGTGACTTCACACACGTAAAGGATTTAAGTGCATATTAACAAATATTCAAAAGCTGCAAATTGACATTGACCATTCACTTTTAAATGAATAGTTTTTGGCGCTTTCTTTTTTAGAAAGTGTATTAACGAGTGTGATACACTATAAATTTTCATTTTAAGATAAAGGGATGAATAGATAACACACAAGCTACCATTTAAATAAGGCCCGTGGGTAAAGTGTGAAATAAAATTCAGACAATGAGAGGAATAATGGTTAAAAAAAAAAATAAAAAGAAAGAAAGAAAAAAAGCCGATCTATTTTTTTTTCTTACCTCCGGTTAGGGTCTCGATAGACAATAAAGTCTCCAATCTTTCTCAAAAAACGGTTTCATGATCCTTGAAGCCAGGGCTACTTAAAACGACAGTGTGGCCAAAGTTGTTTGAATTATATTGAAATCATTAGAGCGCCGTACGACTGAGGTTAAAAGGTCATCGGGCAGGAAACAAAGACTCCATGATGCCACGACGTTACCCTCTCCACGGCGAAGGGATTCTCTCCAGCCTCCCTCAGACATTAATTCATGTGCGAACTGGCAGCGAGCAGCCAAACTGGGCAAGCATTGGCCGGTCCCAGGAGCCGGTGGCTCAGGTGGAAATGAGACTTGGAGGGAAATGTTGCTCTTGCAGTTCGAAGCCGTGGCCAAGAGGCTTTACACCTGCAGCCCGGAAATACATCAAGCAGGTGAAACACTTTGGAGACGAATCCTACCGGCAGCAGGTATCAATCAAAGGAGTGTTCATATCCCCCCCCCCCCCCCCCCCGAGTCACATTCAACGCATTATTCCATTTAAATGACAGAATAATGTGCCATCTGAATGCAGATTTTTAAAATGGATATTTAGCATTATCTGCAAGAAGCACTATTTTCACTGTTAAAAACTAATTAGCATGACAGATGGTCAGAAAAAGAACATAATATATGATGTGATTTATGGACAAAAAAAATAAGAAATAATAAGATAGAAATTAAGAATATGTGCAGTAGGTGTGTCACTGACCAGAATACCTTAGAAAGTTCAGTAAATGCTTCAACCCATTTCTAAAAGAGGCGCAATGTCTTTCTTTCTCCTTATTGTGTCACATTATCCTAATCCTGAGACATCTGAGGGAATTTCTGCTAATGCTCTGCATAATGAACACGGAGGGAGCGCTCTGGTGCCGGCGATCGCTGTGGGGAAACGCTGGCGAGGCTGCATGTTCTGCATTTGTCCTGCCCAACCCCAAGCTGCTTCGCTACTCCTAAACGAGGCGTCTGAAGACATTAAATAAACATCCCTTCTGTAGTTAGTTATTTTGAAAAGAATATTTTCGCAGCAAATTCTTTACCGCGCGCCGAGAAACATGTCTGCAAAATTTGAATTTCAAATGAGGATCCTTTGAAGACGGGAGGGGAGAAAAAAAAAATCCTCTTATGTTTGAAAGAAGCGGATGTGTCCCAGTGGGGACTGTGTGGTGCGGCAGAGTGATTTCCTGTGGTCAGACAACAACTGTGGGTCAAACAGGTACACTGACACACACACACACACACACACACACACACACACACACACACACACTGACACACACACACACACACCCTGTGAATGTGTGCCGGGGGTGGATAATAATTACAGAATTGAAAGCTTCCATGTATGTTAGGACGGGGGCTGATTGAAGCAGTGAACAGTGGAGACTGGGCATGTGGTTTGAGAGCCGGGGAAAGTTATTGTGTGACAGGAGAGACGGAGGACTTCTTGATCTGATCGTGCTCCTGTCTAATAGAGCCAGTTTGAAACATGGCCTCCAAATGAAAGCAAGATTAAAGCTATGATAGAAACATTTCTACAGCTGTTGGCCTCGACCCGCCCGCCCCTCCTCTGACAAGATTACAGATGCTTCCACAGGTAACACTCGCCGGGATAAAGGGACCTTTTCTGTGTACTCCTCCCCTCCAGTTTCCTTCTCGAGTGCAGCAGCTGAGATGAAAAACTCCAAGTGAGAGACAACCGGGTTGTTTCTGTGGGTATTATTACAGCTTGCGATATCAGAATTCTCCCTCTGACTTTTATTTTGCTGTAGAACTGTCAGGTTAAGAGATAAAGAAACCTTAATTTCCGGTGTAAAATTGCCATATTTAAATTAAAATGTAACACTTTTGGACCCAAATAAAAAAACAAACAAAAAAAAAAGCCAAAGCCTAAAGTGAAAATTAAAGAGCCAAGTTTTCAAATGGCATGTCTGATGGTACAATGGGATGTTAATAAGATGTTCATGATTACTCGACTGCATTGTGATACAAAACAGACTCTTTCTTTTTTATTTTAAACTCTGAGAGAAGGCCCACTCCTGACCTAAGACTTCGAGCCATTGGAGGAACGGTGCATGAGCGGACATAATAATTAGCCGCTCACAAATGTCACCGTCGCCACGGAGCGAGCGCTTTACCAGACATCATGTCGCAGCCTCGGCGATGGGTATGACATCGCCTTTAGGAAAGCAGAGAGAAACACTCAGGGACAAAAACAACGTCTGAAAGGGGGACGTGACCCCCTGTACGCCCCTCCCCTGAGAGCTTCCCCAGCCTCCCAGCGGGCTGCAGTCTGCAGGCATGGCTAAGCTTTCACTGTCCTCCTGGGATGAGAGGCCCCTCCTGCTGCCGCTCAATGACTACTCACCTCACCAGAGGATGTCACAACAATAAGCCCCGCAGCCCATTTACAGTCGGAGCCGCGTATATTGAGACGCTCCGACGGAATTCTTTGATAATAGGATGTTATCTGTGCACGGGCCGCGTTCTCTACTGGACGTGTTTGAAGCGAGGACTTCACGCCCGCCTGTGCGGTGTGTGGTCTGTGTGCAGACGAGTGTTGTGGAGTGCTATCAAACAGCACGGCTCAGCAGAATAAACTGCACTCAGGTTTCCACGCGGGGCCCTCGTGATTAGATTCTCTAAGGGCTTCAGGAAAGATAACACTTGTGACGATAAGCCTTTTGCATGGCGGGGTGTGTACTTTGTACTTTGCATAGGTGTGTGTGTGTGTGTTTAGAGGAGGAGCAGGATGAGGTGGCGGGTGTGTGTGTAAGGGGAATGGGGGATGTATGAAGAGAAGGCAGGTGGGTGGGTTGTTTTTTTTATTTATTTTTTTTTTTTTTTTTGCGGGGTGGTGGGGGGTTCATAGACCTTTCCTGTGAGCATGTAATGCTGCTGTCAAGGCCGCAGACTCCTCGACAGAGCTCGGAGAAGATGAAGGCTGAAGCTTTCCCTCCCGCCATCTCGAAGGTGATTACTTCTCCCCCGTGTTGACTCTCACACCAACACTCAAGATGGAGAACAACAGTAATCTGGAGAAGGTTAAAACATCACGCTGAATAATAAACAAAAACCTTTCCAGTAGCTGCACTTTGTGACATCGTGCCTCCGGGATGGAGTTACAAGGTGCCGAGCTGCCACGTTTTCAGACTCACACAGTCGTAGCTGTGAGGAGGTGGGAAGTAATGAGGCACAAATGTTACTGTAGGCTCCTTAAGTAGATCCTAAGTGGTTTTGTCTTTTTATCACATTGGGCGGTGGGTAGGTAATACTCTATGTCTGTGGGCCTCTGTTTGTAACTATTAGGACACTTTCTGCTGCTTTTCACTGAATGAAAAGCACTCTATAAATAAAGGTTGTTTGACTGATCCCCTGTATAACTCGTAACGATTTGGAGAAAGTTATCTACGGTGAGGCGTCGTTTGTCCCAGGATAATTCACACAAACAACCGTGGATCATTTAGGAAGCTTAATCTAAATACAAAGTTACATTTAATGGCTGAAAGCAGCTGATGGTATTATAATGATCATCGATACTGAAGGTGCAGAAGTTGTTAAATAAATGAGTAATCATTCATTCTGGATCAACGGGGACACTTCTATTTTATCAACAGTGTTCAATATGAAGCCCGAACAATTTATCCATTAGATATTAATATTTTTTAGGTTGTTGGAGGCAGTGGCGGCCGCGAAGCGAGAAAAGTGGACTTGGGATGGGAAGTGTGCAGATGTATATCTATGCCAAGAAAGAATTCATGAAGATATATATTTTCAGGCCAAAGAGGTCGATCCTGAGACGACGGAATCACCCAGCGAATTATTTGCGATTGAAAAATTAAATAGTTCAATTATAATGTTCAAATCCAGATACAGTGAAACAATTTATTTTTTTTAAGATTGGACACAGGTATGTTGCTTTAAAACTACTTTTTTTAATTAATGAAAAAGGTTACTTAAGTAAATTTAACAGAGTAAGTGTAAAGCATCGCGACACACCCAGGGCATGCACAACGCTACACAGGATGGATTTATTCTTGAATGGGTTCGCTTCTGAACAGGTGTTGTGGTCTCTCAGTCAGAAACCTGTTGTGTTTACAGGCCACACAGATAACAACACGGCATTCAGTGTATAGATTTTCCAGTGAAAACATTTGTGTATCACCATGCTATGAAATGCCGCTGACTGTTTAATTTAACAAGGCGGAGGCGGCCCCCCTTTTTTCCAAAGATGTAATACTTCTTCTTAGAGATTCTTGCGAAGCTCAATAAGCATTGTTGACAGCTATTTCATTTATGTTTTCAAACTGGCAGGCATCTCTCCCTATTTCCTTCCTGAATAACATTATGGGACAATAGTGTCCATCAGCTGCACATTCAAAAGGAAACGCTACGTCAGCACAAGTATGGGGCGTTAAAGCATTTTGTCATTTTCAGGATCAATGTAAGGCTCGCTCAGGCAGAAGCTCGGCAGCGCGAGAAAGAATCCCAAACATTTGTACTCGTGTGAACCTGCTGTCACATTGCTTGTGTCGTATTCAATTACAAGTCAAATGCCGGTTGTTGAAAAGACTCAAGTAAATGTACAGAGTCACTTTCAGAAAAACCACCCAAAGAATTTGTTACTTTTTTAAAATGGCTGTTTATGACAAACACTTAATTCTAAATACTTTTTCAGGGAATATTTCCCGGGAAAAACGAACAAAGATAGATAGATAGATAGATAGATAGATAGATAGATAGATAGATAGATAGATAGATAGATAGATAGATAGATAGATAGATAGATAGATAGATAGATAGATAGATAGATAGATAGATAGATAGATAGATAGATAGATAGATAGATAGATAGATAGATAGATAGATAGAAAAGGTAAAAAAAACCGAACAAATAAAAAGTGCATATCCACGCCAGCCGAGAACAGCCTGTAGCTGCTCAGTTTGGTTGCGTTTATGTTACCTGGCAACAGCTTCAGTGTCCGTAGGAAAGTGGACACCTACAAAAGAGAAGGCGCTGCCGAGCGGCTCGGCTCATTCGGCAGCCCACGGTGGTTCTCACTGTTCTTACACACGGCTGCGTGTCCTCTTGTCCCTGAGTGAGCAGCCGCGATCGGAAAGTGTTTGGCCGCGGCGGTTGGACCGATGTCTCTCGTGTAAGAGTAGCTGACTCCGCGAGCGTCTTTCTTTCTCGCCTTCATTGTGACTTGACCCCTGACAATGAGAAAGTGCTCTGGGATCAGCGTTCGCCCTATAGCAGTCAAACTGAATCGAGCTGAAATGTTAATCATCTTCACTACAGCTACAACAAAAAAAAAAGAAAAGAAAAAAGACTCTTCCTCATTGTCAAACTTTTGGCAAACCCACATTTTTGAGAAACGCTACACCTTCAGGCCACCATTTATTAATTGCAAGTCTGTTCAGTGGTCTCTTTTCCCGTACACGATCTTTTGGAACTAACGGTAAAAGAGATGTGACGTGGACTCGTGCATGCTCCAGCAGCCAAGGCAGCCACGGCTGGTACATCCACACTCCACGCTTCCACGCCGAGGCCCCCGAGGCAGCACTGTTAGCGGCAAATTGACAAAGCAACTAGATGTGACAGGGGGAGTCATAAAATTGCATTTTGTAGGATCAGTGTTTTCTCCTCCTCTGTTGTCCCTCAGCACTTCGGGAAAAAAAAAAAATTTGATCATTTCTCGGTTTAAGCTGATATGATTTCAAATGGATTCATGTTACCCGCTTGTTGAGTTAAGATTGAAGAGGAAGAACCCCGCGGCCCCGGGGGGGGGGGGGGGGGGGGCATGTAGATGTGATGTGGTAGCAGTCGTTGCGCGGGACCACACTTTCCCGTCTTTGACACACACACATCAACTTTATGAGTGTCTGGCTTTAACACATCGCAGTTCATGTTTTTATTAGAATCATTTCAGGTAAATTTTTGCTCGCGGGTACGTTTTCCTTTTTTTTTTTTTTTTTTTTTTTTTCTAAAGCGATCGTAGAGTAAGGTGATGACAGCAGAGCCAGGCCCACGGGAGATTGAACAATCATTTCTAGATAGATTGAAACGTTTGCCATCAGCATCAGATGTGTTCATAACCTGGAAGATGGTCATGCAGTCTGCCACACCATGCGCGTGTGCATGCATCCACTGCAATGAAATAATTCCAGCTTTCCAGGGAATAGCCTATAAAATGGTTTTGCAGAAATTCTTAGCTCTTTTTTTTTCTTTTCTTTTTTATACCAGCATCTCTGGTTGCTGCAAGCCCCCCCTGCCTTAAGATTGCATGACAGAGAGACAGCCCTCTAAGCAAAGATGAAATGTATCGATGCTACTGTAGCTCCAGCCCTTGCCTAATTTCTTCAGTTGCTACTGGGATTGCCGAGAAGTTCTGTGAAGCATGAAGCCGTGGCTGAATGTTAGGTCAGCTGACAATCTCGGGCCACGCAGATACAGTGGCCGGAGTTTCATATTGGTCCACTCCTCCTGCCCACCACCCTGAAATATGATGTAATTGAATACATTGAACTAAAAGCGTTGTGTGACTCCAAACTGTTCTTGAAACTTGACCTTCAACTTTTTTTCTTTCTTTCTTTTTTTTCTTCTTTTTTTTTTTAACTCATTGACTTTCTGCGTGCATCAAGCTCAAATTTCCTTTTGCAATTAGCCTTTTAACAGAAAGCTGGACCACCGCTTACAAAGGTTTCAGAGTGCATGTCTTTGCATTGCTTAAAGAGCTCATCGCTTAAAAGGGCAAGAATCTCCAGTCTTCGGTGATGAATGGAGGCATAGTCTGATCATGTAAATAATCTTTTCTTTATGCAAATCCCCAGACAGTTAATAGCCCGCTGATTGCCGTGCTATTACCGATTGTTGGCGTTTAACATGATCAGAGTAAAATACTGCGGCGTGCCACTTACCCTCTCACCGCAAACTACCTCTGAACAATCGCACGCAGGGCAAATGCATTTTGCAACATTAATATCACAAGCCCCAATAAAAAAGAATGATGTGATGAATATGATGTCCACACGTTCTCTTGGCTCTGAGACAGAGAACAAAGCGGCAGGGTAGTCCGTAGCTGCAAGCACGCATGAGAGGGATGTAGTAACATTTGGCTGCTCAATTAATTTTAAAGGTTTTTACACTATTAAGCACAATTTATCCAGCGGGTATTAACCCCCCCCTCCCCTCTTTTCTCTTTCTTGTTTCCCTTTGATATTTTTGTGCACGAGTAAGAATTCCGGTATTTTAATCCAGTGTATTAAAATGCTCGACCGAGGGTATCGCACCATTCGTCACCCGGGACCATTTGCGTCGGAGAGCAAAATTACACTTTTCTGCAATTTTCCTGTTGTGGCTGGAAGCGCGGCCACGGCCGCTTTGTACACTGCAGCTCCTTATTATCCAGATAATCACAGTGATGAGTTTAATCATAAAAGCATCTCTGTGATGAAACAGGTATTCTGCGTATCAACATTTTGCTCACTGTTTAGACTAAAAGTGCATTTCCTTCTGTGGCACTCTACAAACTAAGCTCATCTCCGAAGTTAGACGAGGAGTTCATCCAGAGAGAGGCTTCTCTGGAGAGTTTGCAAATAGTTTTTCAATGGAATAGCGTGGTCTTCGAAGGTCAGGCATTTCATTGGCTGGATTCAACCACAGTGGCAGAGTAAAATATTACTGTAATCACTCTGTTAGCATGTCGCCTTCGACATGTTGTATGGTTGTAAATCCAACTATCGCATAACGGTTTCAAATCAAACAATTTCGTGATGCCTTCTCTCCGGAAACATCGTCATGATCGTAGAATCCCGACTCGCTTCCCGAGCGTTCGCTGATTGCTTGAACAGCAGCCGCTCCTGTGCAGGGGCATGAGCAGGAGTTCATGCAGGAGTCAGGACAGAAATAGCTGAGCAATACATCAGTCTCTTGAGATTGAACATATGAACATTACCAACAGTTTGTTGTGCAAAAGAGCGAGGATCTGACATTAAAGTGCAAACCGTTCAGGCAGCCGAATCTGGTTATCGCAGTTTGGCTCTCTTTCGGTTGTGCATGTTAAACAATATCTGTGATTGGTTATGGCCAATACTTACTCAGAAATATTGCGATCTCACAAGCAAGTGGGTTGCTTGGAAAATAAAAATCGTTGATAGTTGTCCCTCTCACTGAAGTCTATATTAATCATTTGCACAAAGCTGTATGATTGTGGTGCTGCTGTGACATATCAGCTGTGCCGCCATTAAATGTTATTGCAGAATGGAGCCGGTTGAGGAAGAATGAGGGATTCTGTCACTTTAGCGATCAGGAGTTTAGTGGAATAGTAACTTGCCAGACTTTAGTGAACACTGAGAGTGAAAGAAAGCAGCTCATCGAAACGGTTATTTTTTTCATGTACAACAAAACATTTTTTTAAAAATGAAGGAGTGGTATCTGTATTACTAATATCAGAATATTAATGAACTTTCTAATAGATTACTGCCAAAAGTTGTGGTTTCGTTTCTATTCTTTGTAAATGTGGCAATAAGAAATGGAAACAAATACTTTCCACAGAAGGCGTCGAAGAAATGAACGACGATTCAAATAATAAATGGTAACGATGCTGGTTGTAACTCAGGTGTTTCCCAATTCGTTCTTCATCTGTTCACCTTTCTTCAGCGATATAATTCATTGGTCAGACACTAATTATTGTGATTCAACACGCCTGAGCTGATTGAACGTAAAGATGGGCAGTCTGTTTGATTCGGTCTCCGGTTCATTGAACGTCACGGCCGACGGATCCGGCAGCACACCTTTGATTTGCATGTCGGGTCTAGATTTTCTTTCCTCTGACATTACAAGCACCAGCAAGAACTGAGTTGATATCCACTGTCTATATGGTTAAAATAGAACAGAGGTGACATTTGTGACAACTTGATAAGGGCAAATGTTCTGCCACAGTATTGTGGCTGTCATGCTATATTCAGTCAGTAACCTCTTCAAATCTGTAACCCTTAGCATTCAAACAGAACACTCGAGTTCACAGGGTGGTGCATGCAGGAGCATCAGAAATTCGCGTCATTAATATTTAATGAGTGAAAATGCAGACTTGTATTATTTTCACTGTTTTGCAGCTGCAGCGCTGCTCCGTCGTATGGAGCGAACTGCAATTTGGCTCAAAGCGAAGAGGGAAAAAATGAGTCATGACAGGGTTAATGAATGTCACAGAGCAGTGATAAAACATGTGGTGAAAGGCCCACAATCCTTCAGCTTAAGGGGGACGTCCACGGTTTAGGTTTGATAGTTAATTAGTGTCAGTGTCATCCGTGTCTGGTAATTGGTCCCTAAATTACAATTAAAATTACCAACTGTGTTACTAACCCCATTAGAAAAAGCTGGTTTATTAAATATTAACTTAAGCGTGCTGTAACTCTGTGAAATTTGCTTTGTTTCTGGGTGTAACAAAAGAACTTCTTTCTTTTTTTTAACCAGCATCAGTCTTCGTTGTCCACCAACAACAACTGCTTAAAGAGACTTTGTGAGGGATTTAAAATTGGACTGGTGTTTGATTAAGTGCCCCATCCCAGGCTGAGAAATTCTCCCCCACTTTGAACAGCAAGCTTTGTTTTTGCAGTGGGGTTTTTTTTTTTTTTCCTTCTTGTGGTGCACCATCAGTGAGCATTTGTTTCTGCTTTAAATCACGTTAATGCCTGCGAGCAGAGAGAAAAGAAAAGAAGAAAAAAAAAAAAAGAAAGAAAAATGACAGCCAGTGAGGCGAATGATGTGTGTAAATGTGTAGCTCCGTGATGCCACAACATACATGTGTGGGGTCTTTGAAGGGTGTTTGTTGTGACTTGACGGAGTCAATATGGCCGTCCGTGGGGCTGCGCAGTGTTGGTGTGGTTCGCACGCACCAAGAAGCCCCAGCCTCTTACAGCCTCCTGGTACAGAATATGGATGGATGAATATAGTAGGTTTCCTACTTATACACTGCTTTCATTAGTGTAGGAACACCAGTAGTGAGACTTACCTTCATATCAATATAAAGACGACATCAAAAGGTTGTGATCTGCTAAAAAAAAGAGATACTAATGTGGTTTCGCGCGCATCAATATGTGAAGCTGACTTATGAATAGGATCCACACTACTGAGGGCAAATGAAGAAGAAAAGCAATCCAACTCCGTCGTCTGTCCATATGAATGTTCCTGCGCTCGCCATTGTTAATGATTATAGCCATTTGTTGTCTCTGTGCATGTGTGTGGTTTCATTCCGAAAACAACCAATGGCGCCAACTCGCCGCTAATTACTTTGTTTTTAGCATTTCTACCATTTCTGTGCAAAAGGACATTGTGTGTTCTTTTTTTTTTAAACATTCCTGTGTGAATGCAGAAACTTTTCTGAAATGAAAATACAAAAAGCAAAACATTCCGGTGATGTTGCAACCCGGTCGGGCTTGCAATCTCTCTCTTTTTTTTTAAATACATATATTCAGATTTTTGCGCTATGATGCTCCAATATATCTGATAAAATCGTCCACCAACATATCAAATGCCACATTTCATTTTCTGCTTGCGGGGGCTCAGTGCTCTATGCAATCTCTCCATGGTGAACTCGTGCAAGGAAGCTTGGCAATGCCGTTTCCAACAGATTGTTATAAAGCATGAAAAGGTCTCATTCCACAACTCCTGTATGCGCGTGATGCTACTCACAGTTATATTCTGACCAAAACACAAGCAGACTTAAAGTGAAATCTGTTTGAACGCTTTACACAGCAAGTTGTAAATCAGGTCCATAGTCTACAAAGTCCAGTAACCTAAAATGGACAATCTGAGTCTGACTTCTACGGAGGACATTTTAGTCTTTTAATCAGCTTTGTGACCATTATAGGTTCTTCTGGATGTTCAAAAGAGACGGAAATTGAAGGGAGTGGTTTTCATCTGTTGTTACTTTGCAGAATCCCGTCTAGAGGCCACTAAATCTTGCACGCTGTTCCTTTCGGCCGATGCTCTCTAAATGTGCTTTACCACCTAAAAAGAAGTTTGGAGTTTCAATCTCCGGTGTGCATTGATTTTCTTTTTCTTTTATGCAGTTTTTTGACATTATGTGCTTTTTACTTTTTGGTCTTGAACCAGCAGCTGCTAACCATTGCGCGCACAGTTAAAACCATTTCCTTTCACTTACATTCTCATATTTTGCATTCGTGTGACTGAAAAAGTCAGAGTTTTGGTGTGGCTCAAACTTTAACTCGAGGGGTCAAATAATTTGAATTGACTTTTTAGACTTCAAATATGTCAAAGCTGCAGCACATGAAACTGTCTGCGAGGCCAGATAGCATCAAGGGGTGGCCTGACCTTTTCATCAAATCATTTTAGAGACAAAATAGTGCAAATGAGCACTGTTTGAAAGGGTAGGTGTTTGTTTCAACACTCATCAGCAGTGTCTAAGTTTAATGCTACAAGCGTCAAAGAAGAGGCAAATGTGTAACAGGCACATCAAAATGAGAAAGGGAAATGTTATCTGTCGCCCGGTGCACAAAGGCATGTCAAAATAGGATATATATTATTTATCATAACTGGTGCTTTCAAGTGAAAATAACAAAAAACCGCTTCGAAGAGTAAAATGTTCCAGCAGCAGGTGCCACATTTCATGCCCAGCTTTGGTTGTTAGAAGGGCCGCCCTGGCATTTGCTGTTGTGTCTTTGTGCTATTTTTTATTTTTTATTTTTTTCTTATCCAGGAAATCGGGGAAAACAAATGCTACACTGATTCGCACCGTACCTGTCTTCTAGGACTGTGACAGCAGCAGCATGATTGCGATGGTGATTTGGTTCCTCAGAGCCTTGTTTATTGGCAGCCATTTAGCCAAGCGTGTCTTCAAAAAACTTCAGCAGAATAATTTATCAGTTCATGCGGCGGCGTTCACTCAGAGATACGCTCCACGGCGAAGCAACTGTAGTACAGGCAGGAGAAATGTCATGAGATTCGAGATGTCTGTCCAGTCATGCCGTGTGCAGCAGTGGGACTCCAGCCTCATCCTGTCTCTGTGAGAAAATACCCTAATTTAGGTTAAAAAGAAATGGACTCATTCCATAGAAGCTGCTACAAACACATGACTCCAAGCAGTGACTTTATTCTTTTTTTTTTTTCTTTTTTTTTTCTTTGTTCCTTTCTTCAGATATCACATTTCATTAGAAATGCCCCTGCCCCTAATCCTGGCAACAAAAGACACATAATAGGAAAGGGCCCCCGTGTCAAGTGATACTGCAATAAAGGCGAAGATTAAAGGATAAATCCTGCTTCTCGGTGTGATATTCACACCATTTTTTTTTTTTTTTTTTTCCTTTGACAAATTCAAGTGAACCAAATGAAACTGGAACATGAGCAGCAGCTCCCAGAAGGAATAAAACTAACTGTGCTGGTACAGTTTTGCCAGGTGCTTTGAAAAGGAACATCAGTGCATATGTGACACTGAAGCAAGGCCGCAGCATTCCTGAGTAGCCGTGCATCGTCTTTTAATGTGAAGTGGTTCACGTGTTTTCAGGGGGAGGACGAAAGAAAACAAACAAACTGCGTTTCACCGTTATGCTATGTGTCATTTCTCAAGAAGACTTGACGACGCAACGCGTGTGAGCGCCAATGATGGCAGACAGTGCTACTACTTGAACTTGTTTTACACGACGCGCCGTGAGATGGCAAAGCGAATGCACGGGGACACAACAGAATAGATTCCATCAAGTTGAGAAAAATATGTGAAGAAATGTGTATTTCCATCTTGGACTTAATCGGCTCATACTGCCTGGGGCTTGGTGTCCAACCTCGGGGGAGCCCCGGCAATCCCCCTCCCGTCTCTCTCCGGAGACCTGCAGAGAGAAATGTGCAGCAGAATGGAAATCTCAACACTCTCAGCCCTCACAGATTGCTATTGAAAGCATTTACAGTACACTGGGTAAGACGCGCAACCAAGCATTGATAATGAGGGAGGCGGTGAACGAACGAAAGTGTTACTTGGGCAATATATGCAGGCAAACACGAGGCAGGAAAGTCCACGCTTATTTTTATTTACCTCTCAGTAGCGTTTGAAGCAGCGTTAGTGATCTTATGAATGTCATATGTTTGGAGGGAAAGAGTTCCCTTAACATTGGGTTTGTCCCAAAACTGGGCAGTCATCTGCGAGAGACAGAGAGAATTAAATAAAGTAAAGAGAGAGAAAGAGGGAGGGAGAGTGGCATCCATAAAACAATTATCATAGACAGGCTTGACATGCCTGCGAGGGCCGATGGCCTCCCCGGTGGTGGTAACAGGGGGATTTCAGAGAGAGTACACTCCACAGATGACTACATTATTTATAGATGAAAGAGGATCCAAAACAGAGCGATCAATGCACAGATGAGACCGGCCACCAAATGACTCCAACCTGGTTTCAATGCGCGGCACAATGAGGAGTGAGCGCTGCAGAGCAGGCAGGTGCAGGGCTGTTTTAATGCCCCCACCCCCACCCGGTTCCCCTTAAAACAAGCCAGCTATTTAATGGCCACTTCTATCACTCTGATTGTGGAGGAAAAAAACTCCAGTCACGTCGCCCATTTGGGGGACAACCGGTAAATGAGCCAGCATGACCGCCGAGGACTTACGGCCGTTTGGGAAGATCCATCTCTGCAGTTTGCGGCCATGTTTCCGCATTTGAACACATTCCTGCACACAAGCACCCTCACAAATCTTTTGTTATCGCCAAAGTGGCCGCTGTGAAACCGCTACACCGCGTGTGATACGGCGGCCCGCTTCCGCCAGCCAGGGAGGTGCGAAGGGATAGGAAGTAGGACCTTGGAGAGTACATTAACCCACGCCGATCTGCCAAATACAGCAGCAATTTCACACCTGAGTGGATGAAAACATGACCATTCATTTTTTGCCGGTGACAGGGACAACCCCCCCCCCCCCCCAAAAAAAAAATAAAAAAAAGTCCTCGACACTAGACATATGTTCCTCATCATTCAAAGAGGAGTTTGCAGCAGCACTGCAAGATATCACATTTATTTCATTCTAATTATCTGTTCAGTTATTTCATTATTTTCTTAAATTGCTTGTCTTCTCACAAAGCTCTTCACTGTTCACAGTTTACAGTGATCACATGGTCTAATGTGTAGTATGACTAACTGTAATTAGCCGTGACTGCAGTGTGGGTTGGTGAAAAACAAAACAACAGCCTTCAGAGCTATAAAATTCATTCATGGTTGGAGTCGCCATGTGCCAACAGGAAGAAGAAGAAAAAAAAAAAATAACCCACTCCGTACAGTGAGTGCAGCGTCCCTTACATATTATTTCAATCAGGATCATTTTTTAAACAGTTATAGAAAGAAAAAAAAGAGATAGAATTCCTATCAAGTGGGTGTTTGTTAAATACCCTCTGCTGAATAAATCACCTTAAGTGATTTCGTGAAAATCTTGTCACTGTGAGACTGAAGGTCATGTGGCAAATCACAAAGGAATGATAACAATGGCAGCACTGTTTGGTTACACAATACATGTTTACATAAACTCTTACAAAAGAACATGGCAGATATAAGCGATCACGTCAAAGCTTTGTTCGATTGTTCGCATGTGCATTGTGGCCTGCAAATGTAAATCTGCACGGTTCCCAGTTGTTGCACCTCCCCTTTTGCTTTCGCCCACAATTTTGATGTGTGGCTCTTATGAACTTCAAGTTGACACCGCAGGAGAAGAGTTTTTAGATCCTTTGATGTGTGATTTCGAGTGAACAAGGGCGAATGTGATGTACATGCGAGAAGAGACACCAATTAAGGAAGGCGCCAAACTCCCAGGGAAGTCACACCATTATTTCTGTGAGACCCACTCAAACTCTGACAAAGGGCATGAATCAAACCGAACCCTTAGGCGAGGGCAGGAAAGGAAAAGTGCGTGTGCGTGTGTGTGCGTGTGTGCGCATGTGTGTGCGTGTGTGTGCGTGTGCGTGTGTGTGTGTGCGTGTGTGCGCGTGTGTGTGCGTGTGTGTGTGTGCAGAGCCGAGCTCCCAGACTAGGCACTAACAAACAGGATAAGACAGCCAGTGGAAGGAAAGACTGGGGGAATTTCATAGATCATCCACAGGAAGAGGCTTTTCAGACAGACAAGGTGATACTCCAATACTCCCAAGACGCGAGGCATAAGGGCATGTTCACACGGAGTACTTCTGAGACCGTTTACTTGAAGTCTTGGTGGGTTTTGTTTCTCCAATGTTAATTGGGTGTTTTAGAAGGTGTCAGCAATGACATTTTTCGGTGTGTATGAAGTAACTGGAGAAGGTTTTGTCTGAAAAAAAAAAAAACATCCTCTCCTGTGGTGCTTTTCATCCAAAGACAGAATGTGGGCTGAACCAAACTCCAGCACAAAAACAAGCATAATACTATTTAAAGCCATTAAACTGGATTTATTAATGCCTAGAAACTAATAAGGGAGGACTTCTGCTCAGTTTTATTACTTTTAAAGGTATTTTTGATTTATATCAATTAAGCGTTTAAGTGAACAATTCAATTGTGCAGTAAAAGTAAACCCGATTAAGCCCCTATCTCACCGGGCTGCAACAAATTGTAAATAAAATTGCTAATAAAGTCGCTGGCATACCTTGAAATATTTGTAGGGGTTTACAATTCCCCTGCTTGAGTAACATAGCAATGCACGAGTGCACAAACTTTCTTTAAATTATTGTTTCACAATCATTTCAGATGTCTGAAACTCATCTCAACGTCTTCTTTATATAGTTTCCCTGAATTAGACAGTGAAAGAAATGTGTGCCACGCTTGTGTTCTTCATCCAGCAGCCTCTGACGTCTGACGACAAAATGATAGGTGGACTGGAGGAAACCAAATGTCCTTCTCGACCAGAATCCTCATTTCTCTCACGACTATTGCATGGAATTTGCACAACTGTTGCAAGAAAGTCACAAATAAAAAAAGAAAAAAAATTACATTTTTAATCTGGTCAATGTCATGCAAACCTCGCCTGAGAGTTTATATCGCATGCATGTGAACTGGAGTCGAATTTTGACCCCAATTACCCCCGGGGTTTGTGTGACATTCTACTATGGGGACGTAATGATTTCCATCACGTCACCAAAGTACAATCTTGTGTGTGTTCAAAGTCAAAATTTGCAACTCTCCGACAAGTCGTCTGTGGTTGCAGCTGAGACAAAAGATTCCCTTCCCATTGTTTATTCCTGCACGCATCTGCTCAGCGTGCAACTTTCAGCACATTATTCCACGTCATATTTTATTTTTGCCCAATGATAATTCAATTACCGTCTCCTCTATTCCTGGTTGTAACACACCCATGAAGCTTCTTGCTTCTTGCTGACAAAACAAAGGACTTCATCAGATTGTTGATGCAACGCTACATACTGTATAAACATACCAGAAAAACCTTTCAACACTGAGCCTGTTTGTCTTCTCTGCAACACAAAGAATCACAGCATTGAACAGAGAAACAGAAACTTCAATCATCGTAGATAAATGAACCTGTCGTCTTTCTACAATGATCGGTTCCAAGCACTTGTTGTTTTGAAAGCACAAAAGCGCCACCATAACGGAAAGAAATCTGCAGGCTGCCGTTCAACCGCACAACACCGAGGAGCTCGGTGCCAGAAAGCATGGCCACAGGTTACAATAGGACAACGGGATTCTTTTGGTGAGTTACAATAAGATGTGGTCATGCAGAACTGTCACATCGTGATATTGAAGCGGCAGAAAGCAAGCGTATTGTCGATCGGAAATGTTCTGAAGTCAATGCAGCGGTGCTAAAGTAGCATTATCCACCCACATGGGTGAGTACACAATGTACTTGCTACATGCTTATTACACAAACAGGCATGGACAGTACAAACAAGCTTTATGATATAATGCTGTCAAATAACAGCAATCTGCTGGGGTGTAAGCGTACCTGGCTCTTAAAGGGAAGAGAACACTTTGAGTTCATGTCGTTCTAAAACCTCGCCTGCTACCACATCATGCACCGTACGAGCACTCAGATCATTTCAGTTAAACTTGTAAATGTGGGTTTAAATATGCCCTCAATGCCTTTGTGCCAGGTGCTTTCAACCAGGTGTTTAAACCAAAGCCCTGTGGCTGAGAGAAAAAAAAACACTTCAGCACTTTGTTCTTTTAACTTGAACGACACAGTGTTAACAGTCACACATATCTACTGTAGTGAAAGACACAAGCAGTTGGATGGGATCAGTGATAACACTTTGATCATGTACAGTAGTAATATAATATCAAATGAATGGTTTGTGTGTGCATGTGTCACTGTTGTGAGTAGCAAAGTAGTAGTAGTAAGACGCATGAGCTGAGAGGGCCTGGCAATAGTTGTAAGAGCCATCACTAATTCACAGTGGCCTCCTCCAGAAGGTCCGGCATGGTTGTACAGAAATACCTATTAGTATCACATTTAACTATCGATCCGAATTCTATAATGATTTTTCCCAACTTACAGGTGTGGAGGAAACTGGAGGACCTGGAGAAAAACCCACACACGCCCAGAGAGCAATACCCAAACTCCACAGAGAAAGACCCCAAAGCAACAACATCCCTGTGTACACATGACCACTCAGTGTAAATATATACAAGAGAAACAGGGCTGGTTGGCTGGGAGGTGGTGTGTTTGTGGGTCGTTTGAATTGGACGTGGTTCAGTGGGATTATGTACATTACAATGATGACAATAGAATCTGTTAAAGAGCAGCAACACCACTGCAATTATAACAACCGCAACAGTAAAAATAAGATTATAGCTGCCATTGTTATACTAATATGAATAATTAACTCTTTTCAGTTGTGTTCTCCTTGACGACACAATGCACTTTCTATTTTGTAAATAACATTACTTGTCAATCACGCCAATTTTAATGACTCCACATCTTCTCCAAAGACCTTGATCAGCACATCACAAAGTTGATTTATGAGGGTTTATGAGGAGAAAAAAATAAATAAAAAAAAAGCAGAAATTCACAAGAATACAGCAAGGATTCCTTTTCCTTCATACTTCTCGGAGTTTAAAAGGGTAAATAGATAAACAAAATAACGAAATTTTTCTGAACCTCTCAAACGGAAGAGGTTTAGCAATTGCTAAGTTACGGTTGCTATGGTACAAAATAATCAGAGAGCGTGTGCGTGAGGGTGTGACTCAGCACTATCAGTGTACGAATCCAGTGCCAGTGAATAAACATTGAGAGGATGTGAAATAAAGCATTGTTTATGCAGCTGCTGCCTCCGTGGAGTAAGTAGCCCATGCCAACATCTCAATTCTATTCCTGTTCCTCAGCACTGTCCACGGAAGAGGGAAGCAACCCAAAAAAAAAAGCCCAGAAACCAGCTTTTATGGCTGCTTATATAAATGCAGATGAGTAGTCCGGAGTCCCTAAATGTGCGGGGAAAAGAGAAGTGAGTACACCCGCGAGATAAGATGCAGGGTTTTTGTTGCTTGGAGCTCCGAGAATGCAGTGATCTGCTCACAGTGCCGGTATATTTAGCAGAGATTAAAACCCCGTGTGATGCAACAGCAGCACAAATGTGTGAAAGATGCTCTGTCTGTTTCGTGATTTTAGCGTGTAATCCAATGAAAAGAGGACGAGACGATTCCACGCGGCAGCAGGTAACATTAAAAGATGACTCATTCAGCACTCCATGACAAGGCTCGCTCACAGCTTTCCTTGCTGCTTTTCTGTTTGATGCTTCAGGACGAGCATTACAGCCTCAATACCTGTCATGTATGTGAAGCTGGACCCTAATCTTCTAAGCGACATCCTATTTCATTTAGCCCTTTCATTTTAGGATGAATATCACTTAATGGTATGTGAGAGGTTATACCTCTGAGAATTCTCCACCCCAGAACTATGTAATAGCCACACAGTGGGAAAAAGGCAGCTCCAAACATCCATCATACCTTGCTCTGCTATGGTCCCGTTTAAACACTACTATGCTTTGGCAGTAAAGCTGCAATAAAAGCAACTTGACATTGCACACTGTCACATGACTCCCTGCCTACAAAACTCTCTGTGAGAGCTCAGCAGAAGAGGGATGAATATGCATGAGCATTGAATATGAATTTAAAAAAAAAAGAAGATACCAGCAGGAGCCGTCATTACAAAAGTTTTGTTGCTTTCGCTGTTTCCAGTACATATAAATGACAAGCGGTGAAGTTTGTGGTGGTCAGGTCCACGGGGTCATCCCCCCCCCAAAAAAAGCCCCATGTTCTTTGGCTGAGGCAAATGGAGATCTACTGGCGCATGACCCAATCAATAAGCGAGACACAGATCTAGGTTGGGGTGTTACCGATTTCTTTGTATTTATCCATTGAATTCTGCCAGCAGCGAACCAATGCGTCAATGTCAGTCTGGCGCTGGAAGGCTAAAAAAGAGTAAGGCTCAGCCGGTTCCAGGTCAGGTGGGGTGATGAGCTGGATTTTAAAACTCTCTGAGCAGGACAAGACAGTATCGCCAGAGGCAGCGTGGCACAAAGCCGCACATTAGACCCTGGTGGAGAAGCTAATTGGGCAGCAGTGTGTTTTAAGTCTAGTCTGCTGATGATTTAACTCCTTCATTAATTGGCCCGAGCTTGCGTGCATCCTCCACAGAGGCAGGCGACTAAAATGAAAGTGTCCATGGTTATGATGTACTTACCCACTGTGGACCTAATTTCTGAAATGTTCAATGAGAAAAAGCACAACGTGCTGCAGCAGGATCGCACCGGAATCTGGGGGCACGCTGTGCAATTCAGGGTTGTCCCACATAAAAAGGGACCAGCGTGAGAGCAACAAAATCTTTGGTGATAGTTCCAAGGCTGTGGTCACACTTTATGAAAAATCAAAGTTTCAGTGATCAACGTGAGTAACACGTTACTTTAACAGTACTACTTTTGGCAGCAACATCTGTCTATTGTCTGTTTCTTGTGAGTGAAAACTGTTGGAGAGCTCCAGAGCGTTTGTCATGACAGAAACAAAAAGAATCTGTTACGATTTCACAGACTCCTATTTCCACCAATAATACCAGCAGCAACATGCAAAATGTCCAATTAAACCTTCAGAGGCCCTTAATAAAAATACTCAGGCCACCTTTAGAGGATATATGTTTACATGTTCATAGTACATGTCAGCTCTTTTGTTGCTGTTTTTTCTCATTGTCAGTAGTTATGGCAACACTGAAATAATTCTGTTAAAGGCTCATTATCATCCCAACAAAGTGGGACTTTATACTATAGGCTGCAAATAACTAAATATTTGCACCGACCTGTAAAGCACATATTTCAAGTATGTAATAAGTAGAGCTTGAACTTTAATGTGTTATTTTTAATAAATTCATAACAGAAAAAATATACAAATAAATCTAAAAGTAGCAAATTTATGTATTTACTCTGGGTTTATTTTTATAATACAGCACAGAATATTTCTCCGTCCATCTTAGGAAGTCTCTTTCAGTTCCTTACATGGGGATGCTATTACTGCAACCGACACAAACAAACATAAGAAATGTAAGAAAACACCTCATTGCCGGCAGGAGCACGGTCAGCATTGCCGGAATTTCATACAAACCAAATCACGAAAATCAATTAAAAAAATTCCGTGAGTTATGACTTTTTTGATGCATGCATACACTTCCTGAAGAGAAGCAGGAGTGGAGAAGCTGGTTCCCATCCAAGATGGTGGTCACGCTAATATATCAGCACCAATAGGCAGCAGCAGCGCTCAGTACAGCGTCGACCATGTATGTCAACTTACATCATGTCTATAACAGAAAAAAATCTAATCTAAACTATGGGGACAGCGGCTGAGATGCATCAAACAGATGTAGCTTTACCTGGTATATCAAACATTTTAGTTTAAAACTGTGGGTTGGAGTTCACGTCAATGCTAAGATTGTAGCAGCAAGCACGGACATCCGAGCTAATGTTGACGTTATTCCTCGTGTCACATGTGAATGGTAAATTGACTTCACTTATATGGCACATTATTGTTGCTTCAGCAGTCACAACGTGCTTTAACATTGTTAGTCTCTTGTTCTCTCTTCCTCTCACACTCACACATACACATACACACACACACACACACACACACACACACACACACACACACACACACACACACACACACACACACACACACACACACACACACACACACACACACACACACACCAGTTTCAATTCTTTTGTCAACTGCTAAGGCGTGATTAAAATGTGAATAGTTGTGATTAATTAAACATTAAGCCTTTAATTAAATAGATTTTTTTTCTTTTTAATCACGTCACATCACTAGTAACAAGAGTGTCTAATAAATTACACATTTTTAGTGACTTGGGCAACAGATAGTCTTGGACAAGGTTCTTAAGGTGAAGATGAATCTCTCACCGTCCGATTCCAGACCAACGTCAACCAACCCCGTCAAAAGGAAAGCAGGAGGAAACGTGTGAACGTGGAACGTGTCTGGTTGCCTCAAGCGGTTCGTCCTCATTTAACTCCTCCTTTCTTCCTCAACATAAGTGTTGGACACAGTGATCAAATTCATCAAATCCCCCCATTTAAAACAAAGTCCACTCCATCCACATGGCCTGGTGTGTCTTTCAGTAAACCTCTGACATTGCTGAAGTTTCACAGTCTGAAAACCTCTGAGCAGACACTTCTTGTCTCGGATGTAATGGGACAGCAAACATAAAAACGCAACATAAACCGTGAGAGATGAGTCTAGTGGGAAATTTTGAATTACTAGATTCTTGAAACACACAGGTTTGGTCGCAGTGACGGAACAAACAACCTTCAGTATAGTGAGACATTTTAACAAGGAGCTCAGGTCCAATTATTAACAGAACAGATGTTACATTCTTATTTCAGAGCACGGTTGTCATGTCAACCAAACAAAACTCAAAGGAACTCATCCATTTCATTTTTCCAGGCCGACACTTAGTGAGGGACAAACTAATAAGCTTTTAGGATGTACTGCATTATAGTTCCCCTGGAGAGGTCCATTTAAAGGATTTTTTCCCTCCCATTCACCTGGAACACAAGATATGCTACAAAAAAAAACTACAAAAACATAAAGGTAATGAGTTTGAATCTATTTATAAACATTATTATGAGTGGATCCCATGACAGTTTTTCTGTACACACCAAACAGGCATAACATTCTGTCCATGGACAGGTAAAGAGAATTACAGTCATTATTTCTTCATGGTGGCACCTGGTAGTGGGTGGAATATGTGAGGCAACAAGTGCATATCTCTCCAAAATGGACAGAAAGATTTAGGAGAGTTTGATAAGCGGTGAATTCTGATCATGGTGAGATGGCTGGGTAAGCACGTGTCCAAAACTCCAAGGTCAACGCAACAGTGGCGGCAGAGTGACTCGCTGGGGAATGTTCTGCTGGGAAACGTTGGGATCTTCCATTCATGTAGATGTCTCTTTGACATGTCCCACCAACCTGAGCACTGTTGCAGAAAATGGATCTAATTTCATGAAAACACTATTCCCTGATGGTAGTAGGTATTCAGTGGAATGACACATGAATGATTCATGAATAGTTTGAAGAGCGCAACAAAGTGTGTTGAATCGACCTCCAAATTCCCTGGAGCTCCAACCGATGGAGCATCTGGGAGAGGCGCTGGACAAGCAAGTCCACTCTACGTTGGCCGCACGTCTCAAATGACTAAATGGAAACGGTGTGTTCATGACATCTTGGTGCCAGATACAACAACACCCCCTCCAGAGCTCTAATGGATATAAAATTGTTTCGTCTTTACATAGAAATGGAAGTCAAGGCCTCTCTGAGCATAGGCTCCGACTTCCTCGGCCAGATGTGCACGCTGGCCGGAGTTACTGCAGGTCAATTAACCAGTGATGTCACGAGCTAAACATCAGTCATAATGTGCAGTTACAGGTGTCAGTCCAGCTGTCACACGCAGCACCAGCAGCAGCTCAGGTGGCCACCGACTGGTCATGGCCGACTGCTGCAAACCAGAAGACAAAAAGACTCACACCTCACTAAAAGGTCATTTAAAACAGATAAAACCAGGTGGCATGAAAGTAAATGTATTCTGCGATGAAGCCAAGCATTTGCTGTTATCCACATACTGTCATAAGTGCATAACTTCATGTCCAAAATAAAGTGCACATTTATGCAAACAGTTTCTTGTGTAACATTTAATTCGGATTGGTGCCCATATCTTTATCACATATTCATGGGGCCACTCAGCATGCTATGAAGTATTTACATTAAGGCCCTTTGTAAAGCATTCCACATACTGGAGCACTCTGAGTTAGTTGCACAGCCTGGGGCAAGAGTGGAAGCAGGAAGCCTCTGCAGATGCTACAGTTTCACTCATTACCAAAGTCCAGGAATCACTGCTCCCGCTGAAAACCACTGAGTCCCTCTTTCCCTTTGCCCCCTTCTCCTTCTGAGCTGAACTCTGCCTGTGAGGGCAGAATCCATAGAGCAACACAAATTACCCACTCGCAGATGTTTGAGTGTTTCTCCGATGCGTTTAAGGTTTGATGTATGTTATTATAAAAGCAGTGTGATGGCAGCTGCGTTGTCAGCATTCTGCTGTTCTGCGGGCTGATGGGAGGCTGGGGGCTGATTGAGAACCGGCTGACGGAGGATATGACAAGATAAGGAATATTAAATTACACACTCCCAACAATAATTACGTTATAAATTAAACATCTACGTATTACTGAATATTTGTTAATTTATAATTATTCTCTGGACACAACTTCCTTTTTTTCTCTCTCTGGTATTTAAACGCTCTAATTACACCATTTCTGAATTTGAGAGGTTTTTTTGTTTTCAGGAATTTTGCGGTTAATGGCCATTCTAAAAGTGATTCATATTTCCAGTGGGACTAAAATGGTACCAGGAAAGCCCTTTGAGAATTTGCTGATCCTTTTGCATGACAGACAGACGTGTCATCGCAAATGTGTATCACAACTATGCTTAAAAATCCCACTGATGGCTTTTAAATTCAACATTTGTCTGCAGCGTCATCCTTAAACGAGTGAGAAGACGTTTTAATGAGGCTGAATCATGTTGTTATGTATGACTTCTTGGGCTTATTTCCATTGGGTGGAGGCGATCTCTAGAAAGAAAAAAAAGAAAAAGAAAAGGGAGGAATGTCTGTCTGTGTCTGCGTGACGCTGTGACAAGTTCACTCTACCCCCTCGACAAATTTTAATAGCGCCCCCTCCCCCCTCTGCTTTCGTACCGAACTCGCGTTCATATTACAGAGCCTTTCGAGAAACACGGCGCAATCAAGGCAAAGAAGCAGACACTCCGGAGTCACAGTTCCAAAGCGGAGCCTCCTTTTTTTCTTTTCTGTGTGTGTGTCGTTTGGCTTCCAGCTTCAACACATAAACATTCTACCATTCCCACTGAATCGCAGAGTCGACCATTGAAAAGGGCTGACACTCTCACATCCAGATGTGATGTTAGACAAGACAATCATTCCCCCTCTGCTAAATGTAACCCCCTCAAGTGTGCATGATGGCTGAAATCAGGCGTGGAGAAGAGCACCAGGTCGCGCTGTCAGGCTGAGCCGGGTTCATGGCACCATCACCACAGAGAAATTATTTAACATCACTTTTAATTAAGTCAGCCAATACAGCGGCTCATTACAATTGAAGGTTGATTTACTCGGAGTATTTCGAGTTCAGTTCAGTTCAGTGGCGTTCGCGCCCATGCCAGCGTCCAGTCAAGCTGTGCTCGCTGGTGTTACCGGAGGCCCATGCGATGGGAGAACACGTACGGCAGCAGTAATATGGGAACCGACAGCAGAATAAGAATAGCACGGGGCTTTGCCATGCATTAATTTAAATGACCTCCATAGAGATAGCAAATCAAGGCAGCGCAGGCATCCAGCACATGCACAGTGTTTCTGAAGGTTAAACCCGACCTGCGTGGAGCCAATTCAACCTGAATGCGTCAGCCTGAACCTCTGAAACGCTGTTAAATAGGGATGGTATGCATCCAAAGCACAACGAGAGAGAAGAAATCCCTGCTGCAAAACAAAAGGAGTAGATATGTAGGGATTTACGACCTGGGTTCAACTCCCAGCCTCGACCATAAGTATTTCATCATGCCTACAGCGTTTTCGCTTTCTTTGTTTTTACTTATTTAACTCTGACCAAAACCCTCATTTCACCTCAGTTGAACTGGAGTCGGTGCTATTCTGTATATGATGAACACGAGCCTTTGATTTGTACTTTCACTGACCTCAGACTGTCACGAGTTCTCTGAAATTAATGGAGTTAAATTTTGGCATTTCATAACGTCCAAAATATATTAAAAGCAAAAACAACACAAATCCAGGTATAAATGTATTGCAGACACAGTTATTGGCACATACTGAGTGCATTTAAATTAAGTGTATTTGTAGTGTTCATATGAACTCAATTAACCAACGATTGATGGCTGGACTGCCTGAGAATGGGGGGGGGGGACATCAAAGAGAGCATCAGAAATGCTTTTGTTTTGAAACATCCAGCCATTTCAAAAGTCTCCAGAGCAATATCTTTTAATCCCTGCTTCAACAGTTTATGATGTTATCAATACCCGGACAAACATTGGATTAGTTGTTAAGAGGAAATGGTGAAAGGTGATGTGCATTGTGGGAAAACCATCAAAGAGGGGAAACTATCGAAAGAGCTTCAGGCTGAATTGCTTCATATGCCAACTTTAAAAAGGGAGTAGTATATCAACCAAAAGAAACACAAACACACTGATAGTTTCAATCTTTCTGTGATGATGTTCCCACAGATGAAAAGAAAGTGGAGCTCCCAGGGAATTCAGTGTATGAATGTATTCATAGGGTTAGGAAATGCTGGGAATGAAGCTTGAAGCTCCCAATGAAAAATAGGGGCTTCGTATAGCAATGCATGGTGGCGACAGCGTCATGCTGTGGAGCTACCTCCCTGGCTCCCGAGGTGCTGGAGTAAAATCGGTATCTGAAACATGGCCAACTTACAGAAATAAAGACGCACACACACACAGACACACACACACACACACACACATATATATATATATATATATATATATATATATACACACACATTTTGTTCCATGTTATTCCATGTGAAAACTCCTTTCAATAAGAAATATGTCAGCAAACCAGTTCTTAGCGTGAGTATAAAGACAAAAAAGCTCAACTCTACCAGGCCTGGCAGATCTGACTCACAGCTTCTAGATGGATACGACACATTTACAGGCTGGTGTTATTGCCCGAGGCTTAAGTAAAGGGTGCAAATTCTTTGTACAAATATATATAGTTTTAAAATCCTCCTTATGGGGAAACATGTTGGCTCCAAGGGGAGACAATATGGTAACCACCACTATAGAGTGGTCTGGAGCTGCATCCCTTCAGCTCTTAGCAGTAATGACATTGTAAACTGCTTTATTGACAAAATTGTAACTGTTTGAGTAAAGAACTGAAGTTGTACTCCCAAAGGCTGTCAGAAATCTATCAGTATGTGTTCTTCAGAAATGTCTGTAAAACATGGTTTACAGTTAAACCGCTTACATCATGGTGTTCGCTTTCAGTTATCCTCAATTGTTGCTTCATTGCAGACAACATCATATCTGTTAGATCTATTCTCCACAGGATAGTTCAAAGACATTAGCACGTGAATACTAGGCCTCTGGAAAATGAGACCCCGGTCGAAATGAGGTAAATTGGGTAAATAAAAGTCACATGAAAAATAAAATCAAAATTTACAACAGGCCTTCAAGGTTGTCTTTTATTAAGCCTCTTCTTTAAAAGCCCGCCTGTCATCCCGGTGTTTTAACAATTTACAGGTCAATACACAACCTCCCCTTCATTTATCAAATCCTGGGAAAATGTGTTGCCAGTCAGTATGTGAGCAATTATGCACAAATGATCTATTCGAGTCTTTTCAGTCGGGTTTTACAGCTCATCATCGCACAGAGACTGCTCTAGTCAAAGTCCCTAATGATCTTCTCATGGCCTCAGACAAAGAACTGGTCTCTGTTCCGGTCCTGTTAGATCCCAGTGCTGCATTCGATACCATTGATCATAACATCCTATTAAAGAGAGTGGAATACATCATCAGGATCAAAACTGGTTTCAATCATTTTTATCACAGATTCCACTTAGTTCATGTAAGTGATGATTCTTCAGCTCAGACTAAAGTGAAATTCCAAGACGTTTTGTGGTAGGAGGCACACGTTCTCACAATAGGAAATATTAGGACACACTGTATGAACTGCAATTGTTACGCAGATGATGCACAAATCTATTTCTCTATGAAACTGGAGGCTTGTCTTAAAGACATAAAAGCCTGGCTTAGTTCGATTTTTTTTTTTTTCTCCTGATCTCAAATAGAACATCTGCCAACATACTTGGTTCCAAACACTTCAGACACAAACAAGCTGAACATATAACCACACTGATTTGGTATCACTTTGACAAGAACCCTGTTTATATGACAGAGTTTTAAGCATTTACATTTTCAGGTCAGAAAAGTTTTGCAACAATTGAAAAATAATCACCGTACACAGTGAAACAGCAGAAACTTTGAAAGTTAAATAATATTCCTGAAGGGCAACGAGTTGGTGCTGTGTTTTTGTAATAAAATCACCTTTGTATGCACACAGAAAACAGAGTGCTCTAAATATTCAAGCGCATTTAAACTGTCTTTCTTCGTCGGCCCACTCAGTATCAGTTGTAAAAAAAGAATGGATATAAAATGCTTCTCCATGTGATTCAGATGATGGTGTAATAAATGTACACTTAATTGAAGAAACGCTGTTAAATTCTGTGTTTGCACACACTTCTTGTGTATGAGCAGAACTTTTACTGCGATCGTAGCGTGCATGTGCAGTGCCAGCGTTTCAGAAAAGTTCAGTTTTACCCGTTCACACGAAGACAGAGCCGGAGTGTTTTCATAAAATTCTGTTTTCACTGATTTCGAGTACTATTGTGTTAACGAACACACAAAACACAACAACATTTGCAGTTTTCATATAAAAAAAGGTTGTGTAAACCCTAACCTGGGTGTTTTGGGGTTCATCTGTGACCAGGGTTTATCCTTGGAGTCTCATGTTAAAACTGCAAAGACTTGACTGTATAAAGATTCTATAGAAGTTTCAAAATGCTGCAGCGAGCCTCCTGACAGGAACCAGCAGGGAAGATCTCATCGTCTCCATGAGGGTTTGTCTTTATTGGTGTCCTATCAAATCTAGCATAACATTTGAAATACTTCCTTTATCTTAGAACGTTCTTACCAACCACACATCATCAAAAAGTGTTAAAAAGCTGTTTATCTCATATTCCTCCAGCAAAACACTTTGCCACTCAAGACTATTTTCTAGTCACGCTGCTGTAATTTTAAACTGCTGAGGGACCGTCCTGCTTGTTTCTTTCTGGGGTTTTTCTTTTGCTCACTCTTAATACATTCACATGTTGCATTCATACCCACTAACATCCGTTCCCTCCTCTGTATTCTGTGCTCTCTCCTCTCCCAGTAGAACTGGAAGTTTGTGATGTGAGATTTGTGCCCCCATCAATGCAGTGGATTATCTTGCTGTATGATATCAACTTGTTATTGGTATGTCACTCTGTGTTGTATCCTTGACTCTGGGTTTTGTCCGGGTAAAAAGAAGTTCTTCCTTTTCACCACCACGTATGCCTGCCCATGTCATACTGTGGGTGTCTCTTTGTGAAAGTGCCTTGAATCGAATGGATGGATGAATGAATATTAGGTCAATTTTGTTATTGGCTTTTTCTCACATGTGAGAAAAAGAAACGTTCCCAAACAAAGGTCATTGTTCCTTAGTCTCACACAGAGGAACAGTTACCACAACCGTGGCTGTTCTTCCCACCTACACATGACAACAAGCTCACACTTCCACGTGACATGCAGGTAGAAATTACTTGTCCAATTTGTGTTGTTGCCACAATCCAATTTGCAGCGACGTTATCTGCACATAATTCCTGTCACCGCATCGCCGCATTTTTGCTCATTTCACAGAATTTTATGTATACCCTTTTGGAGGCATTGGCATTTAGTTCATTAAATATTGAACTACATATAATGTATTAACTTCCTACCTGAGGGCTGCATCAGCCAACACAGCAGAATGGTTTCATATAGAGTTGGCAGGCAAAGCGCTCTTTAGTCTAGAGAAACCCAGAATAAACAATTCCAGTGGCGTAAAGGGACGGGATTTACTGCAGATAATGCTGGTGAGGATTAATAAGTCAAAAATAAGCATCGTGCATTGCTGCTGGAGTTGTTGCTGCTGGAGTTGTTGCTGCAGGTCTCACCTCTGATAATCAACATGTGACACGAGGAACACAGAAGAAGAAAACGGCCAATTAGTGATTTATATCTCGACTTTCTTTCTCTATCGCTCCTTATTCTGGCCCCATCAAACTAATAGTGGACTAATGCATTGGACGTCGTGCATAATCCTGACTGAATGTGACCATTTTTATAGGTAACCATGGCGACAGAGGCAGCCACCTGATTGGTATATCATCTCTTTCTCAGACCGATCACAATGTCTCTCACACCTCTGGTATCGTAATAACGACACAGCATGCTGGTCTTTTTTTATCCTCCCTCCGTACATTAGATGCTCCTCGCTATATTTCCACAGAGATGATTTGGCATTGCTGTGCACTCTTTGTTTGCCCACCAGCCAACTTGCTGCCCCCGAGCAAACATACATTTTTGTGGCCTAACTAACTCTCGACCTAATTAGCCACAAATCACCGCACATTTGAGAATCATCGCTAACCTTTACCTATAAAGAACCCCAATAAAAATGGCCTGGTCTTCGATTAAAGCATTTAAAGCCCATATGTAGAGTGGGGCAGTAGAGTACATTAAGTGATTGTAGAGGATTTCTATTGACATTATGCTATGAAAGGAGAGCAATGCCCCCCCCCCCCCCCCCCCCCCCCCCCCCCCCCACACACACACACACACACACACACACACACACACACACACACACAATACTGCAACCATGAACTATGAGCTGCATGATTTCTCTGCTAAATCACTCTATTATGTAGTGATGGGGCTCTTTATCATGAAAAAGAAAACTCCCAATTGGAGGATATTTTTTTTTACCGTCCTTTTAACGCTTCAAGGTCCAGGAAAAGATTTCTACTTTAAGGAGCACTAATCACTTACAAAGTGATTGCACTTCAAAGGGACTATATTGTGTTCCTGCACAGCGTGAGGACATCATCTCTGTGCTTTCCAGCACTGTCACGCAGCAGAAACCCAAACCAAGATAAACAACATTAGTCTAATCAATAGGTCACGAGCATGATTCCCAACACAATATATTCAAATAACCTTCACTGGGGCTCCCTTCCGCAGCTCTCTGCAATCCACATGACCTCTCCAATCTGTGTACTGTACGTGTGAGACGCTTACTAAACAAATAAGCGTGCTGCTTCACAGCCTGTTAGCACTGAGGAAGACATGTAGGACACATTCCCTCAATCTCCAAATGCAGAGAATATGTCTGGCTATTTGATTAATGCTGCAGCTGGGAGCGAGATCTAATTGTAAAAGCAGGATAAACACTTACTCAGAGAAAGGAAACGGTGCAAATCAGACCACTCCCCAGAGTATTGAGGAAGGAAATTGGTTTAAGGATGAGACACAGGCTTGCGTACCAATGCGGAGGCTGTCACCCCTCTCTACCTCTCTCTACCTCTCCTCTCTTTACTGCGGCACCTTTGATTCCGATTTTTGCTCAAAATTGGAAATGTGACACAGCTTTTTGTATTAGCCATGCTTGTCCAGCGAGTACGGAGTCAGATCCTTGGTTACGATTGTAACTGATGACTTGAGAAGATATAAATCACACTTGAATTGCAGCCCTGAGATGTCAGCCATTAAAATACAGTGCCGGCTAAAGTGGGCACCCGGAATACATATGAGATGATTGGTAGTCAGCAATGCTGTATGACACTGCTGGATTACCTTATGCAAAGGTGTTCAACTGAATGTTTAATATGTGGATCTGTTAAAATAGCTGTCAGGATGTATTTCAAAGTTTTGCCCAGGGAATCTTAACACCACGAGTAAGAAATGTATATTTAAAGCAGCTCTTCCATGAGGTTATAGAAATCACTTCCACACAAGAGAGGGCCGGAGAGCGGATCGAACCGGTCCCGCTTGAGATGCTGGATTTAGGTGTTTGCAAATAATCCACTGGCCTTGACTGGAGACAACACCGTGCCATGAGGGAAAACCTGGTAGCCACAAATCACTGGAGCCCAAAGTCAATTAAAGAGCCTGCTAAAAAGCATTTTACATCTAATTACATCGCACAAATCGTCCCCGACAGCACACACATGTTCGCCACGGCCATTTATTCGCTATACACTGACAGCGACCCTCACTGCAGGCCCCACAGCAGGAGCCCCCTTTTCTTTTCTTTTTTTTTCCTCATCCAAAGTTCTCGATGTGAATCAAGTTTTTAACATAGCAACCGACGGCTGCTGATTATAGTATTAACAAATAGCCCGGATTCCAGACTCCCATTAAAAAGAGGTTATTTTAGGATATAGGTTTGATGTAGCTGGTCTCAGACGCCCTTGCAAATGTGAGAGAGACAGTAATGGATTTTTCAGCCTGACCAGACATTCCTCTGTATGTAGCACTTAAGAATTGTGATATCCGAGCTGCAGTCAACATTTATATAATCATCACAAACATCAGCTATGAAAAGCTGAGTATTCATTTCATGCTGCAGAGTTCAGTGGCAGGTCTGCTCTTATAACTGGTCCTGACAGGCTGAGATGCCTGTAATTCTGCCTGAACTCCTTCTTGTCTTTGGCTAACATGGCTCAGTATTGGCAGGCTCATACCTATTAAAAAGAAGAAAGAAAAAAAGGCCACGAGACTCAGCAGTCCCAATAAAAACCTCTGACCAGCCTACAGGGGGGAATCTTCACAGCTTTCATTTCAACTTTATGAGATGAGTGCATAGAAGATTGAGGGCCTCACGCCACATCACTAATTACGCTTCGACAAAGAAAAGCAAAATCAAACTCCCCCTGAGGACAATGCTTACATTAAACATGATAAGTGTGTTACTGTGCCACTATAAACCTGACACAGCAGTCACGATATACAGCGCAGTAACTTCGAACAGCTTCCCATTTTTCCTGCTGGCCCATGAGGTAATCAATGTTCTCCCAAATTCCCAACCCTGTCCCAGCCTCGAGCCAGGACTTTCTGGGGCTTCTAGGGCTTCTGTAGCCTTTTTTCCTCCAGACGACTGAGGGGGAACATTTTTTTTTTATTAATGTGAAGATGTTATTATTAATGGCGCCCTATAAAGGTTAAACTCATAAGGTCAGGGAAGCTCGGGGAGGACCTTGAAACTGGATTAAACATGCCTCATTTACTACTAAGTTTTGACTTTGCTCAGTAACCTCTATTGTTTGTTAGGCAGGGGGGGGGGATAGATATTCCTCCGTCTGTGCTCTGACAGCAAAGTGACTCACGGTTAATTTCACGCCAGATCAACAGATTTTTTGAAAACTTCTTCAACTCACCATCATGGATATGCATCATGCTCAAAGTAAATAAAGTCATTTCAGTCAGCAGCTAGTGAGCAAAATGTTCTGGTTCAGTCTTAAGCTTAAAAAAAAAAAAAAAAAAAGGAATATTGAAATGTAATAAAGGAAATTATTTGAACCTGTTCATGCTGTCTGTGCTAAATACCTTGAACTGACATTGTGTTTCAAGTGGTTCGGCAATGTTGAACCTTGTTTCCCTAAAGAGGGACTCCGACCTTTGGTACTTTAAAGCAGCGGTTTTCAAACTGAGGTTGAAGACCCCGATGTGGAGGAAACAAAGGGGGGGGGGGGGGGGGGGGGGTGCTTTGGCAGCTCAGAGGTTGTCTGAATTCGATTTGCCCATGTCAAAGAAAATGTTTATACGTTGGTGAGAGCGGGCATGTCCTCACTTTTTGGAGTGTTTCGACAAATCAGAGATGTGAGAGGGGGTCCGCGGCCTCTCTCTGAGGCAATCTGTGCAGGAATTGGAACAACTGTAGCATTTCAGAGCATTTCAAACAGTATGTGGGAGTAAATATTATCAATCATAGTTCAGAAAAATATACAATATTAATACAGTTGCGATGGACGGATGGACGGATGGACGGATCAGTGTCCTGTAGGAAAGTACGCTTAAAAATGCATTACCATGCAAAGTAACTCTAAAGAAGTTGTGTTTGTTTAATCAGTCTATTGGTTTGTTGTTTCAGGCTTTTTAAACGTGGTGTGTGTGTGTGTGTGTGTGTGGGGGGGGGGGGGATTTGACTGAAGAAATATTTCAGTTGGAGTAAAATATTAGAAAGAAAGAGTCGCTCATGCAGAAAAATGTGTACAATTGTAAAATATTTGACAAGACTAGTTCTGAAATGTCGACACTTCAGCAGACCAGATCCCGCTCATTTAATCAGGAGGCTTCTGCTGGTTTCACACCGGTTGACCTCATCTGAATAAAGATGCCGAGATTGCACTGTTCTATAGGTTCATGTTGTACATCTGAAGTCTTCACCTGTCATGTGATTTCACTCTAAAGTAACAAGGCTCCAAATAAATGAGCCTCTGTGTGACTTTGCAGGCATCGGGGAGCATTAAAAGCCCTCGGTAAACGACAGTCTCCCCGGGGTGTCCTGCAGGACGTATGGGACTCTTGTGCAAAGCTATTGACATTTTTAGTGAGGACTACCTTATTTGGTGTGATTGCACTCTGCCATATGTACGGTGTGGTTCACTGGTCCTTTCAACCAGTCATATTTAACATTTACACTCCAGATAGACCAGAGCTAAATGTGAGACATGCACTGACAGATTGACAGTCCAGCAGCCTGCGTTTATTGCCAGTTCTCTCCCACTTGGTTCCGGACTAATACTTCAGAAGCCCTCTCTCTTCCTCTGTTTGTGCACACCAGCTCTTTGCCAACAGCCTGCGCTCCTCTCCCCCGTAACCCCTCCCCCCCCTCCGCTGCGCGCGCGCGCCTCCGATTTTAAAATAATGTGAATCACTTATAAAACTTAGCCTATTGATTAAACTGTCACACTTGACCACTGTGACTGATAAAGCTTCATTCAAACGTGTCATGAGATGACAGCAGTTTGAGTGATACTGCAAAACATGAATGTGAGGGGAGGGAGGGGCAGCAGCCGGGGGAGAGCTTTATACATGAGGGGCTGTTCTGTGTTGTCATCTTTGCATCATATCTGCATTCAATCGCCTCGTGCCACGGCACCTTGCCGTTTCATCCACCTCGCTGGATTCAGGCCTCCTCATGGAAGGAAAAGCCGACCCCTTATTAACTGTCAGTGCTGCAGCCGTCTCCTGGGGGCCGCCATATTTACAGACCTATGCACCCGGAGACGACTTATTGGCGGCTTCTGCCTTCAACACAACGTGCGGTGAGAGCGAAGGAAGGCTGAACCGGGTTCAGATTTATCAGCTTCCACTCAGGCTCTCAGTCTGCAGACATGACATCACGTCAATGTGTGTGAGATTGCATGATATTTTTTATGTGCCTGCGTGGATGTCTCTGCGGTTTTCTTCCCGCAGTCTGAAAACACGCGCTTGTGGCTAATTGGTGTCTCTAAAATTGTATGTATGCGAGTGTCTGTGAAGTGTCTGTCTCTCTGTTTCCAGGATGGACGGATGGATGGATATCATTATAATTCCCCGTTTTATAAAAACTGTGTATGTGTTTTCTCTTATTGTATGACCACTTAAATATGGTTCCGCTCCTGCAACATGGCATTGGAGAAAGAAGACCTTTATGTGTTTGTCTTTGAAAACTCTCCCTTCATCTATACGTTGATTTGAACAGCTACCCATATATCTCCCTCGATACACTCATTTTTTCCTGAGGAAAAAAAAAACTAAAAACCCTTAGAAACTGAACGAAATGTCAGACCACCATCCTCCGGTATAAAACTGACAATTACTACAGTCTAAATAGACCACTTTGGTGGTGACAAAATTGATCGTGTCTTCTTTTATGTTTTCATGCTGCTCAAATCAGCCACAATTAGCTCCACTTATGTGCGCACCACATTGCAATCCTTCTGTTTAATAGCATCTCTCATAGCTAGCGTTTGAATGAAATCCCTACGTGCAGTAGTTTATCTGACAACAGTTTGACTTCAGATTAAAATATTAACAATTCTTGATCTAGATTTTCTCATAAAAAATTTTTTTAACTGTGTGGTCAATAAGATGGCAGTGATAGAACAATTATTGAAAAAAAAAAAATCCTCCCAGAATATGAGAGCACAGTTAAACATCCTCTGAAGACATGTTTTGTGTGTGTTGAACCGGACTGGACTGATCGTCGAGCGTGTCTCGTGAGATCGGACAATCGCCGAGCTCAGAGGACCCGATGGACGTGGAAAAAACTGATCTACGTATGTTCTGGTATTTACAGCGGTCGATAATTACTTTTCAGTCGGTGATCTAATCCATTAACTGACCGATGCTCACAGAGTTATAAAGGTGCAGATTCAATTATTCCAGGGGCAGAGGTGCAACAATAAACATAAAAGTTCAAGCAAAAATTTGGGGTGGGGGCGGTCAGAGAATGGATCGCTGTGTGGGCTGCCAGAGAATTCATGAATGAATCCATCACAAGACTGTAAATTAATTAGAGCACAGACAGATATATATCTTAAAGTGTTTTGAAGTAAATATTTGGAAGTAGTTGCTATGCAGGTCAGGATAATGGAATCTTTTTAAAGTTACAAACGTGAAGGGTGGAGTCGTGCTTGGCTGTCTCACCTCGTCTTTATGTGTGAAAACTGTGTGTTGTCCCTGTGCCTGTGAGCGATTCACGTGCATCTGAGGCTCATTGCTGGCCCTTAATCCACGATAGGCTCCTTCATGGTTATTGATCCATATTTGACACTATTTTAAATACATCATTTATATTTCATTTGAAAAAAAACCCCCAAAAAATAGTTTTTGTCAAATATTGCTGTGTCTGTAAGGGATTGAAGCTGATTTAAAGGAGGCAAAGCAAAACTATAGTGGCCTCACCGTTTTCAGCACCACATGAGACCGGACAGCTCCACCTCGGGCAAAAAGGTACGACAGACCGGGGTAAATTACTACCATTAAAAACAACTGTACTCCTTGTAAGGGAGCCAGTCCTGGTGCTGTGGGTGTTGGTTCACTGGCGCTGTTTAATGGGCCACTCGGTGGATCGTGCGAAAGAAATCCCTTCACCTGCATGTCCCGCTTTGAATCTGCTTCCAGCTTTGCTCCACGGAGAGCCACTTGGAGGAAGCGTCAGAACAGGCGGAGGCAGTCCCTGACACTAATGAGCGTTTTTGTACGAGTCTACCCCTAAAACTTTTATCATCCTGTTAAATTACTTCCAAACTACTGGAATCATTGTGTTTGTTTCTGGGTTTTTCTTTTTAACATGCCTCGCCAGTCTTGTCCGCCGGTGCCAAAAGCATCATCAGCACGGAGGAGAAGCAGAAACACACGTGAGATTTATTATTACCATAAAGTGACGTGTGGAGTCTTTACAGTTTCAGACTTTACTGTTTCTTCCTGCAGGCAGACTCAGATTCAAACGGCAGTAGATATATGAGCGCGAGTAGGGGGCAGATTTACTCCCAACATGGCTCCTCATAATAGTCAGTGATGGCCCCATTCTCAAATGAAATGCAGGATTTATATCTTGGGCTTCTATTCAGGATTATGAATTTGGATATTACCAACTGGCTCTTTATGGAGCTCAGCTCCGCTTTTGAGAAGTGTGATTTTTGAACCTTCTCGGTCTTTTTCGGTCTGTTAGTCAACACTGTGGGGTTGAAACGCCAAACTTTATGAAGTTCCAAGAAGATGTCAGCCACATTTCAGGAGTGAGTTGTTTTTTGTTTTTTTTTACTTTTTGTCTGCTGTTGCTGCGAATATTGTTCAGATCCTCCACTTGAATGTAAGAAGCAACACAACAGTCTTAAAGCAGCGAGTCACACATTTAAAGTTTCACTTGAAGCTAAACTTACACAACGCTTGACTGCTAAAAAAGCAGCCCGGCTTCTCGGAGAGAAAACAGCTCTTAAGTCTGAGAGCCGTGCCTTAATGTTGCCGTGCCTCTAAAACTGCATGTTGGCTCTCGTCGCGCGTCTCAAAGGAACAAGATTTATAGGCAGGCTTCAAGGCTGCCGAACAAAGGAGGAACAACCACACTTCAAGGCCATTGCGTGGCATTGATACACCAGTCACAAAGCATTCGGAGAGGCGGACCACAGCTCGTGTGCAAATTAATGCACACGCAAGAAAATCAAAATAATAGCACTGGTAAAAATACACTTTCGCTCAGCGCTGAGATAAGTGGCGTGCAGAGTGAGGGTTGAGCTGTCAGAGGATAACATCCCCGCAGTCATTCGTGCTCCCGCAGGTAAACGCTTCCCTCAAAGGTTGAGTGGACGTCAGGCCGGGCACATAACTAGCCGTTCTCCCGGCGTGTAAAAGTGCGACTTGCTGATGTTCGGGGAGGAACTTCAAGAGGAGATTCCGCCTGGCGGGAGGTGGAGGCGTGAAAGGCCAGGCTGTTTCTGCGGCACGCGACCACGGCTGAGCGGGTCCGCTGGAGTCCGAGCTCAGAAGGCTCCACATTTACATAGAAGGTCAGAACCGCAGCGCCTCGTCCTCCCGACGGGCAAGGCACCACTGTGAGACGGGAGGTTCTGGGACCCCGCAGTCCCATTACCATTACACATACTATTCGGTTAGTTCGACAATCACTGTACTTCTCAGATTATAAAAGCATGTGATTTACATTAAGTAGTGGCTTATATGTTGAAATATCAAATATAACGGAACATACTATCAGAGCTGTAAGGAACAAACTAACAAGCTATTTTAGGGAATCTGGTCTTTGTTCCCAACAGACAAAGAAATCCGGGTACGGAGAGCTTGAAACTTGACATGGAAGTAAATTAGTCAGACAAAGTTACTCTAATATTTGTATATTAAATCATTCAAAAACCACTTTTTATACCTGCGATTCTGTTAAAAGAAAAAAAAAAAGAAAAAAAGGCTTTATTCATCCTAAGTAGTGTGACAAGGTATTTTAGAAAAAAAAACAAAAGTAGAAAAAAAAAATGGTTCCTCACCATTTCAAAGGAAGCCATAAAGCCAGTTGATACGTTTGCTTAGTGAGTCACACACTGTTAAACAACGCTCTGCTGCATTTGTCTCAGTGGAATATTTTGCTTCCTCCGTTTTTCACTTGTCCTGAGCAGCGTGACTGAAAAGGTTTTGTTGTCGAGGCGAAGCGGCAACCTTAAACCTTCAAGTTTCCAGATATATGTGAAGAACATCGCGCAGCTTTTACAAGGATGCAGCCTTTTGGCTTGTCTCACATTAAGAATTATGCCGGTACGATCCATAAATACAAATATATACAAGCCCTTTTTTTTTTTTTTTTGTAAAAGAAAAGCCCCGCTGTAACATTTTGTGCTCCGTAAAGTTTCCAAATAAATTCAAAATGGACTTTAATTTGATGAGATTCTTTTAAAGGTCGCTTTTGGCTTTTTTCACATAAAGGTTTGGTGATATGATTCTGAGGCTGATTACCGTAACATTTCATCTTTCGTGACCTTGTGAAAATTGATTCCGGATGACAGCTGACATTATCATCTGAGTTACAGTCTAATAAAAGTTATGCCTAAAATCCTTTTTTTTTTTACTTTGGGAATACTAATGGACTTTTACTTATTGATAAAGTACATTTTACCATTTCAGCAGTCTGAGAGTGCCTGACACGGTTAGTTGACACACCGACGGAGGGGTTGAACCGTCGTCCTTGGAATCAGAATGGAACCTGAACCACATCCAGACACGTGAAGCCAGAACACTAGTTTCAGGGTGTAAATAATGACTCCGATACATCAGTTAAAACAACTAGATGTGGTGTTATCGAACTGAAATTCCCCGGCTCTGGGCCGCGTCTCGTCTTTGTACGGCGGAACATGAATAAGGTCGGGGTCTCCTGACAGTCGCAGCACAGAGGGGAGCTCTCCGTCAAACATGAACTACAAACACTCCCAACAGGGAACATTATTTATTCAACATGTCTGGAAAAGAAAGGTCTGGATTAGAGCAGCTCAGATTATACATCAACCGATGGAGCATTTTTTTTCTTTTTTCTTGAGCAGACATTTAGAGCCCCCAAATCCTCCCGCACCACGCCGAGGACAAAACATGAAGCAGACACCCGGCTAATTAGTTGATTTCAATAATCTGCTTCTGGGGCTCGTTTCGATTTTTATTCCGCTGCTTCTGGCTGCACCTCTAAGTGTAAATCACAGATGCAGACACTGCAGGCTCAGCCTCTCGTGCCCGGGACGAGACAGGACGGGACGGGACGGGACAGGACGGGACATCCAACACAAAATGCTGCCAGATGACATGTTAAATGTACCAGATGTAGCTCTCAAGCTACAGTGTGACATGAGTGCACACGGGCTTTCTGTGGCTCCACCTGCTCACATCAGCCTCGTTTCACAGTTTGTCCTGCGGCGACAGCAGAGGTGAGGCGTAAGAAGGTAGAAAACAACTCGTTAATGTACGTCTTTTCAGGTGTCCGCATCGATTCCTGATGTCTTCTTATTTTATTTTACTCCACAGGGAATTGATTTACTTCTTACAAAGGGGGCTTATATCACATTAGTTGATGAAATTACCACAAATGTCTTTAAAGAACCGTTGATGCTGCCGACGTATCCCAGACTACATGTCAGTTTTGTGATCAGGAACGTTTCCTTATTATTAAAGATGTGAAACGAGTACATAAATACACATAGAGCATGTTTATGTCTGAATAACTCTTATAGATCAGTTGATGTAAACTTGAGTCTGTACACACTATTTAATTCGACACTCCTGATTATACCCGACTTTTTAAACGTCCTCTTTATATTTCAGTGACTTCAAACAATCCACTCTAGAAAGTGAAAGTTTTAGATCATATTGATAGTCCCGAATAACTCTTCTTTTCTAATTTAGTGATAAAATTCGTGTCTGAAAATTGTGCATACATGCGTAAAATCCACTTGGCGATACCATGAAGTTTAGTTTGTGAAGCCGTGCTTAACTTGAAGTTTGAAGGGAAACTTTGAGGCAGGTCAGCCTCGAACTTTACTTTTCTGAGAAAAAGTGCATTAAAAGTGACCCTTGTCACACACTCAATCTCAGGGGGGAAAAAAATAAACTTTTATGTTTTATGCTTTCATTTTACTGGTAGGGCACAGCGGAGTTCAAACTCAGCTGGATGTGGCCCCCTGAACTAAAATGAGTTTGACACCTCTGCTGTAAATGAAAGACCATTTTCCCTTATTCTGACCGAGGAAGTAAACTTACCATGAGTGATGACTGCTTTCATGCTCACGGGGGGGGGGGGGGGGGGGGGGAGATAAAATCATTGAAATGCATCGTCAAGACTCTGACATGAGGAAGTGACAAACACAAACCTCATGTTTGCTGATATCGTTACATTCATGCCATGACTTGAAATGGGAACGGTGAGCGGCGGGGAAACACTTCCATTGTTCCATCATGGGAATGTTCACACGTTATTTCGAGGTGCTAAAGTTGCTGCAGTCACACCAGTAAACGGGCTTAATTAGCCGCTGCCGTTATGTGCTCGTAGCACTTCATTATCAAGTGAAACCGATATGGCGCGCAGCTAAATTAATTATATTAGTCATGATACAGTGTATATATATATATAGAGAGAGATACGCTTTTACTCTGCGGTCAGAGGTGGCGTTTCTGCCGTCATTTCACCTTCAAAGCTTGCGATTCACCAAGCGGCGTTACGTCTCCATGTTCCACCTGAACCTCTGCAGCCCGGAGGTCAAGACGGAGAGCAAACTCCTTCAGCGTCGAGACAATTCATCAACACATGAGAAGCGTGGCTTCCGTGTGACCTCGCCACCAATTGTGTGTTCTAGTTGGATAAAACCACCTCATTCTGCGCTTTAACACAGAAGTGGGTCACACAGGATGGTGTGACCTATAATCCTGCTCAGGGGGATTATTTTATTTTTTTTTAAGTCCTCCCTGAAGACATTTGTTATGTCCAACCACCGAGCATCAGGATGGGACGCAGCAGAAGATGAAGTAGGTGAAGGGGAGGCCTTTTCACTGCTTCCCATCTGGGATACCGTGTTAATAGGATGTAGGTCAGCCATGTTTGATTATCAGTGGGGGAACGTTTCAAACTGGATCGTGGTCTGCAGTGGGCCCGCAGGCTTTATTTTGGACACCTGTTATCAATGTATTCTTTAAACAGTCAATCTGCTACTGAGGCAGCGTCCTAGAAGTTTGACAGGTCGAAGGGAGATGAAAATATTCTCATTGCATCCAGTTCTTATTTAACATATTAATTTAAAGCGGATGTCGACGAGTTAAAGGGAAGACGCCCTCCCGAAGCAAAAGTCCGTAAACAACAATCATCGAGGAGCTGCCAGCCAGACCACGTTAAGAGTGACCTGCGTGTTTAAGACTATGAAAGGTGGATTTGTGTTCTCGGCGGTGGCTCAGACCGACTGATGAGTGATTACTGCAGCACTTTGGGGAAAAAACCACACACACAAACCAAACATGTTGCTTCACAGAGTCTTCTTCCACCGGTCCCTCGCTGCTGCTGCTGCTGCTGCTGCTTCACAGGTTGTTGTTCAGGATGCGGCGCCACAATAAAAATGCTTGTTGTTCAGAACGGCACTAATGTATTTTCCCTATACAGAGAAAATAACCCACAATAAAAGTGCAGCCTAATTATACATTTAACAGGAGCGTGGTGTATAAAACCCCCAGGTCTGCACTGAAAACTGCACGATATAGGAGGTGCATATAAAACACAGGAAGCCGTTATGTACTGCAGCACGCGGCGATTATACTGTGAATGAGTCTTCAGGGTTTAAACTAAAACATGCAAGTTGACTATGGATGTGGTGGAATGGCAAAACGACACACCAGAGCTCAAGCAGGACAGACGATGCTTTTTATTCTTTTTCATCTTTATTAAGATATAAAGCAAGCACATTAATATCAGAAATGTGTGCACTAATAAGTCAGCTCTCAATAACAAAAACAAAAAAATCCACTGCAAAGTAGTTTGATATCACTCAGGATTTAAATCCAAACAAAACGGCAAGATGAAAAAACCGACTCCACAAGTCCTGCTGCAGCTCACAGACGCTCAAACAACAGGAAGGTTTCAAAGCCTCGCTGGCGACCGCCACACCGCAGCACTCCACCCTGGAGGCTCCGCACCAGTAAAATAAAAACATAAGCATGCATCTTAAAGCTCTACGTCTGGAAGGTGGTTTCTAGGTTTTTATAAAGATTGTACATGACGTAAAGTCTCGATTAGTGTACAGGCTGAAAGACGAGGAGGGCAAAAGTCTTCAGCCAAAAGGAGGGAGACCGTATTGATCGCTCTGTTTGGAAACATTAGGAAAGTGGAGGCGTTTGGTCTCATTGACAGTTAATGAAGCTTGCCGGCTTTGGACAGGACTGACGCACGCTTCGCTCGCTCTTTGGCCCGCTGGGCTCACGCGAGCACGGCGAGCCGGGGGGCTAATTCACAAAGTTTGAAATTGGGTGCATGTGCACCATCGAGCGAATGCAGCTTTCATGGAGCCAAACAGGAATCTGCCACCTTTGGTTTGTCAACAGAACAAAAAAAAAAAAAAAAACACTTGCAATGGAAAAATCATAAAACGAGTACAAGTCAAAAGTCACACAGACACACACCGAGAATGTTTACGGTGGCGTGAAGGTATAAAAATGGAGGCACGTGGAGAAAAATCTCAACTTTGGTTCATTATGTCGGAACCAAAACACGTTTAAATGGGCCCGGCGAGCGCGGCATGTCCACATTAGCTAGTTATAATAAGGCAGCTGAACATTTGCATAGCTGATATTTGCAGTACAAAAGGTATCCTGCCAGGATCAATCATCATAGTGGGAAAGCCCCAGAGACCCACAGCTTCACTGGTTAGAACTAATAAATCAAAAAGCATCCTGGAATTAGTTCTCTTATCTAATAAAGCCACTCTTGTCTCTTACACAAAAGGGAGAAATATACATTTAAAAAAGACTTTGTCCAGTTGATTTCCCTCTAAATACCTTTACCAGAGGAGAGTCCATGTGAACGTGTAGAATAGAAGCGGTTGTGTAGGATTATATTGGGTCAAAGAGACAAGCTGTCAACAGAAAGATAGAAGAAATATGTTAAAACCTTTTTTTCTCTCTTTAACAACAACGAGCTGGATCTCTATATAAAGTGATAATCTGATTGCTGCGGCGCTCTAAATGCTATCCATGGCTTTGAACTCGCTCAGAGCCTGCACGGGGTTCACGTGCTTCTTGTGGGACGACCTCTTGACTCTGTTGGTCTGGCCGTCGTCCTGCTTCTCCCGCTTCACCAGCGGCTTCTTCTCGGGAGCTTTCATCCTCCAGGAGATGGCCGGCATGTTCAGGGACTCCATGTTTTTGCTCTTCTGGTACTTGGTGGAGGCCACGTAGGACGCCTTGACGGTGGACACCACCGTGTTCATCAGGTTCTTGGCGGCCTGAATGAGGGACATGGCGCTGTCCAGCTGCAGGCGTGAAGGAGACACGAGGAAGTGGGTCAGTGGAGTGAAAACCCCTGAGCTGCTTACTCTTAATTAGCTCCATCTTTCTTTCGGTTCTGCCCCTCTGACGTTTCCCAGCTTTTCATTGCATGTTTTTTTTTCTGACTATGACCGGAGTGTTTATTCTGGAGCTTTAACAACCCCCGCCTTGTCTGGCATACAAACATATGTGACAAATCTTAGAATACCTAAAAAGGTCACATTAATTTAATCTCCACACTGGAGTAGCCCCAGAGACACTGGTGACACTTGAGTGGAAGTGTTGGGACCATTTCTCATTTCAGCCGCACAGGAAGGAAGCAGGAACTCAATATTTCCCTCACACCGACACAGAGCATTATAATTAATTTCACCGGCCAGTAAGTAGTTAATTAATGCTTAAAGGGGGTCTGTAAACAGTGGCGGCCTGGCATGGTTTTATCACAGCGGGTAACGTGCTGGTAACACTGGCTGTTTCCAACACAGAGAAAGTCATTAATTCTCTTTTCTGTTTATTTGATTCAAAATATAAGCTGCAAATTGCAGTTCAGAGAATAAATCATTAATTAATCACGACCAACCACTGATGTCATTAAGTATTTTTAATTTATCTGTGAGACAGTAGATGGTAGAACTTTAGGAAGTAATCTACAAGCTCGATCTCGTTTAATTTTTCAATTTGGAAATGAAATGTCACATTTTGTTGAGGTTCGTCCTGATCACCATAAAGACTCTGGTGAGGCTGTTTTGAAAGTGAAGCTCAACTCACCCCGGAGACGACCAGCTCTCCTCCCAGGTTCTGAACTTCAGCCTTGACTTTGCTGCAGATGTTGAGCTGGTGGCAGTACAGGGCGATACGCTGCAGGTAGGCCAGCAGGTCCTGCTTACAGGTGGAGTCCGGGCACTAAAAAACAACACGTGTCCATTAGGAATGAAACGGCTCAGTTTCTGTTTGAAATACACTCAGTCAACATTCCATTGCATCAAAAAAGAACAAAAAAAAGCTGCAGGATGCGAAACAAGTTTTGTTTTGGGCTCCAGGAAACCGTAATGCTCCAGAGATTTGCCCATCTGAGGACAGGTCTGAAGTGTGCTTCTAATTAGATTTTCACAGCAAGTGAATAAACAAATGACCTTTCTGCTGAAGATGCAGAAATAAACTGCATCGAAAGGAACAATCCCTCTGCTGATTGTTTGGCCAGATGCTACAAATTCCATCTCAAAGTACAAACCCTTGTTTTTGACTAAAAGTTCACACTGTGCGTGGGAAATGTTATCTTTTACTTTCTACAATTCAAAAGAAGCAATCAAGAAAACACTGCAGTTGAGATGAACCAGTGACTCTAAGGACTCGTTTGCATGACAACGTTTCAAGTTTTTTTTTTTTTTTTACAGAAAAGTTTCACGTTTACACTGCGACATTTTGAAAACGATTCACAAACGTGACGTCGTTTTCATGTTGGGCCACTAGTGGTTGCTGTTGGCTTTTATACTGAGATGACACAGAAATGCACAGAGAACAATAAGGTATAAACATTAACAATGGCGAGCACACAGACATTTGTATGGTCAGACGATGAGGTCGGATTGCTATTGCAGGTGATTTAACCCCAAGTCCATCAAGTCCCAGGAGGATATGGACAGGGAGTCACGGCACTCTGGAAGCTGACATTGTGCGGGCCGCGTTCCGCCTTATGGCAAACTAAAGTGACAGAGTGGACATCATACATGAGCAAACGACTTACCAGCCACATTATTTAACAGTTTGCGCATCCCACAGTGGACGGGAAAACATTGACAAGGACTAGATTTTATACAACAGCTCAGAAAATTCCCTGTTTTGGATACAAGAATGCTCTTCTCTTTACAGGTTAGTTTTACCCTACTGATAACGTCTTATTGCAATAGTAAAGGAAAACTCAACTGCTGCACGAAATTCTACAGATGGGATGAAAAAAGTTCAGTTCATGACATTTGAAGTTCCATCCCAGTAGCAGCACCCTTAAATACGAGGGCAAATATTCATTTGTTTCCTGCTTGTGTCAAAATCACGACACATAAGAGTTTATTTGGCCTATAGCGCGATAGCTCCAGGTTCACAGCAATGTAAATGAGTGTATTTAACAGTAATTATGACAAGTATAAAGATTAAATGGTAACATCAGTTGCAATACCATGAAATGCAAAGTCTGTGATGCAAACACAGCGTGCCGATACTGCTCCGAGTCTAATGTACACATCTGTTTACGATCATGGGCAGGTTTCTGAATGTAATGGTACCTGCTTGCAGGTGGGACAGAAAATTTAATTTTGTCACTCGCCGGCACAACTCAATCTGAATGTGTGTGTGTACTCCTCGGGAGGCAGAGATCCCCCACTCTATCAGGATCAGCTAGTAGCAGTGTGACAGGTAAGGTAGACACCCACATGAGAGACGTGCTCGGAGCCAAAATGACAAACACACGCCCACCACCTGTTAGATTGCCAACCCATCTTCACGAGGTTAAGCGTGATCAAGTCGCGCTGAATGCAAATTCAATTCAGAGGCAAACACTGCCGTCAATCAAGCGGCAGCGGTAATAATCTTGTGTGAAGTCTATCTGGAAACAAAATGCTTGATTGAAACAGTGCGCAGCGAGCACACAAAGTAATGTTTGCAAAAGCTTCGCTCCGTCTGTCACTAATCTGCGGTCTTAGAACAAAGAAAGTTGGGAGACTCCTCCAGCCGAGGTGTTAAAGCAATGACCTCGAGTATGAAGGTGCAAATTAACTGCCCGGGGTCAGAAAAACATTCAGACAGGCTTCAGTAAATACAATTAATTGTGACAGAGAGCATGTGATGGATAAAAAAGGCTTACGATGTGTGGCCAAACAATTTAGGCATCATAGATTCAATACTAAGCTGAGAAAGCCTCAGTTTTGTTCCCAACAAGGCAGAACAATATTGTCAAAAGTCTGCAAGCAACATGAAATAATATACTGGAGCCACGAAAAATCCATCAACTTCAAGAAAGCCAATAAATTATCATAAAGCCCACTTGAAAGTGGCCCGATGTGAAGAGCTCCACAAAAATGCATCTCATTTAGCATTGCCAATCTTTTTGAATTATTTCATCTCGTCATAATTAGACTCGGGCTGTACCTTGGAAAAACCATTTCCATCCGCTTTCCTGGTTTGCTCAACAAGCCCCTTGCCAGCATTGTAATTAGGCCACAGCATTCTTCTTAGCTGCTCATCAAATGAAGGCTGTAAACACTCTGTTGGGGCTCTGAGGCTTTACGTCAAATCATTGCAGTGACCTATGGAACAAATTGTGTGTCAACAATGATCAGCAGACTGGCTCTGTAACAAATAATCAGCGGCTGGCAGCCTTTCACATCACCTTCCGAGCTAATTCTGTCATAAAGGAGAGGAGGGCTGCGCGTATGAATAGGGAGATCAAGAGAAAATGCAGGCTTAAATACAGACTTGGAGAATTTGCAGGTGCTTGGCTGTCTGAAGGAGGAGTCCTTTGGCAGCTGTTGATTCTGTGCGCAGGGAAAAGGTGAGAGGGAGGTAATAGCAGCCAATCTTTTAATTGATGGAATCTCGGCAGGACTGTGCTGGAGAGGTCAGCACTATGGAAAAAAAATTATCAAAATCTCCAGATACAACAAAGAGACAATTAGTGGGGCTCTTAATTGTTTATTACTACATTAGTGCATTAATGAGAAACAAGAGGGTGACCAAGAAAAAAAACTTTACTTGGTTTTCCTCCACCACGGGAGGAAAAGAGACATGAGACTGGGATGCCAGTGATTTTTGGACACTTCAAATAGATGAGGACTTCTGATGCATCTAATCCTGCTGAGTGCATCAGTGTCCATCGTGGGAGTACAGAGAGCTCTAGTGGATATGGTGGACCGTTTCCCAGACATACAGCCACACATGCATGCATTTACCCAGCAGCCCGGCTGGCACAGCTGCACATTCATACACCCTACTCATCTGGGTAATGGATTCATGGAAACAAAAAACGCAAACATTCACCTACATATATGAATTAAATGATGTCACAAAAAGCACTATATCGTTCTGTAGGCGCCCCATGAAAATTTCATTTCAAATGTCTTTCTCACCACCACTATTCATTTCTGATTACCAGAAAGACCGGCTAAATAGAGAGGCATGAGATGTAAGGATTGACAATCTATTAAAAGGAAGGTATGCAGGAGGAGAAGAGGGGAAAGAGAGCTGGAGGGGAAGATCATCATACAGGAGAGGACTAATGCATGGCTGTTAGAGCAGAGAAAGTGGGGGAGGGAGGAAGGTTAAAAAGGAGGGGAAAGAACCAGAGAAAAATAAGTAGGAGTAAAAGACAAGGATGAAGAGAGAGCTGGGGGGGAGGGGGCAATGCGGAGGAGTAAATAAGGGGGAGAAATCCAACTGGGGAAAAGGAACGCAGACAAGAGGATCCGACTGTAGTTGGGAGGGAAGTCAGGGAGCAAGGGAGAGGATGAGTGTGTGTCTGTGTGTGCGCACAGATGCACACATGCAATAGCAAAGACCTGGGATGAGGCTGAATGCAGCAGCCATGCTAATGAAGGCTTGGGGAAGTATTCAGACGGCTGAGAGCAGGGCACTGTGAAAGCATCACTTGTGCTCATACTCAGCTCAGCTGCTGGCTTCACTCAGCACTCAGGAAACTCTGCAAGGCTGCTCCGACTGTGACATGTGAATACATAAGTCGCACAGGGGAGGAGACAAAAACACCTTGGATTGTTTTAGTAATGCAAATAGAAGCCTGTGCGTGATTAGACACAGGCAGCAGCCTCAATGTGAGCGCCGTTTCAAAGGGCTTAGCACAAATACCTCCACAGACTGCACTCTCTCTGCTACTTGAGGATTTCCACAAACTCGTGCATTAAAGGGCAAGTCGGATTTCACCCAGGAGCATTTGGGGTGTCCAACACTTACAGGTATGAGTCAATAATAATACAAATAAATCACATGTGTTTCTGTCTGATCTGTGCGCCATTGTATCTGCAGGCTGTGCAAATTCCACAACTCAGCAGTCAAGTTGAAAACCTAACCTCAGTATTTAAACAATTCATTTCCGTTTCACAAGACAAAGTCTGCTCTAGCGTGAAAAAGACTTGGTGACCTCAAATGTTAGAACACATCACTGCCTTCTTTTTGTGTCTGGTCTGAGTGCTGCTGTAAAACCTTCTCTCAAACTCAGTTCAAATCGCCTCTTTGCTTTTATTGCAGGCTGTGTGGTCTGTTACGGACCAGGACAGGTAACCTTGCTTGGTCAGCTACTATTCAGAGAGCAGAAGTAGGAAGAGGTGCACTCGAGACTTCATCACGCAAGTCTGGAGATCTCTTCCAGGCAAAGTAATAGAAAAGGTGAGTCACCATCTTTCAGAGGTGCGCAGCACAAGCAGAAATGTCAACAACTGTTGTTCAGCTGTTCTTGCAGCTGTATCATCTGTTGCTTTTAAGAACCTTTCTTAGTAAATTAAAGGTGAAACAAAAGGTAAAGTCAGATCAGAGTGCAATGATTACTGTTGCAATTTGCCAATTCAATCTCAGTAAGAATGCCTTGCATGACTTTTAGCAAGCTGCATATTTATGAGGACTTCACTTGGGAAGTGACTGAGAAGCTCTTCCTTTATTTGCATTCCCTAACAATTAAGCTGCTGCCCTACAGGGGCTTGGTAGCAGAGAGAAAAGAATTCCACAGTGCACCAGTGGTGGGGGGAGAAAAATGAGGCATTAAGAATGACAGTGCAAGATGTTGAACTAAACTATCTCACTGTGCTTTGTGCCGAGGAACAATCGAGGAGAGGAAGGATGATTGGGATGGTCAGGTTGCATCATTGCAAATGCCATGCAGTTCCACCGAATTTCATTATGCGGAGCAGGGACAGAGGCAGAGCCATACGGCTCTGACCTTTGAGGGCGAATCACCCACAGGAAACGGCAATTTCCAATATTTACAGACGGGACAGCATTCTAATGTGTCACTGTCTGCAACCTGTTGGGAAGTGGCACCAGGCTCTGGACCTGAGGAGTGTTTTATCATATGTTTGCTTTTCATTCACTGTCCGTCACGACAGAATTTACATAACCGCTGCCCTCAGATCCAAGGAAGATGATTTTGAGGGGTTTTTTCCCCACTGTATTTAATGGAATGCCTAGTTGCTGTATCTTTGTGTACTCCTCACAGCTGCGCAAAATGTAGGAACAACCTAAATGTCATTCAGAGCATTGCGATGATCTCTTATTCTATTAAATATATTTATTAGTCTTATAAATTTAGACAAAGGCTAACAACGACAAGTACAGTAAGCAAATAAAATGGTCAAACGACTGATAAGCGCCGTTTCCAAGCTATAAATCTCCTCATTTCATGGCATACCGACAGCACAATTTGTTTTCCTGCCACAGTTAAGAGACGTAAAACACAAAAACTTTCATTCAGGTGAGCGTGTCTTTGCGGGTTTGTGAATGGATTCTAGAAGCTTAAAGGGAAGAAAAGAAATCCGACACCTCAGAGCAGCAAGCAAGCTCCTCCAAGCAGCTTTTGAGCCTGTGACATATACAGCTGTATACAAAGGTTCGGCCACCCCTGGGCAAAATGCTATTCTGTTGATTTTTGAAGTGAAAATAAGTAAATCCAAGCCCCGCAGCAGTGAGACATGAAAAAGTTATTTCACCGTCACACTTCACTTGAAAACGGACAAAATGTGCCACTTTACAAACTTTTGCTCACAAGTGTAAAACGTGTAGCAGAAGTGAGGATCGGAGAAAGAAGGGGAAAAGAATACAAGCAAAAGTAGTGGTGGAGAGTTGTGGGTAATTAACTAAGCTTTTTTGTGAGAAACGACCTTTATGACGAACAGCCACTTTTATTCAATTAAACTTTATTTATATAGCCCAACAAATCCACAGCCGTTTATTCACCATGACACTTAAAAACTGCCAGAAGTTGCAAGAATGCAAAAAATATACACGATATATGGCGTGAACAAACTGCACAGACAAACAATGTACAGTACGCTGAACCCTTAACACCTCATGTTCAGTGTTTGGGTAAAGAGGCAGGGCTGTGGCAGCTAAAGGAAAAGTGTTGACTGGATTGACAGAAATTAGAAAAACACTGATCGGCAAACTGACTTTCCAATGCAGTGAGGAATGCGAGCTTCGTGCTGTAAGAAATGTAACAGCGTCTTATTGCTGAATGAAACCAATGGGTTGCTCCTTATTAGTGTACAGAACCTGATTAACAGTTCGTACAGCCAAGAAAAACCGTAATGTCTTATTTCTCACAATCTGTGTGAAGCAGACTTCACTTTTGTTGAAGGTTAAAGATACATCTGCGACCGAGTACCTTTTACCCACCACCGTTTTAGTCCATGCCAAAGGATGATAGCCAGATCTGCTCACAGTATCTGCTAAAAAGATGCTCCATCCTTGGATGAGGCCAATTCAATCACACGGGCACTTGGGACCGTTAATATGACATTGAAGCAGACGGAGCGTTTGGGTATGACAGGAGAAAATCAAGCTGGGAGCAAGCCAAAAAAAAAAAAAAAAAAAAAGTGCGAAAAGGGGAGGGGAAAAAAAACCTGTCAAGGTAACCACGGGAACCCATTATATTGCCTTTATAAATGTTTTACGTTCATGCTCCACCTGTCACTCAGGCATTTTATCGTTGTACTTGTAAGCAAAATGGATCTCTAATGCTATGGAAGACGGAATGTACAACAAATGATATTAAAACTGTGACAGCTTTCCCCGGCATTTCAAAATGTGTCTAAAATATATGCACAAAGGTTTGTGTGGATCACATATGTGAACATTTAGAAGTGGATGGTGTTAACCTACTTACCCACATTAACAAAGGTGTTCATGTAAACTGCTGTCTTAACATATGTGAAAAACAGCCCCCTGGCCTAAACTGTACACTGTAATGCAACGTTACAACACGAGTACACAGACAACCTCGCATCCGGCTCTAATGTTAGACTTTGTGTGCATTAGACGGCACATTTGAAATTGTACCCCAAAGACAAGTTTCTCCAGATGAGGTACAACTGCAACATGACTTGTTTGGACAGTTTGCTAGTTCTCTCTCTCTTTTGTCTCAGCATGGTGTTTACTTTTACTGTTGACTTGCTGTCAGCAGGAATCAAGTCCTCACCTCTGTACAAACAGTTTTTTTAACTATAAACTCCGAGGCTCACCTCGGAGGAGTTTCAGGACCAACAGAAAGATCATTAAAAATACTAATTAATGAGGTTAAATGCCTTTTAAGACAATCGATTGAGAGTTGATAAGAGTCAACTAGCATGACTTTGGTTGAGCTGAACTGTAGTTTTCTGTGGGGCTGACCCTTGAACTGCTGAGCTGAGAATTTGTGGGCTCCCTGGGTAATTTTACTTCTCTGCTGCAGTAGGTAATTTACAAGCCTGTCCGCTGTAAAGCGTCTAGGGCCCGAGCCGGGATTAGACTGTGACCAGCAACAGAGTCCACGGATCATCATAAATCTCCACTGATTGAATGCAAATTGGAAAACTATACTCTGTATGTCAGTATACATCATGAGAATAAAGCTTGCACAACAAACACACACACATGCCCATTCTCTAAATATGCAAGCCTTGTTTTATGTGGACGCGTTTGTATGTCTACATGCAAGTGTTTATGTGGCGAGGAGGCAAACCGCAGAAATTTATGGGCTACATAGTGGCTAACACATTTGCATTATAAATCTCAATTACATAGCATTATTTGTTTACCACCCCACTCAGATGGAATTCTCATAAGGTGCCCTGCAGAAGAAGGTCATAAATTCTTAATAAACTGCAGTGCAGACCTTTGTACAGCAATGACCTAAATCCTGCAGCTCATCTCTGCACTACTCATTTCCTAAAAATTATATAGGAGTCTATTACAGATATTTATCAGATTACGAGAAGTCCACAAATAAACCATGTCTACCTGCATGTAAACACAGCATCCAAAACCCACCCTGAAATATGTAGGGTGAGATGCAGTCTGGGACCATCTGCCAATGTATTTTATATGAGGAGCAAACCCTCACAGGCCTCAGAGGCCAGAGGCACAGAGCACAAGTGATTAATATGCCTAGGTTAATGAGCAGTCCCAGCAATGCCTTACCTCCTCTGACTCCAACAGTATGTGTGCATCCTGGTGGTGATTCACTTAAGCAATGCTGCTGAAGAATGTAGACCATCCCAACATACCGTGTCACTGCTCTGGCTCGGCCTGTGGCATCTCCTGCTTTGTTAGAGATGTGGCCCTAAATATAAACTGCCTGTGTAAATACATTTTAAAAAAACACTGCCACCTGGCAATTATGCCGCTAATTAAAAGGCGAAGCACTCTTAATGGATTCATTTCTCAGGAGGGATCTGCCTCTCTCCACACAAATGCACTGGCCCTTCTCTCTCCCTTTCCTATCTCTCCATCATTCTCCAACCCCTCTGCCCCGTGTCCATCCCTGGGCACCCGGGCTGATGTGTTGTGGGTGAGTGTCGCCTGGTCTGCTAGTGTTTTGGTCTCTGCTGAGAGAGAAAGGCTAAGAGGGACAGCTGGATGGGTTCACAGGCTTAAGGGGTCCTAACTCTTGGCAAAGGCTTCTGTTTCAACAGCCAAAGCTCTTCATTTATTCATACTTTGAGTGCTTCAAACCCCCAAATCCTCATCTCATGTGTACAAACACACAAACTGCATGTACACAAAAGAGATAAAGACACTAGTACCTTCAAGCGTGCATGGGTAATAGTCACCTAAATCTAAAACATCCATACACATGTGCCTGTGGAGAGGCACTCCTGTCAACAGACACGCTCATACCCAGACACACACACTCCCGTCAACACACACGCACACACACTCAGAGTCACACACCTGCACGGTTGCCCATCTGTTTTCTTTGGGGGATAGCACTGTTTTCATTAAAGTGAATAAGCATCTTCAAAAGCAGCAGTGATGCATAGAAGAGTCACTCTCCAGAGCAGCTTATTCCCTATTCAGATGATTCAAATGCAATTAGGTCAGTACAGGTAAGACTGTTACTTTGTGATAGACGTCAGTATGTAATACCAGAAAAATATAAGTTCTCATTGAATAAAATATCAGATGTACAGGGCTCTAGGAGGCCAGAAGCTCATTATGTCTGACTACAGGGGAGCGGACTCTGCAGAAAGCTAATTTCACAAGTTTCCGGTGTAGGATTGGATAACAAAAACACCATCTTATACAACAGATCAGAGCCCCTTCCAATGAGATTACATCCTGTGTGGGAAAAGGTAAAAAGTAAAAGTACTTCACTTTGCACATATAATCTTTAATCTCAGTCTACAAGTGTTTCGATGTTTTTAAAACCACCTGCACATCCTCCTTCTCGTCACTTTATATCTACCAGACTAAAGGAAAGACTGAGGCAAATCTAATGTCTGTGGGTACTTTCCTACTTAAATGTGTATTCTTGGTTGCAAGTAAAAGCTACAGCTGGTACACAGAGACAAGTCATGTCTTTCCAGAAGGAGGCCTCAATCTGACAAGTCGGTCTTGTAGCAAACATCACAACTTAAGTCTTTCATGATTTAACAACAAAATGTATACATACTGCAGACACCAATGCCATAAGTCTCTGCCTAAGAGATGGCACATGAATAAGTTGGGGGATAAATCATGTACAGTGTCTCCCTGAAGAGCGGTACAGTGTAAGTATTTAAGTGAAATATGAGGCCATGGATAATTGAATGCGTGTTTCCTGATGTCAAGGACCATAGTCTCTGCGGTAAGGAGGGGATGTGGAGAGATGATGGAACTGGGAGTTGGGGAGTGGGAGATGGAAGAATGAATGGGTTTGATCATGAAAAGAAGCTGGCAAAGACGGGTAATGTTTTTTTTTTATGAAAAACACAAGCCAGAACCTTTGATAACACCTTAGGAGCAGCACTGTGTGTGTACTTCATGGATTTACTCCTGATCGGTTAAACAGCATGAGATGAAATGCATACGTGCAAAAATAAAGGATGTGGATTTTTAAATAAAAGTTGTCTTTTTTCTTTTCTTTTTTAAGCACTTGAAATAATCTAAACGAAAAGTTTGTCTCCGATTTCAGTCTTTAAATCTTCCGCACAGCGCTGTTGATAACGAGAAAAGGCAAATGGGAGAAGTATCAAAGAACAATCGGAATGAAAAGTTAAGTTTTTTCTAACTCAGTGCGAGTACTGCAGGATGGAGTGCCAGCACAGAATCAATTGGCATTCGGGTAATGAAAAACTTGCCAAAACACCACCAACATAGAGTAACTTGTGAACCACAGTCAGAATATTCATGAATTAATAAATAGCAGCAAACTCCTCAGACGACAGTAATTGAATCCACTCTTATTGGTATATATTCTTGTGAAAGCAGCGTAGCGTTTGTGATGTATGTACGTGCATCGGTCCGCAGTCAGACAAAGGTCTCATTTAGAAGGTATATTGTGCAGCTATACATTGTAAAAACTACCGTAGTTAATAGTTAAAATGATGAATGGAGCATGTTCTACATGCTGCACTGCTTACTTTCTCATAGCTCATAACATAACTCATATCTTCCCCATATATAGAAATGTACGGTTGCAGATTTCATAAGCATCTGAAGAATTATTTTATTTGTTACTGCCCTTGTTTCTAAATCATCAGGCCTTGACAATGTCACTGTGCTACATTTCTACAAGACTAATTATGTCATGGGGATGGGTAGCACAAAGGCATAGTCTATATCAAACCCATGGGAGAGGAAGGTTCATTATGACTTACATTGTCAGCAATGGTGCGACCCAGCTTGTCCATTCTTGATCCGGCCTCTGCGATCTTCTTGGCAGCGCTGATGACATCAGACGTGTTTTTCAGTGGCCCTTTTCCCCTGAGAAGAGAATGTGGAAAAGATCAGTCACCATTTTTGATCTACTCTTGATTCATTCAATATGCAGGAGCAGTATCACAGTCATGAAACGACTGTTTGTTTTGGAGGAGTGTTTTGCGGTCAGAAGCAAGGCTCTCCAGGACCTGGTCATGAAAACACCACCTCAATAAGAGCACTGAGCTCAAAACATGTTGTAAAGCAATAAATGCAAAGGGAGAGGGTTCATTTAAGTTTGTGGTTAGAATCCTTTTCTGATGCATTACCATCACACTCTTGCTGCACCGCCTCTCTAACAAAAAGGTTATTTGCCTCCCTTTGGCAGAATGAATCAATATTGGGCTCAAAACTGAATTTGGCAGCACTTTTATTCTCAGGCATTGTAGGGAAACCCAGATTCAAGAGGCCAGTGTACAGCAGTCACCAGTACTACGTGCTTTCTATCGGGACACAAACTCTAGTCCATTTTTCTCATCAATCTGTTTGGACTCCTTTTAAGCACATTTGAAGCGTTTATTAGAAGGCTAAGATTTGCAGCAAACTGGTTTGATGTGTGCTTAAAGAAAAATATTAGATGGGCCCAACAAAACACACACACACACACACACACACACACACACACACACACACACACACACACACACACACACACACACACACACACACACACACACACACACACACACACACACACACACACACACACACACACACACACACACACACACACACACACACACACACACACACACACACACACACACACACACACACACACACACACACACACACACACACACACACACACACACACACACACACACACACACACACACAGAGCAGATCTTCATTTGTATGACTGTTTCAATCCACGTTTGAAACAACTGATGAAGAAAAGACAAGAAGTAACCGATTGTCCAAGCCTTACACATCTATCCATGACCTTACGGAGTGCAGTCCGAACATGGGTCAGTCCAGCCCTGAACTGACCCACTGTAAAGCTTGTCAGCTTTTCACCATTTCTCTGCTCCCCCAAGAGACTCAGGGACACAGTTGGCAAGAGGCACACATTGGATTCAAAGCTGCTCTCTCTAGGCTAAAAAATGAGCCATCCAACCCAGAACAGATGGAATTTTGTGTTCCGTTCTCTCACTTCCTCTTTCCTCCCCTCCCGTCGCAAAACCCTTCCTTTCTCCTGCTCTCCCTCTGCTGCTCTGATGTAAACCAAACCAGAGTACTCATGGAAGAGGACACACATCAGAGCACATGCTAGAATTTCTGTGAAGACAATTCAAGCCTTGAAAGCAGCGTTGTAGGTATTATGATCAGTTCTGGAAAAAAGTATTTTACTTACGTTCAGAGTGGTAAATCAGTTATATATATATATATATATACACACACACGCCTCAATTAATAAAGCAGCAACTTCCTACTTGTGCTCATGTCCATCCTCAGGGCAAAAAGGTTTTCTTGAGCTCTGCATTTCTGAACAAGTAATAAGTTGGAGAATGACCGAAGCAACAGAGGAAACTAAACACACAATAACTCCAAGCAAGAGGACATTCCTGTAAAATTTCTCATATTGGGTTTACACAAGAAGACCAGGCAGAGCACTTCATGTTTGGTGACAGCTGCCGGCCTCCAGATGTGTGTGAGCAAAGCCCTCTGCAACACGGAACAGTGACAGGTGGCTTCCAAATATGTTGCATGTTTCTGAGCCACACATGCTTTATTCATGAGAGCTGCCATGCAGCCGTAAGTGATGCAGGAGTCTACAAGAATGCCTCATGCTCTCTGCAGATTTGTCAGGAGAGAGGTCCAGATCAATTACCTCATACAGCATTAACCTTGGCATTGCTTTGTGCCAGCTCAAGGTTGAGGGGGCAATAATTTGAATTAGCCTGCTCCTGACCTTCTGTGTGCTACCCCTGCATGCAGGAGTGAGGGCATAATGTGAACCTATATATTTTCCCTGACAAATGTCCATGTGTGTTTCACAAGAGTTACTTGGATGCTCTGGGACATTGGACTGCACTCTAATAGGAAAAGTGATAAGATTCAATAGAATTCATAAAGTGCCAGTTGTCAACACAATTGCCAATGATGCTACAACTGCTCTTAACACAGTATCTGAGGACATAATCCCTTTGCATTGTCTGGTACCAAATCATGGCAAAGCAGAAAATAGTTAATTATACAGCTATATTCAATGAATGAATGCAAAAAGTGAATGAGGAAACAAAAAGAGGCACTAAAACAGTTGGAAGCATATGATCATTTGGCATTCAATGAATTTCACATCAAGATAATGTACAGAGGTCAGGGCATATTGGCTAATAAATTAAGTTTGCAATTTAGTTTTGGCTCAGTGAGAGATGAACTCCATCATAGAAAACACACTAATATCATAAATCATAGAGATGTGCTCAAACTATATGTTCAATCATTTGATGCTATTTAACAGAATGTAATAAGAAAGTGGAGGATATAGATCAAATGGAACATAAAGTTGCAGTTCTTTTATTTCATTGTTCTGGTGATGATGACCCTTCAGCCAAGGTTTTTTAACCTATTCAAGGTTGAAAATAGAGAGGCAGCCTGGGTCGTCGTCATAAACGTGAGTCAGAGCTGAGCACAAAATGTCCTCTGATTAATTCAGTTGAAATTTATAAAAGGCAAAGTCATACAAATACAGTCAGACACAAACACAAGGTATTAAGTCAGAATGTCCCCTAACACACACACACACAAACACACTATTCTGCTCACACAGTGTGGGCTTGAGATAAAAATCACTGTCTGATCCTACTCAGAGTGTCACCACGCCCAGTTGAATTCCCACAAACGTGCACCACATAGAAGAGATGGAAGAGGTTTCTCGATGGTCCCTGCTTCAGTAGACAGTGAATTGCCTGATAGATGAGCTCCTATTGTAAATGGTTGTGAAAGGGTTCATCATGCCTTTTCTATCAACACCAAGCAAAGAATTCAAATCCATAAAAATTATAATTTTTTTTTTTAACTTAAGAAAAAAAACAATCAATTCCCACGTATTGATTCAGTCTGGAAGAATTTCGATCACACAGAATCAGAAAACATTGAACTCTTGCATACAGACGGTGGTTAAAAAGGGAGGCTAACAAGAACATCTGTCTTTTGTTTTCATTCTGGTGATGGTGGCAAGCCTGTGTTTACATGCAGATCACTGAATATCCAGTTGGAAAACCTGTATGATGCTGATGAAAATCAAATGCACCATTTATGCTGGAGACATTTGCCAAACAACTTTTCTGCAAGAGTCGTTTTAAAATCAAAGTTCTGCAACAGCTACACTTTCAAACAGTTTTAGGTAGCAGAATATTTTTGAGACAGTACTTACAACAAAAATGTTTAATAGATGTTACGATGCATCCAGATGATTAAAGGTTTTTTATGATTGTTTTGACCATCTGCCTACTTTATTGTGGATAGAAAATGACTACCCTGCATCAGCTCTGTCCACTGAGGATTATTCAGAACACACATCTCTGTTGGTGTACCAGAAAAAGAGGAAAAAGTTTATAGTGAAATTACAAGATTTAAAAAAGAAAGAGATTTCAAAGGAAAATTATGTGTGTCGTTGATGCACGAACAGCACTGTGAAACTCTGTGTGCTGCTTTGCAGACGTGAAGATTGCATTTTGAAGGGCTTAACTGAAACATGCACTGTGTCTCTGAGGCATTTTGCTTCAAGTGGGCTGCTACTGGAATATTAATGTGAGAAAACATGGCTGACCATGTGAATGTAGAAGGGATGACTAACAGTCAAATGACAAATACACAAATGAATCTGACAGCATGAACTGTCCTTCAAAATAAATATTCTAAACCAGTTGGTCTTTGAAATGAGACTGATGAGCACAAAAAGAACTTTGGCACTAATGTACCTGCACGCGATGATGCTGGCCGAGAGCCAAGTTGTTAGTTCATGCTCACCTGGTGAAGTCAGTCATCTCCATCATGATCATGCACATCTGCTTAGCCAACACAATGATGTCGTTTCCGCTGTCATCCCACTTGGACACCTCCGCATCCAGCTTGCTCTTCTCTTCCTGGAAACTAGCCACCTGCTCTGCAATCTTTGCCTTCTGCTCCTGGGGCAACTGGGCCATGATAGCCTGGAGGGGGAATTATGGAAAGTGTGAGGGGTTAGCACACTGGACTTTAGCATACGGTTGCTGAGGCCATGCACACAAGTTTTCTTGGCAGATAGAAACAAAGCAATGTTTAAGATCACAGCAGAGATATCTGTGCTGGTACAGCTTCAAAACACTGAATAATTTTGCCTATGTTTTGATAAATGTTCTTTATATTGAAGAAAGCTGGAATTTATTTTTAAGTGCGTGTATATTAAAACAAATTCAGAAAAGCTATCTTGAACTTAAATGTGAAAATGCAGCTTCAAGATAGAAATGTCCAGACTTCTCTTTTTTAAAGCCAGGCTTAAACCAGTGATCAGAACAACAGAGCAATATTTGATCTGACCGTTCACTTCTGGCAGCTGAGAAGCCAGATCAATTCAAGGACGTTTGTTTAACAGAGCTTGACGCCACGTGTGAATGCGTTTTACACAGAGTCTCTCATTTTGGGCAGGGCAGTTAAAAGGGCAACTATCAAATAGGTAACCACAAATTCAGTGAAAGAGCGTGTCAAGTCCAAGTCGGCAGATGCTCAACAAAAGGGAGATTGAATATCATCACACAAATGGTCATTTGATTACTGATGAATGGAGCTCCCTTCCTCTCTCTTCACATAAGCTTGTATAAAGCTGTTAAGGCCACTTAAGATTGAAAAGACCACCCATAACAAAACAGTAAGCTTTGGTGATCAAAACAAATGGCCTAAAAGGTACTGATGGATCACTCTCCCATAAGGGATTCTTGAGATTAACTTATTACTTTAATGCCGTTAGCCTCTAAAGTTATAATCAGGTTGAGCGTAAAATGAACTTAAGTGGTTTGAGGTACGACAGCACACACAATGGCAGTCCTGGCCTTTCTAGCAGAGTAACGTGCAGTGTAATGACTCAAGGAGAAAGGAAACTTGAAGCAACAGTCCAAGAACATGAGACCTCGAAATTCAACATATAAAACACTAACAAAACTTTACTGGTTCAGCCAAGGATAAGACATCTGAAAACCTGATGGCATCGTCAACTGAAATGTTCAAAAAACAAACCTGGAGGATGTAATGAACACTTAAAGAGTTATTTTAAATTAAGCCATATTTTTCCAAACTTCTGGTTCATTTTAAGCAGGGTCAGGCCGTTCAGAAAACTTCCCAAATTTTTGAATGTGTCCAAAAGTGCAATCGCGAAGACCATTAAGCACTACGACGAAACTGGGTGACATGACGACTGTCCCAGGAAAGGAAGGCCAAGTCTCCTCTGTTGCCGAGGTTAAGTTCATCCAAGTTACAAGCCTCAGAAATTGCAAGTTAACAGCAGCTCAGATAAGAGCCACACTGAGTTCTAGTAGCAGATACATCTCTACGTCAACTGTTCAGAGCAGATAAGCAGCTCAACAATAGCTGCTAGGAAACCACGACTCAGGAAAAGTAACAAGCAAAAGAGATTTGTTTGGGTCAAGAAACACAAGGAACGGACATTAAACCAGTGGAAATCTGTGCTTTGGTCCGACGAGTCCAAATTTGAGCTCTTAGGTTCCACCCGCCGTGTGTTTGTGCGGCATGGAAAAGATGAACGGATGGTTTCTACATGCATGGTTCCCACCATGAAGCATGGAGCATGGAGGAGGAGGTTTGATAGTGTGGGGGCTTTAATGGTGACACTAATGAGGATTTATTCACAACAGAAGGCCCACTGAATCTTTCTGTTTACTACATGTATGTGGTTTTGATGCCTTCAGAGAAAACACACAACGTAGTCATGGAAAAAAAAACCAACAACATTGAATGAGAAGGTGTGTCCTAAGGTTTGACCGGTAGTGTACATTTACTCAACTTAAGAGCTGAAACACCAAACACAAGCGTGTACAGTCAATATTTAATCATCTTCAAGAGCTCTCTGGTTCAGAGGAACTCAGGTGAATACAATTTGCAATATGACGGATAAATGTGGATCCTGTGTGTACTTTTGCTTTGAACAGTCTCACAAGGTATACTTTGCCCCGTTTATCAACCAAAGACTTTAGAGGCGAGAGATGATGCCGTGGCGCACATGATGCATGTCTCAGAAGCAATGTTTGTAACTTACACGGGCACTTTGACCAGCGATGAGCTGGTCATCCTCCGTCTGCACGCTGGTCCTGCTGCGAACGTCGAAGTCCTCCGTCTCAAAGTCAGAGTCATCCAGCTCCTCTGGAGTCTTCCATGGGACAAGAGAGCAAAGCAAAATGAATGAGAGAAAGGCAACAAGAGAAACTGTAGGTGAAGCAGAATGAGGTAAGAAAACTAAGTGGAGAACATAAAATAATATTGGCATGCTACAGCATCGTGAGCACTATTAAATAACAAGCCTGCTTACTATCTATGAGAAATGCCTTGATGCTGCCTGCCAGGACTGCATCAGATAAATGCTCCTTCACAGCTTGGTACAGAAACTCTAAACTCCAAATGAATTTGTAAATCAAGCGTAATGTGCTGCCGGTGCATTTTGAGAGAGAATATGAAGGTACGAGCTGGTAAGAAACATATTGGGAGTGGAACGCTTCAGAGGCCCATCTGTCGCTGCTATCTGTGGAAAGCCGGCTCAAGGCATGAATTGTGTTCTTCTGGAATACCTCCGCTTCATCTCTGATCTTTTACCTCTTTCCATTTCATTGAATACAGAACAAGCAATAAGAAACATTTCTTCCGCCGTCCATATTAATATTCAAAAGAATTTCTATCACAACAGGTCACGCTCAAGGCAAAATACAATACTGACGGGCAGGAAAATGTATTTGGTAGTGATATAAGCGGAGGGGAGATGATGTGGACAGATAAAGGTGCATTATCACGCCTGTGCCCCTACTTGTGCTTATCCAGCTGTCTCATACCTCCCTTCTGTGATGGATTTGGAGCCCTCACATCTAAAAATAGCTGAAGGTCTCTGAACAACCTTACACTGTTTTATGGAATGTAGAGATGCTCTTGTTCTCAAGGGACTACGCGTATGGTTTCAGATACAAAGCTGTAGTGACTCACAGGCATCTCTTTCAACCCAGACAAAGCTGTTCAGTGGGGCAGAGATATCACCTGCTGTGGCCTGTGCAACAGATAACCTGCGAATGTGGGAGGCTCAGAAACGAGCGCCCAATGGGGATACTACCAGGGAAGTGACAACAATAGCAAGGTGCATCAAATTCACTGCTGTCAGAGTAAATGAAAATTTTATTTTGTGTTCTATACTGTGGTGGAAAAAAAAATAAAAAATACCAATCAATATTTAATTTAATAAAGCCTGACATCTCCAGCGAAAGGGAAGCGACCCGAGTCACCTCTACCGGGAATAATTGAGCAGATGGCCTGTGAAGTGCAATAATTAAGAGAAGACAAGGGGAGCGCCTAAAAGACAGTATCTCACGGGGCTAGTCCTATCAAGCATTTATATCAGTGGTCGTAAATATGGATAGGCAACGTCAACAGCAAAACCCCTCACCGTTATTTTTCACATTCTGCTAAAAGCCTTTGTGAGGCGACCAGATTTTTTTTTTTCTCTCTCAGGATAGAGATAGCAAAATCACCTTGGGGCTATGTTGCACTGCACAAATCATAGGTAACGACAGCTGCCCCTGTATCTAACTGTCAGCGGCTCCCTGACTTTGAGACAGTTTCATGTCTGGGGGGCATATTCTCTGATGTCGCTGTAGGTGGGCAGAGGGCTCTGTCCACCTGTCAAATATCCAAGGGATGTCCAACAGAGACCATGCACCACTTATAGAGGTTAAAGATGTGTCTATCTTAGGGAGCCCCGACCACACACACCTGTCTGCTCTGATTTAAGACTCAGCCACTGTGTTGTGCTTGCATGTAAGGCTTTATGGAAAAGAAAGGGGAAAAGAAAAAAAACAAAAAAAACTGGATTGTGTGCTTGAGCATGAGAGTGGACATGCCCTCAAGACAAGTTGTTTTAAAGCCATCTCAACTCAACTGTTTTTCAAGTATTTGGTTTTTCTTTGCACTTAAGAGTACAAACTGCTTGGTTTCACATACAAACTGTTCCCTGGACGGACAGTTCAACAAGAAAATGGCTTTTTTCGATTGCAACGGCAATGTTTTTGATACACTTGTAATCTCATTATGAACAACAGCTTTTAACAGGAAGCTTAATGAGACTGCGGCAAATTGATGCAGAAAATACCATAACGACAAGGCTGAAGCGCTAAGCCATTCCCTGCTGAATAATCACCACAAAACCCGAGATGAATAGTATTCACAACTGAGAAAGAAATCCCGGTAAACCCATGGGAACCCAATTCTTTTTTTTTTAAGATAAGAGATGTAATTTGAGTTAAATCTCTCCGCTCTCTGCAGCCAGTAGTTAATGACAGAATCACTATGACAGATAAAGCAACCACTTTGCAAATCCTGTGTTGGTTTTAACACACGTGCACATCTACTCACACACACTCATCTGCCAGGTAGTGCTCAGCCAAACCCATAGGCCCAGTGTTAACAGCTTAATCAATCTGGATAACAAGAGTGGAGCTGGGGCAGCTGGAAATTGAATGTAGTTCTCAGGCTTGCAGTCCAACTAAAGAATGCTAATTAAAACCTTCTTAAATCAGCTGCTTATTATAATGCTAATATAACATAATGGACCATCTTTCATTTGGTTTTTGTCTATGTCAGAGCGGCATTATTAATGAGAGCCAAGGAACACTTTTGGAGCACCACTGTCAAAACAAAATGTGCTGTCAAGACTAATGATTCCAATTCAAAAGATTAAAGTGTTGAAAATAATAGAAGATGGCATAATACAACCAACTGGCACATTGCAACTCAATGATGTAAATGCATAATTGGATACTATTGCATAAGTGAGGTAATATAAACAAATCAACTTACTACTTGTAGGAGAAATCTAGCAATACAAAGCGAGTAATACTACAAATATTTAGGAACTATCCATTTCTTTGCCTTTACAGCTGTGATGGGTTTTGATTTCAGCTCATTGTCAGTCAATTAGGTAACGCTTCGATGGTAGCCTACTACCATCTGTCTTCGTTATGGTTCTGCTCAAGCAAACGCCATTAACCCACAGACAACTAAGGCTGTTACACTAGATTGCAAGTCTGGTCAATTAGGTCGAATGTTGCCTGAGACAAGTTAATCACAGTCTTCCCTTAACAGTATGTAGCCAGTTTCTCACATACCATTAAAAACAGCATCTGGTGTAGAGATTTCTGAGAATACATTACAGTACAGCGACTACTCTCACGATGCTGTAAACTATAAAAACAATGTACATTTGAGAGTGCACGCAATAATGGGAGTTTACAGCGAATAGTATTAGATCTGGAATTTGTCTGGCTTTTCAGTCGGTTAACTGAAATTTCACAAGAGACAAAGAAAGTCATTATTATTGTGGTGAATTTCAAGATATATAAGAAATAAATGTCGAAGCAAGAACATTAAGTAGTAAAAAACAAACAAAAAAAAATACATTTATATTTATATAAGGAATTTACCCTGATCATGAGGACAGCCTTACGAATGTCCCGAATGCCATCATACACCAGACGGGAGGCATCAATGAACTCATTCTCATCCACAGGCTGTGTGGGGTTTGAACTCAAGGCCTCCACTGCAGACTCCACTTGCTCTGTGAACCGTGGCATGACTGAAGGAAGGAGAGATCAGGGGGAAGGGGAAGAAGAGGGGAAAGAAATAAAAGTCAATGAGAAGTCACGTCACCCCCACACACACCGAAAGGGTAGAGCGAAAACAACCAGAACTCAAGGAAGTGTGATGTGAACATTGTTAGACTCCATCAATATTTGTAAAAGATAGAACTACTTGCTGTGTAGACACTGTGCAGCATCGCCAACAATCAACACCTTTTTTTTTTTTTTTTTTTTAAGGTTGATGTTATCAAAAGTGAGTCAGGCCTGTCCAAGTCATTATATTTGTGATTTAAAAAAAAAAAAAAAAAAATTTATCAATAATCTCCTTAAAAATATTCATAGGGCTGACCTGTGATTAGTTGAGGAAAAGATAATATTGGTTTCTGAAAGAACAATTAAATTCCACATATTGAATTGCTCCATTAACGGCCTTTAAAAAAAAAAGCATGGGAAAAAAATGTTGAAGGAAACTAATCTCTTACTTTGTAGTACAGCGATATCGAATAGAGGGTTTCAAACAGTTGACCCAGAAGGCTTGTATTTTGGCCTTTTGACATTGTGATAAGTGCAATGAAAGCTTGTTAAGCGCCTCTAAATTCAGTATTTAGAACTGGGCCGACAATTCATGGGAGCAGAATGGACGCCAGGATGCAAATAAGCGAGGAAGAGGCAGTATTAAGAAAGAAAGAAAAAGAAAAATGGGGGATTTCGTTTTCTGCTTACCAACTGTTTATAACCTGCAGGCGTCTGGATGAAAACGACGGTAAAAATAATTGGGTGAATCTGCACATAGTGGGATTTTTAAAGTCACAGCGATTACTTTGCTCGACCTAAATAATAAATCTATCTGTTCAATTTGTAAGTAAAAACTTAAGAAGCTATGAAATTGTATTTTTTAGTATTATGGCGCGGCATGGCTCGGTTGGTAGAGTGGTCGTCTCCCAATCAGAATGTTGCAGGTTCGAGTCCCATCTCCACAAGCCTTGAGCAAGACACTGAACCCCAAAGTGCTTTCATTGGAGTGACGGCGCCTTGCATGGCCTCAGCCTCCATTAGTGTGTGAATGTGGTTAACGGCGTAAAGCGTTTTGGGACAGCTCATGGAGTTGAAGCGATATACAAGTGAAGTCCATTTACCATTTATGTCTGCAACATAACATGTATTTTCTAATGTGCAGCAGTGTTATAAACAAACACCGTATACATTAATAAAACATTGAACTTGTAAAACTGTTGGAGAGAACTTTTGGATTTACATTGATCAATATTTTTTGCTTCGAGCAGCAAGAGGCTGGAGTGTTGTGAAATGGAGTCGTTATTTGAAGACGTAAAACAGACATGCATTTACTTAAAAATGCAATTCTTCCAAATACATTTTATATAAAATAAGAATTAAAAACAAGCACTGAAAACATTTTTCTTTTGTTTTTTTAAATGGCTTCATCTACAATAATACACAATGTTGCTCTCCAAAAGTTGCCAAACTGTCGGCCTCTATTGACACGATGCTTTAACACTGGTATGTAATGTGTGGACAGTCGAGCCCAGAGACATTTAAAAATCTGACAATAGACAAATTATTTTGACATATTAGCCTGCCAGTGATGTAAGCGAGCACAGCTCATACATTATCTTTGCTGGCTAATGGTATACTTGGACAGAACAAGTCATTTAAATGTGATAAAACCATGATTACAATGTTTATTTATATCCGTCAACTGAACAATGATCCCTGTGCAGACAAGTGATGTGAGATTGCATAATGCAGCATACTGAATAGAGACCCGAATCTCCCCTGGCTTCCACTGAATGAAAATTGCATTTGATACTAGTGCTGGCTTTATAGAATGAAACTTCAAGTGACATGAGTGTAGGTGTAAAGGGCCGCCTTTTGACAAACAGAAAAGGCATATTTCAGTGGACAATGTAGGCAAGAAATGATCATAATACTGCACTCTCAAAGAAAAAGGTGTTAAAATAAATGGAATACATGCTGATTCACAATGCGTAATCGACCAAAATTACTAATGAAAAAAAAAAGTTCCAAAACAATTAGATGCGTACATCTTGTCAGCCTGAGTAACACTGATGGTGAAACCTTTTAACGCCTCACTGGAAAACAACATGGAGCAGCAGCAGGGTTTTTACCTTTTATGGGGAATAATACCTCAAACCAATGTTTACATGGATAAATAGAAGCCCAGATTCTTCTGAATAAATAACGAAATGCAATAATTGTTATAATAGTAATTAAAGTATGCAAGTCGAACTTCTTAATATTTTAAGTTTCAATACCAGTTGTCAAGTTTATTAGCAGCATGTTGGATAACTCTTTCGTCCAGCACATACCTGTATTAGTGAGGAGCTTGGTGGCCTCCAGGACCTTCTCTGTGTAGACTCCAGGTTCATAATTGTCCATTTCAGATGTGACCACATGCACAACTCTGGCAGCACGGCCTCGAATCGCCCCGGCGGTGCGGTCCAGACCGTCAACATCTTTCTCTTGCAGCGCGATGACACACTTATTTACATCCTCCAGGATGTGGTTCTCTGAACACATGAAGTGATGTGCAATTAGCTGAGTACACGTTATTAGTCACACGTGATTGAAATCATGCGAGCAGCTCGGCAGTAGAGGGACACTTTTTTTTTTTTTTTAACTGAAGATGTTTCTTTAAAATTCTCAAAATGCTTTAATCAAAAGAAAAAAAAGCATGTTTATTAAAGTACTAACACAGCCAGGAATTTCTCAGCCTTCAATCTGTGTTTGCACACTCCTAAAATTAAATAGGCCACTAGGAAGCTGGAGTAGAGAGTGGGGAGGGCCGAAGACAAATTCTCAGACTGCTTATTAATGGGGCGCCTGTAAAATGCAAATGTCCACTGTGTAAATTACAGTCTGTCCTTGGCTGGAGGTGAGAGAAGTCACTCTGCTTAATGCTTAATGAGAACTCTTTAAGGGTATGCCTGACAAACCATTTGTGCGCTTTAACACATGACAGGATGTCAATTTCAGATGTAGTTCTGCTGATTCCTCTCGGTTTTAATCTGTGGAGCCCAATCAGGCAGGGGACATATGGCTTCGAAGAAAGTACTCAAACCACCGATCCTTAAATGCTTTACTTCCTCTAAAGATTAGCATTAAATTCTTTACGAGTTATTGACAAACGTCAACTTTTACATTTTGAAACTGAACAAAGGTATAAAACCCTAAACTTGTTCTTATATGAATGACGGGCAACACTTACCAGACACACAAAGGAAGTCGTCAATTGATGTTATGTCATCAACAGCATCAGTGAGAACTCGGACTTGCTTCTCCCACTGCTCCTTGAACAGATCCATATTGTCCTGGGCCACCTTACTATTGGGCTTGGCAGCAAGGGCCAACGCTGCATTAATCACCTGCAATCACAACCATTAAAGCTCAATTACAACTCAGCCTTCAGCCACAACATTAGCATAGGTTGATTGCATGAAGCACTCCACCCCCCCCCCCCGTTAATGTTAAAATTGCATCAGGAAGTAAACCCCTCTCCTTGGAGTGATTATAGACACGGTGTGTTTTGAAGAAGTGAATGGAACAAAACTAAGAGCTGCTTGTTTTTGGGAGGAAGGAACAGCTGTGAGTATCAAAGCTCAGGATGAATGGGAGTCATTAGATGAGATTAAAAGGAGCCGCAGTAGCAGCAGCATGGTGGAAAGAGCTGGCGTAGCCCTGAAGTACAGATGAGGGCCTGATAGTTGGTGTGGCAACATGTGTGAAAAGGTGGTTCAAAGATCAAAAGAATCGCAAGCAAAACCGGCTCTAGTAAGTGCATAAGTACAAATTAAACTTTTCGATTTCATTGCATGTTCAAAATGGGGCGATTTCTTTAAATACCGAGGCTTTAACAAGTTGATTTTGATTATCTAATCACAGCGAAAAATAACACCTGTTAACACATTTAATAACACTTTACTTATACATATACCATTTCTTAGTGCATCTGAGGACGTTTCCTTCCAAGTAGCCAACATACTGGTGCAGATGTATCAAACAAGCAACCCCAGTGTTAAATGCAGAGAATCAGGCGTTGCTCGGCCAGGTAAATAGAGAGTTTCAGGTTTTTTTTTTTTATTTTAGATGGGGGAAAGTGTGAGACTATGACTGTGTACACAACGAGAAACAAATAAGTTTCTTGTCAAAGAATATAATTCAAGTCTTTTGAACCACCTCAATGCTAAACGAGTAGCAGTAAGCCTGGGTGCCCAAGCTAACGTCAAGTTTAGACCTACTGTTATAATTAAACATGCAACAGTCGTCATTAAAAATAAATAAATGAAGAAATAAATAAATAAATACAAGGCATAAACAAACATGATTTTGTAGTGTGAACACATGTCCATTCATTGACTCATTTGTCTACTAAAATCCGTTTGAACTGAAATAGCTTGCATCAAACACCGAGACACATTTAGAATCCAACTGATTATTTATAAAGCCCTTAATTTGATTAAATATTCAGTTGATTCCACCACTAATACATGTGTTTGAGCAACATTGTTCTCCATTGTTCTGTTCACAGGCCTGAGCAATAATGAAAATTGAAGAGTTGATTTTATTGATCCATTAGGTGCAGGAAAAAAAAAACAACATGCATGAATATATAAATGTTCACTGTGTGAGGACAGTGGTAGGAGCTCAGAAGATGTTCCTCATCAGTGAGCTGGGTGGAAGTAGAAGGCAAACCGCTAAGTACCTGGGGGCATAGAGCTTCCAGTTGAGATGCTGCCATTCGGACCAGCTTCACTCCCTCCTCATTGTTGGAAATGGAACATGCCAGGTTCGCCACCTAAACAAGAAACACACACACAAAGCTATTTTTCAGCCACAAACAGGGACTCAGACTTATTCAGTAAACAAAAAAAGTTATACATGAATACATAATTAAACTCATAACTTCATTATAGTAGCCTGGTTTAGGAATTCTCCATCAGAAATAGAGCAGCTCTGCAACACAACTAATCCCAGAGGAATACAACCCCACTGCTGAGGATTAATTTATAAAGCTGCTAAAATGATTCAATATGATGCCACAGAAAGGGGGAGACCAAAAATGTAGGGGGGGAAAACAAACTGTAAATGAAGCGATAAAAGAAAAGTTCAGTTATTGTGCCCCCCTTCAAAATAGCAGGTTTCATCACATGTAAATAGTGGCTGGTAAATGAAAAGATGTGGCGACTCTCAGTGACTAAATCACTGGGCTGCCAGATTGCCATTACGCTTCCAGGGAGGCAAATATCCCTGACACTTTCAGAAACTGAGCAGCAGAATGAGAACTGGGGTGCTGAGCTAAGCAAGTCTTGCATGCAGCTGCCAACATTTATGGTTTGTGAGTATATTTTCCCATACTGACCAACAAATCAAGCTCCCCTACAATTATTTGGAAATATATTCTTTCATCTCCCAGAGTAAAAATATGCATCCAACTCATATTCACTCAAATTTAGGTCAGAGACTTTGAAGATTCCCATTTGTTGGTTGGGATGTGCTGGCAACAATGTTGAAACAGAATGCCTGGGATACGAGGAGCTGTGCCAAAGTGGGATTATCCAATGGACAGAATATGTGCTGAAACATAATCAATTACAAAAGGGGAAAAAAATGTGCTAACACAGAAACAAGATTGTCCTTTTAATCTCTTTGGTTATATATGCATATTTCAGCTGTCAGTCTGTAATATTATATATGTCAAAGTGATTAATGAGATCTGGGTCACAAAGCAACAGAACCGGTGAAACTAGCACATTCTGTAAACAAAAGTCTAGTTTAACCATCGTATTTAAAACATATGGTCGTGGTCAGTTTTGACGCCAAACACATTCACAGCGAAGCTTGGACGGGGACTGGCTTGCAGAAGTCAAACACCAAAGCAGAATGTGGACGATAAATGCAGAAAATGGGAACCCTTATTAAAGTTTATTGCCAAAGAGACCACGGTTATATTTTCTATGAAACAGGGATGGAAAACAGGTTTATTGCCAGGCTACGTGATGGTCTGGCTTTTCTGGGATAGGGAGGTCTCAGAAAGTAAATATAAAAGCACAGAAATGTGGGACAAACCTATGTAAGTAACACTTGTTTGAAGAAAAAAAAAAAAAAAGAGGGAAAAAAAGAGCTTTTTCTATTAAGGTGCTGGAACGCCTCACTGGGTGCTTGAGTGGATGAGTGTATGAGAGATCTTCTCCTCAGCCTCAGCTCTTGAAGAAGATGCCTGCCCCCCACCTCAAATTCCTGAGCAGTTTTGCTGATGAGAAGCACTTATTCCACTGTGATGGTGAAGCACTGAAACATTGATATAAACATATCCTACATCACTATGCAAACACATGCAGGGACCACAGGGAGAATATTCAGTAATCCATGAGGAGGGGTGAGAGCCGCGGTTACATAAAGCAAAACTGGCACTTTATCGAGAAATGTGCAATTTTACTTTCATGATATTTCACATAAGCTTTTACAAACTCTGTGTGAAAACCACTGGGAAAGCGGCCATTTCAGCATAAATGGACGGTGTGTGTGTGTGTGTGTGGGGGGGGGGTTGTCCAAGTCAAGAGACACCACTCCACTTGCAATGCAGTGTACATGCCATTTAAAGTGTCAAGGGAATCAGACCACCGAGTCTATGCAAACAATTACCATAATGCAGTTTAACTCTCACTTTCTGCAGAGGAATACAGCAACAGCTTCATAAGCCTACAGAGTCAGACAGAGTAATAGTTTGATGAAACAAAGTCAGTCTTTGTGATCGATGATGTACATTTCATTTGATGATAAAGATTTCAAATAACTGTATTGGCCCATCAGGAGGTTCAGAAACTATAGAGAGTGTACAGGCACTTGACTATGATAATAAAATGTCAGATGTAACAAACAGTGACAAGCAAGTACCAATAAGTCATTAAAAAGTTTTAAAATGCAGCATCACAAAGACTTTGGAGCGGGACGAATCAGAGTATGAGGTACCATTTACACAAAAACGTTTCCAAGTGAAAATGCAAACCTTTTGTTGAGTTTTTCATTCTCTATTCACACGACAATGGTGATTGGAGCCACTGAAAAGACAACTTTTTGGATATGGCAGGACTTTCCAAAAACGCCCCGACTCCGCCCCAGTGTAGTCTACGTGAGTAGATAGACAATAACAGCAATAGCAGCCTCCAGAGTGTCACGACTGTCCATATTCTCCTGGAATTTGGTAGTTTTATAGTTCATAGTCACGGAACTAGAGTCCAATTTGGTCGTCTGTCCATACGAATGTCAGTGTACGCACCATTGTTAATGTAGTGTATTGTTCACCGTGCTTATGTGCGATATTATTACAAAAACAAACAGCACCCACTCAAGGCCATATATGCTACGTCTAGCAAATAGGATATTTCTGACACAGATCTTCTTGAGTACACTGGAGAGCGTCGATTGTTATGTCTGTGTGTGCTTGCTCATGTTTGCGTCTGTCTCCATGGCAACAGTGGATTAATTCCATGCATCTTTATTATATTAATTTTAGAAAATACATGTCATGCATTCATGGGGATATCTCATAATCCAATATCACCCGGTCTACGCAACAAGTGAGGATCACAATTAAACCGATCAGAGTAAGGAAAGAAAATCTGATTGCGCTTTACAAACCTGTATCCTTTTATTTTGCATTGCATCAGCCCACTGACTAAAAACTAGCCAAGATGATATGCTAAAGTAGTATCTGTGTGAGTAAATTGCATTGACATGTCTGATTCTATTAGAAAATCTTCTCTTCATCGTATTGCTACATGGAACGCATCTATCTATTCTATCCAGTTATTTAGCAAAAAGGCTTAATGTTTGCTAAATGAGGATGTATGTTCATGTGATAATAGTTTAAGAGCCATTACCAGACTGTATTAACAGTATTAGAACAGTATTAGAACAATCAAACATAAAACTAAAGTAGTCTGCTCAAGGTAAATTGTGGAAATTATATTATTCAGTTGGATCAGTGGTCCACGGCGGTAGAGCCCTGCCTCTTTACTTGTCATGTTGCACATCTCTATGACTTACTGAGACTTTTCACTCTGAAGCTCATAATCAAAACAGAATGTGTTCTCCAAACAAACATCGGACTACAACCTTATCTAATGTCACGGCCATCTCTTTGCTTGGCTGAGAGCCTCCCAACTCGGTGCATGTCAAATTGAATCCATTTCTTTCTTCTCTTCATTCTGTGAATATGGGTCAGTCATAACGTGGCCTTCAAACAAGTGTGTGAGCTAATGGGCCATTTGCCTTAAAGCAGTCTACACTTGTACAACTCATGATGTCATGGACAAAGCTTCAGGTTCGTGGCTTTTTGCTGCTCCTACCACTATGAAAAGGGAGCGTTCTGCATGTACAGGACATTTATTTCTTACATGCCATAGTACTGAACATGTTCTCACTCTGGACGCCTCGACTCCGCTCATTTGCATCTGTAGCGTTCAGCAGAGACTTGGCAGGGCAGCTTATAGTATCCTTGTTGCACAACGCTTGTGCAGTAAAATGTCAAACATTTCAGCTAGAGGTGAAAGCCACAACTTCCACTGCAAAATTGCTTTTTTGCTCAGCTGGCTGCAGCCATGTCGGCTTGCTCTACAATTATATTTTCTTCCGAGAAATGACATCGCATTTCCCTGCGTATTTTAGGGCATCATAATCAGGTAAAGCAGCAAAACAGAGATGGTCGGAAAACACAAACTGCAACATTGGTGACTCCTAATGGAATAAAAGATGAACGAGGGGATGTATACACATCACAAAAACTCTTACTTGCCCCAATTTAGGGGATCAATAATTCTTTCACCTGAGTAAGTTTCCTCCTGCTTCCATCTCCGCATCACATTACATTTTAATCCTTCCATGTCTATTCAGTCACATTGTAGAGGCATCTAAAGTATTTCTTTCCGTCTTCATCCATGTCTTGTCTGCCTCATTATAATCTGCAGCTTTCAATAGAACATGCACAAGGTGGCCATAAATTTTATGTCATTTAAAAGTGCTTTCGTGTAGCGACTGCACATCTAAGTGTTTTAAAAGGAACAAAAGCTTTCAGGATTTAGAAAAATTAAGGTTTCACCTGGCTACAGTGAATGACACAGGCTCAAACATGCAGCGTTTTATTAGATGCAACCGAGTTTGGTACAATCACACCGAGCTACCAGGAAGATTTGAACATAATCAAGGCTGAACTGTACTTTCAGGTTGACATCTTGAAAGAGGTGAAGCTGCTTTGTTCGGTTATCTTGACACTACTGTTTTCAGTTTGCTCTGCCAATATCTGTGATGGTTAGTTACCTCAAGTGATTGTGAGACAACATTCATTTGTGATCGTTTAACTTAACAGCAAAGTGAGCCCTATTTAGGCATCAAATCTAATGCTAACAAATTTTGGCAACAAGCCACTCACATGCTCTTATACTGTGAATCTGCTCAGAAATGCAGTTCTGATTTAATGTGATGAAATATGACCACAGATAAATATTTAAGGAAGCGCTAAACTGAAGAAGCAGTTCAGCTCTACGGATATGAAGACATGGAGAACACGAGGGTAAAATATACCTGTTCAAGTCGTGATCGTGACGCTTCCAATCAGTCACTATTAAAATGGCATGGGAAGATTTCTTGCAGTTCATTTAGCTTCAGTTGTATAGCTACGATGTATCTGGTTGATTGAGTGCAGTTTGGTCTGTTTGTTTCTGCTGCAAAGCAATTTTAAGGTCCATCTTCTATGCTTGGCTGGACGTCACACAACATGCATATTTAAATGCTAATATCTTCCAGGTTCATGGGTTAAAGAACACCATCACATGCAACTGCATTCGAGGAATTGAAAGTGAAAAGAAAATTAATCTAACATGCAAAATGCTTCAAAAACGTGAGTCATTTTGAACTGGAGCTGTGCATTCTGCTCTTCACTAATTCTGCCCAACTACTGGAAGCTGACGCAGGTCTCTAGCATTTGCAAAGCCCACCAATGACATGCTTCTAATGGCAGATCTGACACTCAGACCTTCAGGAAATACTGAAGGGTGCACTCCCCACCGTGATTTCCCGTTTCCCTCTGATGCTTCAGCAGTTTCCCCGGTGACTGCGTATCCTGCCCTAGCCTGGCTGCACTAACTGATCCAGCTACACTTGTGGTCATCTGCCCATTGGGGAAAAGTCCCTTTCAAATGTCAGCATATGAAGCTCTGACACAGGCCTGGGATAAATTAAAGGCAAGACCACTAATGAGCACTGCCTGTGCTGCAGTTACCTTGCTGCCAAACCAAAATCCATTACCTTCTTTTGCCACTTAAATGTAGTTGCCATGCATACATTGCTGATGATATAGAAACGCCAGATAGTTGCGACATGCTACTGTGTGTAAGCTGTAGTCATGGACCCCCCAGAGGCAGCTTTAAAGACTGCTTCCCCTCATTGTTCTAAATGACTATTAGATCACTTCGTCAGATGAGAGCGAGCATTGCTTAAAAGAATTCTGTGTGTACACCTGAGACGAACACACTACAAAGCACGAAGACAACCACTGTGAAAAATAATTGATAAGTTAATGGCTGTGATTTCGTTAGAGACAGAGATGCTACTTATTTCGCCCCTCTTTTTTCGAGGCGTTGATGTTCTCAATTTGCCTAACAAGGGTATATCTGAGAACAGAGTGATGCTTTCTATAAGAGAAACCATCGAGATTAGAAAACGGATAAATGTAGTAGATTCAGACTAAATGCACTAAATGGCTGACATTACCTCGATCAATTTGTTGGCGTGCTCACGAAACACCTGTGCGTACTCCTTCACTTCTTTCTCGTTGCCATTTTTGGCAGCTTCAATCAGGACCAGGAGGGGAACGTTGGTCTCCAGGAATGAGTCAGAGACGTGGTCCATCACTGCTTTGCGCAGCTGTGAAATGAGAAATTAAAAAAGAAAACATTTAATCTTGTGCACGTGAGCCGAGACTGTTGACCTTACAACCTGCATACACTAGATGGACACCAGCCTCAGAAGGAATGCAAACATTTTCATTTACATTTAGAACAGCAGACAATATGTGGAATTCGTTTTTAACATCAAGTTTCAGGGCGCACAAACGGATGAACAAGTGGTCGATGGTGTGAATTAATAAAACATAGCTTGGTAAAAAAACAAACCTGTCTGCGAAGGTCTCGGGTCTTCTTCGTCATCCTGTCGATGGCTGTGTTCAAAGCATCGCTTCGGTCCTTTCTTCCAGCCTAAAACAAACAAAATGAAGAAGAAATGAGTCATATGACACAGTCACACCAATCTTTGCAACACATACAGACTGGAGGAAAGAAAAAAACATGTTTATGGGAAAGCATTAGGTTAAAACATGGAACCATAACAAGCTTGATACAGGTCTGATAGAAGGTTGACCGGCATTATTCTGAAAGTTATTTTCTCATTTGGCGTTTAGATGATGGTAGTGGAAGGAGCTTCAAACAAGCACGTCTAAACTCTTCCTCGGGTGTTGGAAGGACACTATAGCATATGATGGACATCATTTCACACCCTTCAGTGGCCCTTCATGCCTGACCGAGGTGGTCTCTTCTGGAGAGAGCTCTCCTCCATCAGGATGGAATATTACAATCTAGCAACGCTTCATCACCAAGACCAAATCAGAAACATGCCCCCCTTAGCCATAATACCAGAAGGTTTTTCCTTTAATTTGTCATGCATCTGTTCATCCTGTTAAATAGGAGAATGATGTTTCATTTAAGTCAGCCTGTATTCCAACCTGAATTATTTACACAATCAATACAATTCAGAGTTGAGGGATTATATTAATAAAAAAATAAAAAAATAAATAAAAAACCTGGAGAATTAGTCCACTATTTGGATGATATTTTTAGGCTACATATGAGTTGTGACCTCAACTGTACCCTCCTTGGTTAATTTGGGTCTAGTTTTGCATCCAGCTTAACTAAAAACATAAATCAGGTCTGGTTTGAGAACATCCTTAAGATGGTGAAGATGTAAAGCAGTGACGTGTCGGTGGGTAAGCATTACTGGACTTTTTGCTTTGTTGCTGATGAATGTGCATGGAAAAACCCCATGAGGGGTGTATTATGTAAACCAGACGGGCACAAACAGCTACTCATTCATATGTATGCTGGAAGTTGCTGAGAGTAAAAGTAATCTGTAATTTTTAGCCCAGCTAGTGTTCTACAGATACCCGGGCTGATCCTCAGTTGATCCTTTTATTTACTGGAAGCTGCTGTAGTCTACATGGACCAGCTGTCAAAAGTGCCCTACTGCCCTCTGACAAACACTGGATTCATTTCCTGACTCACAACAGAGATCCACGGAGGACACATAACAGGAGTCTACAGTTTTCAACCAGTAATATACACAATGGGGGGGGGGAAAGATAATAGATGAAAAATAAAGAGGGGTGGGTGTTGGGGGAAGAAAATGGTCTTTATTGGGACGTTTGATATCAATCTATATATAAATACTGAATTCTATTCATACCGAGATGAAGAAAGGCTATCTTGAATGCCCACGCTATCACATACAGTTCATTTCATGGATGTCCTGTTCAACATGCTACAATATCTTGCATTGAACCACTCTGACACCAGCTTTTGAAGCAGGTGCAGAAAAATTCAACTTGTGGCAATGCTGCATTTTTATTGGCATTTTAACCAACTTGACTTTACAGTAACAAATTGTGCATAGAATGAAATTACTTCAGATATTTGATTCATTTCAATTCATTAGCCAATTGTCAGGCCTATAAAGGTGTGTTTTGAATTGTAGATTGTGAAACAATTTCAATCTGTGTCAAGATCTCGTGCCATTATAGAACATCAGAGATCTGCATTTTCTCAGGCAGGGGGAACAAACAACAAAATAAACACAGTTGAATTCACCAACTAGTCGAATTTGTGAAAGACAACTGCAAAAATGGCCCAAGAAGAAAAGACAAGTAAAAAAAACTAAAAGAAAACAATATTCTCGCCTCTCTTCTGGGCAAGTGCGGTCGGTCATTTTCATAGTTGAAAGGGAAAGTGTGCTGATTAAAGGTTACAATTTGCTGCACTTGGTTAACTGTGTAAATTATGTACCGTTGTACTGTCACATAGCAGCACTTGCACAGCAAAGTGCTTTGCAGTAGACAAAACCCTAACCACTGCACCCAGCTGAGATAGATGTTCAGTCACATTCTGCAAACCGCTCAAGCACGAGTGGAAAGTCTGAAAGTTTCAGGAAGGATGGAGAGACGAACTGAGTCAGAACACAAGAGTGAGGGACGCCTCAATACAGAAGAATCATAACGTTTGAGCAAATCTAGATGAGCAGGAAAGGCAAAAGGGGGGTTTGCCCGTGCCCCTTGTAATGTGTAAATCAAGTGGAACAAAACACCATGCATGGTTATGGTAGTGACCTTCCCCATCCCCCACTGCCCTTTGCCCATTGGGGGGTTGTGCACATAGTTAGGGGCCAAGGAGCTCCAAAAGCACTAATCCCCTGTGATTTTGTGCCGGCTGGATGCAGTGCTGTGGGAGGGCTACAGCGAGTTCTGCCCCTACTCTTTCAATCCTATTTCATTCATGCTTAGCGTACATTTCGTTTCCACACCAGAGCGTTCTAAAGCACCTCTTCAGGTGCTTATTATGAAGGCAGTTTCTCTGCAGCATCTTTTATGATACTCAGGTGAGTTTCAATGCATCTCCTATCGGACAGATTGAGGAACAGTAGTTTTCTACAAAAGCACTAGTCTGCTTAATTATTTGGAAAATTCTGAGGAAATACAAATGTGAAATGATCCAAGCTCAACAAATAATTGGGTCTGAAGTCATAATTTTTCATGTTACCTTTTTTTATTATTATCCTGAATTTCAACTTAAACACTACAAAGAAAGAGACAGGAAGAAAGAAAGAGAAAGAAAATAGAAAGAAAGAAAAAGATCAAAAGCAGGAGAAAGAACAAAAAAAGGAGAGAGAGAAAAATTGAAAGAAAAAGAAGAGAGAGAAAGAAAGAGAGAAAGAAAGGTCCATGTATTTTTTCATGCTTTTCTCCTACTCTCCAACTCTAAGAGTCCAACTGTTAGGTTCAAATCACACAGTAAGAAAGAATGCAACAGGCCCCAAGACCTGCGCAGACAAATCGTCATCATTGAAAGTAAAACTGGTTGTAATGCCATTTTCCAAGTTCTGCCCATATTCAGTGACTTTGAATTCAAATAAGCTTTGCAGTATTCAAATGTGAACTATGAAAATGTTGATACTATTCACTACCATCAGCTACCAAAGACACAATGGAAATGTTATCCTTTGTGTTCAGTTAATGCAATCAGTTTTAACTGCTCCAACCATACTTGAGAAAGCCCATTAAACAACTTTACTGATATGTAATCAAATGAATACGTTAGGATGAAGCTGATACGGTGGTGCCACGCTCCAGTTACTGGTGGTTCAGTTTAAATCTGAGACGCCCCAGTAAAAAAGAAGATGACAAGTTAAAGTAAATATCATCTGCGCTTAATATTATTTCTTCCAGAGTCTCTGACTGCTTCCAATCTAATTTTATGCAATTGCCCTCACAACCATCTCCACCCACATTAAATAATTGAAGAGTATAAGGACTAAGAATTAAACACAGCACTCTAAATGGTTGTGAAATAACGCCTTTTTCAAACAAAACCACAAATCAAATCCACTTGCTCAAAGTCATAGAGAAAATCATGTTCACAACATTTCAGTTACTTTGATCCCAGCTTGCGTTTCATATCTTCAAACAAGTCTCTGGTCTCGTCTATTACATTTAAAAGCCAGCTTAATTTAACTCCAGAGCAGCTGGCCATACATCACATGTCCATGCTCAAAAATTAAAGCACTGCACTCAAGGTATGTAAATTATGAATATCAGAAAGTCATCATATGTTAGTACCGCCATGGTATATTCTCATCTAAACGGAGTTGACAATGCTGCAACACCTTCACTCTTTTTTTTTTTTTTTGTTGTTGTTGACGGGAGCTACGAGTTACAAACTATATGTTGCTTTGTTATGTTATTTTGTTTATGTCTCCAATATACATTCATATATAGTGGCTACAGAGCAACAGGAAAGGGAGGCAGAGATTTACAGTTGTGGTTAATTTCAACAGCAAGCTGCCGCAACACGTTCAAGATATCAATATTCGGATGGTGACGAGCCAGTGGGAGGGAAGGGGGATGCAAGAGGGAGGTGGAGGAAGACTAAGGTGCACAAGCACTGTGTATGAGGCAGAGAGCAAGCGACTGAGCAAGAGAGCGAGAGGGTGTTTGTGTGTGTGGGAGAGGAAAAGAGAGAGAGAAACAGTAGTGATGATCGACGCCAGGCTGCCACCACTCTGTAGCAGTGAGTGGCTGCAACAAAAAGCAGAGAATAACATCCCCGACTCCCTGCGCTGCTTTTTTCTCTCTCCCTGCGTCTCAGCTAGCAGACGAGGGCTCCGCTCACAGCTCTGCAGAGGCTATGCCGAGACTGAGCCGGCGTCGGAAGCAGGATCTCTGGCTGCCATCAACAAGTTAGGATCGGAGGACCACGGCCATGAAACAGAAACGCTTGATCTTCAATTAGTCATCTGAGCTGACATCATTGCGGTGGAAGGGAAACAAAAGGGCAAAAAAAAGAAGAAGAAGAAAAAGGGAGGGGGGGGAGTCGGTTCGCTGGAGTCGCTCTGGATGCAACTGATCAACTTAAAAAAAATACATATAATTATTTATTTCAAGGATTCGTGGGTTGAAGGGAAAAGATTCAACCTCTTCTTTGCTCTTGGAATTTAAAAGACTCAAGCAAAACGTCCGGAATAAACATAATCTCGGGACATGGAATTTCATATTTTCCCTCAATTGGGTGGCTTCAGAATTGCTTTATTTCCAAAGAGGCTGATTCCTTTTGTGCTTATTCAAAAGGGCTTTTTCCCTTTGGATTTTTCTTCCATCTGGTTGCTCCAAGAGTCTGTGGAAAAGGACAGTTGAATGCAGCCTCCGATGTGCACAAAAGAATGGGTAAGTTAGCCTCTTTATATGGCAGGTCTGAGCATGAATAGGGAATACAAGTAAGGAGTGAGGGAGGCTGAGGACTAAAAGCTCTTCTGCTTATTCTATTTACTGCAACGGTCTTTCATTTTCTCTCTTCACCGACACACACCGGTTGGGAAGACGGAGCCGACATTTCAAATACCATTTTTGTTTCATAGAAAAAATCTTTGAAGTGCTGAAAGTCTTTAGCAGGATAATTTAATCAACTAACCAATTCTGTTTTTTGCTTTTTTTGTATAAATAAAAGGTGACAGCACATCTGAGACACTCAAAAATGTATATGAATTAAAAAAAAAAAAAATAATCCACTTGCAGCAAGAACTGACAAATGGCAGTAATCAGGAGGACATTAGTATTCGGGTCCAACTGCAGAGCAAAAATGAGCTAAATATAAACAGTTCGGTAGATGAAACAAAGTCCAGCACATGCATAAAAGCGATTTGATGCCCGACTAAATTACATCCCCACTTCAGCTAAGCCTTAAGATTTCATTGTTTACATGCATTGTGAAAGTTGTCCGTGTAAAATATCCGGACTGCTACATGTATGGGACCGACCCTGAGCGTACACACGGAGCACAATCCCCACCATGAATTAGTAATAAGTGCTCTGCAGAGATTAGCTTTCCCGCCCCACAGTTTATTTTCTTGTTTTTAAACCCTCCCAGGTTTCCATTCAAGGTGGCCATTGGTGGGACCTGCACCAGCGGCTCTGTGTGTGATCAGCATGCTCCTAGCGTGCCTGCTGTCTCCTGCATCGTGCACAACCTGCCCTCAAAAATGCCGCTGTGAGGACCTGCAGTTCTACTGCGACACCCAGGGGCTAAAGGCACCCCCAGATGGTGTGGACAAGGGAGCCCTGGGGTTGTCACTACGCCACAATAGCATCACTGAGCTCAGTCCTGATCAATTCTATGGCTTCAGCCAGCTCACCTGGCTCCACCTTGACCACAACCAGATTACGACAGTACAAGAGGATGCCTTTCAGGGGCTCTACAAACTGAAGGACCTCAATCTGAGCTCCAATCGAATCACCAAGTTGCCCAACACAACCTTCATCCACCTCATTAATCTCCAGATACTGGACCTGTCCTTCAATCAGATGACTGCGTTGGAACCAGAACTGTTTCACGGACTGAGGAAGCTCCAGATACTCCACCTCCGCTCCAATTTACTTCGCACCACACCTGTCCGGGCATTTTGGGACTGCCGTAGCCTGGAATATCTGGGCCTCAGCAGCAACCGTCTGAGGAGTCTGGCCCGGAATGGATTTGCTGGGCTCATTAAGCTTAAAGAGCTCCACTTGGAGCACAATCAGCTGACCAAGATTAACTTGGCCCATTTCCCTCGCCTTGTCGCCCTCCAGTTTCTATATCTGCAGTGGAATAAGATCAGCAACCTAACATGTGGTATGGAATGGACCTGGACCACTTTAGAGAAGCTGGACCTCACAGGAAATGAAATTCGTGTACTGACACCTGACGTGTTTCAAACGCTGCCAAATTTAAAAATTTTGCTGCTGGATAACAATAAACTTAACAGTCTGGATCCCCAGGTTATGGATATGTGGCAGTCTCTGGGTACCGTTGGGCTGTCTAGTAACCTTTGGGAATGTACCAAACGGATTTGCTCCCTGGCTACTTGGCTGAGCACCTTCAAAGGAAGGTGGGAACATTCGATACTCTGCCATAGTCCTGAATATGCCCAGGGTGAGGAAATACTTGATGCCGTTTATGGATTCCAGCTTTGCCAGAATTTTTCAGCACCAGTTGTTCAGACCATCAGTACAACCTCAGACGCTACAACAGCTGCAGAGATCACAAGCTCCTTGTTTGGAATTATACAGTCGACCCCCACGCAGGACTATGCAGAGGATTTTGGGAGCTTTACCACAGTCACTACCACATCAACTACAACACAAACGCCACGCACTGCTCAAGCAACTACTGCTCCGTTGGAAGAGGCAGCTGTAACAGATGACTTCTCCACTATGGACAACACTGTTATGACTCATAGGGTCATCATTGGAACTATGGCCCTTCTGTTTTCATTCTTTTTCATCATTTTCATTGTGTATATCTCACGGAAGTGCTGCCCTCCCACCCTGCGTCGAATACGCCACTGTTCGGCAATTCAGAACCGCAGACAGATGAGGACCCAGCAGAGGCAGCCTATGGCAGATCTAGCCACACAGGTACCCTATAATGAGTATGAGCCCAGCCATGAGGAAGGGGCACTCGTGATCATCAACGGTTATGGGCAGTGCAAGTGTCAGCAGCTGCCTTACAAAGAGTGTGAAGTATGAACTCGTATTTATTCCTAGAGCATATGGTTTGTCATTTGACCATTTCAGATGATACAGGGTTTGCTTTTTTGCTTTTTTCCCCCCCAGTTTCTGTATAAAAAAGAAGAGAAAAAAAAAGCATCATTTCTACAAGTGAGATATGAGAATATGTGAGAAACACTGACTGCTACAATGACAGAGGTCAAACAGTTTAGGGATGGTGTAGAGATAGTCACAAATTTATTTTTCTATGAATGCAAGGTTGTTCATAACAGGCAGGGGCAATCATTTTGAAGAAAAAAAAATTGTAAACTGTGAGATTTGTCTCCACATTGTCTCTATATTCTGCAGCACAGAGAAACTACTTCGCCAAATGGCCCTCTGCTAACAGAATAGATTAAGTAAAGAAATGTGATTTATGTCGTGTTTCTTTTTGAAAAGTAAATATATGAAATCATGTTTCTAACTGCACCACTGGCACTGTAAGCCCATTACTCAATCACTGGGGCAAATGAATTGGTTCAATTACCATAATGTTTTGTTTCATGGTTTTATTGTTTTGGACAAATATGATGGATCAAAGGGCATCAAGACCAATATCAAATTCTGACATATTTGTAAAATAAATGTCATTATTGTCAACATGCTACAAATAAAGAGAAATTCTCACGTGGTGAGGGAAGACCAACGAATCATATCCAGTACACCGTATATGATAATTCCTTTTATCATATCAGAATGACTCAACAAACCCAAAAGAAATCTACTGTTAGCCAAAAAGAGATTTATTTTCTGTCTTCTGAACTTTAAATCAATTCCAAAATCTTTTCTGGAAGGAAATACAACAAAAAATGATGTTCACCTATATGAATCGGGAGAAAAATGACCTCTTCAATCAGACATTCGCTCAAAATAGCAGTTGTGCGGCTGATGAAAGTCGTTGGATGTTTGAGCTCCCGCCCACGAGGGCAAACCACCACACAGATTCTCAACCTGAGGGATACATGGAGCAACTTTAAAATGTGGTTATTCTCCTATAAACTACACAGCTGGGCACAAACCCGTGCATGTCTATATCACCTCAGACATAAGTGAAATGATTGGACCTTTAAAAGTTTAATGAACACTATGTCCACAATCATTCCAGACACCGGCTACAATTTTCCTAGATCTTAACCTACTCGAGTACATTTCACTGTGTGTTCGCAGAGGGAAGTGTGAGGATGGCAACTGAAAGGGTATTGAACAGCGCAGAGTCCATATAGGAGAGCATTTCATTCTGGAAATAAAACCTTTCACGGTAGCCCATGCTCCTTACTGCTTACACACTAATCAGGACTGGCAGGCTCAAGATTGAACCAATTAGGACAAGGCTAAAGGAATCTAATATTCTGTCACCCACGCCAGTGATCCAGCAACATTTAGCTGTTTAACCACACAAAAATAGTTCTGAGTATATATTTTTCCTCTGTTCCACACTCACACATTTAAAAAAAAAAAAAAAAAAAAAAAAAAGTCAATCTTTTTTTTTTTTTTTACCCAAAGACAATATTCATGTCAGGGAAATTGTCATTTACAGTGGTTACATGCATTTATGTTCAATAATAAATGCAACAGTTCCTAGGTTAACACTCGAGTGTCAAGTTAAACTGTGGTCAATACCCTCAGAGCAAATGGAGATCCAGTGATAAGCAAACAGCGAGCCTGGGTCAGGACACATTTGTATGCAGCAGGGAGAGGATGTGCATTAGCATCAGACTAAAGCTGCTGCCGCAGCTTCGCACTTCTTTGTGTTCAATTTGGAGGTGGGGGCAGGGTGAAAGAAAGAGGGATTGAAGGAATTGATGGGACGATGAAGAGGGGCATCTATGAGATAATGCCTCAGTTTATTAAAACCAATGAACGTCTTTTGATCAAGTAAAGGTAGAGGCGAATGGAATGACTGAAAGGCTGCACCTTGGGCTTGAAATACACAGTGACTACCCAGCAGCAACAATTTCAGAACTAGCCATCCGACGACTGAAAATGAAAAATGAATTGAACACTGGAATATGTGGATTTATCACATTCCTTTCCCTCTTTTTTTTTTTTTTCTCCTCTCAATTTTAGCAATTAGCTTTAATCAAAGTCAGTCCTCGTGATAACCAGATGCGTCAGAAAGCACAGCGCCTTTCAGTGACTTGTCTGGTTTTAAGCAATTTGGATGAAGGTCAATTGCTGATGCCTCCAGTAATGGAGGTCCGAGGTACCATTTGTCTCTCCCTCTCTCAAAATTGGCGTAAATTTTTTTTTTTTTTTTTTTTTTTTAAAGAATGCTTGTGTGTCAATGTGGTTCAGCACATGCTCATAGGATGCCTACACCAACTTAAGAAAGTGCTTATGTAAACCAAAAATCGCTACACTTTTTTGTTTGAACTCTATTAAACATTGCATATAGTGATCATATTTCCAAAGCCAAGCACCTCCACTTTCCAGGTTAGTTTCTTTCCAGCGCCGCACTGCTTTTTACTACTTGCCCTTCTAATCTGTCTTTGCATGTTCAAAAATCAAAATTGAGTTGACTATTTCTTAATGTCATTCAGCAAACATTATGGCGGGACCTCATTTTTGAAAACACAGAGAATGGGGATGTCTATGAAATTCCTATTAAGTTGTGTCAATCATTTGACATTTCACTGTTCAAGACTACGGTTGTACTTAAGTGACTGAAAATCCACAAAATTTGTAGAAATATGCATCCCTTTGCACTCTGGCTCTTTGTAAATTGTTTCTGTTTCCTCTTGTCATCCTCTGGCCCTTGTCCAACTCTGCCTAAAAATAATTAAAAGATAAAAAAAAAAAAAGACAAAACAAATAAAACTAAAAAGAAAAAAAAAAGGACCAATCCCCTTACCCAACTTCTTTGTGCAAAATGAATGCTTTTCTTCCCATTTTCCTTTTGTATTGTAATATGTACAATTTCATATCTGTATAGTGGATAAGATGTGCCAAACTGAAAAAAAAAAAAAAAAAACATTGTCCCCTCAAAACATATATTTTTTAAATAAAATGGTTATAATCTATGAAGTGTTTGCTAACTGATGGGTGACCACAACTTGTTTTGCTCATTTATTACATTTTGGTTCAATACATACATGGTTTGTTCTAAACAAAACAAAAAAAATCTTTCGGCAAACAAAATTAATCCAATTAATGTATCAGAACATTGTGATATATTGCAATGTATATCCCGTTTGTATAGGGAAGAGTCTCATTTTATATGTATAGATGAATGTGTCAAAGCATGAGGGATTGGTGGAATCCCGATGAATGAAGGAAATTGCTTAACATGTCAATGAGATACATTTTCTAATATGGTTGATATTTAAAACAACTTTTCGGGTTACATAATGAAAAGGAAGATGAAAACCTCTACCATTTGTCCAGGTTATGTTCGGATTTTGGCTTGTTGAAAACTTAAAATCGAGAGAAATTGCCCATCCGAGTTTGAAGAATCAAAGGCAATTCTTTAAAATTACAATTTTAAGATTTCAAACAAAATAAATGCGGAGACTACATTTCACATACCAGAAACAGAATATAACATCTCCTCCCTACTTTTTTAATGAATAACCAATTACAACCAATTAACTTCATTTTGTGTTTGTGTTCAACATTTATTTCAGAAGCTCAATATTATTTGGGATGATTGCTTAAATGTTCAATTTCTTGCTCAACGACAAATGGACAATTTGACCTTGAAGGAGACACGCTTACATTTGAATACATTAAAATAACTAAAGGATTTAAACTACTTAAAACTGGATTTATCAGATCCAAGGGTAGCAATGCAAGCACAGTAACACCTACAGATGAGCGAACAGTCCCAGCAATCAAGTAAGATTAAGAAAAAACATTTGAAAAAATGAGTCAGAGGACATTCATTGCCCATTGGGTTTTAGAACAGAGAGCAGTAAAAGGATATTTTAAAAGCTGGCGTGATGCAGAGTGGGCACAGCAGAAATAATTGGCAGGCTAATTTGAGTTTTTTAACCAATTGAACACATGTTTGATATAATTCTATTTAACTAAATGTTGTTTTTAAAGCTTTAAGTCTCCATTACATAAAATCATAGCTATACATAGCAAGTTTCAGGTTCTTTGCTGAAATGGGAATCATCTCTGAGGTTCTAGGTTCATTTATTTTCAAATAATTGGGATGTTATAGATCTGATCGCCTTTGTGCATCACATTTAAAAAAAAAAAAACGACATGCTTTTTAACTTACCCTCTGTTTCACAGGTTAACAGACTCATAACTTATGTTGTAATTTATGTATTAAGCTGGATGGTCAAATCATTTTCTTTGTGTCATTCCTGATAACCTACTCTCAGCACAACCACAATCCACTACAGAGCAGCAACGAGTCATTAAAACAGGCTAATTAATAATTAATTTGACTGATCTCATTGATTGGATTAAAAAAACAACTAATGTTTGACCGGCTCCTTAAAAACCTCACACATAATCTGTACAAGCAGAGTAAAAATTCTGGAAGAATAGATTTTATTCTGTGTTGAATATTCTGATCAATTAATGTGCAGTTGCAGACCGACTCTTTTGCCAAACAAATTGTCCACTGGATTGACTGGATCAACTTTATGACTCACAGATTATTTGAAAAAAAAAAAAATGTTCAACAAAAATTGTGTGTGGCGTCAAGAAAGAATGTTTCTTTTAAGGACAACAGAGACTGTTCAGATATGTAAATAAGGAAGCGAACACATTTGTTTAAAAAAAAAAAAAAAAACCTTCAGACATCATAAAGAACTGAAGTCTAACAAGGACGTTCATCTGTATGAGCCACTTCAATTTTACCTGCTCTTTTCTGATGAGGTCTACAGAAAGTAAGTGCCAGTAATTAACCTGCAGAGTGTACCCAAGTGGGGGAGGCACTAAACTGATGAGACAGACTACATGGCCTCAGTAGCCTGCAGGGTTCAAGGACCCAGTACCTATGGATGCTTCACATTTTCATTATGAAGCATCCAATAATGCAGCAAAATGCTTACTTAGAAGGACATATTGATCTGGACTTTCATCAGCAAATACCACCTTTAATGTATTAATAGCAAAACAAATTTAAAGCCATTATCTGATCACTGAGTGTAAACATAGAAAGACCTGCAGATCAAAAGTCCCAGTTTGAATGAACAAACTTGCAAATGGGTGAAACTTCCTGTTAATATGTCGAGAAGTGAGAGCAACGTCTTGTACTTGGTGCAAGATATTTTTAGGTTGCTTTTTTTCCTAAGTCAAAGTCGGGGGGGGCTCAGGCACAAATCTACTGAACACCACAGCATAAATTTTAAAACCATGACCCAATTTGTTATGCATTGCAAACAACTATATTTGTATATGCAATTTAGGAGCAGTTGATACGAGTACTATTAAATCCAGGACAGACAGACATGGAATTTGCAAACTACACAGTCCTTAAAGCAACCGCAAATTAGCACAACGTAAAAGATTAATGCCACAAAGTGCAGGAGAGGAGTTATTCAGCTGAACAGCATTGGAGCATAAACACATGAAGGCTAAAAACTTGGTTCCAAAGCTCTGTTATATCTTCATTATGTAGCTTGCTGACCAATATCAGCTGTCAAAGCCAGAGATCTAGCAACAATTTAACTTGTGCTTCTTCCTGATGAACTGCAAAGTTAATAAGCGACCACTATTAAACATCAGAGCAACATCGTTGCCGGTCTTCTGTGGAGCCATAAGGCAAACTGTTCAAACAAGTTTTGTATCGACAATAAATGAACCATACCAAATATTCAACTCGTGAATGTCTTCCAGAACTACCAGATGACAAATATCAGTGTTTAATGATGGTTTCTCACAGCTAATGAGCCATTTGTTGGAATCCAGGGAGGAATTTTTGTGTGTGAAATCGGCCTGTACTTTGATTGTGAGGGTTTTCTGCACATACTTCAGGTTTATCGCATGCACAAAGCAGTCCAAAGTATTCTGCACTTTGTTTGAATGCGAGTGTATTAAGTTGTTGTATTGTGGTTTTTTGCTGGACCACTAGTCTGAGTAATTTAGTTTTGTTAATTATTTAAATAAGTACAGAAATCCCAATCTTACATAGTGAGTCAGTATCAGATATGTGAACAAAGTATTCCTGTGTTGCCAGACACAAACAGTTATTGGCAGGTCTGATGAAAATAAAGGCGCAAACGCGTGTGCATTTGCTGGATGTACTGATGCAGTTTGCCTTGCAGTATGACACATTCATCACAGCTCAATCCACTTTGAGTCAGTCTGCCTCGCCTTTAAGTCAAAGTAACGCTCGGGTTAAACACACCTGCAAATTAAGTATTCATAACCTGCTGTCCGTCATGTTGAACGGCGTTTGCGCCACTGACTGTGGGAGAATTGCTTATCGGATTAATCACCCCAATAAACAGATCCAAAAGGTGCAATGACATCAAGCAGAAAAAAAAAAAAAAAAAACGGGCTGCTATTATTGATTTGTGCATTTAATGTATTGATAACGGACTGGAAAATGAAATTTGACTGCACTGTACCTCTTATGGAAATTGCATGAAAGAAATATCCAGCTGCTGGCACACTTAAAGGGTGATCCATATTTTCTGCATTGCGTGTCGGCACAACGCTTTAACTTGATATGTGCAACGATTGTATCCATACTACACTTCTGGGTTCACTTCCTCGTACGTTCCAGAAGGTAACACAATATAACAAGCCCGAAGATATCTCCACTTGTCGTGGCCGGCATTCTACGCCTTTCCAGGAGTTCTAAGCCATCTGGCGATCTTATTATTATTTTAAATTGCAAAGGTACAGACGGGGATACTGGTGGATCTACTCACACAAGCACCCAGTGGAGATGCGGAAAGTATGGATTGGCGTTTACTCACCACACTATCTCACAAACAGTGACTCAAGACTTGGCATGACTATAATAAAACAATTAAAAAATGGTGGTGGGGGGGATCTGCCAATCAAAAAGTCTGAAATTTACCAGTAAAACATCAAGGGCAAGGTCTGGGAAATGTTGCCTGAGGGGCTGTTGCTGACAGACTAGTGTTTTATGGAGGCTGTAAATATAGGAAAAGCCCCGGGGACACTAAATCTTTTCCCCGTTACATTGCATTGAATGTAATTTGTTTTAATTATGCATTTAGATGAGAATACCAAGAGATAATGTGAACTCCCCTCACATTGGTCTTGCTTCAAGTCGTGCATCTTTGTGACTTCTTGTTTTCACACCATTGATAAATTACCATGGCTGCCTCTTTGTTGTGTAACCGATTGTCCTTGAGGTTTATATGCACAGGTTGAACTCAAAGCTACAGTTTCTTTTAAGTAAACTAGAATCCTTGAGGCTTTTTCATTTAAATTTTAATGGATCAACAAAAAGTTAAAACCAGGCAAACATGCTATACATTTTTTAAGGCACCATGCACAAGTCGAGTCTCGAGTACAGTATGTAACCCATTGATCTTTTCATCAGGTTGAGTATATTCAGCGGTAATTGTGGGGAAGACTGATGACCTATCATTTGACCAGAAGACACTCGCCGTCACCATACATGAGGACAGTGAGTCAAAGAAGATCAGTCCTTAAACAGATGGCTGTCGAGTGCTGAATCAAAGCAGAATCATGGAAAGGGCAGTAAAAGGTGCACGAGCACCAGGAATGGCTGCAGCCTTCAGAGGATTGTCCAGTACAGCCCACCAAAGGTTATGTAGGAGGTTCACAAGAAGTGGACTGTGTCTGGAGTCAAAGCAACAACAGCTACCTCACACAAAGAGGTGTCCAAGATCGAGATGGACATTGACAACAATGTTGTGTTATGATGGCTGTCATATTCTCATTATTTTTATGTTCTTATGGTGAAAGGGCATTTTGACCGAATTAATCTGGATCATCGCTGAACAGACTTCAACTTTTTCCCCAATTCTGAAGAAATTCCTTCAGGGTGTACCTTACATATCCTGTCCATAAGGAAGCACTGTGTGGATGGACAACCTCAAACCATGTTGCCTCAAGCTGTGGCTGTCATTAGTTTGGCTGAATCAGAAAATAACATTACAGAAATCCATTACAGTATCTGTTAGTTCTATAGCTCTGGAGAGATGATGTATTTAGAGCCTATGGGGATGACGTCATGCCTAATGTTTTATAAAGCTGGACAGGGCATGAGTACTGAGGTGAAAAGCCAATTGATGGAGCTGTGAACTTGTTTTTAGATTTAAACTATTCAACATTTTGTTGCGGGTTACACATAGCTAATGAGGTGAGGACGGTAGATAGTCCAAAATAAATCTATTTAAAATGAGAAACAGCTATGCAGACACAGAGAAATGGGGATAAAGCAAAATTCTGCCGTTCACTGTGGATGCCTGAGGCAGAAAAGCCAGCAAGGGTGAGCAAAAGAGTGAGCTGTCGAGAGAGAAAGGGACACAAACAGAAATAGAAAGACTGCAAAGAAGAAAATGTGAATTAAGATTCAGCGAGAAGAAAGCAAAGTGCAAGAGGAAATGCTCAGGAGCGCAAGCTGGAAGGACTGTTGAGACAGTGAAACACACAGGCAAAGTGAAAGGCAGCAGTCCGTCTGCGGCGCTGAGGTATGGCCTTTTCATGCAGGTGAAAATGATAATGTATCATATCAAGTTGAGGAAGTTTAAATGTCAGTCGCTGTATATGTCAGAGCATCCGAACATCAATCTCAGACGTGAAACAAACCCCCGACAGATGTTGGGAACAAGGGATGCATTATTAATGAAAAATGGCAGAAGCAGTTACACTCAACACGTGCCATGCCAAACTGTCATGACAATATGGAATAATTGAGGTCACATGTGGCAGTGCTGGGCCTACATTACCCCCGCCCACGTTTCCACTTCACCAGCTTAGGAGATCATCTCTGAACTTGTTAAATGATCATCATTGACAGTGTGTATAATCTCTATTCCAGGGATTTAAGGGGGGGGGGGGGGGGGGGACACTTGTGCTCATTCAAATATACAGCAACATTTATGTATTCGGTAATATTTGGCACATTTCTGCTTTGAAATTTGCAACATCAGCTTTCTTTTTCCTGATAACAGCAGATAGTATACTGCAGCATTTTTAATCAATGGGCCGCATCAACATTTCAGCTGTTCTCATAGAAACCGCTCAGATATGTACTGTAGGTTTTCCAAAAAAACGTATTTAATGTTTAATGTTCACCCAGCAATATTGTCCACTAACTTGAGCGTGGCACATTTTTAAAGAGTTCAAATTAACCGACGCATTTCATTGCAACAGTTACGACCGAACTGAATCAACTTGATAGAATAATAAATTGCCGCGAATGAAACATAGAAACAAAGATTTCAACACAGCTTCATCAGATAAACAGTTGTATTGAGGGACCATGTGGGGGGGGATCTTCTGTTAGGGGCCACCTATTAACAAATAGGTGGCCTCTATAGGAGTCAATACTTTTCATGGTTTTAATAAAACACTTTTCTGTTCAAATTTTTGTATTTCTCTACTCGCTTAGTCTGACGGTGGCAACTTTAAATTGTACCCCTGAAATAAGTGATCGACACACCAACCACAACATCTTACCTCTTACTGTTAAAATTGCCAATGTGGAAAGTTCTAGTTAAAAAAAAAAGAAAAGTTGACATTTTGCATCATTTGTTTTTAAACAATAAAGCCACATTTGTAACTTTTATTCATCCTGTTAGCCAACAGTAAAAAACAGCAGGAACTGTGTACACTGAAACAAATGAAAGTGCCAGTTTTAAAGTAAATACAATGCAGTTGTATTACAAGCATCGTCTAATAATTTTCATTTGATTTCAACGATCCGCAATGTCCAGGTCTACCTACATTCGGCTATTCAGTTCTATTTTGTACCGTTTAAAAGGATAATTGAGAAGTTTTTAAGTTGGCGCCCACAGATGGATCATGTTTAACAGCAGCAAAACTTGTAGTCTAACTAAATAAACCTATATACAATTAAAGGAAATGGATCATTTCTAATTTTTTTTCTGTTTGTTTTAATCACCAGCAGCTATGGCAAAACAAACAAGGAGCAAATGGTTTGTCTCTCTCGCAGCTTTCCATTTTTAATTGCATGCAATACTTGTGTGGTTCATCCAGTTTGTCACTTGTCAAATATGAAACAAAAAGGCACAAACAACAGCCAATCTTTCAGTCATCAATTACCCACATGTTGGATTACCAAAACAAAATTGGGACATCTGGTTCCCTTCCAGTTTTTTGTTTTGTTTTTGTGTTTCTGTCATTTACTTCACAAACTATTTGGACCTCTCTAGTCCAAAACAGTCCATCTTAATGACTGACCAACATTGTGGATTCTACACACACGCAAAGATACAGTATCTTTAGTACTGGATTACATATCTCAGTTGTCTGAAGGCTTGTGGCAACAGGAGACTTAATTAGTGCAAACTTGTTGAGAAACAGATTATGCTGGGTTAGGAACTAGTGAGCGAATGGCTTTGGGAAAAGTCTAAATTGCAATCCTTGAAAATCACGGCCTCAAACATGAGAATTTTGTCAGTCAGAAGGAGAGGAAGGAAAATGGAAAGGGGGTAAACACAAGATGTAGCTGGAGGGAATGAAGAGACATGAGGGGTAGAAGAGGAGGAGGAGTTAGGACGCTTTCCAACATCTTCAGCTATGAGTGTAAACCCATATGCTGCAATGGCAACATACTGCTAATGACTTGCACTGCCCTATCTAGAGAGAGAATTATATACAGCCAAAACCAGGGTCACCAAGCTGCATGAAGCATATTACTCATTTCTAAAATCTGTTAAGTATAGGCCTTTGGTGTATAATCTGCTCAAAGAGGGCTTTGAATTCCCTGCATCAAACACGCATTTCACTGCAGTTTTGCAGCTCTGCCGCACAATGACAACCCAAACATCCTCATCAGGCCACTGGGGGGTTTGTACAGTCCGCCACAATTGATAACGGACACAGCCAGGTTACCTGTCACTGTCTACAACTGGTATAAGGCACATCCTTCGTCACCTCACTAACTACATGCCACAGCTCTCATGGGCAACACACGGCCATTCCAGGCACAGTATCGACAATGATGTATTATGCAAGTCATCTGTTTTCTTCGTCTAGCCAAATGAGTAGTCCCATCCCTGTCATGTCCACTCATCATCACAGCGAGGATGAGATGTGTTGCCCTGTAAGTTCTCAAATCAGACCGAGCTTTTTGAGTGACACAGAAGTCCAGTCAAGTAGAAAAGTGGTTTTAAAGCGAATCAGAGATGCTGCATGAATGGTCTGCATCCTGAAATAACCTGACAGGAAGGACAAAGTGAGGGGAGCATGTCTAGTGTCCAGGCATGAATGTGAAGGTATAGAGACAGGACAACATGTACATTTATTTGACAGACATGACTGTTATGTTTAGCAAAGCCCTGAGAAAACAGGTTTTACCACACAACAAGGGCTTTGTAAGCGATCAGTTGTCAACCCCATTGTCAGCCGTCACTGACTGTTGCTGTTAACAGATTAACAAAGATTACCCATCTCAGCTGATGATGTAACAGCAGTTCAAAACAAAGTCTAACATAAGAGATTACTAGACTCTCCAGTCTAGTGTCTTCCATATAGAAAACCCAACAAAAACTCTGGCTTTATCTATTATGCCATTTTTGACATCAAATATTTGCCCCGAGTCAGCGAGTCCTGCAGTATTACCATAATCCACTGCAGCACTGCAGTTAAGAAGCAGTGCATGTCAATTTAGTTTTGTCAAATATTTTAGTACAGAGTTGAAACACCGTTATCTCTGGCCAAGAGGTTGTGCTTTTGGTCCTGTGCTTTTGTTTGTCTGTTTGTAGAATCCCTCAAAACCTTCTTAACAGATTTCACAGACATTGCACAGAGCATTAGGCCAAGGGCCAAGAAGACAGACTACTTTTGTGTACAGACAGAATGGCCATTTTCCCAATCACTAAGCAGGCAGGCTTAGGCTATTGCCCAGTATTGTCTGATGGTAAATGTCCTCATCCAACTGCTGTGTGGTGGATGTGAAACTTCTCAACTTAAAAAAAAAAAAAAAAAACATGGTAATATTTGGTGGTTGGAGAAAATTAAATAAAACTTGGCAGTCTATTTGCGCACTAACAAAACTTTGAGTCGACAACTTACACTGCCTGATTCTTCATTCGATATAGCAACAGGACTACCATACTCATCATAAATGAAAAGCACAAGCTGAGCACTTCATGATTTTTGCTCTCAAAGCCATAAAAACAGATAAACTTCAAGTTAGATGGTAATAAATAAGGCAGTACAGCAGCAAAGGTATTTCTCTGGGTAGCCGACTCACTGAAACTGTGCAGGTACACCAAGGATATTTAGGGAAGCTGGTTTAGGAGAGGCTCATCAAAGAATGAAAAAACAAGGATTTGGAAGAGGCTCAGGGGGAATACAAGGCAGAGAAAAATCTGAACATAAAGACAGAAAAGAGAAAGAGCTTTGTGGCTGCTGCAGATCGCACAAAAAGGTCATTTCAATGGAGCACATGTTAATATAACAAAGTCCTGTTTGTAATTTCAAGACAGATGCACTCAGATTCTGAGTTTTACTTACAATATATGAGCAACCCAGAAGTTAATTTGAAACGAACAAAACACTGTTTAATCTCTTTCTTCTGTAACTTCAGATGTTTGCGTCTTTATCCACAGGCCAGGATTCTCATTCAAGCTTTTCTGTAGTTTAAACTGAAGTTTCATGCAGAAGAGATACAACGCCTTCAAAACGTCACTGATCCTTTCATTACACTATAAACACCGCTTCTTCAAAATGAGATTTTACTTCCAAACCGCCTCACATGTGACAAAAATATCTAGGTAAAATCTCAGTGGATTTGGAATCGGTATCGAATTGAAAAAATGTTCCAGTCACACAATTCATCACCAGCTGAAGCCATTCATCTATGTCCTAAAACCACCAGATAATACCGGGTTTTGTTTTTTCCAGGCCAAATTTATGATATCTACCGTCAGCATGGGACACCAAATTTTTTATGGCATTGGCAGAATAGTGGGAAAAGATGAAATGTGTGACAACTCGCCCTGCAGCCATATTTTGTGCTCACAACAAAGCACTGTGTTTAAATAACGCAGCAATTGTTGTTGTAACCTTTGAAGTGATTTTATTGAGACAAGAGCTCTTTTTTCTCTCTCTTCAATAAATAAACTGATCACATTCAGTTATCATGTAAGTTTTTTGAATGGAGGTCGATAGCCATGAGACTCCCAAAAAGTAAAGTGTAAAGAAATATATATATATAAAAAAAAAAAACACCTCAGAACACAGCTGATGATTCATTCCTGGTGTTAGAGTGAAGACATCAGTCACCAAGACACATCAGCTTTTATTTTCCTATAGCATGCGAGTAAAAAAGCCCTCTCGAGAAGTGATCCTCTATTGTAATAACTATCATCGCATAGATCCTGTTGTCCGCCTCCTCCGTCCTAATAATAGCTTCAACAAAACTGATACCTTTTCTTTTTTTTTTTTGTATCTGTGCTCTCTCATTAAAACCGAGTGGAAAAAGTCCCAGTGATTTCCACACATTTGTGTAAATATGAGACATACTAAGCTGTTGTAGCATTTATCTGATCCCTGATCAGATTAACTACATAATGATCTGTGTGACTGAGAGAACACTAAGCTGTGTGGGTGACGGAGCCGTGTGAATTTGGGAGGAGAGATAACGCTCATATTGCCTGCGGTTCATAAATTATGAGAAGATCTTATTTGTGTTCTTATATAAGTTAATATTAAAAAAGCTAAAAGAGTAGAATAGAGTCATGCGTATGAAGCCTTTCAAAACGAATCCAGACTCATCAAATTTGTAGGCCGGCCAATAGAAATTGCTTGGTAAAATTTTAGAGTTTCAGACCTCGTCTGAAATTCACCACGATGCAAAGACTTGAAATGACAAGTGTAAATTGAGACATCCAGCTGTATCCAACCGACCATGTCATTTCAGAGATTCACTGACCATATAAAAGCACAACAGCAGCAGCAGCCAACATCCAGCTTAGGAAGCTCCAAAACACAGCAGCTTAAAGTCCAACCAGATCAAACAATGTGCCAGTCCACATCAAAACCACTGCGCTCCCACTTCAGCACAAGTCACAGAGGAAATTAAGCAGCGTGCCAAGGCTTCAGTTTCCCTTAAAGGCTCCCCAGGGAAATTTTGGGCCCTGGATTGAGCTTCCCACCTAGATCTTCTGCTTTCTTCTTTATACCCAATCTCCTCTATCTAGGAGTCATTTTGTTTCTAACAGCAAACTACCTCTCCCCACACACATTACCTGGAGGCAAGTTCAAGTAACTACTGATTAGGACTGAGTAGAATTTACCACATAAGTAAATATTGTGTAGGAACTTAACTTTTTCAACATTGTAGGCGTCAAAGACAAACTCGCGTACCATTTTCTCCACTGACTTGTGCAGGCAACTGATTTAGTTGAAAGAGTATGTGCAGCAAGTTAACAGAAAAAAGTAAGCCAATTAATTCTGTGGTGTCTTTTTTGACCTTCGAGAAAAGTTAAAGAAGGTGTCACAGGAAAGAAGAAATAAGAAAATTAGACACCTACATTGCCCATATACTCAGACAGAAGGTCCTGAAGAGCTTGGCGCACAGAGTTGCACTCGGCCACGATCCGCTCCCTGCGGTCATCACGTGTGCATGAAGAGTCGGCCATGAGGGCAGCACCGCTGATAATGCTCTCCAGGCGTTCCTCCAGGGACGGACGGAAGCGCTCCTCGCTGAATGCCAGGGGGTCCACGATGATTTGTTTCTGTAAGGAAAGGGTAAGAGGGGAAATTACACAGGGAGCAAAAATATGCAAAGAGTCACCGTGCTACACTAATCTCTCCTCCTCCAAGCCCAAAGAGGAAAATCTGGCAGAGAAGGGGATGGATGATTCGACAGACTGACGGGTCAGCTCAAAAAGCCAAAGCAAAGAACCATCAGCCCCAATATTTGTATGATAAAAACTAGTGTGCTGTACAAAGACAAAATTGAAACGGTTGAAAATTAACTCGAACAACATATATGGCAAAATCGAAGGACTTGCTCAGAAAAATTACTTCAAAAATTGATTAAAGCAATGGTGATTTGTGAAGTCTGAGTTCTTGGGGAATATCAGTCCAGCATGAAAGAGTTAAAGCACAGTCCCCTCCATCTTAAATTCAGGCACAGCCAGCAGGATCTTGTCCGAAGACCTCAGGCTGTGCACAGGTAGATATGAGAGAAACTGTGAAATGTAGTTTTACCTCTCACTATGAAAAGAATTAGAAATACCCAATATCAACCGGCGTAATATGAAAGTGGTGTTCTGTGATCTCCTTTCTATGTTCAAGCAAAAAAAGCCAGCTGCAGGATTTCTATAGACTTGCTGAAGCCCATAATGTGACTTTTTAAAGTCACTACCCGTTCAAGCGATTTGATAAATACGAAACAAAAGCGGTGTCTGCATCTTCAATCACGGATTTGTTTTATGATACACATAGAATTGGATAAGCATGATTTGTAGATATCCAGTCTTTCATGTGTGCCAAACATTGAGCCGGACAAGGAAGGTCAGAGGCATTATGAGGCTCTACGGCGAGAATATTTCACCATCATCTGCACTGTGATAAAAAGCAGCACATTGAGCCTGCCATGACCACCGGGAGGCTTGAAAAATCAAACCCATCTTGGCTCTGAAATTTTACCTTTGACCACCCCACGTGTCAATTAAACTTGAGACAAGACAAGATCACCCAATGAGGGAGGCATAAACGTGCTTCAAATGGCTCTCGTGTCATGGATGTATCCATTCATCACGACACAATGATCTGCGGTGTCAAATGCTGCACTCAAGCCACGTCAAATGAGAATGGAGCAGTTTCCAGCATCTGCCTTGTGCAGAAGGCCATTTGTATTTCTGGGGCTTTCTTCAAAAGCTTGGCAAGACATTTTTCAAAAATACTGTTATTTTAGACACTTTCCAGAAGTTGTAAGGAGACTGCCTTTTCTAGGATTTCTGCAGTAAACGGTGGTTCAAAAAAAAACAAAAAAAAAAACTGCTGTAGTTACTTGAGAGCGGGACCAAGGTAAAGTTTCTTTATAAGCACTGACATACCAACTTCTTATAATGTCTCTTACATTCACAGATAGTTTCATTGATACACACCCCACACAGAAAAGCACGACAAGCAATCGAACCAACAGTCTTGCGACTGCTAATCATGACACAACCATGTGATTAACTCAATTCAGTCAAAATGATAAAGCAGAAGAGGCAATAGGAGAGTTCTTTTTAAAAGACTCTGAATGAAGCTGGAATGAGTCAAAAATAGGCAGCAGCAGCAGCATCATCACTGCCTTGCAGTGGGTGAGATCAATTTCAGACAAATGACGGGCCCTGAATATGGAATTATGTATCAATAAGAAGTTGGGATCAAATGTTTAGGAAAATTACCCAGTTTGTTGATTTTTAAAGCTAATAGATAGCACCAATACACGCCCTCAGGCAGCCTTTAAAAAATACATTAAAAACGAGCTGCTCTGAAACTCTGTTCTCCCTCATAATGCCTGTGGCGATCTTCGTGTGGCAATCACACATTGCCACATGAAGAACTGTTCTTTTCAAAGCCGAACTGTACAACTGAATGCAGAGAAGGAATTATTCATTATTAAGGAATTGTCTTCTACATCGAACAGGAAACATTGCACAAACGGGTGATACACAAGGTATGTTCAACACTAATGTCATTAAATCAGTGAAGAAAATGAGGCTGGATGACCATTCAAAGCGTTGGAATCTCTGTAAATCTTTACTGTGAATAATTCCCAAGTGGGATTTTGGACCATCATTCATCCTAATCAAGAACTTGAAGATGAAGTTGCTATATTTATAATCTACTCCTTTACTATAGTAACTGTGCATGATATCTATTTACGAAATAAAAAATAGAACACTGCTTATATACGAGGCATTATAGTGGTTCCAGGACTTTTTTAATATGACCATACAATCACCGACAAGATTTTATGTCAAAAACAAAACTCAGTAACAGATGCAGCGCAGATATTAAAGGTTGTTCTTTATTGGTGAAATGTACACTGTTTGGTCGCCATAGCTTACACTCTTGTAATTCTCAGTCTATGCTGTTTATCTCCGCTAAAATTAACACAGAGGTTGGCCAATATTGCCAAAACCTTTATGTAAAACAGTTTTACCTAATAGCTCAAGTCACCATTCCTCTGAATCAGAGATGCTATCGGAGCCCACAGTCCTCCCTTCATATCTACAAGATGAGAGAGACCTCGTAAGTATGTTATTTCAGAGGGGCAAGTTCGCTAAGAGAGACCACTCGTTGTCATGCTGGCGAGGCTCAGCGGACGGTGAAGGTATCACCATGACATTTGAGACAGCTGAAGAAAGCAAGCCAACTTCACCTTTGACAATTGAACTAGGCTCTCCTACAGATGCGCTGCCGCTTCAAAATATTCAACAATTCAGCTGTTTGAGTTGCGGTTTATTAGGCAGCCCGCTCTCTATCACAGCCACCTCCAGCACCCTCCATACTGTCTCATCTGACCTCCTCTGCTTGCGTGTCATATCACCATAGCAACAGGCACACGAGAGAGAGACATGGAGGAGGAAGCGGCGAGAGAGCGAGAGAATGAGAAGGGGGGGTTGACTCATTTGCTAATTTTGCCTTGCACTTCAAAGTGGGCATCAGAGAGGATGTATTTGGAAAAAGGACTGAATGTTATTTTTAATAGACAGGATTTCTGGATGAATACCTGGAAAATGATCACTGAAGCAACAGATGTACGAGACTGCATTGTTCTCACATGATTGATGCTGATTAATCACTTAGCATATCATCTGTCATTAGGAGGAGACGCCTTTATACTTTCTAACAGCTTAACATAAATTTCCATATTCTGATTGGCCAGTAATCAGCTCATTCCGGAGAGTTAAAATGCGCCAAATAGGATTTTAACACTAGAGGCAGAGACAAAAAATGGAGTGAGTCAAGTTAGCTGTGATATCGCATACAAAGTTTCTCTTCCACCAACCATTATCCTACTACTGTTCTAAAAATAGGCACAACGGGCATAAACGGCCTGGTTTAATATACTCAAGGCGAGACGGCTTTAAAAAGAAATGCTCACTTGATGCAGAGTTTAAGAGTTCTGCCTAAAGTACCACAGTTTGCTACAACAACAAAAAATAGCTTAATTCAAGTAAATTTTTTATTAATCTTACTCGAAGATGCTGACTCATTAAGATGGCCTATACACAAAAAAAAAAAAAAAAGGGCCAGTTTTCAACTGTAAAGCATTAATCTTTATGGAATTTTGGTCAGGCCTATCAAATCAAAAGAAATAATTCAATACAATCTGAAAATTAAGTGTTGCCCACGGGACTGAGACAGTGGGGGGTAGACTTCACTCAGTCACTCTCAAAGGATATCTGGACTATGCTCTAGAAGACAAATTTTCAAATGTTAAATGCATTCATGTGGTGCACTATTGGAACTCTATTAAAAAGGATAGATCAAAGAAGAACTTGGCACCGTGGACCACTTTGTACTTCACTAATGTAATCATAGATGTACGTGTATAAATGGTGATGAGACAGCATTAAGGTCTGGCCCACACAGGACGGTAAAGATATTTTTAAATATCAGCTATGACTACCGCCTGCATTACAGCCCAGAGGAAGGAAATTGCTCACACTTGACTGGCTTATCGGTTTTCGTGGGAAATGTTCTTAGTCATAGGCTGAAACCTTTTGGAATCAGGATCCAAACAAGATCATGTACAAACTTGTCCAGGTAGTTCAAACTCTTTGATATTTCTTTGGTTCAAAGGTGAGGCGTCGATTTAGAAATGACAGGGTTGACTTTAGCCAACAACCTTTGTTACTGGACGAGCAGAAGTCACACTGAGTGACAATTGCGATCACGTCAACCATGTGTAACATTATCTGTGCTGTACTGTAATCGTATCTGAATAAACTATTTTCAAAATGTAACAGCAGAAGTAAAGTCTGCTCAGCAAGCCCACTTCTGTACATTTGCTCTGGTCTAAAAACGCACTGGTTGCATTCCCAGCATGCACACCCACTTTTATGACTTGAAAACAATTTAAACTTCTAGAAATTTGAGCGATAGGAGATGCTTGCGTTAACTTAATAGGTTCAGGCAAGACTGTTTATCAGCAATAAATTCCGCTCTGTCAATCATCCGTTTGCCGTTTTACTCCGATTCTGATATGAACTACCTAAGATGGGTCAAGGAACAAATGGCACATGCAGTGACTGTGTGTGGAGCAGACATCATGGACAGTGGGAGAGCTGGAGTCTACAACAGTACAATCGATGGATGAAACTAGCAAAGCCCAATATTATCATTTAAAAAGAAGATATTTTAAGTTTGTCATTGAGTTGCAAGAGAATAACCAACTATAGTGGAGCACCACCTTTACATAAATACTGGAAAAAAAATGTTACTGCATTAGTTGGACTAAAACCCTCAGATAATGTAGATGAAAGTTGATCAACTCCTGTATGTCAGTCAGACTAGATTAGAGATCTTCTTGCAGAGGCAAAGGCTCCCTGCCAAGTCTCGACAGTCGATCTACAACCAAGGCTTGTGAGTCTGAATTAAACAGGTATGGCTTATCTAAAACAAATCTGCGAGTAAATGATAACATTTTGCTATTTTCTTTTTTTTCTTATGTTGGGATCATAGAACTTATATTTTCTTCTGGAAATTTGCCTCAGGGTGTCTGCTTGAATGCTTTGGTCTGGTTCTGCCCTATTCTCCAGCACATTCTAAATCATGACAAAATGGACAAGACTCTCCGGTCTATTATTCATGCTGCAGATGTTGCTCTTTTACTCCTGCTGCATTTTTCAAGTGTGCTGAAAGGATTGTGGCGGGATTAGATGGTGTAGTAACCCTTTAAGAGCACTTCAGACAGGGGTGACTGTTTGAGCGGCCTTTTACCTGACAGTATTTGAAAGAACTTTTTCAAGAAACATGAGGTCAAGCATGGCACCCCTTTCAGTAAAATGTCTTACTACAGGAAAAAAGACATCTGTTAGTCAAAAGCCTGAATTTCCTAAGGAGCTAAACTGTTTCTACAGTTATTGAGGGCAAACTTCACCCTATTAAAGAGTGTAGGCGAAGGCAATTCTGGATGATATGTGGTTTGTACCAGCAATATTGATTACGTGCAGGGCAACACCGTTTAGTGGCACCAGATGGCATGTGACAGCTTACAGTACATAATTTTTTGTGCACATTAAATTCTTTTCATAGCTTACCCACGCTCCATCCAAAAATCCAGAGCAGGACAAAGTCGAGTGATCTGAGGCCAAACTAATATATCCCCTGTAGCTGCAGTCAGTGGCACAAATACAAAAACAAACCCGTGTCACCACAGTAACATCACAAAGAAACGGAGAGCTTTTTGTGCCGACAGCTTACTGTTGTTGACTGGCAAACTCAGTCACCTGAGTTTAATCCAAATGAGAATGTGTTTCACAAAACAACCCCATAACAAGCTGAAGTTGTATTTGGCTGTAGCACAGGTGAAATAGCATCAACATGTAGGACACCAAGTGCCTGATGACAAGCCGTCATCAACTTCAGTCAGATCAATTTGTTTCTCTCTTATCTACATCAAACAAATGGTAAATGGTGAATAGATTTCAATTATAAAGCACTTTTCCACCGTTTTAACAGCCCTCAAAGTGCTTTGCAAACAAAACAAGTAACTTCCCATTGCCCTGCATCATCTACCAGAAAAACCATGTTTTGCAATAAGCATATGTTGAGTGCAACAGTACATGTGTTCGTTGGGCCCGGTCATGTAGTCGTATGTTGAGTACCGTTTGCTGGGGCGATGTCTTGGCATTATTGAGCATTTATAGCGTATGTGAGCCTTCATGCACAGCCAGACTCCCGACTTCTCTGCAAACATGGGTGCATGTATGGTGTGACTCTTAACGGTGTCCATATGGAGCTCACACAGAGTGTAAATACCACACGCTCTGTATCTTTTGTTTGCCTACAGTCTCTATGAAGAATGTCTACGGCGTTGACAAAAAAATAAAATAAAATCTCATGTTAGCCAATTTGGGCACTTTGTCACTTACAGAGATGACTTTTAGGTTAATTCAACTTGGAAACCACACTTCTAAGTTTAATAGGCGACTCCTGATTGTAGGTCGTTTGTGTGAGTGTGTCTGCGCTGTGTAATAGACTGGCAGTTTCACCAATCCATCGTTTTGCAATGTCATGTTGGAATCATACATATACAAGCCTCAACTGCACATCCTGTTAAAAAAAAAACATTTAATTGATGTTGTGCCCCTGTATGCTGCACTGAAGGGACCTGAACCAAGACCCAAACCATACATCTTAAAACTGAGTAACTACATCGTGCATCATATAGCCGCGGGCATGCAAAACATGCAGATTGCACCAATCACTTGCATAAACAGTGGCACAGCAGGAGCGACACATTAAGTCACACATTGCTACTTGCTAAATGACTAAATAAGATGAGTAATGCATCTTGCGAGAACACAAGTGAAAACTTTAAATTCTACAAAGTTCAATTTGTGACTGTTAAGTGTTGTTTGAATCTGCTAGAATGTTAAAGTAGTGCCTGCATATTGGGAGTCATGCAAGTCTGACAGAAGTCAGCAACATTGGAAAATGCAAGTCACCTTTGCATTTATCGCCACAGGTAGCATTAAGGTGATGAGCTCTTTGTTTTATCCAGCTGTCATCTTAATGTTGTTTCATGTCAATATTATGAATTGTGTGTGATTGTGGGATATTCTGGTGAAGTTTTTTTTCGGGCCATATTTAATATTCTTGTCATGAATTTGGTTTGAGTTCAAAGAGTAAAGTATCTAAAACTTTACAAATATAGAGTTTGAACACCAGAGAACTTAAAGAAGTGATTCAAACCAATTAAAACAAAACATCACAGTAAGGAGGGCACGAAGGGCGAGAGGTACATGACGAGTGTTTGCAGTTTGAATTTCAACACATTTAGAAAGCAAACTTGGCATTTTTTAAGATATTTAATGAAATTCAAATGTGTTTCCCACTGCTTTTAAATTTACATAAAGGTTAAACCAGTAATATATTTTATGTCATGTGTTTGTAAACTCTGAAAGCTGCAGCTCAGTAAATATCTTTCATTTGACTTTGAAGCAAATCAAGAATGAGGCAGTAGTGACGCAAGAACAGACTCAATGTACCCATAAGCCATTGCTTGATTTGACCACATAGCTCATCCTGATTTCACCTCACTTTAACCCCCTGGAGACGTTGTGGCCATCTTACATCTGGGTTGGGTTCATCTAAATAGCATCAAACCTCAAAATCTCCAAGCATGACCTTAATGTGTTTGTTTTGGATTTTTCTCTCCCTTTCTCTCTCTCTCGGACCTAGAATTTAAACTTTCAGTAGACATTATGCTTTCAATTCATTAATATGGTATTTGGGAAATAACTTTGATATGTGGCATGATAAAATAAAATTAGAAATTAAATGAGTGGTGACTTGGAAACGACTCATTTGACTTACATCAAAATTGTTGAGGGCAAAGGCAAGCTCTCCACCCCCTGTTGTCTGATTGAGCGCAGAGTCTTCGGAGGTAGTGGCCTGAGCAGCATTGGAGATGCCAGACACTGCATGCTGGAGCTGCTTGTAGATCAGGTCACGGTTCGCCTTGTAGGCCGCCACGTCAGGGTGCTGCAGGCAGGCACGGGACGCTGTGTACAGCATGGGGATGTTCCTCTGTAGCACTCCGCGGGCAGCAGCCATTTGGTCCTTGTGGTGGACGTCCTTTAGCTCCTGGCAGGATGAGGTGGAAAGCAGGACAGAACAAAAAAATAAAAAAATCAGGGTTAAACCGGGAGATGGAATACTTACAGGGGGGCGTGGTGGGAGTATACATTAGATTCAGAAAGAGCTTGTTATGCCCTTACAGAGACACTAAGTGTGACAGAGTTTGTTCTAGTTGACCCAGATTTATTTCTGTCCCCTGCGGTAACACAACACAGTCATAATCAGGCCATTATAATGTGTCTTTGCAATTTAATGCGTTACTATTCAGACCTCAGCATTGTATTGCAATTAGATCCTCATAGGAGGGAGGAGAGGAGATAGTGATCGCTGGCATAGATTTATGGCTTAAAAAAAAAACCCCAGCTTGCATAGACAAAAATGAAAGATGGCCTCCAAATGGAACACTCCCAGGGTTTCTGCCACCACGACTCATCCCCATTAGATCCTGCACCCGTTTTAAACATTATCTATTCCTAACAAAAAGTGTCATTACAACTCAATTTTCTCTCAAAATTATCAGTGATCATTTTGTCATTTTCATTGATCACTTGTTTTTCTGAAGCAGAGTCAATGTGCAGCACAATTGTCTGGAGGGTGGAATCTGCAGTTGAAGATGGTATGTAGGTGTTTACAGAGCAAAGAGTTGGTGCCCAATGAAACTCAAGCAGACTCTCTGAAATGCCACACTTACATTATTTAAACACTTTATGACGTGTGTGAAAACAACATTTTCATAAAAACTGCAGCCGAGTCAAATTTGTACCTCCGGAGAAGCAGTGTCGTGCACAATAACTTGACTTCCAGACAATGGTTCACTTTTGTTTACATGCTTCGATGCTCGCTTCACACGTGGGACATGTTAACCTTCAAATCTTCATGCTGGTGAAAGTGTTGGTTTGATGCAGCAACTCATCCATTTTTAAATACACACCAGTTTGTTACTAATTGAGGAGTTAAATGTTTAATTATCAGTTTCCTGTCAAAGAATTACTTCAAGGGACTTTATAAATGTCATCGCCAATAATCATGTAAAACTGCACTCCGTGTCCTTTCTTCACTCAACATCCAGTGGAAGTGTTTAGATTAATCAATTTTCAAATCACAACCACACCTGTGGTGTACATGCATGTTTGCATGGCGTCGCCTCTCCACCATCAACATTGACGAATTCAGATCTCAGCTTAAACTGGTCAGTGTGCATTCCTGATTAGAGATCTCCATCAATCTGGAACATGCCTCTTTTACCTCAAGCGATTTTACCAGAAATGCATGAAGATATCAAACGCCACTGTGATATGTGTACAACGTTTTAAACTCCACCCACTGCTTGCTTGACCCTACATGGTGACTGTTCTGATAAAAACTGCAAATTAAAAAATCTGGATTTATTATTTTCTTATTGCAAAATTCTGAAAATGCATAATTCAATCAGATACCTCAATGTGTTGTAATGTCCCTCACAGTTTACTACCACTTTGACTTTAGTGAGGAAAGCCAGTGTTTCCCGTCTTATATCTTTCATCAAGTAAATGTGTTTTGTCACATTTAGAGCCGAGCCTTTATGGTCTTTCCTCTTACCCAACGTCATTGCAACTGGTAATAAGGAGATTGTTCATGCTTTCTGTGTCTAATTACTTTACGAAAGCGCAAGGCGGTCTCGCCTGCTGTAGCCCATCGTTTAACTTAACATTAACTGTGTGGGTTGGAGAGCTTGTTTTGTGATGAGCAACAAAACCACTAATAGCAATTCATGTTGCTGAAGACCTCCCTCTACCAAGTCAATTAAATCCAGTGGATATCTCTGCACCTACGACCTGACCTTGTCACTCTAACGGCAGATTACCTGCTGTCTCTTGGCAGCCATCATGTTCAGCTTGTCCACTTCTGGTTTCAAGGCCTTATACTGGATTCCCAAGTCCTGCTCCGTTCCTGCACCGCGCACTTTGACCAGACCGTCTTCCACCTGAGATGCAGGGGGGGAAGCAGACATTACTAAAGACAGTGACAAACGGGAATACAGCTCATTAATGCATGTTGTTCAATTTACACAACGTGAATGATCCGCTTGCACAACACCAACCTACAACTCATTAGAGATGTTTGCATTAAAATGTTGAACTGCACACTAGGATTGCACTCCTTCAGATTTCAAAGAGCAGTTTTCAAAATTACAATCAAAATAAGCCAATCAATCAAGCTGTGATTTTAATAAGCTGCTTCTCATCATCTCAAGTTCCCAGAGATGAAAAGATATCAAATTGTAATAAATAAAAAATGAAGGCACATTTCACTGTTTTGATATCTTCACATGGAGCTTTGAGTTAATAAATGCATTCATTAAAATGGTGGTTCTGATAGAGGGGCTGGGGGGCGTCATTCAAGCTCACACCACCATCTATCGTTTGTCCCTAAACAAGCCTGGACATGCAGTCTAATTACTAAGACAAGGTGGCAGGGAAGAGAGAAGACAAAAATTAAAGCAAGCTTGGCTTTGCTTTATGTTTGAGTGAGAACAATCCGCTGGAAACTCTATAATTATTCTGTTTTAGCTTTGTTGAAGCAATGCTTTGAAATTCAAAAAAAATACTGATATACCTTGATAACTGTCTATATAGCAGCCTAAGAGAATGATAGCAAGCTAGGTAGAATCATCCACACATTGATTTATAATGTATAGAATGCAAATGTCTCACCAGCTTAAGCTGCAGCAGGAGCTTGTACACATCAGACATGTCTGCCAGCACCAGCAGATGTGTGACTGCAGAAAGGAGGGCCCTGGCAGCACGCACCATGTTGCCCCTCTTCACAGAGGAGCAGGGGTCTTCTGCAAATTCACCTGAGGCCTGTCGCATCGACTCACCTGGCAATGAATGACAAAGCAAAACATCTGTATTAGTTTCAAAGAACAATTTAAAGAAAAAAGGGGGAACAAACCAAACTTTTACTTTGCCGTTTATATATAACAAGCCGTGAAAATCGATTGTGGACTACTATGAAATGTGTGACCAGCGGTCAGCCGACTCATTTCCCCCCCACAATATCAAATACATACATTTGACACACCATGACATATAAATCCCCTGAATTACTAATATCCATTAATCACTCAAGCAATACTTTATTCCTAAAACATTTACATACATTTTTAAGTCAGTCAAGCAGAGGATCTACATAAACATCACAGTCTCAAGGTGAGCATCACAGACTAGTGTGCTCAATCAACATGCTGACAAAATATGAGATATGGTCATAATGTGCTCTTCTGCTCCTAAGTTAGAGAGTTGAAGAATGGCTCGGAAAATGTTTTATGCAGAATATTCTGATGTTACAGTCACGTTGACCTTTTGAATATAAAATGTCAGCACTTTATTTTATCCTACAAGACATTTGTGTGAAATTTGATAGTAAAGTGGATAATAATCCCAACCGTCCCCAAATTTGGCCACAAATGTGTCTGTTGGAGGTCACTGCAACATTTCACCACTGCATTTCGCATCACTTCATTCCCGAGTCCGAGTGAAGGTTGGCACCGAGATTCAGATGAGTTTGTGGGAGAGTCGGCAGTCTGATGTATTCTTCCCGCCTGTGAAGGGTCAGCACGTGTCACACAGAGTATTTGTGCCGCCACACAGACATGCACACGCAGCCCTTACAAAGAAAAGAGGTCAAAACCATGACAAAAGCCACACTGTCTGGTTTGCCCAGCACCAGGCTTTGTCCTCCGCTGGATGGGCTTGCACAGCTGACTGGCCACACAAAGACTTTGTAGACCCGCATCATGAACATGACAGTAAATCCAGAGTTCACTTCAGTGGAGTCGCAGGCAAACTCAAATTCTCAAAAAGGTCTCATACCCACCACGACTGCATTAAAGAGCCCGAGGCAACAAAAAGACACACACTTATCTATTTTTATATGATGCAGAGAGACTGAAGCAAAAATAATTAAAAAAAAACTAGATAATGACAAGCCACATGAATTATTCTCTCACAACAATGACGTGTTGTGAAAAGACAAATTATTTTGCAGTTTATAGTCTGCTTGGTTGTTACCATCCTGCCAAACACTTTCTTCTATAACAATCTGTGCATACAGAGAGCAGATTAAGTCATTCTGCGGCAGTGCTTTAAAGAAAATAAAAGTGCTATTTGAGAGGCTGTTTATCGAAGCAGTTAACATTAAAAAAAGGAAAGAAAAATGACAGTAAAGATACATGGACGTCACAGTCACACATATGACACTGCATTAATCTAGGCGAATGTCTAATAGCAATCTGTGTCACTTGTTAAATGTTAATGCAAATCTCTTCCTGGTTTCACTCCTGCTTAGGCATCTTTCTGTGAGGAGTTTGCATGTTCCCCGTTGTAGGTTTCCTCCCACAGTTCAAAACTGTAGGTATGAAATTAGTGTTACAGAAGAAGGAGCTTTCAAAGCCTCGCTGGATTTTCTATGCTGTATGTTATATGCATTCAGGAAAAACTGCGAACGCTGCAAAAAAGACCAGATCGATGTTTACAAATTGACTATTCAATAAGACAAAAGAGCTAAAAAGTTTTTGCCTGAAGAAAAAGCTCAACTTACAAATACAAAGTCAGCCAAAAAGAAATAAATCCTGCTTTGGTTAAGCCGATATGCCTAGCAAACCTAATCAACCCATTTCTTTAGAGAGGAGACCTGCATATTTACGTAGGCGAGTGTTGCAGGATGGCTGTGCTCCCCGCACCGCTGTGCACACATTCTAGTGCTGTACTTGACGCATGCATGCAGAGGTAAGCACATCTCCCAGGACACCAACGGTTGTTTGACTGGAAGTTTCGACAGCGAAATTTTTTATTTTATTATTTTTTAAGTAAAAGCTGACTTGTATCATCTCGTTTCTACAAAAAGACTATTTAATTTTGATAAAGATCAAAGCGTCTGCTTTTTTAAGTTCTGCTACATTCCTTGAAAATATTATGACAGAACAAAAAGGTACACACACCACAGCACCGCAGAAAGAGTTTAGATAACAGCAGGTGCTTTCAACAACAGCAAGGGTTATGTGTAGAGCTGTAACAAAATATTGTGACGAGGTATTGGAAAAAACACAAATCCTATCAACTGGTGGTGTGGAGCAAAGAGTGTGGTGCAGTGTTTCTTTTCAAAGTCAAAGCACTGGTGTACTCTCTCACTCCAAGATAACAAGCAAGCTGTATTTAGATACAAGGTGAAGTAAATTCTTGGCTCAGACCTCTGGAATGTAGTCCAAGTGTTTTGGCCACAAGCATTCAATAAGTTCCCCAACAGGCTGAACAAGAGGGTGGCGAATACGAGACAGCTCAGACCGGCTGATTCCCAAACTAATCAAGCACCTCAGTTTCTTGTTTTCCTCTTCACCAAGTCCCCTTTCTCCCGCTGCCTCTCTACATACAGTGAGTCACCCAGCTCAGAATAACCACATGGTTTTACCTCAGCTTAAATATTTTTGACTCCAGCAATTATGCCTTCTTTTACTTGCAGGGCTCATTTTGAATCTAGCTCCAGATGTTGTGAGCACACATGCCACCTGCGCCACTCAGAATAACAACGTCTTACTGAACGTCACCGGCATATTTACTGTGGGAAACAGGTGTTTGATTGATGCGCTTTGAAAAAAAAGGAAGTTCATGCAGAAGCACATGGAAAAGCAGAATATTGCTGCTCTCTCAGGTCAACTCAGTTTAGTAGCTTGTTTACACGCAATCAAATTTCATCATCAAAACATACTTCAGAAGCAAAATATCTACATTGATCATTTATGCACACATAATTTATCTGCAAACCAAATAAGAAGTTCTTAGGCTTTTTTTTTGTTGTTGTTGAAAACATGTTTCGAAATTGCTGGAAAGTAAGTCCAGATTCTGGGAACATTATTTCAAATTCAAAATGTGGCTGTGTGAGTTCTTGAAAACATAAACTGTTGACACCAATGACTGCGCCTCGTTTTACTGCCATCAGTGCTGCCAAGTACAATAAAACTGAACAATACAGGTGGTGTCTTTACAACCGACACGCAACAAAACCAAGACATTTTCAAGAGGTGATGGCCTGAGGCAACAAGCTGCAGACTCTAAAACGTACCTTCGGTGACCAGGTGAGTGTCAGATAATGCTGGACTACCACAGGCTTGACGAAATGTCACCATCTTTAGAAAATATTGGCAATCTCAAGTGAAACTTCAACAATAACGCATCAACACTTTTTTTTTTTTTATCATCAACTAAAGTAGCAACGTGATGTACATCTCTAATAGGTTGTCAAAACTATACTAACCCTAACTGAAGGAAGTTCCGTTATTACACTCAAACACGTATTTTAAGCATTTACATTTCGTTGCTCATCCTCCGGTGTGTTGACATCTTGCGGTCGGGGAAACTCCAAAGTTCCCGAGGCACTGTGTCACAAGATCACGTTTGGACACTTGATCTCACGGGATCTCAGGTCGCACTGGAAAAACAATTAACTGAGTTTCACAACATTTATGACTCTCCTCGTGACTTGGATAGTCTCTGAGAAAGTCTGGCTTTTTTCCTGGATTGAATCGGTCCAATGTTGATATTTTAGATTTCGATTTAGGCAACTGTGGGTTGGAAATTTGTGGAAACGAGTGGTAAAGGTCTTGTTTTCAAGTATTGGTTTATTCTCCGTGTAGGAGTGTTCAATTTTATGAGAAGAATTTTTTTATTTTTTTATTTTATTTTCTGGTAGAGTAACTTTAAGGTCGTGCTAGTCAACTCATCCTCTAGCTATTCCCAAGTGACTGCGAGTTGAAAGAGCGTTCACTTCAGCAATCACTACCTCAAATTGCACAGTCAGTTACTCTGAAAAGTGTTGAAGAACTAACAGAAGTCCGTGCCAATATTTAATAGATATGAATTAGCCCAAGAGATTTGGTTCTGATCAGAGTGTAGCCGCACGTTGTTTGGAAGTCTCTGAAGCATATTTTGGATGAAGTAGTTTTTGTCTTTTTGAAATCAGACAAATGAAATTACCTTTTAGAAATGAATTGGTCCATTTCTACAGACTTGGCTTTTTTTTTTTTTATAAATGCAATCATCTAGAAATCAAATGTTAACATACACACTTCAATTGGCAATTAGAAGTTTACAACCACGCTGACATTGTTTCTCCTCCTCAGAATCAAGGCAGTAGCTGCTCTGCTCATGTCAGCGTATCGCCTCCGTCCGTGCTTCGTCAATACTGCAGAGTTGGCTCAGATGTGCGGTCTTCATAAGGTGTACAGCCCAATATAAAGACACTCTCGGTAAGTGTTGAAAGAAATTGAATTCAAGCCAAACAGGCACGGTTTTTTGCCAAGGAAAAAAAGCTTCATTTACAGTATATCTAATTCAGGCAATGTTTGAGTCGACACAAAACACAGCTGTGAACCAAGTGTGACACAGAAGTGATTATGGCTTTAGCAGTGCTTAATCAGCAGTAACGGTCAATCACACCACAAAATTTCCAAAACTGTCCAAAGATCAAATAACGTGTATGAAAAATCTTGACCACATGATATATTTTCTTGACTAAAAAGCACCAGAAAATACTGTCCACGTCCAAGCAGCTGCAGCTATGTTGTGTCATGTAGTTTATCAAGTACTTTGTCTGGTTTGAGGGCATCCATAATAGTATATTTCGGAATCCAACTTTTAATGTCAACCCCTCTCCTACCGACAAATTTCCAAACACAAGGATTTGCCCTTGACCTTTAGTTCAGTATTTGCCCTCTAGCAAGCATTTACATTAATCTGCAACTTTCTCTACGGGAAAAAATAAATAAATGAAATCGCTTTTAGCTTAAAAATGAGGCATTTCATCCTGGGTGGATTGATTCTAGTAACAAAATTCTCAGATTCAGAGATGGGCTCCTAATTCAGTGGCACACTGCTTATTTAAGAAAACTAAAGACAACTATCTCTGGCAGATTGTCTCCATTTCACTCTGATGGAGAGCCAGAGCCGTTTGTGCAAATGATCGACAACACAGACCTCAAACAGTCCACAGTCGCAGGCTGTTATTCCCCACTGTGAGCAAAATCAATAAGGCCATTTTCAGGGGGCAGATAGTGATCAGAGCTCCTTTAATAAACTTTCATCTATCTAACGCTCACCTGCAGCCCACCAAGTGCATGATGACATGATTAAAATGTATATCACACAATAAGGCTGCCGAACAGCAGGACAACAAAGACACAGACGAGGGGGGAGGAAAAGGGCAAGACAGCAAGAACAAGGACAAGGGCAGACAGAAATGGCTGAGTAAAGACAAAGCATCAAAGCAGAAAAGAAATGTCTGCCAATTTGTATGATGAATTGCCATTAGTGTGTCACTAAAACAAAATATATCTGAAAAGTTCACTGAATAAGTTATGGAAAAGCAGCACAGGCACTAAATCTTCAAAGATTTGAGGGAGAAAGAAACATTTGATCCACTAGCATCTTCACCATGCATTTTAAGCACAGTCATCGTTTACCATCATGGAGTTTCCCCCCCATCCCAAACAGCTGGTAAGTCACAGCTGGGTGGAAAATGCCTTCCGAGTCCAGAGTGGAGGAGGGGGGTTTACCCTACTCAATGGCCATATTATCAGTCCAGGCACGCTCCAGTGAGCAGCATGGCATAGCTGACAGCCAGGCCCAGGCACCAGCTAACAACAGCCACTGAATTCCAGCCCGGTGACAGCTTACCACAACTACAGTAACATTCCTGGGCACTGAGCAGTGCCGTGCCGTGCCGTGCCGTGCCCCCCCCCCCCCCCCCCCCCCCCCCCCTCCCCTCCCCTCACACACACTACTTCGAGCACAGCTCGAGCATAGGGGTGGGCGGGGGTGGGGGTCTAGCTGGCTGGGCATCTGGGGAGAAAAGACACACTGACACAGATGTCACTTCAGACGGTGATAACAGCCACCCCGCAGTCGCAGCTCCCTGGTCTCAGTGGTCTGCTAGTGTGTCAAAAGACAGATATACAGAGCAGAAAGGAGTAAATTAGACTCGCTCATGTGGTTGTTAGATTATGGAACCTGCTATCGCAAGACAAATAGTAATTTCATTGGCTGGTGATGTGATAGTGAATTTCTGTCTCCAGACTTGTGGGAGTCATGAAATTGAATTGGAAATGGAGTGTATGTGAGTGGACTCCCACCAGGTAGGTAGATATAGTCATTTAAATAAATCTGACATTATCAGCGACATCGGCAAACTTTTTTTCCCCCTCGTTTTTCATCACTTCGTACGCTCTGCTGTTCTCATTTCCGTGGCTGTGGCTAAAAAGGGAAGCATTTCGATTAAAAAGCAGGAACATGAGAGAGTACAGCATGCGTGTTATTTTTGCCATATAACTGAACTGGTACTCCATGAAGTAGATTATCTTTCCAGAGAAACGCCAGACGATTCCCCGAAGCCAACAATACAATTCTTCAATCATTTTCACCACATAAGTCTCCGAGTATATAACAAGTTAGTTTTCAAGTTGTTATAGAAATAGACTGCAAACTTTAGTTACATTACTGCACATTATAGAGTGACAAAGATTTTCTGCAACCACAGGTGTGTGTGAGTGAAAACTCCAGAAGCCGTCATGCAGTCAAATCAATAAGTGTTTCAGAGAGGCAAAATTGCCAATGATTGGCCACTGCTTACACAACAGATCTCAGAAGAAACTAAATGCGTTTGAGAAACTTATTTTTTTAAATTTAATTCATTAAGTTTAAGAAGGAGTTGCAGTAAGGATTAATTAAAAAAAAAAAATTTCTTCAAGAAGCTATTTTTTCCACCGGGTCAAAAATAATTGGACAATTCAACACAATTAGAAATACAAGGATGACTTTCTATAATTGAAGCAGTCCTTTACGTAAAGGATTTGCATTTCAGTCTGGAAACCAGCGGCTGTAGCTGAATGCTCATTCTTCCTATTAGTTGCTTTACTACAGACACATTTAAATACTCTGCATGTCTTTATGAAGTGAAATGCTTGGTCAATTTGGAGGACCTCATGTGACTGAACAGAGCATTTAAAATGGTCCATTGCTTTGCTTTAGGAAGCTCCTAAGCCACTTTTTTTTGGGTCATTATGCATCGACACTGCTGAAAAAGGCTGCCCTATCATTTTTTTGCATTGGATTAAAGCTAAACAGAAAGTACAGCTCCTTAAACATCTGAATTTGTTCTCAGTCCCTATATCAATAAACAGCAGAGCACAAACTGCACTGGCAGCTCAATATGTTCCAACTATGCCTCCGCCATGTCTGACAAACATTCTTCACTTCTGTTCATTCTGGTTCAACTAAACCTTTGTTTGTTTTTTCTGCTCAAAAAAATCCTGCTAAAGAGTTGGGCTGACTTCTTCCAATGATTCCCAACAAGATCTCATCTGGCCTTTCTGTTCTTAAATATCCCCAGAGTTTGTATTTTGCCTAAACTGTTGTATTCATCTTGGCCTCCACAGGGGGCAGGACAATGATGCATCCGAATTCTGGAGAATAATCTTGACCGGATATTGTGAGGCAGTTTTTTTTCCTTCTTAACCACATAATCTAATCTACACAATGCAGCAATCACTGACTTTGTAAATCTTTACACATTTTTTGTTCCCACTCTTAAAACTTCTTCTGTCACCCTGACAGGTTCTGTTTAATTTTTTCAGCCCTAATGATGCCCTCCATCACTTCAGCCGACACCTCTTTAACTGCTTATTGAAAGTACCAAGCCACAAAATGAAAATTCACTTACAATTAACTCTGGACCTCTTAATCTCTGTAATTTGTCATTTCATAACAAAGGGAACAGGACTCAAACATGGCAATTAAACCATGTGGCAATTGTCCAATCATTCTGGAGCCCATGAAAATAGGAGGAAATTAGTCAAGTTAAAAAATTGGTTGTCCAAGTCCTATACCCCCGGGTCATATTCATGTTAACCAGCAGAACGTCACACTACAAATATCCTCTTTGATCATGTTTTGGCTGCTCCATTTCATACACAAGGTTGTGGCTAACTGCAGTATAATTACAAGCACAAAAATAATCTTTTAAAAATGCTATAACATTAAAACTGAAGGCGGTAGGATCATCGATGCTCGAGTCCCTATCCATGCCAAGCAACCCCACAGCGGGCTAAAGGCACCTACATTAAGACATCATTAAAATGGAGCCAGGTAGAAGGCAAGGCAATGATGGGATCTCCTGTGAAATGAATGTGAACCGTCTGAATGCCGAAATGAAAAGTCTATTAATGGGATCCCTGAAATAAAGCCCACAGCTAAAAGAAATCTATCAGGCTCAAATCATATTCTTATATCAAGGTCTTCAACTAGGGCACATGATATGTACATAGCTTATGATTTATTTATCGTCCATACTATCTTAAGAAGCACTCTGTACAGCCTAGAAGTCACACACTGCTGCAATATGTATTTTCAATATACCTTGCTTGCGGACATCCTCCACAGCAGCAGTCAGTTCATCCTTAAGGAACTGACTTTCTTTGGCAATCTTTTCTCCTTTCTCCAGGAAGTTCTGCGTGGCGGTCTCTACGGATGCGGCCAAAACATGAGCCTTCTTGGAGCGCCCCTTCTTCTTGTTGGATGGACCTTTGTTGCTGGAGTTTACCAAAGTGGTGACCTGTAGCGGGAATGTTCAGCAACACAAACGAATGCTTCAGGATTTTAGTTGTATTTGGGGGAAAAACAGAGACTTTCCCCAATGATTGTTACTCATTATAATGTCAAATAGCCTCTTTACTCCCTTTTTAAAGTGCCTCACATTTGTGAAGAATGCGCATTTGTGGAATGAGCAGCACAGATGTTTAGCCAGGTTGCCTTCATGAAAAATGTGCCAAATGAGTCTCCATTATGCCACCACCCTTGCATCATAGTGTCAAAATGTGGATAAAACAAGGTAAACACTTTTGGTGAGAGCACTGTGATGTGTGGGAGCAACCACGGCTTCAATGGAAACCCAGCACATGCTGTCACTGAAGAACAACTCAATGCTAAGACATATGGAGATCAAGACTTCTCATATTAGTATTTACTTAATTTTTATTCAGACTTATTCAATAGTCTAACATTCCATATGTTATATTGTATTTTGTGTCAAGCAACGCTGTATAAGAATTTCCCTCTGGAATTATTCAAGTATTTTCTATTCTATTTTTAATTTATCATGGCACCTTGATCTCTGCTGCCCATTCTATAAATGCATATTCCTTACAAGTGTGGAAATATGACCAGGCATTGCAATAGTATAAGACTAATTACCCGTAAATATTGTTACAACAAAGAAATAATCAACCGAAAAAGTGTACATTTTGTGCATGGATTATGAGTTTAACACACGCAGACTGGTCATTATTATCCATTATATGATACAAATCTTACTCTTAACATTTATTGCTGAATAACACCAACACAAAACATTAAAATCTTGAACTGGTGAAATGTTGAGATCCTAATTTAATAAGTACCGGCATCCCATCCTATAGCACCATGTAAATGCAATGTGTTCATATACCTGGGTGACCAGTGGCTCCAAAAGCCTCTCCACTGCCAGAGTTCGGATCTCCAGGCTCTTTGGGTCCCATTTGAAGTTAATGTTTGCTGTGTTGATGGTTGTCATGGTGCCGAGTTATCTAAGAGAAAGACATAACAACATGGTTAAAGAGAAAACATTGCAACAGATTTATGTAAAAATGTAAGCAACTCTTCAGCTCCAAAAGAGTGTTTCTTAAATTGAACAAAATATACAAAATGCAAGATTGGTGGGCTTTATTTTTTTTTTTGTATACCAGTCTCAAATTGTCTGCAGAATAATATATATATATATATATATATATAAGCAGTCATTTGTTAGTGCCAGCAATGATCCATTCCTCGCAGAATATAGCAATAATGTGGCCCCATTTCGATCTCTCCTTTTGGGCTTGACTGCAAGTCTATTGATTAGCTTTCAAACATGGAGGGGCAGGGATAATCAGTGAGCCCCGAGGGCTGAGGGGTTTCAACTGAAAAGTTGGTCAGCTGTATGATGAGAAAACTGTCAGAAGGAGCCATTAGCCTACATTGTCAACAAAGTCGGGAGAACATTACAAGCAATGAGAGAACACAGGGATGATGACAACCTGATATTATAGTTAACCGTCATTTAATATGCGATCTACTACCAATTTGAACTTCAGACCACCTCTGGTCTGTATATTGATTGATTGCACTTGTGACATATCCCACTTTTTAAAGGTTTAATCGAAAGGAATTGCCAGCTTGTGCGCTTGGCTGCAGATGATCTGCCAAGGTTATAACTCATTTCACTGTTGTCATCTCCAGTGCACTGATCACTCTAAAACGTGTTCGTTTTGATATGATTTTTACTCCGGCTCAAACTAAATACAAAATGGCATTAGTGTAAATCCGAGGAACGGATCCTTCTTGAGAGTGTTGATTAGCTCACGGTAATCCACACGTCGACATGTGGAGGTAAATTTACATGCAAACTAGTTTATAAACAAGATCTACAACTGGATTATTCAAGGGAGCAGGAGAAGCAGAGGAAGGGGTGAAACTGGGTTTTACTCCCACGGTTTGGGTGTGGCAAAACAAGCTCCTAAATCAGACATCTCAAAAGGTAATCGGAAGCAATCTCTCAGGTTCGAGTCTACTCGTAACGAACACCTGTAATTGTATGGAGATGAAAAGTTCTGCCTAAACGGGACACGACCCCGGATAAAGTATAAGAAAACAGTGACCGTGAAGGAGTGACAGGGCGGGTCGATCACCTGGTCGGTTAGCATCGGGTGCTAACAATGCTAACACAGGTTAAGTAGCTCAACTTAAAACCTCCGACAGCGAGCTTCATAAACACACCCCGTCACCTCGTCTCAACGTTAGTAACGGCAATTGGGAACAAGCGAACAAACTTCGCGACGGGGTGACGAGAATTTAAACAGTTTCCGACGCGTATTCATTTGCTCTCATTTGTGGGTCACAGGTGACACCGAGCCAGCCGAGCCGTTTGCCCACAGCTTGCTAATGCTAATGCTAAGCGACAAACAAACGCCGGGCCCTCGTCAAACACGACGGACAACTTTAGACCAAAAGTGTCGAAACCGTGTCAAAATCGTCGACATACAACGGAGTGCGTCCATAAAGTGCGAACGAAGTTGTCCCCGCAAGCTCTCCGACAACAAGCTAAAGTTTAAAAGTTCAAAATGGAGGAATGACGGAATTCCTCCAAAACTTTTCCTCCCTGTTCCTCACCTCACGGTCCCGGGAAAGAAGCGCTCTTCACCGCCGAGCGAGTTAATTCCTCTCAGAAGTGGAGAAAGAATGGAAAACCCAAAAAGAAAAAAAAAAAAAGTTGTGGCTGTGATGGTTCTTGATGAGCGGAGAGTTTTCTGTTGAGCGTTCCGATGTGAACCAGGCTACTAACAATGGATGAGGGAGGAGGAGGAGGAGGAGGGGGGGGGGGGGGGGGGGGGGGGGCTGGAGCCGGGGCGGTGACCGAGCTTCTGAACTTCCTGGCAGGCTGAGCGGAGGAGGAGAGGAGGGGGAGGGGGGAAGGAGGGGCAGGGCGACCACAGGACACAGCAGGCCCGTCGAAACCACGACCTGATTCGGGCGTGCCACTTCCCGCACGCACCTGCCCTTATATGGTTTAATTACAGCGTGCACGCGCGGAGCTGGAGTAGCGGGACACTAGGCAGGCAGGCAGGCAGGCAGGCAGGCAGTTTCCTCCACTCAGCTCCTGACATGGAAGGACTTGCAGGGCAAAAAAAAAAAAAAGAGAAAAGAGACATGTGGCGTCTTGATGCTTCAGATAAATATTGGCAGTCAACAGAACACACTGGAAAAGCTTGTTTAGTCTGCACACTGTGTCTCTGTATTACACAATACATGCGTGGGGGAAAAATGATTTGCAAATGATTTGATCTTTGTGGTATAACAAATAAATCTGTATAATTTCATGTTCTTGATCCAGAAAGAAACATGATATTTCCCACTGTCTAAATCCATCCATTCCCTTTATTTATGAAGCTCAGAAGTGGGATAGTCATGACTTGAGAAGCTCCCATTTACCAGTTTACAGACGTATTTTGTTGCTGCTTTCAGACTTCAGGAAAGTCTCATATTTACATTCATCAACCAGGAGAGGATGAAATCAGGGTCAACGCTTTAAGAACATTTCCTTTTTTCTCTTTGTTAGACACACCCAGCAGTTATTGCATCTGTTTCTATAAAGCTTCATCATTACAAATGACAAGTTTCTGTCACTGAAGCGGTGTCAATGAGTGTCATAATGTTTGACTTTGAGTATGAGCACAAAATTATTCCTGCACTGATTAAAAGACAAACTTTCACTAAAACTGATGAAATGTCCAGAAACATCAGACCAATAAAACCTCCCACGTTCCCACTGTGAAGTATGACCTTATTTTACTAAGTTACTGTATATATGTTATATGCATATATTTGATTTGGCTTTCTATGATGCAATAAAAACCATAATCAGTAAATGAACTGGTTTGATTCTATCTTTTTATAGCTGCACACTCGGAGGAGTTAATTACCACTTTAATAATAAATATTCATGAATATGAGAATTCTTCCGACGAAGTAAACATTAATAATGATACGATTTTGAACAGTGCAAATATTGAAATCTTATTTGTAACTCCGCCAGTTAAGACTGGTGAACCATTTCAGATGAATAGTGAAAAGAGCTTTACCTCCATTCCTAGATGACCGTGAGAGTCTTAACAGACGCCATCCCTAAATCCGTTTTCCACTTGCTTAAATGAACTAAAGAAACTTTTTTTGCGAATATCTTTGCCCTTGCAAGCACTGACTTGATGAATTTCACTGTTCGTTAAATATTCAGATTTCATTAGCTTAGCATTAGACCCTGATGGGGTTGCCGAGATAGAGCTCTGACGGAAGCGGGATGGAAAAACCAAAGACACACCGCTTTCTATTGACATGCAAACCCACAGCCTGCATTATCAGTTAATGAGCTCAATAATTGCCTGTTTTAGTATGAAATACTAATGCTGCTCTGTGAAACAGTCTGGGCCTCTCACTTCAGTCAGTTTAACCAAAGCACCGCGACACCCTGGTGTACCCTGAAACGTGACCGTTTGACGAACAACAAATATGAAACGAAAACGCGCTTTAAAACATTCATCGAATGGGAGGAGGCGATGAAGAAAAATCTGCTGACTTGTGTCTTCACACAAAAAAAATTTAAAGTGTGGGCGGACTTCATTTAGATTTCTGCAGAGTTGGGTGATTAGCACTGATCTGCTCCGTTCTTTCTTTTTTGTTTTTTTAAATGTTCCCTAAAACAACTCAGATTAAATCAGAATGTCTTAAAATTGCAGTTTCTAAATTAAAAATGTTAAATCTAGAGTTGGTAATTAGACTGCATATTTATTATCTGTTTATTTATTCGTTTATTTATTTTTAACTAAGTACCTGAACCCATGACCAGTGATACACATTTTTTGTATTTATTCAGTTGTCCTACTTTCCAGAAAACGTAATTCCGCGTCTCTCCTTTTAATTTGTTGATTAATTTCACAGAAGATTGGTTTCAGACCGTCTGAGGAATTATTTCACATTTATCGCACGCCCATTGTAAAGCCAAGTTTATGTCTATTGTTTATTTGTCGTTGTCAATGGGTTCAAATGTTAACAAATTCAAATAGCACAAGTCCCTGGAGAAAGACAAGAGCTCCAAAGTCAGCCTGTGCAGCGTCAGGATCTCATTCACAACAAGCGCATTGTTTTCTCATATTTTATTAATGTATGACAAACATCTCGCGACAGCAAAACTGACGTTGCGGATAAGGATTTTTATTCAGATAACAAGGAAAAGGCTTGTATATGTTATGAATTTTCCAATTTCAAGGTCAGGACAAACGGTATAAGCTGTGATTAGTATGCTGCAGCCACGCGTTTTTTGGCTTGTTGCAGCTGCGACTGATAACACTGAGACATTTGATAAACTTATTCCGGAGCCAAGTTTTTTTTTTGGTTCCGACGTAATGAAGTGTGAAAGACATAAATAGATTATCTAAAGAGGCTAGGTACGACCACTCCTGAAGCACTTTCCCTGTTTAGAAACACATGCACACACACAGTGGATTAATAACCTTCAGGGGACTTTATGATAACTTTTGATCATTTCTTGCCGAGGTACTCTTAAAGCAAAAAAACTACCTCTAACCCTAAACCTTACCTTATCATTAATGTAACCTCAGGGCGGGTATACACTGTGTAGTTTTAGCTTTCCTAGTTAAGCGATATAGTACTACATAGTACCATAGTTGACCGACAACACAAGTAAATCAAAGCAGAAAGCAGTATTTAAACTGAAAATGATAAAATAAGAAGCATAAAGACAGTGTCCGAGAAACTTTTGAGGGACCCGAGAAGAGCTAAGAAACTGCTACCGCGATGAAGACAACAAAGACGGCTAAATGTGGATTGTTAATGTGTTCCTCCAGCTCGAACCGCCATAAAAGCATGGTGGCCAGAGCTGGAGGAACACATTGACAGATGGTTTTCTTGAAGAACAGCTGCTGGCTGAAACTTATGAGGCATGCACAAATATATGCATCTTACCAAACAGCACAACTGATATATATATATATATATATATATATATATATATATATATATATATATATATATATATATGTTTTTCCCATTCATGGTGCATTTTTGTCACAGATGCCACTTAGCCTGGAAAGCAGCTTCCAGCAGCAGTCCAGGCTAACATACTGGATGATTCTGTTGTTACTGCATATTGTACAATTTGTGGTAGCAGTGGTCAGGTCTGATTCAATGAATTGCTGTCAAACCAGATATCACATCATGAGATCTCCGTCACAGGATAGCGACACACGTACACCTACAACATTGTTAAAACTGCACAGTCTCACTTATATACATGTTTTCTTGGATTACGGCGACATCACATTGACTCACATGTATCTTCAGCAGACTTCCTTTAAACTCAGTCACAGCTACTGACTGACCCCAATTGGCATAACCTCAACTGAACTGTGACATTAGTCTTATCTGAAAACGACTAATCTCCATAATGAGTGTAAACAGATTAGAATTATTACAGAAATAATAAACGCACCCACAAGCACTCTATCTTCTTGTCTTTCCGTCCTTCTCCTCTATCCTCTGGGGCTTTCCATCCACCTTTACGTAAAGTTCCTGGTCAACTTTTAGTTCAAAACAGCTCTTCTGTGTTATTTGCGCCGCAGCGTTACTCCAGGTTAACGAAAGGGAACATAAAAGTAAGTTAAATTCAGAGCAGCCACTGGCAGTGCAAATGCAGACATGAGATCTTTTGAGGTATAGGGAAACACTCAGGGGAGGATAGTTTCCTCCTGGGGAGAAACATGTCGGGTTCAAAATTGCCTTTTCTTCCCATAGGGAGGACACGACCTCATTAAGAGAATGTGTTAGCAGATTAAGGTATCGGTAATACCTGGAACACGCACACACGCATACGCACACGCATACGCACACATGCATTCTTGCTTGTATGGAGTTACTGGCCGCTTGTAATGTGGCGAATTAAGTTCAGTGAATTCCTGCCGCTTGTCCAACTCTAACTATCTATGTACAAAAGGCAAACCAACAAATAACAAAGCAACAGTTATGTAGCGGTTCCAACTGCACAGTGAAGAAAAAAGAAGAAAAATCCTGGAATAAGAGGAGTCGCTCATCAGCAATTCAAGGCAGTGGACACCGAGAACTCTACAAAACAATGGTGTTTTGTTCTGCGGGCGAGTGCAACTAAAACACTTCTATTTGTTGGCTTGAGTAGGTGTTAATTAAGAAGCTCCACCAGTGCAGCGTGAATTACAGTGCTGAAGAGAATGAGCCTACAAATCTACTCGCAAAGCTCCTAATGAAGGCCTCAGAATATAAATATCATCTGGAAAGATACTTTACAGGGTTTCTTTTTGTTTACTTTCTTTTTTTAACACAATGAGAATTTGCAGAGAAAACTGTGCCCACCATCGAGTTTTGACCACGCGGAAACTTCAGGGGTCATGCATTAAATTGGGGCATTGGATTCCCAGGGACAGAGATGCCGCAAAGCTCTGTTTTGTTTGCAATATTAATTTCAGCCGAGAACAGAGGGAAGTGCCACATACATAGTGCAACGGAGATTTGTTTATCCAATTAATGCTCTGTGCAGAAGACGGATTAGATGAAGTGTAATTGTGTGCTTGAATGATGAATGTTTGTCCAAGTAACAGCTTGCTGGGAGGACAAGTTTTGGCGTCCTTGAACTTCATCTTTTTGTACCTGTTGGGCCCGACAAACGATAAGAGCGCAGCGCGCCATAAATAATTCCTTCTCATTATGAGGAAGTGCACATGTTTGTCACACACTGCATGTATAATTGAAAACATGCAAATCTGTACTGTCTGGCACGGGGGAAAAATAGATAGAAAACGTATATTATTTTTGCATTTGCTCATATAATGTCAGATGTTCTTTTCTAAATGGCAGAATTATACATTTTTCTTTGCTCGTTTCTCTGCACTTTCTATGATACTATAGATTAGTTTGACATTTCTATTCAAGGCACACAGTGTCTTATTGAATGGCAGTCCTGGCACTGCTCCACACTGATAAGAAGAAACACTCACGATTACAGCCGCAGATGATATTGTGCAACCCTGAATTGTTCTGAGGATATGGGAGTTACTGTATCGGTACAGCTTCCTGTCAAAGGAGCAACTCATACTTTGACGTTGAATGATGTGGAAGCTCCCTCACGGCGGGAGGATTTTGTTCCCTGACATAAGGAACAGAGCGACTCTGAGCCGGCCCACATTCACCTGACTCATCCTGACAGCTGTCCATGGAGCTGCATGAAGTCATCTGCAGGCCTTCCCTTCCTCAATGAGACCTTGTACCTTCCTGATTAGAAACGAGGCCTCTCTCTTCCATGACATCACTCAAAAGGGGAGGAGAGCAAAGTCATCCGGCTTTGATAGCCGGCACTCGCTTCCCGGTAGAGGTGAAAAACAAACGTACACTATTGAGGCGGATTAACAAAAAAAAACCCTCGGGAGGACATACCAGACATGTTTACACTGAGGTGTTTTGCATGATGTCATGATAGCAGAGGGCTGATTGGTAATCCGAATGGACAATTCAGAAGGTCACTGTGGTCGTGACTCAACTCCTGCCAATCCACAGTCATTGTGTTGAGCTCCGTGTGTACTGGACCTCCATTGGCTCTTTTTTTTGTTTTTGCTGTTGTTTGTTTCTGTTCTCTGCCTCTTTGTGGCCTCAAAGAGGGGTAGGAAGTAACTAAATGATACCTTTCCCATCGCTGGAAGTGAACCCTTGCCTTTGAGAATATATCATTTGTGTACCAAGTGTGGCTTTTGAAACTAACGGGTAAAAGTCCACCTTTAATTTTTGGGACCCAGACAGATGAACAAATATTTGTCTATCAATAGAACATAGACAATAAAACAGATCATGAGAATAAGACTATTCAGTATTTACTTCATGTATATTTCTTTAAATTTTTTAATGAAATGGTCCAAGGCCATGCTGACTTTTGTTTGGCCTGCCCTCCTCTCATGGCAGTCTGTAAATGTCTAAACAGAGATCTGTCAATATTCATGACCGGAAGAGTCATTTTTATCACTTTCCACCAAAATATTTATTTTGAAGCCACAAATTCTATTAAAATGTGGATAACAGAGCTCATAAAAGGCATAATCTATTAACTTTCATGACATAATTTAGAAGGTGACGTGTTTTTTTAAAAATTATGTTTATTGGCCATTTTCTTGTGATTTCAGCGATTTTAACCATTTGAATATTTGTGTGTTTTGTTTTAGCCATTTGAATCTTCTAGACATGTTAACTGTTTTCGTTTTTATAACTCCTTTAACTTTTTATTCTGTTTATAACTTTTTCAGGTCTGTGTTAATGCTTTCAAAAAAACATTTTGTTGTTTCTATCCTTGTATCCAGCCTTTAGGCAAACCCTATTCATCAGACTTCTCTTCATTTAGATTTGATGGTGCATTTACAAACTCAGCATTTATCACCTGGAGTGACAGGGAGCCTGCAAGTGACAATACTAAGATATGATACATCATTTAGTTGATAAACTAGTGAAGCATTTATTTTATCTAAATTTCACAATTGACGACCTTGACCTATAAGAAAAGAGTCTTGTCGAAAGAGAGTCTGGCATTCAAAAAAAAGCAAAAATAAAAACAATTAATTTACATATATTTTTATGAAATCTTCAGGGAGCCTCTCACATCGAGAAACACATCGTTATGATGGGACACAGACCATACAGCCCAATTTCATCTTGAGTGGCCCAGACCGGTGAAATATTGCCACAATAACCTTTATATTTCAACTTTTAAGTATTTCTTTGTTGTGGTGCGGAGTATACGTGGTGAAAATATCTATATGTGTGCAAAACCAAACAGTTACTATTGAGAGTTACTACAATCTCAGCATAAAGCCAATTTAAGGAAACCTTCTGGTGCAAAACACAGTGATGTGTTCAAAAAAACTTCTCCCCGAGCTGTTGCATTATGCATGTTTTCACAAGCTGACCCTGACAGGATGGATTTAGGGCTGATGATGGTTTGTTAACTTTCATGGCAGAATCACTAATATCTCAGCTCAGGTTAAATATTGTATTGTGTCCGCTTTTGCTATAAAATTTCTTTAAAAAAAAAAAAAAATCTATGTTTTCTTTTGTGGGCCGATTTTGACCCACGGGCCTTATGTTTGACACCCCTGCTCAAATGTTTGTGAATAGTGCGGACTGCAGGCAGCACAGTGTCAAGCATGGCCTGTTTCAAATATCGAAGCCTTTTCAGGACGTGACCAGCTGTTGTTCTAAAATCACTGAAGGCTTAAATCAGAATGCAAAATTGTTTCCAATTCAGCCTAAGTCAACATAAAATGTGGCTTCGCTCTGGGAAGCTTGTGCACACACATTATCTTCTTTGCATGATGCAGCTTTAACTTGCCCATGATTGCAGAGTGAATTCCATCTCCAGACAATGATTTCTAGAAGTGTTCATGCAAGTGGTTTCTATTACAAGTTAATGTCTTTTCTTAATGCGGTAAAGCCTGGGAGCTCAAACATCCAGCATTAACCTTTATTCTCATCCCTTAAGCAGAAATATTTCTCTCAATTGTCACTGAGAGACCTTTAAATTCATGGAGTGTTGTGTTAAAATGGACCATAAAAATATCTTCACAATTTTTGAGTTTTCTAATAACTGGTTTACCATTTTATACCCTTTAACCTTCTTAATTCCCAGTCACTTGCGTTGCCATATCACCTGATTGGTTGTGAAATACTGGTTTATTTACCTCTGTTGCCTCTTTACAATTTCCCAAAATTTGTGGCTGCCATTAAAATCAGAATGTGCTAATATATTTCATAAAATGGAATCTAAATCTAATTTCATGCATTCAGGTTCTACAATAAATAAAATGTCTTCATGTCATTCGAAACCCATTGTAACCTGACTTTATTTAAAAATAGAATAGCTGCTCTCTCTCTCCCTCTCTGTGTATGTGTGTGTGTGAGATATTATCATAATATCCGCTATGTGAGCTATGTTCCAGAGATAAGGAGATGATAGGCTGTTTGCAATAGAATTTTTTACATAAACAGTGATTACTGACTGAAATGCAATTACCAGGAGCAAACCACCATAAACCACAAAAACACTTGTCATTCACAGAACACGGTACTATTCCAGTTACCAGGTTTTATTCCAAAATCCTCTCGGGACCGGCTGGCCTAATTTCCAGGATTCCAAGGGGGATTCGGGCTAAAAGGAAGGTGAAGAATGTGGAGGAGGCCACAAAATGAAACATAATGCATCTCTAATCTGTAATGAGTCACATACAGAGGCTCTCCAGAGGGTTTCAACCAACCATATCTGTGAGCTTCAAAGTATTTTATGCACACTTTGTTATGTGAGCACGTTTAGCACAGGGGACGACTGAGGACAGCAATATAGCTCGTACAATGCTATTCATTTATCCTTTTAAAGCTCCCTGACGAAATCTCTGTCCCACTCGTTTTTTTTGTATTTTAATCTGTAACATTTAAGTGTGCTTTTGTCTTTGAAATACACCCAGCACAGTCCTTCATGCGGGCCACATGCCACCGTTGTGGTTAGTGCTCGCTCTGCTCGGTCTTTCTGGGAAGTTTCTATGTTGTCACGGCCTTGGTTGTGTTTTCTCCAGGTAATCCTGTTTCCTCTAAAATAAGTGTTGTATTTGTGTGTATATTTGTACCCTGCATTCATCTTTGGTTAATTGAGATCGGCTCTGAAAGAGAAGAAGCGCTATCAAAGAGGAATGGATGATTATATGTAAATATGTCTATGCTTCTCCTATGCCGCCTATAGAGAGGAGAATGCGACTGAATTTTTGTTTGTGACTCAAGTAATCATAGTTCCACTTAATATCGAAGGCTGAAATAGTTTTTTAGTTTTTCTTTTCTTTAATGACACATGACAGCATAGAATTTCTTTTGTCAAAATATATTTCTGACATTCTCAACATTACAATTTATTCTATTGACAAAAAAAGATCAAATCTTTTGATTGTTATATCAGAACCATCATGTGATTGTTATAGCGAAAACCACCCGAGTCTAAAGCTCTATGGGAAATGATGGAAAAAGCAGCAAGTTAATTTTCGAGAGGATTTTTTTATTTTTATTTTATAACACTGTGATGTAGTCTTCTCCCAGATATATAGTAAGAATGACCCCGGGAGCCTTGTGGCAAATTGGAAATTGAATCCAGCATGTGATAGACACAACTTCCAAGTAGGGGAAATGACCTTTCAATATTAATGATGCAGAGAGCCATGACATCATCAGGGCCTGATTGGGTCCAAGTGAGCTATAGGAAATGAGTACATGTGGCTGGATGAGAATAACAGCTCCCCCACAGCCCCATTCACCGTGTATTTACTTTAATAAAAATCCATCAAACCACCCGCCACTCTCAAAGCTTGAGTCACGCGTTGCTGAATGCGACAGCAGGAGTGTAGTAATTCAGTCGGCACTTCCTCCCACTTCTGATAATAAGTCAGCTGATGTCATGTTTTAATGCCCCCCCCCCGTCCCCCGCCCCCCAGCAGAAGCAGAGCTGATCACCCCGAAAACATTTTGTTTGTTTACTTGCCATCTCAAAGAGCATCTCCTCATCCACAGAATTCGTCTTTGGGAGTAAAAAGGGGGAAGAAATGTGGCTGTCTCTGTCTACTCGGCCATGTCTTGTTTTTGCTACACTTTAAAGTACGGGTCATTGAAAGCATAAAATCCTCACACATCACAGAAAATTCATCTGGGGAAAGCGATGCCGCGTCGGTGTGACATTGATTCTATCCGATGTAAGGACTCCCGGGTGGGGGTGGATGTCACCAGCGTCGTCGTTTATTTGTGGTTTTCGTCTCCGTCTTGAGCTCTTGTCAGTCAATTTCACCTGATGTGATTTGAATGGTTAATGAGGTGCAGAAGTGAGTGAAACATTTCAGGCGACGCCTCATGGCAGCAAAAAGGTGTCTTCCTCCAGGGCTCGGAAACTCAAGAGGCAATACTTGCAAAGAAAGTGGCTGTTTTGAATAATGAACAAAAAACTGAAGGATGGTTGGTTGAGCGACTGACATGCAAAAATCTTATACGGGATCAAAAGTACACATGGTATAAATGCTTGAAATGATTACACATTGCATGTTTTTTTTTTTCCCCATTTTACCAATACTGACACGGCAAACAGCAGTTTTTAATCCCTCTAAGAGTACTCTCAAATCTAAAGGGAATTCAGTGCACATGCTGAACATTGAATGGATAATTACCCGCAAATTATCCAGGGTTGATTTTCTTCCTCTCCATTCAAACGCACCATACCTGCAAGTGAAAACACCAGTTTGCAGAAGTGAGAGCATGACAAGCAAACACAGCGGGGATGTGCCGCAGCTCGCTAGCGAACCAGTGATGCTTGCTTAGGCGCGTGTGAGGTTGCTTCGGAGCCGAGTGCCGATGACTCCGAGGAGTGAGATGCAACATTGAAATACTGCTGGACCAGACAGCAATAAACGCCCAGTCGTTGCCAGGGTCCACCTCAGTAAACAATCACTGGGTATCTGTCAGCAGGATGTCTAATCAATCATGAGGATGTGTCCATTTTAATGCACTGTCAAGAGAGGTTTATGGATTTCTATTTTGACACACCAATGTTGCCAATAACAGCGAAATCCCACATGCCTGTTATCAAAATTTCGCGATATTTCATAGCAGGAGATAAATTCTATTCCAACACAAAATCAGCTTGATATTTTTTTTTTTTCGTTGTTGTCACTACAAAGCACAATTTCAAAAATTTGTTGCTTTTAAATCTTCCATTTAGACGCTGCGATCTGCTGTGAAGAGCACACAGCGAGAGGGTTCAGATGATGCCAGGGTGGGCTCGTGCAGTGAAAAAAACTTCTTTAAAGAATAAACGTCTTTATAAGCCACAAACAATCCCAGAAAAGCGATGGGATTACTCAGAGCATTCAACCAACACAATGAAGACGAGCGGCATATAAATAAATATTGTTGTTACATGAATGCGCTCCTTATAAATGATCGCGCCGTATATTTCACACCGAAAAGGAAGAAGGCGCGTGCAAAAAATTAAGTGCTCTGCAGGTGGAAATGTAAGAAAATACACAGCAGAAGCATCCTGCAGAAAAGCGTTTGTGGATTTTGTGCAAACTCAGTGTCGGTGAGGATGGATTTCGTTTTGTGCTTAATTGCCCTTTGTGTATAGCAAGCCAAGGGTGTGCTAAATTAAAAAAAACCCTCAGTCCAAGATCTGAGATGCTGATTTTAATGAGGAGATTTATCTTCTGGTAAGATTCCTAAAAAAAAAAATGGCAAGGTGGCCGAGGTATACAATGTGTATTTCATACGAAATACACACTATTTCATAAGAAATGCACACTCTCGTTTTGGATTTGTGGAGCTGTGTTTTGGGATTTGTCATGTGACCGTGTGGGTTGTTGCTGCCTTGTGCCTCAGAAGGTCACACGGGCTCAGTAACATTCACTGCAGGGCAAATTATGGCATTACTTTGTCATTGCATTGGTTCCCACAGACCCCACAGCCGTACAGAAATAACAATGGTACTGTAAAACCAATCTTTTTTTAATATCTCTTTCTTTTCCTCTGACCTTATTAAAACCGGCACAGTCTATGATATTGCACGTCTCCTGCTGTACAGCGGCGCGGAAACTTTGCAATGCCGCCCACGGTTCTTTACTCATCACTTGTAACATGCAAAATGGTTGTTTCATTTATTGGCTTTTAATCAAAAAAAGATCTCAGTCTGAATTGTTTTTTTTTTTTTCTTCAAAACATTAGGTGGGTACGGGAAAGTGCTTCACGGCAAGTATATTCCCTGTTCGAATGGATATTTATATGTGGAGTTTGCATGTTCTGCTTATGAGTCAAAGTGTCTGGTCTCCTCCCACAGTCAGAAATGTGGTTAAGGTTCATTGGTGACTCTGAATTCTGTGTGAATGTGTGCATTTGTCAGTGATTAACTCTGTTTACACCCAGCGTCAACTGGGATGGGTTCCGGTCCCACGTGAATTGGGCAAAGCAGTGTAGAAGATTATAAAAATAAAAAAAAAGTGAAAGGAAGGGAAACACTCTGAAGTGTGTATCTGAAATATAAAGTTTTAGAAATATATAGTCAGTCAAACACGTGCGACGTGAAAGTTTTCTGGGCGTGGTTCAAGCTACGCAATGAATTCTCATCCTCGCACACAATTCAAATCCTCTGCACTAAATGTGCCTGGATTTGGACAAACCGAATGAGGAAGGATTTATGCAGGGAAACAAAAAATAAATAAATAAATAAATCACACCTTGTCACTTGACACTTTCAGTTGACTGAACTTCTACGGTCCCTGCAGTAGCACATCATCAGTAAGACAAAGTGCATGGTGGTGGAGACTAATCCCAGGGTTAAAGTACAGCTGACTATTGCACTGACATGCCTGTGAAGACAAAGAGATAATAAAAGACTCTGTCACATTGCCATTTCATCTGGGAAGGAGCTGTAGTTGCTTCATTTAACATGCCAAGGTTATCTCCTGACAGGAGATGAGCCTGAAAAAAAAAAAAAAAAAAAAATCATGAAAAAAAAAACTACAACATGCCCGTGACAAATACAATACAGCTTATCCCAAAAATGTGTCATCTCTTAAGTACAATGAAGCCATTAAGCATGAAGCATGAAGAGATGAAAATAACAAGTGCGACGACAAGAGTGACCCAGCTGTGTTTTTCGTCAGCGGAGAGAGAAGGGGAAAATGGGTTTGGAGGAGTAGAAGAAAAGGAAAACATAAAATGAGGAATGAACCGAGTTAAGAGGAGTGAGGGATGAAAGCTGGAGGAATATGTATGACATTCATAGCCGCCGTCTTTATTGCAGTCCCACACGCCCCCCCCCTTGTCGCATGTATGTCAAAGAGCTTTGCTTGACCCTTTTCTCACAGGCAGGACGACAGTTTGCACCTTCAAACAATTTCTTGGTGATTTCTCAACTTCATTTCACTGATTGTGGTAAATGTTTCATACGCCATCGGAGGGGGGTATGCCCACAAGGAGGCTCTCCTCATGAAATATTTATCCCGACAGATGTCTAGGTCTGCTTCCCCTGCCATGTAATGCTCATTTCAGCCAACAGAGAACTGATTATGAAACCATCTATACTCATTTTTTCTTTATATGCTGCTTTGCACCAGATTGCATTTGAACAAAGTGATGGCCGACATGAGTGCAAGTCATTGATATCAGTTGCTCACCCTCTACAGTGTGGTGTGAAACTACAAATTTCACCGGGGTTATGCATCCGTGCAACTAAACAAAGTCCCGCTGAAGACATTTCCCATTGAAAAATGTACTTAACACTGGCATTTTGTTCACTGCTTTTGTTAGAACCTCGGTCACAACAACAGAGTTTTCGAATATTCCATCCTCCAAAACCCTCCAAATAAATACTAACCTTGCCCTGTTTCTCCACAATGACTATGTACTGTTTTGGACTTGGGTGAAGTGGAGTTGAAAAGCTTTGAGTATAAAATACAGACAGTACGTCTCACAACTTGTTTTGGTGACTTTTTGCCTTCTAGTAAACAAACACGGACGCGTTCTCAGTTTAAAGATACATTCATCTTCTATATCCACTTCATCCAAATAAGTGTTGCTTGAATGAGAAGAATATCCCCATTGACATTGGAGGAAGGACGGGGACACTGTGGGTGGCTGCTGAGACCATCTCACACACTCACACACACACACACACTTTACAAAAAGAGCCCCAATTACGAATGTTACACAGCATCATCCACACTGCAGGACCCCAAACGGTTGATTGATAGTCGACATAACATAGATAAGTGCAGGCAAGGAGAAGATGACAGAACGATCATTCAGCATAAATGGTTTAAAAATGAGCATGTGAAGTGAAGGTTTGTTCATATTCTTCGCTTTATCTGCAATTAATGACACCGTTGACCAAGAAGGCCCTATATTTTCTTTTGCTTAGGGGCTGTTTATAGTCAAGGGCAGCCCTGATTACAACACTGTACTCGCTTAAAATGACAGTCAACATGGTATTTTCTCTTTTAGTCACAGACAGTGGCCTAAAAGATGTTATTTGGACTGAGTTGGTGAAGTTCCAGTGATAAAGACTGAATAACTGTTCGGCAACAGGTTCGTTCAACAACCTGCTCATGGTGGAGTCACATACTAACAAATTCAAATAAATCATTGCCACCCCACAGACATCTAAATGCAGTTTCCATCATTATGGATGGCGCTCTCCCCCTTGAACTGCCACCTTATCGCGGTGGGGGAGTTTGAGTACCCGAATGATCCTAGGAGCTATGTTGTCGGGGGGCTTGCCCCCCAGTAGGGTCTCCCAAGGCAAACTGGTCCTAGGTGACGAGTCAGACCAAAAGCAGTTCAACAAGCCCCCTATGAAAATACAACGAAAGAGGAAAGTGACGTCGCCCGGCGAGGCGCAGCCGGGGCCTCACCCTGGAGCCAGGCCTGGGGTTGGGGCTCGCATGCGAGCGCCTGGTGGCCGGGCCTTTGCCCGCGGGGCCCGGCCGGGCCCAGCCCGAAGGGATGACGCGGGTCCCTCCTCTTCCTCCTGTGAGCTCACCACCCACAGAGGCAACCGTAGGGGTTGGGTGCAATGTGGATTGGGTGGCAGTCGACGGCAGGGGCCTCGACGACCTGATCCCCGGACACGGAACCTAGCTTTTGGGACATGGAACGTCACCTCGCTGGGGGGGAAGGAGCCTGAGCTTGTGCGGGAGGTAGAGAGATACCGGCTAGATATAGTCGGGCTCACCTCCACCCACAGCTTGGACTCTGGAACCCAGCTCCTTGACAGGGGCTGGACACTCCACTTCTCTGGAGTTGCCCGCGGTGAGAGGCGGCGGGCTGGCGTGGGCTTGCTTATTGCCCCACAGCTCAGCCGCCATGTGTTGGAGTTCACCCCGGTGAGCGAGAGGGTTGCGTCCCTACGCCTTCGGGTAGGGGACAGGTCTCTGACTGTTGTCTCGGCCTACGGACCGAACAGCAGTACAGAGTACCCGACCTTCTTGGAGTCCCTGGGAGGGGTGCTGGATAGTGCTCCAACTGGAGACTCCATTGTTCTATTGGGGGACTTCAATGCCCACGTGGGCAACGACAGTGTGACCTGGAAAGGGGTGATTGGGAGGAACGGCCTCCCTCATCTGAACCCGAGCGGTGTTCTGTTATTGGACTTCTGTGCTAGTCACAGTTTGGCCATAACGAACACCATGTTTGAGCACAGGGGTGTCCATAAGTGCACTTGGCACCAGGACACCCTAGGCTGGAGGTCAATGATAGACTTTGTGGTCGTGTCATCTGACCTCCGGCCACGTGTCTTGGACACTCGGGTAAAGAGAGGGGCAGAGCTGTCAACTGATCACCACCTGGTGGTGAGTTGGATGCGCTGGACGGGGAGAAGGCCGGACAGACTCGGCAGGCCCAAACGTGTCACGAGGGTCTGTTGGGAACGCCTGGCCGAGCCCTCTGTCCGCGCAGTCTTCAACTCCCGCCTCCGGGAGAGCTTCTCACGGATTCCGGGGGAGGTTGGAGACATTGAGTCCGAGTGGACTATGTTCTCCACCTCCATTGTTGAAGCTGCTACTTGGAGCTGTGGTCGCAGGGTCTCTGGTGCCTGTCGTGGCGGCAACCCCCGAACCCGGTGGTGGACACCGGAAGTAAGGGATGTCGTCAAGCTGAAGAAGGAGTCCTATCGGGCGCTGTTAGCTCATAGGACTCCTGAGGCAGCTGACGGGTACCGGCAGGCCAGGCGGGCCGCAGCCCGGGCCGTGGTGGAGGCAAAAACTCGGGCCTGGGAGGAGTTCGGGGAGGCCATGGAGGAGGACTATCGGTCGGCCCCGAGGAAATTCTGGCAAACCGTCCGGCGCCTCAGGAGGGGGAAGCAGTTTTTCACCAACACCGTTTACAGTGGAGGTGGGGAGCTGTTGACCTCAACTGGAGATGTCGTCGGGCGGTGGAAGGAATACTTCGAGGACCTCCTCAATCCCACCATCACGTCTTCCGCTGAGGAAGCAGAGGCTGGGTTCTCAGAGGTAGACTCGTCCATTACCCGGGCTGAAGTCACCGAGGTAGTTGCTAAGCTCCTCGGTGGCAAGGCACCGGGAGTGGATGAGATTCGCCCTGAGTTCCTTAAAGGAGACATATCATGCTTTTAAATCCTTCCTTTTTACATATAAATCATACAGTTGTGGTCTATACAACGCGAAACTGCAATGCTTGGGTCTGAATTCCTCATTATTATAGCTCCACAGGCCCCTTTTCTACCCCTTTTCTGATGCGCTTCTGAGAGCAACTCGTTTTGGGGCGGTCTCTTCAAATGCAAATGAGACACTTCATACCCCTCCTCCTCTCCAGGTTGCAGAGGTGACACTCGGTTCAACGTCACCCTGTTCGGCCATCTTTGTAGTTTGATAGAACAGATACAATTATCTAGCGGCGCAGAAACTTTATATTCACACATTATTTACAAAATGTCAACAACGGAAGATTTGTCCATCCAGCCATACATGTTGGAGCCAGAGTCGGACCCGGCGGAGCGAGATGAAAATGACGATGATGCACCTACAGAACAACGTCTTCATATGGATGTAACGCAATGGTGTGTTTCTATATTTACACTAACTTCTCCATCCATGCCCACTACTACAATACTGCATGTATTACAACGACTATTTAACACAGAAGTTACATTATAATCTAAAACGAGCACACAGCGCTAACATATGAAGACGGTGCAACTGCTAATGCTAACAAAACAATGACAGGGACGTCTTATCATCACACTTTTTAGCGTTATATACAGCTTACCGAAGTGCTCTGTTCGTCGTCTCCATAGATAGAAGGAACTGACCGCTCAATCAGACGAAGTCTTTCGGCAAATCCTTCTTTATACTGGCGGAGGTTGTTGAAGCAGTCATCCTTAAAGTGATTCGCGCACACAAAAATGACCTTACCCACAGATGTGGGTACATTTCTGTGAAAAATAAAACTCAACCAGGCACTTCGAAAAGGTTCTGATGGTGGGAGACGGTGTAACGAAGCTTGTGGGTTACTACATCCAACAACCGAACATTTCGACTTATCCTCTCGTAACTTCGGTTGGACTACAAAATCGCAGCGAGAAACAAAAATGGCGGATTGCTCGAAATGTCGATGTCCTAATTTGGCAGTTCCGCTGAGAATACTGTGACGTCATTGTTCAAAAAACGTAATAGAGAATAGAAAAATCGAAACCGATCGCAAAATATGACCAAAACAGAATATAAAGATATCAACGGAGCACCTGAAGAGACTACTTTGAACTTTTCTGTACTTCTAAACACTCTAAATATACAACAAAATGCATTTAAGGGCTAAAAAAGTGGATTTAGCATGATATGTCCCCTTTAAGTCTCTGGATGTGCAGGGACTGTCGTGGCTGACACGTCTCTGCAACATTGCGTGGCGGTCGGGGACAGTGCCTCTGGAGTGGCAGACCGGGGTGGTGGTCCCTCTTTTTAAGAAGGGGGATCGGAGGGTGTGTTCCAACTACAGGGGGATCACACTCCTCAGCCTCCCTGGGAAAGTTTATTCCAGGGTACTGGAGAGGAGGATCCGGCCGTTAGTCGAACCTCGGATCCAAGAGGAACAATGCGGTTTTCGTCCAGGTCGTGGAACACTGGACCAGCTCTATACCCTCCACCGGCTACTCGAGGGTTCATGGGAGTTCGCCCAATCAGTCCACATGTGTTTTGTGGACCTGGAGAAGGCGTTCGACTGTGTCCCTCGGGACGTCCTGTGGGGGGTGCTCCGGGAGTATGGAGTCCGGGACCCTTTGCTAAGGGCTGTCCGGTCCCTGTACGCCCGGAGCAGGAGTTTGGTTCGCATTGCCGGCAGTAAGTCGGACCTGTTCCCAGTGCACGTTGGCCTCCGGCAGGGCTGTCCTTTGTCACCGGTTCTGTTCATAACTTTTATGGACAGAATTTCTAGGCACAGCCAGGGACCGGAGGGGGTCTGGTTTGGGGACCACAGGATCTCGTCTCTGCTTTTTGCAGACGATGTGGTCCTGGTGGCTTCATCAAACCTGGACCTTCAGCGTGCACTGGCGCGGTTCGCAGCCGAGTGTGACGCAACTGGGATGAGGATCAGCACCTCTAAATCCGAGGCCATGGTTCTCGACCGGAAAAAGGTGGCTTGCCCCCTTCAGGTCGGTGGAGAGCCCTTGTCCCAAGTGGAGGAGTTCAAGTATCTCGGGGTCTTGTTCACGAGTGGGGGGAAGATGGAGCGTGAGATCGACAGGCGGATCGGTGCAGCGTCTGCAGTTATGCGGTCGCTGTATCGGTCCGTCATGGTGAAGAAGGAGCTAAGCCAAAAGGCGAGGCTCTCGATTTACCAGTCGATCTTCGTTCCTACCCTCACCTATGGTCATGAGCTTTGGGTCATGACCGAAAGAACGAGATCCCGGATACAAGCGGCTGAAATGAGTTTCCTCCGTAGGGTGGCTGGGCGCACCCTTAGAAATAGGGTGAGGAGCTCAGTCACCAGGGAGGAGCTCGGAGTAGAGCCGCTGCTCCTCCGCATCGAGAGGAGCCAGCTGAGGTGGCTCGGGCATCTGTTTCGGATGCCCCATGGACGCCTCCCTCGGGAGGTGTTCCGGGCATGTCCCTCCGGTAGGAGGCCTCGGGGCAGACCTAGGACACGCTGGAGAGACTATGTCTTTCGGCTGGCCTGGGAACGCCTCGGGGTCCCACCGGAAGAGCTGGAGGACGTGTCTGGGGCGAGGGAAGTCTGGGCTTCCTTGCTTAGACTGCTGCCCCCGCGACCCGGCCCCGGATAAGCGGAAGAAAATGGATGGATGGATGGATGGATGGCGCTAAATACAACTGAGATAACTGAGCTTGAAATTGGCAGATTCACGGGTACCTTCAGTTTAATTTCTATAAAACGTCTCGTCACATCCTAAATTGCATATATTCAGTAGAGATCCTTGTATTTTATTAATTGCAGTTTAATAAGAGAAATCGGCTCCAGCACAAACACCTGCACTGCATGCTTGTGTGTGTGTGTTTTATAAGCTGGTGAGTCAGCACATTTCTTCAGAATAAATGTCCTTCAATCGTCAGCAAATGTCACCCTGTACAAAAAGATGAGGCACTTCTTAAGCTCCTAATGACAAAAGCTTCTCAAGTTATTTAATAGTGCCTGTAATTTTGTCCTTCTCTGGTGTTTAAACTTTTAATCCTTAGAAAATGCACAAAAATGCTTATAAAAACTAAAAGCAAGGCATTCGTTCTGAGGTTTTCGCCGAGCAGAAGGTTAAATCGGCGCCAACTGCTGCTGATTTAGGTTGTATTGTAACCAGTTGTTAGTGGTGTGCGCAGTGCCCCGAGGTGTGCTGCACACTCCCACACCTCAGCTCCTTTTGCCAGCTTGGAGGGAAAATGACAGCCTTCCTTCACGACTGCATGGCAATGGATTCTCACAGGTTCACCTTCACTCCAGGAATACAACCAAGTGTCGTCAAAATGTCATTGACAGTATTTCACGTTGTCTTTACAAAGCGTTGTCCAAAAAGTAACGCGTTCTGCAATTGTCCGGGGTACGGTCAGCTGCATGCTTTAATGACGATTTTTCCAAAACACAATACAACTTTGATCTGTACCACGTGCTATGCTTTCAGAATGAAAGTCACATTTTTCTTTTCTTTTTTTTTTTTTTTTTTGACACTGTCCCACTGAGGACAAATTCATCAAAGTATTGAAAAGAATGACCTCCATGCACTTCTCAGTTTTAATTGGTATTACACTGAATTTATGTTACAAATGTTTGGAAAAATGCACCGCTCCTCAGATGTGAACTCCACATTTATTCTTGGTTGGCTGATTTATCAGTGAAGGTACTTTAACCTATCAAAGGGCTAACTGAGACTAATAGCTATATGACTGCTGATGCAGCTCTCAGTTTGCCTTTGTCATCACAACATCGCCCAGGCAAATGCATAAACCCAAGGTTTGCATGTGTAACATGCAGAAAACCCCCCCCCCTCAAAGTGCAACGATGGGCAACTGTCACAAAACATAGTTAATATTTACATTAGGACACAGGCAACATGGGTAAAGTATGACAAAATATTTAGGTAGATGACAGTAACACTTACCGAAAAATTAGGACGGGACCAACAAAAGGGAAAATAAAGGTGTACTAATATAAGAAAAATGTTTGGATGATCCTTTTGCAAGGAATTTCCAACAGGACAGTAACATGAGAGATTATAAAACTTTTTTTTTTTTACAGTCTCAGAGGCTGAGCAATCTGTGAAAAAAAACACGTCAAAAACGATTACAGAATCCAACATGTATAGAATGTGAAGGAATCTTTGGAATGATGGTTCATTCAAAAGATTTGCAAATCATTGACATCTTGTTTTATTGACATTTTACACATTTGACCCGGGAGGCGGCTCAAACCACACCAAATATAGTTTATCTTATTACAACAAATAATTCTCAAACTCATTCAGACTTATCTACATTGAACTTTGTCTTGAGAATTACCAGAGAAAAACAAAAGGTCTTCCAAACTTGACTCACCAATCAGGCCACAGCTCTGTAATATCCTCCTCCAGAGGACTTTAGTTCTACCCCAAACCAAATACGTCATACATAACAATTGGATAAAATGCCTCTGATGTTTTTCTTCCTCTTTGGATTCATTCTTATTCACCAGAAACTTGTTTTTATTTGATCCTTGGATCATTGTGTTCGGTTTCTATTGCGCAAATTTAATCCCAGATCTCGGCGACCAAATTGACAGGGAGGAATTTTCTCATAGCCGGGAGGTCGTTTGAATTATGATCTCGAGGCAGAAAGGTTTCACCCGCATTGTTTCTGTGCAGAGTCTGCATCTTCTCTCAGGGTTTGTGTGCGTGTGTGTGTGTGTGTGTGTGGGGGGGGGGGGGGGGGGGGGGGGGGGGGTGGTTTTTCAGCATGATTTGATTTTCTCCCTCAGTCCAAAGACCTGTCATGTTCAATCCATACTGGGAGGGATTTCAAGGTGGAGCTCCTAGCATGACATGTTACTTTAACATCATGTTATTAATCAGAGCTAGTTGTACTACACACACCTCGGCGGATGGTGATCACTATCAATCAATGCCACCAGGTAGCAGTCTTTATCCCGAGATTGGCTTTTCTGTTCAGCCAAGCTAAAAGTGCTGTTTAATACTCACTGTAACGCAGACAGAGTCCGTATCACCGTTAACACAAGTGCAGCAGCGCCTTGGAGATAACGTTAGGTTAGAGTCTGGCTGATTGGAATTGATTTCGCCTTTTCGGTTTTCCAATTTTCTGTGTTTCTGTTGATTAGAATTCATACACATCTGATGAAGTGAGCGGGAGTGAGGCATCGGGCTAAATGCACTTTCTCTGTTGTCTCCAAGCTCATCATGTATTAATTATGACGCAGTGCTATTAACTCGGCCTGTGTTTTGTGGAAACAAGGCGTGATTAATAATGCATGTTGTAATGACTGCATAAACTGAGGTAATAAGTAACCAGGCTTTTAATAAGCCTTGGAAGTTTCTTCCTGCCGTATATAGACTATATGTGCTTTAACGGGTTTATCATATCAAAAAGTTTTCGATAGCGAGATTATGCAATTTTGACTTTAATACTAAAATGAATTCTACATTTGCCATTTCATTACAATCAGTGGACATCTACGGAGTGGCCCAAATCAATTAGAGCTGCAAGACAACAGGGATGAGGAGCCGAAGGAATATCTCTGACACTGGTTTGCTCATTGCTAGGCTTACAGTATGTTCTTCCTCTGACCTTCCTCTCTGCACGGCACTGAAATGCAAATTTGTTAAAGGCGGAGTGGACAGGAATGTTGAGCAGCGGGGGCCCAGAGTTCAAATACAGCTATGATAGCCAGGGGGATGAGTGGGAGAACAGTAATACTGTTGTCAGTGCTTGTGCTAATAGTGTGAAGACAATGTGAATCTGCGGCTGGATTCAAGGAATGGCTTCCATTCAAGCTCGCGGGAGAAACCTGTGTAACAAACGGTGACTAGTAAGTGATTACACCGTTTCCCGTTTGTAGAATAAAATAATGAGGTGGAATATTTTTAAACTGAAAACAACTCCAGTTATATAAGGCTTACATAAATCTGAAAATATATCACCGAGCCTTCAATCAACAGAATATGATGCGCTGTGAAACCTGTCGGGAGCCTGGTATGAGTGTGCTATATTAAACCTACGGAAAGAAAATGCTGCTTGCTCTGTTAGTGCCGATGTGTTTGTGTGTGTGTGTGCGTGTGTGTGTGTGTCTCTGTGTGTGTTCAATAAAAGAAGATCTGCGCGCACGTATGACATGAAGCAGTTTTTCTGGCTGACTGATGAAAACTGCAATTATGCACCAAATTGCATTATCTCATGCCGTGATTAACCATTCTGAAAATAATTACAGACTGCTGTAACTTTTCACCGTGGAAAATGAAATTCCACATCAGCGTACGCGAGGCGCTACCTTGCATCGGCGGTGTGTCAGCGGCAGATCGAACCCGGCCTCAAATGAGTAGAAATTAAGTGGCTGACAGACGACTGGTCAGAGTACATTACTGACAAGCGCTCTCTCTTTTTTGAACCTGCCATCCACCTCTCGACGCTGTCAGAAGTGAAGCATGAAAAAGTGTCGGAACAAATATGTCATCAAAAATCATTTAGGCGGTTTATCGCCCATCACCGTCTGACGCAAGACAATCATGAAGCGCCGCAGAATGTGTTTACCGTGGTCCATTTGCGGTGAATTAGTGTCAGGTGTGTATCGTGTCCTCTACCTGGAGGTTGTAAATGCATAAGCAATGGGCTGTGATCACTCTGTAGCGAGCACAAGACGCCATGGCTGTTCGCAGACATGCCATTTACAGTAATGCGCCAGGCTGTTGTAAATAAATGACAGACCTTGGGTATTTGAAGCCATTTAGACATAGGAGCACAGAGGGCTGATCAGAATCTCAAAAATATGTGAAGGATAAACAGCGTTGTCTTCCTCTTTTCTCCTCGTATAACGAACGACCCGTGCATTTGATTGTGATGTGCTAACAAAGCTGAAACTGGAATTTCTTTTCTTCTCCATTATCTGCCTCTTGATAAACAACAAGGTAAATTATTTGGTGATTATGGTGGAGGGGAAGCCAATCAGTACCCAAATGAAAACTGGATGGAACAAATATAAATTGAATATGGAGGATGTGTCTCCGGGGGGGGGGGGGGGGGGGGGGGGGGGTGAAGGCAGTCGGTAGATAGACGCCCGGGTCAGAATCTCAGCATGCTAAATAACTTCTCAATGTGTCTAATTCTCGCCGACTCGGCCTCCCTGTGGATGGAACTGGCCAATTCAGCTGACAGTATAAACGGCAAAGGTTACCGCTGCAGCGAGACCCCGCGAACTGAAGTGCCAGGGGAGAATTTTCATTAAAAAGCGAGTGAAAACAAACGACTTTGCATGGGGCTGTTGTCGTGGCGGAAATTCCCCCCACAAAGCCTTTATCAGAATGCTCCACTGACTATGATAGATTTCATCCCACATGGCTTTAACCGACTGATGCACAAGTGCACGCACCCAATCCCCACACAAATGCACACGCAGGGGTGCGGCGCGCACAATCATGTTAAAACACACACGACCACAGAGGGGAAAAGAAAAACGCGAGAGAGGCGTGAATTCAAAGCCTTCAGGGAGGTTGAGAAGAATGGATCCAGGCACCCCGGCTCCACTGGCAAGAAGTACACCTTTAAAATGGAATTTCCACTGTCACCCTGGGAGCCATGTTCCCCTGCGAACGGTGCTTGTCTGCCCTAGATTAGAGCTTTTTAACATCAGGTAAGGATCTTGGAGGACTTCTCTCGCTCCGCGCGGCGATGTGATCAGCTTTCTTGGGTGAAATCCTCCTTTTCACCCATTCTTCTGAAGCCTCCAGAAGAGCTGGCATGCCATAACTCACACAGGCACCCATGCTTTGCAGCCAAGCCCCGGAGCTTCCTTGGAGGAGATTAAAGAAGAAAATTCTGAACGCATGGGGAAACATTTGCTACTCTGAACACTGTTTTTCACTGTCAAATGAGAACATATATGCATAGGTTGCAGACGCATGCACACAAACAGTGTGAAGCCACATACTCTGTTTATTGTGCTGTTTTCTGCAGTCGTGACGACTGAGGCAGCAAAATTGTCTTTTTTTTTTCTTTTTTTTTTTACGAAAACCATGCAGAAGTAAATCTATAATCCATCTACTCCTCCTGTATGAATACACTTCTTCCCATCAGCTGCCACTGTGCAGACACGGGTCTGCTAAATTAAATCTAGCCTGTTGAGAATAAAGCTATTTTTACCAGCATCATGAGACCGAGAGTCAATCCGGGCTGGAGCTGCCTATAAAGAGGAGAGGCAATCTTGGTTCTGAATGGGTCTGAACGCTCAATCAGCAATACACTGTGCTCCAAAGGAAATAAGGCAACCACTTCAATCCTGACATTGATTTCTTTCTCTCTCCTCCCCTTGCATTGTCTTCATAATCACAGCCGGTCACATAACTCTGCATTATACTCACGGAGCAGAGTGTCTATGATTGTTTTGCAGAGATGGAACGTGGTTACTATCCCTGAACCTGTATTCCCCTCATGAAGTGAACATCCTGGTGGCATGGCTTCCTGCTTAGTTCCAGCCTTAAAGGCTCTAATGACCGGGCACTGTTTGGCGCCTGCAACTGCAAAACCTATGTAATATTGCAACAAACCACAAGAGGGGGAGGCACCACCTGTTTTATTCCCAATAGCTGAACATCAAAGCAAGCTTTGGATGACAAGCTTAATTTAAAATGCGCTGCAAGAATGGCTCGCGTGCTGTGTCATCCTGTTTAGAGAGAATTTGCAGCGTGGATCAAAAAGGGATGTCCTGGACAAATTACATGCAGGAACACCTGAGAACAGAGACACAAATCAACTGAAGCCTGAACCAGCCTGTTTTTATAACCGCTATAAACCCCTGAGGCTGCCTGTGATATGCACCACTGACTGCAATCCATTATATAAATATGCTCAAATTTTACATGCATGTCTACTATCTGCCCGAATCTCTCTTTTGCAGCAGTAATTTAGATTTGTATCATGAGCTGAAAAGTAGAGGGGTGGACAGTGACGTGCAGTGTTATCTCTTGACCAGTAGGTGGAAATACATGCATATTAAGTGACTGAGTCAGTGCCAAAGAGCTTTTACTGCAGAGCCAACTGAAGAGAGACCCTTTTCAGTTTAAAGGCAAGCATAAGCTACCGGTCTTTTTGTTTTTTAAATGACAAACAGCATTGATCACAGTAAGTGTGCTGTGCCCCGTTTGATAAACACTGTGTGTAAAGCACTTTAATATTAATGCAGAGATGAAGTCATAGTGCCCCTAAAACACTATAAAATACTGATGTTGGTTCAGGCGAGGCAGTTTCAGTATATTTGTGTTTGTTGGATAAAATGAATTGTAACATTTGACAAAACAGCCTCATTTGGACTTCATGAGCAGATTGAGTTTGTGCAGTTGCCATGGGGACATGGAGATGGATAGTGTGCTGTTGTTAACTGTTTGGTTTTCAGATCATCTAAATTCACTTGAAGCGAGAAAGAAAACCATGTTTGAGATCAATTTTGGAAGTGGAAAATTTAGAATAACACTGAATGTCGTCCTTTTAATTTTTTATTTGTTTTTAAAGCATACAGCACAACACAAGCAATATGGAGAGAAATGCTGTGATGTTACAACGTCACTTGGTCTAAACACAGTTAGCCTGGTGTATTTTTGGACCAGGAGTGTGACACTGGCTCACCCAACATGCTTGTTTTCAGTCTGTTGAACTGCCATTATTACCTCGTGCAATTTCACCTCTCGAGCAACATTTCTGATATCGTATATGAGTAAAGTTATGAAGCTGTTATAGCTCTTGATTGTTGGCACAGCCCTTTCTGTGTGGAGTTTGCATGTTCTCCCCGTGCAGGCATGGGCTTTCCAGGTTCAAATAAAGTCGTGCAAAGACAAAAGTCAGTTTTGGTGATTTTATGTCTCGGGTATGGGACAAGAAATGGGTACATCAAGGTACGGGTACAAGAATTCAGTGTTGTGCCTGACAATAACGCACAATGTGATATAAAGAACTAAGAAAAAGTGTTTCAAAGCATTAGTGTTTATTGTTCCAACTGATGCAAACTGTAGTTTAAATTGGGGTATTATATATTAGGACCATTACAACCAATTGTACACAAGCTAAACAAATGCACAAATGATAAAAGTGATTACAATTAATTTTAATATATAAAAAAACAATTCAAACAAAAATGTGATTTTTTTTATTTTTTGGGGGGGAATTTTTAAATGACTGAATTTATCACAAACTGGATTATCGATTAAACATATCCAAGAACTAAAATAACTTGCACACAGTACAGTGGTGCTGCAGTCACATCATAGTGAGGGTCACAGGTCACACTCCGGGTTGCACCGGGGGCTTTTCTTTATTGATTTTGCATGTTCTCCCTGTGCTTGTGTGGGTGCGCCACTTCTTAAACACAGTTCAAAACATGCACCTGGGCTTATTCAGCGGCCCTGGAATCCTCTGTGCGGTGTAAAAGTGAGAGTGTGTCTTTGAAGAAAGAAAAGTGGGCGGGATTGAATAAACACTTCTGGAAATGGATAAATGCAGTACTTTAAACGACATCATCAAGGACCGCTGCTTCTATTTCAATAAAATCTGCACCGACACAAAATGAAAGCTCCTTATCATGTCATCATGAGTGTTTTCTTTAGACCTGGTCTGAAAGATTACATGTTGTAAAAAAATCCTACATTGGTTTCATTTATAGCAGCCTCAATCACATAATGATGAAAATGGTAGGCTTGAATTTCAATACAAGTGCAGCAGCCAAACGGTGTATCTCTCCTGTTCATCCAGGTAATTGCAGAGTTCACATGAAGGCATTAACATGACATCTATTGACCGGTAAAGTCTGCTGCTGGAAATAACTGAACCTGTAAGAGCCTATAGGCCACAAGCAGAGAACGTATAAAAGCAGCAAATACACACCCTTACTTTCACACATCAACTCCAGCCTGGATTTAAGTTCCTTGTTAGACTTGTTTTTCTATGCGTACTTCACTTATAAATAGCACGTTGTTTTGTCACTGCTTCAGCAGTGTGAAAACACTTAGCACTTTTCGTCACAGAATCACACACACTCGATGTCATGCTCAAGAACACTTTGACATATGTACGGGGCAAAAGAGAATGGGGGGAATTGAGACAACCTTCCCTGCCAGCCGAGCCTGGTATCTGACAGGAGGTCAGCTGTGTAAAATGAGGCCTCCAGATCAACATTTAGGGCTTTGAACAGTTACAACAAATATCATCCTACCAGGCCTTTGGCGTCAGAACGCCTGTCTGTGTAATCCTAAATCGTCAAGATACAAAACGAAAGACTGAAAATTGTCACATTTGAAGGCGAATGAAGGTCTCAAAGAACAAAAAGAGACATTTTACAGACACACAGGTAAACTGACCTCTTGTGGTGTAAAAAACTATATTATTGATTTCTCCCTCTCTATCAGCTCAGTGCCTCTCTGTATCTCCATGGTGAAATCGTTGAGCTCCACAGAGGATTATATTCAATAGTTGTTGCTCTGCGCTTAGTTTCCACTTGTGTGAAGCCAGCGGGAGATGAAACATTATCTTGAGTTACATTGTGTTTGACATGTTCATCTCTGATTTTAAAGGATGATGATATAGTGGGAAGGTTCATAATGTTGGTGAGATTCAAGGGCAGTATATGTTAGCTTGTAACTTCAACACAGTATATTTAAAAAACTAATCAAACAAACCCCTTGACCACTTGCTCCATCTGCATCAGCACCTATTCAAATTATTCATTAAATTTTACAGCTCGTGGGGAGAAAAAAAAAAAAAATTTGCACAAGCCCTAGATGATTGGAATGACTGCGTTGGAGCCAGTGTATTACTCATAAATATAGCAATAAAGTATAGATCAACAAAGGGGAGGGGCGGGTGGGTGGGGGGCATGCCACAGAGTTATTTGCAGACCTGCAGGGATGTGTGCTGCATACTGATACGCTGGAACCCCACAGACGCCGTATGAATCCTGCGATGCTACAGAGAGGTGAGAGAGCTCTTGTTGTGTAGATGGCAAGCACTAATTCAAAAAGCCCACCGGGGCCCCGCAAGACCCATACGGCATACAGATCGTGCGTGTTATTTTTGTTGTTTGTTTGGTTTTTTTTTTTCAACCAACATTTCAGAGGTGGAAATAAGCGGTTTGACTATTGTTTATTTTTGGAAAGCTGACTGACAAATACATACCTTCTGCACATTATCATCAATAAAGCTGCTCTGCATGCACAGCACGGAGGCATTTTATGCTCACCAATAACACTTTGATGACTGTCAGAAAGAAAGCATTAGTGCCCTGGGTGAAGCCCCGAGAATGGAGTAACTCTGCCGTTAGAAACTCAAAATGACATGAAAAGTGTAGCGGACATTTTTAAGTTCAGCCGAGCAATTTGGCACTCTGGAAGTGCAGCGCGACAAAAGGACAGACTGTCATTTTCTACTTTTAATGCACTCGCAAGAAGCATGTTTAACTGAATGTTGTTTTAGAATTCTTCCTCTGAAGTTGGGTGAACATTCAATGAAAATCACTGGCTACGCTTTTCATCCGGAGGTAAACACACACTAAAGAAGTTATGCCCAAAGACTGTTTCCGTTCACGACCTCGGCCACACAGAACAACCCGTATAACGCGCTTCTATACGGCTTTATCCAATTCTAGGTCACAGGAGCTGGAGCTAATCTCAGCTGACTATAAGGGGAAGGCAAGTTGCATCCTGGTCAGGTCATCTGTGGGATGTATGTAGGAAAACAGTACACAGTGTTGATAGAGAGGGCGCCCTGTTTCCTCCCATTAGAAATAATGAGTTCTGGGGAGTAGCACTGTGTGAACCTCTGAGTAAGAGGTAATAATACGCCAGGATACTTGTCCAGGAACTAAGAGGGAAATGTCAAATAACTCAAAGAACTAAATCTGGAATTAAAACAAAAAACTAAACAAAAACAAAGCCTATCGGGTTAGGGTGATTCCACAGTGATTTATTAAGATGCAATTACAATGTGATGTTGGTGGTAAACATTTAGTGTACATTGAAGGTATTATTGCAAGTTGTTATAGAAAGAGTAGGAATGGGTTTGGTTGTATTGTGTATCAGTGGAGTAGTGCCTAGCACTTAGATGTATGTGTCATGTTTCTGTGGCTGGAGTCAGGGTTTGGGGCCCTTTGTGCATGCTTGGATCTCAGGGTACTCTAGTATTATTCAGCAGCGCGAAAAAATGCAATTGAGGTTCTTTAATGGCTCTAAATTGCCCGTGGTTGTTATTTTGAGTGTCTGTGATTGCATGTCTCTTTGGGTTTGACCTTTGATGGACTGCCTGTCTTGGGTGTAGCCGGCCATAAGCAGCACATGCGGTTTATTAAAGCAGTATAGCATGGATGCAAAGCGTGGTGACCCATACTGTGCCTTAAACCTGTCCAGTGTTGCTATGAGTATTTGGGAAGGTACCTGCATATACTGTAGCTGGTATGTTGATGTTTGTTGTCTCACTTTTGTAGATGAAATTGAATGCCTATATGAGCGGAAATAAATCTGTTTGCTTTTCTCACTCCGAGATTCCCCATTTCAGATATCTTTTCAGCGCACTTCCATCGGTAGATGCTGTGTTCCAGTAGCTTTCTCACTTTGGGAAACATTTGGACATGACACCAAATGATCACCACACACTGTCCTCCTATTATTGCTTGGCTTGTCCTTTAACGGGAATGGCTTCACCGATGAAAATCCCCGAGAGTACACACTAGTAAACTGTCCCCACACGCACAAAACATCTTAGCCATTTTGTATACGAATTAGATCTATTTATTCAAATCAAATTATGGGTATCATCGTTTACTGTGGCCTTTACTATGTCTTTGCTGGTCATAAACAATCATTATGTACTAAACAGTTTAGAGCTTTAATTCTGGTACAAGAAGAAAAATTGTATTTCAGTGTGAGTTACTGTTTCCTCTTTTATGTGGCTGACATTTGGCTGTTCTATATCAGGAGAGGAGCAGCAGTGGGACTCTCATTACTGGCCTGGTTGCGTCCTCTAAATCCAGTGTGTAATGTTGAGAACAGTTTGTGCTGCCAAAGATGGATTAATAATTGTTGTACAGAATTGTGTACACGTGTCTCAGACACCATTGGTCGTATCTGTGAATGTGGACCGTCTATCCTCCCATGACAAACAAGGTCATCAGACACTTTTGTGAAATGACATGTGTTCTTTTAAGAGACAAGGGCTCCAGCGGCTGTGGTAAATCCACCAATCCTTCCATCCTGAACTCACACTTAAGCCAAGTTAGAGTTGTGGGCAGCTGGCGCCTTTCCAAGCTGAAACAATGAGAAAGTCAATCACAGAAACACACTTGAATATCCTTCAGTTGGCAATTAACATGATTCCATGTTATTCTGGATAAAACAGGAGTACCTGGAGAAAATCATCATTTTTGTGGTAATATTTTTCACACCAGGATATATTCCTATGAGGCGAGGATGTTCAACACTGTTATATACTGTATATATATATATATATCATGATAGATAGTAAAATGTAGGATTAAATGTGGCTTTCATGAAACCAGCACTGTCATACATGTTTACAGCTTAACTCCAACATTGTGCTGAAGCATCAATTCGCTCCATAAGGCATGTGAACAAGTCGCAATCTATTCTCTCTGCGATCCTTGATGAGAAGGCAAGATTAATTATCCTTTCCCGATTAAATCTCAAGCAGTGAGCATAAGACCACACAAACCTTTATGCCTATTAGCAAGTCAAACTGGTTGGTTATGACTTAATATACTTTGTGGTTTTCTTGTTTGTGCACCAACACTTGCAAAAGAAAAGAGCATCGCTATAAATCTGTGGCAGTTTGGACGGTTTTGTGAATGTTCAAACAGACTTCTCTTAATCACAAATCACACAGGTATGCCCTTGCTCTGCCAAAGGCTTCCCTTCCAGCGAAATGTTTCTGGCACATATTTGCTGCGAGGTGTCCAGAAAGCCCCGCAAATGGATCCTAATTAGTTAACTGAGAATAATCAGAAATAATCAGAAGCCAAAGAAGAGAAGCAGTGGTGGGCCGAGATATAAAACAGGAACGATTTGCAAAAAAAAAAAAAATAAAATAAGGGGGGAACATGATGAAAGTTTGGCGAACATCATTCAAAGCTTGGAATACTACATGGATATTCATTTAGATAAGCATCAATTACAATAAAAAAAAATTTTTCCTACCTCGGGGAACGTTTTAGGCAGAAAAAAATAAAAATCACCATTCAAGCTTCAGTAATAACATACCTTAGATATCTTTTCCAATCAAGTTGAATTTCTGTTTGGCTGAGGGTCTATATAAATGGAAAAAAAATAAATTATTAGTATTAGTATTGCTCCGGGGTAGTTTTGATGAGTGTTAGGAATGAAAAGAGAGACAGATATGTGTATCATCAGCATAACAGAACATAGTGGTAATTATTTTATCAAGTGGGCGCGAGGCTCGGAGAAACACTTAATCACATGACATGATATGAAGGAACTGATAATAAATCCTAATCATCTAACCATTCATGGGACTGCAGAACACAGACGGAGAAGATCTTTAAAGTGAGATTTGTCATAGGAGCCGAACAGGGGATGTTTTCGATTAGGGACAGGACACCATGATGAATCTTTGAGGTTGGTCTAGCAACCTTTAGCAAATGCCATTTATTGCCCATTGGCCTGCCATTGATAATTTTATTTCAGAAATACATGAAATCTTTAATCTAAATGTATTAGGCATGGGATTTGTATGTTTACAGTTAATTGCACGAGTTTCACTTTCAGTGTTGAAGAAAGAGCATCTTTGCTTCACTTAGATTATAAAAAAATAGATTCATCTGATGTGTGCTGTAATGTATATTTGATTACTATGCAGGAAGATTTTTCTTTTTTCCTCCTTTGGTAAAAGAATAATTCAGAAGGAAAGGGGATATGTAGACAGGAGGAGGGGTTCTTTCCCTCCCCACACCAATGCAACAAATCTCATTCTGCACAAACCTCTCAAATATAAACCTACTCAGGAGTGCAGCTACTGTTACAGAGAACAGCGAGAACTGAGTCGAGTCAGGGTTTGCCTTGTGGGCGTCGATGTGTGGAGTTTGCAAGTTCTCAGTGTAAAATCATAGTTTTCATCCCACACTTTAGGTGAATGTCTGTGGTTGTCTGTCTCTTTGATTGCCTGATGATAGAGTGACAACCTCTCCAGGGTGAATTCAAATTAAGGTGCTATTGGCTCGAGCACTCTGTGAACCAGTGTCCAAATAAGCAGTATGTCAAGATGAATGGATGGATATCAATATAGTATTTGGGTATTTAAAAGTTGGAAATATTGAGGTGGAACTGCAGAAAGGAGGATGGGTGACGCGGTGACCTCCTCCATATCAGTCAGCATCCATGGTGATGAAGGCCTCTCCTAAAGGACATAGTCTCAAAGCACTTCACACTGCTGATCACATTAAATCACCCACACATATTCACATCTCAGCGGCAACCAAGCTGCTATGCGAGGTGCTCGCCCTCCGCCAGGGCCACTTTGATGTTCAGTGTCCTGTTCGAGGACACACCGACACGTGAACAGGCTGAACTGGGGCCTTGAGATTGGAGGATTGCTCACTCAACTGTCAGCGCTATCGCCACCCCGAGTCATGTGGTTAAAAGCCTGTGGCGTTATGTCTTCATTTCAAGTTTTTGTCTTTCCAGGTATGCTTTCTCACACCTCGATTGCCTGTTCAACATATAACATTCAGAACATTTTGTGCTGCCTGGCATGAAGTAAGAAAGAAATGTTCAGATATGCTTATAAGGTCTTATGTAACCGTTTCTTAGACTATTTGTATTCCGATTTGTAAAAATACAGACAATTTTTTCCCTTTTTTTTAGAATTCTATCAACATATTCTTACGTATCTTTTTAGCCTGCAATAAAACTAACAAATCATCATTACATTAAAGAAATAAACAGTGTTTTTGTTAGGTTTCATCACCTGAGTAGTTCATGCCAGTTAACAACAAGCACAAGGCTGCTGCTCTTCCTGCAGAAACGAAAAACTATTGAAGCATTTATCAATGTGGAATAGTGAAATACAAGAAACATCAATAGATGAATCACAAAAGATAATCGACTCTCTCCTTTTTGATCTTCAAAGACCGACGCAGAGGAGAGGGAAGAAGATGAACGATGCTGCATCAAAGAAGAAACACATACACCGTGAAGAAACATATATACTATCAATACATAGGATAGAAGAATAGACAAAGTAATGTTAATGAACATTATATACAGTGTAGTTTCACCTATTCTTTTGAGTTATCATGTCTTATTTAAAGCAATACGCTTGATGCCTGCTAATCTATTGAGTTTCCTTTATTCTCTCCATCTCTTTCAAACCTCGCAATCATCCTAACAACAGTCTAATTCAGTTACTTTAACAGAACCAAAGACCAACAACACATAATAACACAACGACACTGAGATATTTTTGAAAGCGCAAGACAAAAGATAAGGCTCTTATCCGCTCTCAGACTGAGACTTGTTGACAAATTGAAAGCTCGGGTCAAGGAAAACAAAAACTCATCTGATAGACTGAAAACAAATAATGGAGAAAATATTAATCACCTGACCTCAGCCAGAAAAGAGCTCAGACTCAGGAGGTTTGTTTGGGATTTGATCGCAGACTTGATTGCTCGTAACAATTTGCCTGTTCTAGCCGAGTCACTGAAAGATAATGCCACTTTTATCTAAAAACCAGATGTTAAAACCCTTATGAAACACGGGTTAACTAAACATGACCCGTTATTGGGTAAGTGACTACATTTTTGGCAACTTCTGGACCCCTGTTTTATCTCCAACAATACCAACGGTGAATTTAATTACGGCCACATAATACATAACTATGCAGTTGGAACGGCAGTGTGACAGTGGACGCAAATACAGATGCAGATGGTTGATCAGGTTATGGCAGTTTATTTACAGTCCAGATGCATGGAGATATCCGTCCATCTTGACAGACTTAAAAAAGGTTCTTCTGCAGATTAAGCCTGTTTGAATTTCTTTATTGTCCTCAACATCAGAGCTGAGAGTGAGAGACATGCCATCTGTTTCAGAACTGCTTATTCTTCTGTATTCTAACTTTTTTGGGTTCATTGTCATTGCAGTAGATTATCACCAGTTAGGCCCCAAACCATTTATATAGCATTATGACAACATAATGGAGTATGGAGACACTTGACTAGAACAAGGGTTGGATATACTGTGCACAATTTCACCCGTTCACACACCAATGGTGCAAATATGACCAATCGATCCACTGAGTGAGCCTTTCTGTGTCTTGCTCAAGGGGACTCTAACATACGACACAGGGAAAGATAGCACGCTCTCACAAGGATCATTTAAAAACTTTCGCCGAGAGGAAGAGCTATCTCTTAAGGGTCTTATTCACGGGTGATTGGAGGAGTGACCGTTGGATGGATGGACGGATGGACAAATTTCAATTTGGAAAATTGCTAAAAGGCAGCCTCTTTTCCACAAATCACAACTTGGCAAGTACCCCTGGTTCTTGTTTCACATCAGATCTATAATTGGATGAGCCTCCCAGAGAGAATATAGGGCTTTCATTTCCAGAATGTTCCTAATGCTTTAACAAGTGTTACATGTCAAACAGGAAGTGCATCAGACTGCTGTCAAATCCAAACACTGAGAGGTTAAATAGAGACGCATGCCGTGTTGACGCTCTTTTGCATTTTCAGCCTAAACACTACTATTTTCAGTTGAATAGGACTGTAAAGTCAAAGTGTCAGTAAATCCAGACTTTGTCAAAAGTTGGCAGGAGACTACAGCCCCGCTTTGATTGTTAATGGGTAGACGATGAGACTCCGGTAAAGTGAGGTGTTTGCAGGATATCAAGAAATGTGTGGCTGCTTTATAAAGGAAATAGCTTCACTGCCTATGTGAATTCATCCTGCCCAGTGCCCTGGAGGAGATGCAGAAGGAGATCATATGATTGTCCAAAGATATTCCACAAGCTCTGTGTCATCCAGCAGCCGGCAGAGAACAAAACAATGCTTGGCAGAGTCATTTCTGAGAAGCGCCTGTCAAAGTGCATTTGTTTTCTGGCTCAAACAAACATGGAGTAGAATAAGTAGTACAGGGCTGGAGCTGAGTAACTGTCTGGCAACGCCAACGACGGGATGAAAAGTACTCCTGGCATCCGCCGACCTTTTGGCCTGTCATATTGACAGAACTGCCCCCGCTGCAAGTGAATCATAATCTGATCGACTCTTTAATCAAAGTAACTCATATATTAGAAGGACATTTTGAGTGGGAAGAGGCACCACGGGGAAGTTATTCCTATATGATATGATAGAGATCGGGCTCACGCTAATGACATCAGGCTCACACTAATGACGTCATAAAAAGTGGACAACTTTGCGTATTTGTTCCACAGGATTGTCTCGAGGTGGCACTAAAGGAACATTCAACATAAAATACAACGAAGTCATTGAGGAACAATGAGTCTTTTCACAGCTGACCCCGCCACCCCACACCCCAAACAAATAAATAAATAAATAATAATAAAAAAAAAAAAAACAGATAGCTCAGTGTCTGAATTTGTGCCATTGATCCATTCTCGGCTCTTCTTGGCTTTCTCTCTGTGTTTATCACATGTCTTTAGCCTGGCCTGGGACTCCGCATTGTCTTTTGTACTAAACATTCACTGTCTCGCACTTCAGGGATTTAAAGCTCAAGTTTTGTCATTGCAGTGTTTCTACTGTGAAAAATACATGCATTCAAAATTTGGAAATTTTATCAGATGTAAACGAACAGAAAATAAACAAGTGAATACACAACTTTTTTTTCTTTTTTTCAAAGGATGAAGAGTCTGTAGATATTGAATATAAGGGTGTGTGGCTCTCTGTAATTCTGTGTTTGCCCAGTGTTGGACTTCCAACTGTGAATTTGAACACTAACCATTACATTGCTGTTCTACCACAGTTAAATTACTGTTGCTGAAACAGAAGAATCTTCTTCAAAAACTAATTTCTGTTTAAGTTGACATTTAACTACATTTAGTAACATTATGAATAGCAGACATGTGTTTCAATCTACCAGTATAAAATACTCTGACCGACAAAAATGGATATAAATAGTTACAAATGTAGATATCAAGGGATTTCACTCTTTTAAAAGTATAAACTTATTGGCTGCACAAACACAGATAAAAAAGATTGAATTATTTATTCAAATTGTGGACATACCTAGTAGTTACTCTACTTAGGTGCGTGTGTATTTCTTAATAAAAATATTCCATAGTCATGAAACTACAAGGACTCATAAAGTGAGTATTGCTGTTAATTTGTTGGTTCCACTCTTGTTATTTTGCATCAGAATAGTTGATAAAACCCCTGATAAAATAATGCAATATGTTGATAACACCATCTGAAACTTGTTTAACTTATCAGGACACGGAACGTGAAATATAACACTGATTGTGAACTTTTGCGTTATTTGAATCGGGTTTAACATGGTGAACTCTACGGACAACAAAATAAAAAAAAGCATTAACATTCAACTCGTGTCTTTTGTAGGCGATGGTCTCGCTGTTAAACAGCTATCGACCTTCAAGGAAGCATCATCCGTTGTGGGATTTGCAGGGAGAAATAAGTCAGGATTGTTCCTCTCAAAGCGACTGAAACTACTTTGCCAAGCAGCCTGGATAAAGAAAAAAATAATCTTTGTGAGAAAAGCTTCCAATTTTTACGCATCTTATAGTGAAACTCGGTCATGAAGTCTAAACTCACAGTACATATATGCTGCCGAGGACTGTCAGTGCTATCTGAAAAAAGACTTTTATTTGGAAAAAGTTCTCTGTAAGAAACCATATATAAATCCCCACATTCACCGTCAACACTTATGGTTTTGCACTACTGCTCTTTTATATGACTGTCATTTGTTTTCAGCACATTAAATTGCACTCTGCGTTAAAATGAGTGTTTTGATAAAGTGAACATTAATTTAAAGTTATATAAATGTGTCATCGGGTATTATTTCTGCGCGTATTGCGCCGCCTCACATAGAAAAGCGAACGTCTCTTCACCATGGTTATTTCTGTGTGTGCCGACAGCAGAAAGTACACACATACATCCACAATGAAACCACAATCATATCAGATAAAGCCTCAATCTCAAACCGTTTTCTCTACTACGATGTGTTTCTTCCTTGCATCATTGTTGTGTTATTCACAGCCACTCGCTGAAGCCCAGAGCCAAATGAAATAATTGGTCACAACTGCATTGTAGTGACCAAAATATACAACAATGTATTGTAGTGGAGCTACAGAGCTATTTAACGACATAGAAATATGTACGCTTGAGAACGAGACGAAAGAAAGAAGGACAGGATGTAGGTAGTGTGCGCACAGCAGAGTTCACATTAAAAGATATGAGCAGATCCTCTGTTACGAAAACCTTGGAAAAATCCATAAAGAACATGGCACATAGCTTTTTGTCAGCTGCGTTAACAACATGGGGCAAGGCAGCACATGCACAAGGTCCTGTGGCAGGAGCAGGACTGTTGACAGCGACTGTGACCCTTCATGAAACCACAAGCCTTTCGCTCTCACTCGGGACAGACCAACACACACACACACACACACACACACACACACACTGACCTTGCGTTGCATGATTGTTGTATTTCATTGACCTCTAGTTGTGATTGTAGGTGGTGTTAGAACACTCTGCCACCAGATGTTTTAGCCTTGATTGTCGGCTTCAAAGTAACCACAGGTTTCCGCGTTTTTTGCATTCGTAGTAGCAGTTCATTAGTTTTCTTTTTTTCTTGTTCCAGTAGCCAATTTGTCGTCTTATTGACTTGGTTCCGCAGAAACTGACACAGACCTTGTATGTGCTTTTCTTGTGCGCCATTTTCACCAAATTCATTTCTTTGTGTCCCTCTTTTACTCGTGTAAACACATTCAGCAGTAAAACTCGCGCCCATCTGGACCTTCTGTTGCGTCTGCCGAACATCACTTAAGCCTGTTTGTTGGCTCTCTCACGCCAACCTCCTCAAGTGACCCGGATTTCCCTCACTGTCGTCTCACCTATCATTTTTCATTAAATCATTTTTTTATTTCAAACCAATATTTTCAAAAGCCAAGAGCATCCGTTCATCTTATCGCCCTGTAAAGTCATATGACAGCTCGGCCATGTGATGCTGTTAACTGCGAAGCAGACAGGGCCGCCTATTGTTCCGCTTTATCGGCTTCATGTTTTCTCTCTGGAGTCCAGTTCCGTTGTGACAACAACAGACACTTTGAGACTTGGTTGGGTTGAACATGCAGCACAGCGCAGATGTATATCTGAAACCTCCAAATGACTCTATCTGCATGAGAAAGATACACTAAGCTGCGTGTTGAGGATTTGCTGCAGGAAGTCTTTCCCATGACATGTATTTGACACGTATTTTTCTTTCCTCTCTTTCTATCTCCTGCCCCCAACTAGACCTGCAGAAAACTGCCACCCCGGAACCTGGTTTTGCGACGGTTTCTTCCTAAAGAGGGAGTTTTTGTCTTTCTACCGTCACTCACGTGGAAGAGTTGGGGTTTCTCTTCAATTGAAATCAGTCTTACGTTTAAATACAAATTGCATTAAAGCAATGACTGTGACAACTCTTTCATTTCATTACAGCTCGTGATGAATGTCACGTCATTAAATTAAAGATCTTCTTGGAAAATGTTTTCAGGCGCTTATTTTAGTTTTACTATCCACATGCATGCAGCATTTCATTTTCAATATCTCCAGTTTCATATCCAATCTAATCTCCATGGACACGAAGTACATTGTTTTCCCAGCGTGTCTTGATGTGACTGAAATTGATTCGCTCGGGCAATTCATTGAAAAGGTATTCGTCTGTCTTTAGAGTTTGTTGAGATGGAAGAAGACATGAGGATCAAAACACAACATCAATGATCATTGAAATGGTTCATGTCTCATGTTTGCAGACACAGGCTTTATGTCAACTTTAAAGTGTGTTGTTTTTTTTATGTATATTACAGTCTGGCTGTCATTTTGATGTGTAGTACAGAGTTTTTAAACCAAACAATGTGGTTATTATGGCTACGTTATCTTCATGGGCTTTTATACTAACCCGTTAAAGCATCAGCCAAGTGCAACACTCAGTTTCCTCTTTTTTTTTCCTACTGCGGTAGCAAGTTGTTGTTTTTTCCTCTCTGAACACATGGAGTGCAGACCCTACTAGAAAATCTAATCCTTAGTGTTCCTGTGAAAGGATTTAAGTTCACTTGCAATTATACTCTTCATCGTGATGAAATCGCATCAGAGATGATGAGAGAAATGCGCAGAGGATGTTCAAGCTTTGAAAAGACATTAGAGCCTCATCTGCACTAAGAAAATCAATGTAGTCAAGGAAATCACGTGGAAAAAAAAAATAATTAAAAATGACTGAAAAGTGTTTTCATTTGACATTTTCCAAATCCCTAAGTATATGAGAGCGACACATCTAATAAATGGTGCGTTTTAGAGAAATGAATATACAGACAGGCTCAGACCATCTCAAACAGGCTCTTTCATATATTGTTTTAAATGCCTTTTGAGTCATGTCAGTTCTAAATCAACTTTTATTTTCAAGGAATGACATGTCATAATTTTTAAATATTGTACATGTCACGTGGATTTTATGTGGATTGGTTAATTAAAAATAAAAAAATATATATATCTATATATATAGATATATATATGTTGAAGATCATTAAAGCTGGTTGTTACTGACAGGAAAAGCTTCTTCTTTTTTTTCTTTTTTTTATTAGCAATACAAATTCAGCTGATATTCATGCCCTGTCTGCTGATAACTTCATGAGTTTTACTGTTTCTGACTGTTGTGTTCTGCATCTGTTTCTGATCCCCCAGATGCAGCTGTAATGTGGACATGATGCAATCTGTTGCTGCTTTTATAAGCCCCTACAGGCCTTGGGCTGTGCGCAGGTTATCTCGTTAATGCGGGCTAACGTATGGCAGGCGGTCTAAGACCCTGTGATCAGGAATGAATACAACTGTTCATAAAGATCCTGCTCAAAGGATGTATGTGAGATTGATCCTTCTCAATGAAGGCCAACTCTGGCTTCAACTCATACGATCTTCACCTGGCATCTGTAAGCCTTTTCTTCTGCCATTTATTCATACTTTATTGTGTACGTTGAGTCAACGGTGTATTATATGTTCCCCTTGAACTCATATAGGTGTGGTTTCAGGTTCCTCTTTATAATTGGAGGATTGATTATCAGCAAGGGTCTGGTGACGGTCACACAGTCAAGGTCTGACTGATTGACCTTGGCTCCATCTGAATTCAGACCCAATATGGCGCCCAAGAACAGATTTTAAACTATCGACTAAACTACAAATGTAGTTATTCCTACTCATACAAGTATATTAATATACTGGGCATTGCTTTACCTTTGAATCAATGTGAGAATTTCTATTTCAAGAGGTAATATTAATAACTACTTTGATTCTCATTTGATTGAAGATAATTTTTTTCCCGATCTTGTGGCGCCCCATGGAGGCGATGGCGCCTTTAGCATTAGCCTCTATTGCCTAATGGGTTCTGACTATATATTTCTATTTTGGAAGTCGGTGAGTGTCTACACCTTTGTTCTCTATCACTCTTCTGGCATATTGTTTGGTTTTCAGTGTGTTCCTGGTACATTCATTATATTGATTTGACTTATTACTGAAGTTTACTGTACCCATGGTGTTCATGAACACACTGTGTGCTCTGAGGCTAAAGCTTCTCAACCCTGGGAACATGAGCACCGTGGAGTGTTCACACTTGCCACCCTGGAGTAAGCTCGCTGTTGTGCACGTAGATGCACCGTGCTCATTAACATTTCTTATTTACCCCGTGGGGCAGTGAACTGCCTCTACAATGTATCTCAGTCCTGCTTTAAATGTCAGGCAGATCTGGATGATTTTACCCCACAGAGTGATGAACTCGCTGACTGAAGCCGTGAGGGGTTCACAGTATCTGAGCAGAGCAACAAAAAGCCGTGTTTTTATACTTGTTGGTGCCACCCGTCCTTCCTTAACACCATCAGGCACACACCCTCAGACAAAGATTGGATTCCTTTGTAAATTCTCCTTTTGACATATCATTGTGGCAGCTGTCATTAAGATTGGGAGAATAGGTCATCTTCCAGTCCCAAGGTTGGCGGTTTGATCACCTGTAAAGTCTCCTTCAGTAAATCCCCCTGCTGAGCCAGGTGACGGCCTCGCGTGGCGGAAGCTGACGGTCTGTGACAGTGTCAATGTGGCCGATCATGTAGACTACTGAAGCATTACAGGAACGCTAAACACTTCCCATGTATCGAACCACCATTTACACCGGAAGAGTCATTTATGCCATCCAAGATTGACATCTGGGCTTTCAATGGTAACGTCATGTGTCACAATGCTGAGGATCCACGTTAGTCTACATGGCTGGGCCATGCTAATTCCTACCCGATTACTTGGGGTTTAGAAAAACAAATCAAATACAGTAAATTGCTCTGCCATGTGAAGATTGTCCGTTTCTGACATCTGCATCATTATTTCTTCTCCGTTTTTGTTGTCGTTGAAAGGATTGATTTTGATGCCTTAAAAAAGAAAAAGAAATCTCTCCCTGTTTTCAATGAATCAATCCATATGCTAAACTCTGATTATATCTTTTTAAATTCTAATTAATTGATGCTTTGAAACTTTCTCCCCCACCCAGAAATATCTTACTTTATTGTGCGTTTCATTGAGTCATATTTACTTCCCTGTTTGACTTTCACTTTACTCCTCAGCTCTTTTTCAGCCGTGCACCTTTTTGCATTCACAGAGGTGCACACCCTCCCACTCAGAAGTTGACCGGGTCAGCCGCCATCTTCTACTGTTGGCCGTGGGAGCAGATGGGAGGCAGGACCCTACTAACCTCGCCCCGCATCAGTAGTCACAGCGGCAGCTATCAAAGGGGAGAAACAAGAGCTGCCAAGGTTTGGAGATTTGTAAAAGCCACAAACTTAACCCCTTCGCGCTTTGGGGAACTTCAGAATCACAACAGTTTATCCAATGTAGAGCCACTTTGTCTCCTCTTTGTTTGGATAGCTTTGGGAAACAGTGACATTTGTGTCTTTCTTCGCTGCTGCAGCTTTGAATAACCTATATAAGCTTTCTGAACGGATGTGATCTCATGGTGTAGAAGAGAGAATGCTGAAAAAAATAATAATCCCGAGCCACTTTCATCTCGCAGCAGAAGTATCCCCAGATCAAATCCAGCCACGCAGGAGTTTCTGCATGGAGGTTGCTGGTTCACCTTGCGCATGTTTTCCAGGTACAGTACTTGTATTTCCTCCTAAAGTTCAAAAACATGCATTTGAGGGAAGGTGTGCGCATGCCTGTCTCCGTGTTTGACCTGCGACCTCTCCGAGTTGCACCCCGCCATTGCCTCGGGTGTGTTGGGATCAGCTCCAACAGGTCAAAACATTAAAGTCGTAAATCCTCAGCAGCAGGAAGAACAAGTAGTTCTGTCCTGTAACTCAGATGATGCAGCGCTCACTCACTCCGTACAGACGTCTTGTAGTCAGTCTGAGAATAAACACGGATAAAAGAAAATTGACGCGGGTTGAATCAACAAAAGAACAGTGTCAAGTTTCCAGAGTCCACAAAACAACCCACCTGGCAAATCTTTTCAAAAGCCAGGAAGGAGGAAGACGCTGCGGCGAAGCTCCACTGTGTCCGAACGCTCACGACAAACACTTTTTCATGTCAGTATTTTCACAATTCAACCCACTTATTAGAACGCAACACGTACCATTAATTTTCAACGTCGCTCACCTAAATGACTTTAAATTCATACCCTGCGCTTGTTCACAAAGTTATTTACTTACACAAAGTTGCAATCAGCAGGAAAATGACAAGAAAATATGCTGTGGTTGCTCAATGTGACGCGCTGACAAAAAGGCATTTACAGGCCATTTTGGGAACTTAATTGTCACGTCACTGTCACAAAGGCATGTGAGCTGTTGCTGTGGGTGACGCTCGGCAAGAACTGAGGGTTTTAATGTGCCGTCAGTGGAATTAAAGAGTGGGTGCCGTCGGGGTCCTCGGTGGTACAGTTTGGTGTCATTACTCTTTCATCAACATTGTTATCCTTCACAGAGAAGTCCCCGGCCGCGATGGGATGAACACGTCGCTCTCACAGCGGCTGCTGGACCGAACATCAAAAATGGAGAGACACGGCTTCTGCTCCGACTTCATCTTTTGCTTTATTTTATTCATCAAAGTCAGTTCCTCTTTACACAGTCATACCATCTAAAGCTGGCTCGCAGAGGTTTAATGAGGGCATTGCCTTCAGGCGGGAACTTTTGGGGAAAAATAAAGTGAATCAAGAGTCAGAAATAACAGTCGGAGCACGCACAGATTCGAGTCAAGGTCAGCCAGTTGAACAAGGCAGACAAGTAGTTGCCCATCCATCCAACTTCGGAGCCAATTCCAGGTGACTATAGACAAAGGCAGGGTGCGGCCTGGACAGGTCACCAGTCCACCACAAGACACTCACATCCATCTTACAGGCAATTTAACCGCAACTATGCACCCCAAATCTTTCCAACAACCACCACACCAACACGTTGAGCACATTGGAACCGCCATTATATATTCAACACATAATGTATTAAGAGACAGTAGTGTAAATTAAGATGCTACCAATCAGGATGATAAAAAAAGTATTTAGACTTAATCAGCATCAGTGCCATTTAAATTTACTCTGAGGATAAAAAAATAATGTGGAGACACACACTACCTAGGCCTCGCCCTGATACTGGGAGAGCAATCTAATCAAATGTGAGCTTAAAAGTGATTGATAACTGATAAATGTCACTCAGGATACTATGCGTTTCATGGTTTAGCTGATGTCTGAAATATTGTACTGGTCAATATGAAAATTTGACATGCTGAAGTGGCGACTCAAGTTTTAGATTTGATTCAGTGGAAAAGAAGCTTTTTAAAGGAATACTTGAAAAGTCTTTATTCATCCTCTGCGACGCATGAGTATCCATCCATCATTACTTGCTGCCCTCATGACTACGAGCAGCCATCGACAGTCAGTGTAATGCATTAAAAAAATAATAAAAAGACGGATTTGTCCTTGGTTTCATTGAAGGGAAAATGTCCACAATAAAACTAATGCAAAGCCCCAATTTAAAAGCTGGCATGTGTTGACCTCGGTGCGTGTGAATGTGAAGCTGCTCAGTCAAAAGACTTTCTCCTTGCTCTTTTGTCTCTTCGGAGTGATTCTGCCTAAAACCTCTCTGACACCAATTATACTTGTTCTTTTGCCTCTAAGAAGGTATAATTTGAGGACATGAAGATGGCAGATCACGAACTATTAAATACAGCTCACGGCTCTGGAAAAAACCATTTCAGGGCTCGGTGGAAGGAGCTCACTGAGGAATGTGATTTGGACAAGAGAGAATCGCTGAGATCGTACACAGTTATTTGATGCCGAGGCCCGTGTGAATACATCGTGACGCACGGAGAGCGAGCATCGCAGGGAATGAACAAAGAGTACCTGGAGCCAGTGCGAAGGAAGCTTCAATCTTTGATCCAATCCCGGTGACCTGCAGTGAGATCCCAGCGGAGTCCTCTCGGCTGAGCAGCTTGAAACGCCAGATCAGCTCCTGCCTGTTGGAGCTGAGCCTATTTGAGTATGTCTCTTATAATATGCTCATGCTGAAATTTTGTCCTCAAATAATTTTCCCCGCCAATGAATAAGAAAGCGGTGGTGTAGTGGTTAGTGCTCTCGCCTCACAGCAAGGTTGTGGGTTCAAGCCTTGCTGAGTGGCGTCTGCATGTTCTCCCTGTGTGGGTTTCCCTCATGACCCGCGGCTTTCTCCCACAGTCCAGAAACATGCATCAATTGGTGTGGGGTCATGTGGGGTCAATTGGTGATTGTAAATAATGGGAGCAAGCATGTAACAGAAAGAGAATGGTGTAAGAGACAACAAAGATCTTTAGAATCTAAATTGCCATTTGTCAAGATTATTTGAAAAAGCATTCAGGGCTTTTGATGTACTTTTTTCCAGGTAATGTGTTTTTTTCTTTGTCTGTCAGTATTATGCTGTCAGTATTATGCATTCAGTTCCACAATTGAACTGAATGCATAATACTGACAGGGCAAATAAATGTGGGCAAAAAGCAACTAATGCTTTTAATAGTTTCAGGAATTAAGTACACGTGAACATCTTTGTGCCAATTAGTGTTAATCAAGATGCTTCAGAATATGTCTGAAAAATATTTTGCATTATTTTTGTTTTGTTTTTTTTCCGTCAGGATGTAAGTTTAGAATGCTTTATTTTTTTTTTTATTTTTTTTTTTTTTTAACCTATTTGCTTGTTATAGAGGACCACGCAGCAAATGATGTTTGAAGGGAGGGAACTACAGCACACCGAGGCTCAGCGGGCTGGTAAAACCGCAAGCAGATGCGCACAGAGAATTGTCACATCACAGTTTGCCCTCAGAGATCAACATGACCGGGAAGGCTGCAATGCCCGTATAATCTGCCTTTATTGGATTCTGCTTTTGTCTGTTTGAAAACACAGCCGCGGTCCATTTGAGGAGGGGGGTGTGGTGGTGTGTGTGGGGGTGTGTGGGGGGGTTGGGATCCGCGTCTGGTCCAAATCAAGAGGATACACGCGCTTTTGGAGAGACAGAGAGGCAGAAAGAGACGCGCGCGCAAGTTGGTCGCCCAAGTTTGGAGAGCGGACTCCGGCAGCAGAGCAGAGCGCACGGCGCGCCCATTGATCGCCGCCACACTGAGGCGATAGTTGAGACGATCTGACCATGAATTTCACGGAGACGTTTTGCCAAAACAACCAAACAGTCAACTTCACAGATCAGCCATGTCTGAACTCATCCACCCATCCTTACAGCCACATAGACATCACCACTTTCATGCACATACTCCCCACGATCTACGGCGTCCTGTGCTCAGTTGGAGTCATCGCCAACGGACTGGTGATCTACGCGGTGGCAGCGTGCAAGAAGAAGATGGTCTCGGACATCTACGTGCTCAACTTGGCAATAGCCGACATGCTTTTCCTGCTGGTGATGCCCTTCAACATCCACCAGCTGGTCAGGGACAGACAGTGGGTGTTTGGAAACTTTATGTGTAAAGCAGTGGTGGTGGTGGACGTGAGCAATCAGTTCACCACAGTGGGGATTGTTACGGTGCTGTGCATTGATCGGTAAGTACAACATCCATTGGAGTCACAGATTTTTACTTTAAAAGGTTTATTTATTGTTTTCACGACACTGTTGGAAATTCACTTTGTATCACAGAAAGACTAGATAAATAGGATAAATCCGTTTCACATCAACACCAATAATAACTGGATTAAATGTAGTTAGTTTAAGTGAAACTGTGAATTTTCCGATTTCCCAGCACACACGTTTTGCATCCATTACTTTAGGATGCATATCTAGAGGGATTGTGCATCCATTACCACCTTTTAAAACAAGCAATTACTGCACTGTGTGTCTAAAAATGCAAGACTGGGGTAATCGTCTGTGAAACAACCCATGAAGACACAATGTTCCCAGCATAAATGATTTATGTGACTTGTTTATGGTCTGACCACCTTCAGAACAATTAGTCAAAATGAACCTGGAATAGATCATTACCGCAGCTAGAAGGTGATATCTTTATCAGAGTTGGTTCTCTGGGGGAAAATGCTTCTTCTTTAGTCAAATTCACATTTATATAGACTCATTAAAGCAGCTAATTCTGCTCTTGTAACAAGCATTATTGAAAGAAAAGGAATTTCCCTGCTAAATAAAGTCAGGATGTAATCTTCATTATTATAATTATACTTTAATTATTGCCATCATTATGAGCTTATGTTTGTTTCAAAGTGTCTGCTGTCCTCCATATTTTCATATGTATTATATAGTGTAAAAAGGCAAAGACTGCAAAAAAGAAACTCAAATAAGCCCCTTGAGAAATAAAAGTATTCACCCTTGTGAGTGCTCTTAGAATGAAGTCTTTCAAGAGAAGATGAAACTAAAATCAACTTAGATGAACAGCTAATGTTTCACAAGAGTCAATGAAACACAAAAGAGCTGGATTGTATTGGTGTGTTGCTCTCTTACAGAGCAAGATAAATGTGTTGCTCGCTGTGTTGCTTGAATGAAAATATTCAAATTAGAGCTTTAGATTTTAAAAAGCTTCAACGACGACTCTCTCCATTGAGTGTTATAAATTCTAAGTCACATTTGTTTTGCTGCCTGAGTTCAAAGGGTAAAGTCACACTGATCAAGGTCATTGTGACGCTTATTAAAGTATCTCATCATGAACACGTCTCGGTTGTTTATCGTTTTGATTTTTTTTTGTTTTCATTCTCGAACCAGTTATTCGCTGCATCCCAATCAGACCTTTCTCTGTTTTGCTCTCCGCTCCCCTTTCAGTAACAACAACAGCACGGTTGTAAACAGCTAAAGGAAAGTTATTTCTGCACGCTCCCGATATCTCAGGGTCCTGTGTAATTTTTATTTCATGGGAGTTTTGTTGATATCAACATGACCCTGTTTCCAGCTCCTGGCAGAATCAAATACACAATTAAAAAGAAACAATCACAAAGGACATTGCAGCAGCTGAAGGTGTTAGTGCCTTTGTGCTGTTGGTGTTTTAATAGAGGAATATATGCCAGCAATACTCGTCTGAATGTTAATAGGGATATCAGCTGAGGTGGTAACAGTGCAAATGTTTACATAGATCCAAGTCTGGATGTGTGCTAACTGTAGAGTAAAACTCATTTTAACTTTATGAGCTTCTGTGGATGATGCCAGGACTTTTTTTGGCACGCAGAAGGCTTATCTATAGATCGAGATAGCCACAAATTCAGCAGGATGTCCTGGAGAAAATCGCAGGAATGTTTGCTTGTCCACCGAGGTCAGACACAAATATAGTAACACAGTGTGAAACATGTCAACAATGACCGGAAAAACGTAATTTGCTTCACTTTGGTGACATCTTGGAGGGAGTAGCAACAAAGAAGTCCTTGTTTTCCAGCTCCTCCGTACGAGCTACAGTTCATATAGCAAGTGTTTATAGTCTGCATGATTTTCTCTACAATCACTTTGTCGGTATTTGTTTGCAGCTTAGATTCTCTCTGAGACTCCGAAAGGATAAAAAACGCCTTAAAGGAATCATATGACATCAACATGCACTTGTTATGACTGATCTTTTATGCACAGTAAAGCTCTAAAAGCTCCATTCTTCCTTCTAGGTATATAGCTATTGTCCATCCCAGCTCGGATAAGAGGACGGTGCAGTGGACCATCGTCATCAACCTGCTGGTGTGGCTGGGCAGCTTTCTCCTCACCGTCCCGGTCATGATCTACGCCAAGGTTGTACGCAGGCAACACATGGAGGTGTGCATGATGTACCTGGACGGACCGGAGGACATGTACTGGTACACCCTCTACCAGTCCGTCCTGGGCTTCATCATCCCACTCATCATCATCAGCACCTTCTACTCGCTCACCCTCTACCACGTCTTCAGCTCCATCCGGCGGGTCAAGCGGAAACAGTCGGTGTGGGCCAGGAGAGCCACCAAGATGGTCCTGATGGTCATCGCATTGTTCCTCATCTGCTGGTCGCCCTACCACGTCATCCAGGTGATCAACCTGAGCAACAACACGCCGACTATCGCCTTCATCTACGCCTACAACATCAGCATCTGCCTCAGCTACTCCCACAGCTGCATCAACCCGCTCATGTTGCTGATCTTTGCCCAGAATTACCGCGAGCGGCTTTGCCGCAGAAACGCGCTGCACAGCTTCCAGCACTCGTCCAAGTTGACGGTGGTCAAAACAGACGGCTCCAGTACGATAAATGACTCCAACAATCGCTGTACTGCCATCTGATGACGGCGAGAACATTTTGTATGAACTGTACACATGTCAAAGTGTTGCTGCGCGTCCACAAAAGAAGTGGCTCAATGTCACCAGTCGTGTCATATTTTCCAGCTCTTTCTCCTTAAAGTAAGTTGGACGTTAAGTAACTAAGACAGCTTTGACTGATGTCTGAGCGACATACCCAACTGCAAATGAAAGAAGTAAAACGCAGGTAATTTGGCTCCTTTTCTCTGTCAGACTTGGAGCTTTCATTAACCTTTATCAACCACCGGATGGATCCAGCCCCATGCTGTTCACCGACGACGGCGCAACGCCGCTCGTGGGATCCGTCACTGTCAAACACAAGTACAATTGAGAGTGTGAAATGTTGTGGAGTCTTTCATGAGTTGTGAGTGGGAGTATCAGCCAACGTCCCGAGGGCTCATGATGAAATTTTAAATCCTCTACAAGTCGCTGTCTGAGTCATTGGATGGAGACTTTCTGCATTGACGTTCTCCGGTCTGAACAGAGGTGAACTGCTGCTGTAACACAACAATCAGGAACACTTTCCAATATGGAAAATAAGGAATAAGGGCTCATGATGTGTATCTAAAAGGCTTCAGTCATAGGTTGTTAGTATTTCATGGATCACTGTATAACAGTTATATGTAAAATGTAATCCTTCATATATATTTTTTTTTCTATTCCAACAAAACAATTCCATATCATATTGTTTGTGTTTAATTCGTTAATACATTTATATGGTTTTCCCAGTTCATAATTAGCCAATAAGTCTGCAGTTATTAGAGAGGGCGGGTTATTATTTATGGGTTGTTGCACAAACAGTTTGCACTGTTTGTCAACTCAGAAAGCGATTTCACATGAGGCAGCTGCATTTTTAAATAGGCATATTAATGTTTGGTACATTATTTAGTAGCGATCTCTAAAACTCAAGGCTGGTATCACAACTTTCAGATTAAGGTAACTGGAGAAGGTGTCAAGAAAAAGAAACCACCCATTCATCCATCCATTAAAAAAAAAACTATTTTATAGATATATTATGAATCTCAGTTATCAGGAAAGCCTTTAAATTGTCAGTTTACGTGGTTGTTTATGTCTTATGAACCCACCAATGATGCTTTCCAGTGGTCTCACAACCGGGAATTCCTAACTCAGAATGACAGTGAAAACACGTTGTAGTGTTCCAGTCGGTCGCCACATCAAAAGTCAGAAAAAAGAGGATTTCTCCTGACAGGAGAGTGAAGTATTCTGAAGATGAACAAAAACATCTGCTGTTCATACGCAAACTCAAAACGATAAATGCTAATGGGTCGGGTTGTTAACATCTTAACAGCCCAGAGTTCAGAGAACAGCAGGAATACACTGAAAACGTCTGGCTGGTTTTAAAGTATTGTATCATTATTATTTGTCAATGATCGGCAAGCATAAAGTAATGTAACTGAACAGGAATCTCAGTGATGGCATGTAATTTTACATTTTTGAGTGTCACTCTCGAAAAGAAAAACAACGTTTTCTGATTAACATTCAGTTCGTGATCTACAGTTCCTCCAGGAGGGCTGAACCGTCTTTGTTTTAGGCCGAGTTTGCAAGAAAACATGCCGTGAAACACCCTTGACAGCTTTTCACCCAAGGTTTCACTAAAATGCAGACAAACATTAATCCTTCACATTGTGCAGAATGGTATGCCTGCTTTTGTTTGTTTGGGGTTTTTTTTTCATCCAAAGTCCCTAAGCCTTTAGAGTGCACAGCTCAGCTCTGCCCTGTTGTCATGTGAAGGTCAAAGAAATGTGGAACTGAACACCTCTGATCTGATCCTGATGCTGCGGTTTTCCCATTGACCGAGGTAGCGCTGTTTGTCTTAACTTGTGCCGTTTTTTCCGTTGTCCTCCTGTGATATGTACATTTGATATCTTCAATCAGTTCGTGGCTTTGATGTGTTTTGGTGATAAGCGCCTGCTTTTATGAAGGGCTGGGAGCACGAACGCTGCAACGCTACAGAGACGAGGAATCCGGCATGAGGAGACGATAATTCTCTCAAATCAATGGCACTTCATTTTGCTGTCTGTACAAGCACACGGTGGAACGAAATGTACAGACAGGTTACATTTGGATAATGTTTTTGTCACCGGGTGTTTTGGTAGCTCTGACCGTTTACTGAGGAATGAGCCAGGGTCGACCTGCTGGTTAATGGAACGTCAATAACTAATATCCCAATAACCCTGCCAGCTTTGTAGCCCTTATTACACGAAGATGACTGACGAGACAAGAGCCTGGGATCAGTGACTCACTGGTGCCGATTCATGACTCTGTGAGACAAGATAATGATTATTCTTTTATTCACCTTTTAAAACCAAAAGCCACCGTGCAGCAGAAAAACTCATAACTAGCCATCTTATTGTCATTATTTACTCTATTTGTGGACAAATGTGTTGACGTGGTTAATGTAAAACCAGCTGAAGAGAAAGAAAAAAGTGGTGATGAACCTATTCACACACTCTTTATATTCGTTGTGCCGCTTCGTTTCCAGCTTCTGCACAGTTGCCTAGTGACTGTGTGTTCACAACAAACGGAGGAGCCAACATCGACACTCCCAGTTGACAGAAATTAAAAAATTCTGCATCCTGACTTATGTGGAAAGTAGAAGACCTGCTGTACTAGTGATTGTTTATAACTTCATGATTACCTGATCAAAATGGACACCGTGTTCACCACCAGAAGTAGAATGGCAATTTAATCAACAAGCACATGTTGCTTACTGTCTCAATGCAACAGAATTGACTCGCTTCTAAGAAAATGGAGAAAGCGCATTAGTTTCGTCCAGGTTGGTAAATCTCTAACCCGCTCCTCAGTAAATAGTCTTATTCTTCGTATACCGTACTTTGTATACTCTAAAGTGATATCGACTGTATGTGGAGCACTAAATGTGGTATAGAGTGTTTCTTCTACACATCACCTCAACATGTTAGTATTGATTGGTCCGACAGCTGGACTTGTATTGTCGTTATCTTTGTGAATTGACTTTGTCGTGTACCTCAGCTTATATTCATTGGCCCACTGCTTTTTGGGATGTATGTTAGCACATGCGAACTTAATACACAGACAATGCATTTGTATGCAGATGACACTCAAATGTTTTTTCTCATTTGACCTGAGGAAATAACGGTCAATAAAGTTCACTCTAGACATGTCGTAGTAATATTTGTATCCTGCTGCCCGATACTTTCACCCAGCATTTTGCTGTAATCACATTGTTGTTGATGTGTTTTAAGTAAGCGTCACTGCTAGGTTACCACAAACCTCCAAGTGACGTGACACTAAATGTAGTGGGGTTTTTTTTGTTTAATAATAATTTTATGATTCCAAGATCAAGTTTGAAGTTTAGTTTCGGGGTTTCAATACTTTAGATAACTTTCCAGAGGGGATCAGGCTCACTCCATGTTTGTCTTCTTTGAAAACTCGAATCAAAGCACACATTTCCTTCATTACCTGTTTCTGTTACTTCAATCATGTTCAGATTAGAACTCATGCTGTTGAGTTTATCCTAATACCGTCGATAGACGATCAAAATGTGGTTTTAAAGCCGCTCGCATGTCAAGATCTGATTCTGAGGATTTTGAATTCTTCGAAAAACATGTCGCTTGAACACATTTGACTGGACTATCAAGTGATGCTTCTCTACCTAAATGGACTCACACTGATAACTAGCACACTGGTTTTATTGTGTACACGTGTGTGAAATTCCCCTCAATGTTTCTGCCGATATCATGCTTCCGTTCAGTATGTTTCTAAACAAAACAGAGTATAATCAGATTACCACAGAACAACAGAGAGCTGAAAGGAGGCCTCACATCATATTTATGCTCCCCGGGGCCCCATATTTGTCTCATCGAGCCCCGGTTTTGACATTGTTCTCTGTCTTCTGTGTTTTGTATCGGCGCACTGTTTGACTTCATCTTGTGGTGTTAATGCCTAAAGAGACCAGGGAAATCCTCAAAATCCTATGTGATCGCTGTTTCCTATACTGCAACTGTGTCCCAGCTGTGGATTACACAGTGTATTAGTTGTATCTGAATGTCAGACACCGCCCGTGAAGACCACGTATTGTGTACTATATGTGTGGATGTTTAAGTGTTTCCTAGAAGTTGTCAGTGGAGAAAATGCAATTTCATAGTCTCCAATTCCGGCGGTGTCACTCAAGCTGTTCTCTCAAGACTACTGTCAGGTTTTATTTAACACAACAGTGCTCTTGTTTTCTTCCTTTGCTAACCGTCGAGAAAATCACGAAGAGCTCCAAGTTTGTAATTTGTGAGCGTTGCAGTGGTAGCGTCTCACATTCGCCTCTGATTGATCTGTTGTCACATCCCTCAAATACACCTGACGTCCCTGTTTTTCTGCTGTTTACTGAATGTGCCTGTGTTTTCTAATGACCCCAGCACGCTGCTGGGAATGCTGAATAAAAGCAGTGGGAAAAATTGTGCTCGGATAAAAAAGAAGCCCTGTCATTTATGGCCTTTTGAGAGTGTATTTGCCTCAGGTTGGTGAGTCTGCGTGACCTTTTGGAGGCAAGAGAGAGCGCCGACAGCAGAAACACTCACAACGGCTCCGGATGAGTTCGACCTCATCTTGTTTGATTTCTATGTTAAAAGCCTTTCAATTAAGTTTCCCCTAATGTCGCCATCATGATTTGACGACAGACATCTAAGAATTCTAGTCTTTACCATTTTATTTTACATATCATTATTTGGGGAAATGGTTCTTTTTTTAAACTACATTCTTTCTTTCTCTTTAGGGGAGTATATAAATAATGATCTTTAAAGGTGCTAGTAGGCAAATAATTAAAAGTTTAGACAGTGTATTCCTGTGTCTGTCAAGCTGTCTGCTGGCTAAAGTCACACACATGAAAGCACTATCAATCTTCTCATCCAGCACCTGGGAACAAAGCGGTAAAAAGTATTTCTCAAAATGTCAAACCTCCGCTTTGTGTCCTGCTTGAACATAATTAGTTATTGAACTGTCAAACTAATTAAGCTGACAGGTTCAGACAAGGACAACCATCTGTCAGAAAAGTCAATCATAATTAAAAAGAATGACCATAGAAGAAAGTTATCTTTAAGCGAAGGGAAACTTTTTTGGTTTCCGGTGGTAAATTAGGTCACAAACATCTACACATAGTTGTGTAAACCTCCGAGGAAAATGGGCCTTTCCCACTTTGAATGGAAATCACTTGTGGGGAGAAAAAAAAAAAAAGATTCCCAATCGTTTTCTTGTGTGTGGGAATTTGATTCTGTCCCCCTGCCGTCGAAATGTCATTATCTCCTCTTCATTCCAACTGAGATGTTTATTACTAAAAGGTAAAGACATGTCATCTTAAACTTCTCCTCACATTGACTCACACAAGCAGCACCTGTTCTGCACGGAAAACACATTCCAGCCCTGATTCAATAGACGGTCGGACAGCAGTCCCTTTTATGATTCCAGGAAACACATAAATCACATGACTCTCTCCTCACCGCTCCTCTGCACCTACTTCTCTTTCCTATCTCAGTGAAGCAGATCCTGTGAGTCCCACTGGAAACAACATAAATCAAATTATAGATTCTTTACACTCGTGTCCCGAGCCTGGAGAGCAGGAGCCAAAGTTGGGTTTTTTTTTTCTTCTTCTCTCTCCTGCATCCATTACAGGAAGAACTATCATTTCATCCTTATGAACTCATAAAAGATGCACATCTGACAAATTTTCTGCTCCGCTACTGAAACATTAAACAGGATCACCGCGTGCTGAGGGAGCGGGCTGTTTTTGCAGTCCCTGGGAGTTATTAGACTTACAGCCGGTGAACCTGCACTGATTATAAAAGCATCACCTGTTAATGTCAAACTGCCGCAGTAGCATCGTGCTTCTGCAATAACGTGGACGATAAACTACTGCGAAGGCCCCATAAAGTTTGTAGAGTAGAAACAGGTAGTGTGGACTGTTTCACTCATCCACCGGCCATATCCAAATGGAACCCAGATATGAATCTGTTGTGCAAATCATCTTGTATCCTCATCAAACCATCTTGCTCTCACAGATCACACACACACACACACACACACACACACACACACCTCACAGCTTTGTAGGGTCTTTCCATTGATATGGTGCATTTTGTAGCATGTGACACTAACCTTAACCTTCACAGCTGAGGGCCTTATCGACTAAAGGTTTGCATGGATGAAAACACATGCAAATCTGATATTGTGGTCACACACCGTGGAAGCTGATGTGCATTTGCCTTCAGGAATATAGAATATCAGACGTGTCTCGCAGATTGCCCAAAATAGCGGAGGAGTTTATGACGACAGATTTACGTTCAATGCGTTTACTCATTGTGATTTGCTCTGATCTGGAAACACCTGAGATCTGTGTGTAAGCAACTGGGAAAGAAATGAACTAAAGTGTTGTTTATGACGTCAACGCGGAATTAAACACGGTTTTTATGAAATATGATTCATCCAGAAAGGTGCTTTTACTGAAGTGTTAGATTCAACACCTCTCACAAGTCTCGCAAATTGGAAAAAGCAGAAAGAAGTGTTTTCTTTACGGTTACAGGGAGCCACTACAGGTTAAAATCCACATGTGGCCCCAAAGCTGTGAGATGCAGAGCCACTGACTTAAGAAAGTTGTAATTTTAGCCTTAAAATCTCCATCTCCGCCCTTAAAAACTAGTTTGACAAAATAACAGCATGGAGAAAAATCAAGTGTGTTCCAGGGCCAATGAATTACATGACATGTCGAGAGCCATAGTCATCGTTATACGTCATCATTATCGTCATCATCATCGTCATCCCAAATAAAAGAAACCTGAATGTGAGCGTGACTCTTACACTTTGGTGCCATGTGCCTTCATCAGGAGCTGGAGGTTATTTGGAGTCAGCCTCACGTGAACCGTTCTCCTGCTGGAAATAAACCGCAGCGTGCCAAATTTATAATCCGCATCTGAAATCAGTCCCGTCTAAAATGCATACTTCATTCTCATCTGTTACTTCTGCAAAATGCCATCCCGATCAGCTGCTTTGGAAACTTACTGAGGTTATATTTCTTTTCCTTTTACACCCTTTTGAAGAACTCTCTGGAGTGATACAATGGTCTCCACTGTGGCAGATGCACAAAGAGGTTAAAGTTACAAGAAGTACTTGTGACCTATAACCTCAACAAGAATGAACGATTCAAGAACCCAGATGGGACAGGAAAACGGAGATGTACTGATACATGAACCAACAGAAAATTGGCTTTGGTCTCTCTGTGACACTTTTTTTTGACAAGCGGAATAATATCCTAAGAAGTTGATCTTCTCTCTCTAAGCCCCGTCAGTGTTTGAAATAATCAATGCCACAAACACATCTTTTCAACTAGACTCTTTATTCTTTGTGATGCCCTCCAGCTAGGGTTGATAGATTTTTTTTTAATTTGTTTTAGTGATGTATGAACAGAAAGAAAATATGAATACTTGGAAGACCAAATGTGTCTGTTTAACAATCAGCCGTTGTGTAAAAAGATTGATTGACTACAGTGTAAATAAGAGCATCGCTGTGTATTTATTTCACCAAACAAAAATCTACACTATCAAGAGGATGTATTCCTCACTGGCTAAAAAAATATAGAAATTCTTCTCCCACTTGTTATAGTAAAATAAAACGGTCTAAATGGCCAAATCCCCCTGACATCATCCAGTGAAGGGCTGAGATGTTTCTGGTGAAGGAAGATAAAGCAGAAAATGTCAAACGTGACATTTCCAGATTAAAAATGATAAAAATAAAAAAATATAAAAAAATGGAAGTGACAAGATATATCCCCATTTACCCCGTCTGGTGTATGAATGCTCACTTTCGTGGAATAATATTTTTTATCACAGGGGGCATAAAATATCTGTTGTTCATGCGACTTTATAAGCAACCTAAACAAAAACCTAAACCTCAATCTAAACAGCGAACTAACCCTTTAACTCTCAATTTTTTTTAATATGTATTTTGCCTCCATTACATTTACATGATATTTAGTCCTAAAAAAAAACCCCAACAAACAGCAGTTTAAACCTTTATTATGATTCATCATTTCTCAAACTGAAATGGAAATCAGTGGTTTTAAACACAGAGCAGTTTGTTAGTCACTGAAAGTGGCGGGAGTGAAAGGAAAGCACTTGCTATAAAAGTAATGAGACAAGTTAGTTTGTCCCTGGTGAACAAACGGCAGCAGCACCGAGTGTCGGCACCCTCTCAGGTGAGCGGCAGACGTGTCAGCAGGAGCACTGAAAGCTAAAGTGCCCCTGAATGATTAAAAGGCCGGGATGTGTTGCAAGCGAGTGGAGCATATTACGACGCACGCTGCCCTCAACAGGCTCACAGCGTTGGCGTCGTGCCGGGTAAGTGAATGTGAACCAGCGGTTGTTGTCTCTGTGGCTGCAGGCGCCAAGCCAGACGTGACCAGAGGTACATTTCTCGTGCACAACACCAAAAACTTGACGGCTGACGGCCGATAACTCCGACCAGTTCAAGTGCAAATTGAACGGGAGTGCAACTCAGATCAAAACAGTGCGGATTTCAAAACCGGAAAGTGTCACACTCCGGTGAGCACGACTGCGAATCCACAAGAAACCGACTGTGAATGAGATGGATGCTAAAAAGTGGATTTTCAGGGAAAAGCACTGCTGTTGGAGCCACATCAAGATTAATGACTCCTTTTATACACAGGAAACCAGCCAAGAGGTTTTTTTTTTTTATTTTATCTGAAACATACTCTCAACAGTGTGATGCTTCTACAGTGACATCCACACTGACGTGAATGCATTTGAAAGTGCTCTTCAAGTGCCATAATGCCACTCTCAAATTGTTTATGCTCATCAAAAAGGAAAAATCATCCCTCCCCTTTTCACTGGGAAAGCAACGACATCGTGCATTTCAGCCGTCAGTTGGTCCGGGGTGAATATAAAGTCGTGAGACGTCACTCGGTCTCAGCGGGTTTCTATTTGAATTTCTGTAATGTCAATCTCCGCGATCACATATTTGTTTTGTACTTGTGGGGCTTATCTTTGTCTCCCGGCTAAGGCCAAAGGTAAAGCCCCGGCCGCTGCACTGGGATCCTCAGTTAAATCGGTTCTGTATGCGCATAGTCATCTGCCAACATAAAGGAGCAGTATGTCAACATATCGCCCATGTGATCACCAATATGAGAAAGAAAGAAAAAATCGGAGTTCTACAGGCACCAGTAGTATGACTCACAATGGTCTAATATGTCTGAGAACATTACTGCTGTCCAATGAGTCAAAACATTGCCTAGTCATGCCAAGTGTAAAAAAAATATAGGGGGGCGCAGTCCATGTTTTCCAAGGCAAGGGTCTGCGAGCCTTCCAATGAAAGAGCAGTTTTTGTTTTTTTCCCCCGCTTATTAAAATTCTTCTGGAGCCACACAACACGTTTCGTAAAAGATCACACAGATTTAAAGGTTAATTATGTAGTTTCTGTAAAAATACATTCATGACCATTTAGAATTGTTGTTTTCAGCCAATCCTCCTGAGAACATTTCCCTCCTGGTTTTTAGTCATTTTAACAGCTTGTAGCCTTTTAAATAGCAATTTTAGTAGTTTTAGCTTTTCTAAAATTATTTTTGAAAACAAGCCAGGTATGCAAAAAGAAAAAAAAAAAGATGATAGAAAGAAAAATTGTTGTACATATAATTTTCAGAGGAACTAAAGAGCCTCATGTGGCTTTAGAGCCGCAGGTTGCAGACCCCTGTTCTCGGGGGACCATGGGAAAACCTAGACCAGTTCCATTATCCTCTCATCACAAAGGCCACACGGGGCTCTGTTCATAAAGGAACTAATATTTTTGACGCGTGGATCAGCAGTGCACAGACCAACTGACCGAGGTCTGAGAGATAACAGACCAGAATGAAACCAGCGATGAAAAGATGCTATTCAGTCCAGTATATCAGCCATTAGAGCAGAGGGTGACCTTTCAGGAGGTGCAGTAACGTCGACAAAAAGCCACGTTGGACGTCAACGAAAGGAGTGCGAAGAAGGGACCTTATCGGAGAACGTTGCAGTTTCTGCGGCTGATTCATTCAAAGCTCTTTTGATCTGGGAGATAAGAGTTTGTGTCGAGTGTGAAACCTAACCTTGATAAATTAACCATGACATTTGCAAATTTTACAGCTAATCTTTACCCAAACCACTGTGTTTTCTTTAATCCCACCAGAAAGCCTGGTCGGTAACAAAACGGCGGCTGAGTAAGAACATTATTAGTTGTATGAATTTTTGTGGGCACCTCCATGAAAATGAGATTCTCTCAGTTGGTTTCTATTGGCTTCCTGTGAAGTAGGAAAATAATTTTAAATCATCCTTTAAGTATATAAAACAAGCCTATACTGTCACACGGTCTCTACTTTTAAAATCAGGTTTATAACCTTCCTATGTAAGGTCACTCTGCAGCATTTTCTAATTAAGCTGGTGTAGATTTAGATTGTCGAGACACCTTTTATGATACTGGGCTTATTTATTTTCTCACCACATGACAGTAATATTCTTTCTCTTTCATGGCGTCTGTGCTCTCTCCGGACGGTCCTCTCCTTCTGGAGCTAAATTGTGCCATTTCAGTAAAACTGAGTTGAATTATACTGAAATGACTTCAGCGGCATGGCGATTCCTAGTAACCATGGGTTGGAACAAAATCTACTTTTTTTTTTTTTAAGTGAATTCAGTGATTTGTTCCTTCACACATTTTACAACTTATATTCAAAGATATTATTTTGGCTTGTTTTGAAAGTGATAGATGAACTTAACAGCACATGACCGTACCACAATAAAAAAAAAAACCACTAATTAGATATGCAGTAATCTAATGAACTAGATGTAAATGATGTAGCTGAAGTGATTTGAGCTTGTTGTGGCTGACATTTTGGAAAAAGGCTCCTGAGGTCGAAGCTCAGACTTTGTGTGCTTGGCATTTCTCATCCTCATTTGAATTAGTCTGAGTGGCTAATAACTCATTTGCCACCGACTGAAATTTCAAAAGACGCGTGTGTTTCTTGCACAGACATCCTGCTGCCACCGTAAGTAAATACCCTGGAGCCAGACACCGCGAGGCAGGTCCTGCTGAATCCGAGCCTTGGCGCTCCCTGGGCAGCAGGCGAAGTGCCGTGAACACACCGGGCGGGCGGCAGTCATGACATTTTCGCTCAAATCCAACATTCAATAACTGCGAGGAGTGCCCTCAACCAAAATCCAACTCATTTCCAGAGTGGATACAACAGAGGCTTGGTTTTTTCCAAAAAATTTCAAAAAAAAACAAACAAAACAAAAAAAAAAGTCCAAAAACAGAGTGAGGAATGTTTTCCTGTTTATCCCAATCATTGTGCCTAAAACCCCAGATTACATACAGATGGTCACTAATCAGGTTTTGTGCCGTGCCTCTGGTGCAGTGATGCCGCTCTGCGTCGGTGAAAAACCTTCTCAGAAATGTGTGTTCACTGTTTCCTTTCATCAGCGCTCACACTCGTCTATTTTGTTCTTGGGAATTTTGACGACCCACATTCCTGCACTCTGTCGGAGCAACCCCGGCCCTCGTCTTGTGATGTTGTTTGATTTTTCTTTCTTTTTCTTTTTTTTTTCTCAGTTTCCTTCTTAAATGGTCTCAAACATGCTCAATCGGGGTGAGGTCTTGTGACTGCTGACGGAGGGCCGTGCCAACAACACTTGTTGCTCCGCTTCAGATTTTAAATAGCCGTGAGGTATGTTTGGGCTCATTGTGTTCGCTGGAAAGTAAATCATCGACAACAAAAGGGGGGCTGTGGCAGGAGGGACTTGACAGCGGGATTCCACCAGACAGGAGCAACACTTTAGTTTGATGGAACTGATCCCTGGAAAGTCATCAATCCCAATTATGCTGAAAACCCACCGCACACCTCCCCGGCGGTGGAGTTTCCATGGTGGTGTTGGACTGTATATGAAAAGCAGTTTTGTGTTAACCGTCGGTTTCCTCACACCACTGATCACATCCATTTTGGGTACAAACTGATAAAAGACCTTCATTCAGCTGTGAACGTTGGTATTTTATAGTTTATAAAATGTGTTTTTCCATGAAATCCTCTATTTGCCAGTCCTGTCTTGACATTAATACTTCACTGAGATGTGGTCATACACTCAATTCTTTTTCTTCTTTCCACAAAGAATGAACTCATTTCATTGTGAATTACAAGCCTGCTGCTGTCTGAAACTACTGTTGCAGTACGAGTCCATCAGGTCGCACCAATGTGAATTCGATATGTCCTATCCTTGGTTGTTAACTCCGTCATGAAATAATATATGAAAAAATGATTAGCTCAAATTGCGTTTCCAACATGGCTCTACTTTCTCTGCATTAGATAAGTGAATACGTCTTGGAATATGTGACAGAAGCACCAAAATTGGTGTGGAAATATGTGTTGGGTTAAACTTAGGAAAGACATTCTTTCTGCAGTGAAATGAAAATTATATGGTCTATAAGCATTGTTCATCCATAAAATCGTGTTTTGACTGCATTATATCACTAAAGTGTGGTAATTTGCTTCATTCTTTGCTTTGAATTTGCAATTTATGAAGAATACATCCAAATACAGACTTTTAGAATAATATAAACTGACAGCGAAATTCTTTTGAAGTCTCACAGACGGATAGAAATGCTTCATCAAAACTGAAGCGCCTTCTAATTTTCTATTCACCTCTCCTTCTCAACTCCACATCTGTGTATTTCACGTCTGCATATATATCTGTCGGATCAGATCACTTTACTAACCCTCGAGGGCCAAACCAGTCTTTCCATGCACAGTGGTAAGTAATGGAAAAATGAAATACAATAAGACCTACAGCTACAATCCCAGTGGACATCATGGAATATAGCATCGACACTATATCATATTTTATAACGATCCTCATGTTTCATTCAAAGGGATGTCCACAGCTGGCCACTTTTGATCCAGGCCAAATCGTAAGTGTTAGGCAGGATAAATCTAAACTAGACTTCACTAATCATTGCTTTCCGCATTGACCAATCCCACTCCTAGGATGCTGAGATGCAGCTCCGGGGAGCTGATGGGGGGGGGGGGGGGGGGGGGGTTGTCATGGTTCTTGCTCAGGAATCCACAGTGGTGTCAAGCTGTGGGATTTGAACCTGCAAACTCCCGATCCGCTTCTCTTGGCCACCACTGCCCACCAGACCAGAAACCCCCCCCCCCCCACACACACACACACACACACACACACACAAACGTGCAAACTCCACACACCTGATCTCAAAGCCAAGACCTTCATACTATAAGTTCAGACTGCCAAACACAGCCGATTTTTGTTTTTTTGCCAAACTAAAAAAAGGTAAAAGAAAAAATTGAGGAAAGCTGTGAGGACAAATGATTTCAGGGAGAGAGGACAGAAGCAAAGGGGGGAAAAAAAAAAGAAGAAACTGATTATCAAAATGTGAAGCCATGACAGCAATTTGTGTCTATATAAAACGCATCACTTCTTTTGGTGTGAGACTGAAACTGCAGTTTGGTGTCACGTGTGGTGTGAGAGCACGAGTTCAGAGTGAAACGAAGTTTCACACTCGATGCATTTGAGGTGGTGTGATGTAATTTTCCGGTTTGTCGGGGATTTTCTTGGTTCAGCGGCAGCAAACCGATTCCCTTTGTTGCAAATCCTGTCATTTCAAAATGTAAATCTGAGAAATCTGCCTGCAGTCCAAACAAAATTGCAACTGGCGGAAGCCTGATTTAGTCACTATTCATTTGAAATACACAAAATCAAAAAAGAAACCCACATTTTGCAGAACATTTGCTGCTTCCAAAACATTTTTGTCAGGAATATATGAAAGAGAATCCAGTCACGGATTAACAACAAAGGAAAGAGGAACTCCAGGCCATGTCTACACGTACCTGATTTTTTACAAAAACGGATACTTCCCCCTCAACATTCACAAAAAAAAAACCCCTTCATTGACACGGAACCGCATATACACCTGGTTCAGAGCTACTGTGAGCATGCCAAACCTGTAGGGGGCAGTGCAACGAGAAGCCTGAAACCATGATAACCAATCAGAATCCTGGAAAAAAACCAAAACATGATGTAGTAGTAGTCCTGGATCTCCTCAAACCAGCAGGATCAATACATTACAGTGCTGAAGTATCTACATTTTCTTGATATGCCCAGGATCACTTAAGGCCATGACAACATTCATGACGAGTGTTTATTGAAGCAGAAAGAGATCTACACCATGTTTTTTTGTTTTTGTTTTTAATTGTGCCTATCAAACTGCTGTGATGACTGAAAAGTTAAGATTTTGTGACATTCTGTAAGACAAATATCCTATCACTGTCTGACACTGATATATTGAGATAATGAGATTTCATTTCATATTCTTCGGGTTTCTCTGGAGCCACAATGCTCAGCTCAGTTTCGCATATAGTAAACTATGTCAAACACACGACCTCCTTGCCTGTGGCGAGTTTGTGACCAGTACTTCCCGATTACGCAAATGAAGTAAAAGTATGCAAAAACAATGTTTGAAAAGACAAAAGCACCCGACAGGTGGTTGAGACGTTCCGCATTCCTCTGGTAGTGCGGTGGCAGACCACCCCGTATGCCCTTCAGTTCTCATTGGTTCTGAGTGATGAGGTTCATCGTGCTCGTTTGAAAAGAAAACAAAGCTGAAACTTGATCAGGAAGTCTAAGATGAAAACTTCAATAAATGTTACACTAAGATAGTATTGTTCTTTTTTGCACCACTGAAGCTGGTCAGGATTTTCTTAAATCGCTTCGGAGCGGCAATGACGAAGCACAAACTGAAAAGAAGACCTAAACAAAGGGTCAACTGAATATAAATGTTGGAAATTAAGTCACATGCGTCCTTTTTTACAAAGAAATAGAATTACCAAAGCCAACTAAAGCAAGATGGGAGAACTAGATAAACTGAATAAATCAGATAAAATAAAAATTTCCACTGAGTGGTCTCCTTTTAAAACGGTTACAATCAATGACAACTGCAGCACTTTTACCAATAAATCTGATATAGGTCCAATTTCAGATCCATCATATCCACTTAAGCCACGTTAGGGTTGGAGTTGCTGGAGGTAAGCCCAGCTGATGTTGGGTAAAGGGGCAGAATCCACAGAGATAGATCCCCACATCGTCATATTGCTAATGCCGAAGCACACCATTAATGACACGTGCAAAGGAAGAGTGCGCAAACTCCCCGTCTGAAACCCTCCGGCAGGGACCAGCAGTAAGGCAAAAGTGCAAGTCACTACATCACTGGGCCTCCGTGAAAAATGATGGCTCTGTAATTACGAACGTCAAGCCACACAGTGCGAAGTTAAACTGCAGAGAAAACAGATTTTCACTCCCTCACCCGCAAACAAATCACGTCCATTTGGACATTTTGTCATCATCAAACAAGCAACATCAAAGTGAAAAAAAATGTTAAGACAGCATATCTTGTGCATCTAATATGCAAGGCAATTACTTCCCCCTATTTATGATATAGTCACACAGGATTCACGCTCGTGTCAACATTAAAAGAAACATTAAAATGACAAGGGGCTTTTATTCTTTACGACATCCACACACACACACCCAAACAAAGTCCCTCAGAGAAAATGCCTGATCTCCTCCAGCAGTTTTGTGGGATCCGAGGAGGAAATGAAAAAGCTGGTAAAATGTGATTTTTATTGTGTGTATCAGTGATCCACACTGGGAGCTGTTTGTCCACCGAACTGGGCTCTTTAAAGTAGGGAGCACACAATATGTCCTGCCCCCTTGACATAATGATCCGTCTGTACTGATTAAGCCCCTCCTTCAGGCCTCGCCGCCAGCCGATTCACAATCACACAGCAAAATCTGTACATTCAGTTTTCTTACACTCTGAAATAATGCTAAAAGATATCTCTGAAGTTTTTATCGAAAGACCATTTTATGCATGAAATGTCTGACCTTCAGCTTGATGAGGTGTGTGTGTGTGTGGTGACTTCATGAAGGCTTCTTAAGAGAATCGTATCCGCTGTGGCAAAGCAAGGAGGCGGAAACCGTGCGGCTGCATTTTCCGAAGGTCAGGTGAGGAAGGCTGGTACGAACCTCACCGGTATGAATAAAGATCTAAAGAGCTGGCACGGCATCTTTTGTGTTTGTCTCCATTGGAGGCCGTTTGTGGACTACGTCAATAAACTCTTTAAAAATGTTCTTCGTGACCTTGAGAACACTCAGGGTTTTCCTGTTCTTGCTCATGGTGTGCAAGAAAAGCTTGTCTTGACTCGGTGTTCACCCTGTAAGGAGTTGAACTTCACGCGCATTGAATCGGGGAAAAAGTTTGAAATTGTGTTTCAGGATAAAGAGAGAGAGAGAGAGACCAGCAGAAACACGGTCTAATTTAATTGTCAATAAGCCACAGTGGTGGACTGGTGGACTGGCTTTGGTCCAGGAAGTGGTTTGTCTCTCACTGAAATTAGCCGGATTAAACTCCAGTCCCTGTGACAACGATTTGAAAGGGACAGATAAAGAAACTGGTCTGGTAGTTTCACTGGATAAGAGAGGATCTTCGGCGCACAGGGGGCTGGCATGCAGCCTCAACATTTAGGAATCAATAGAGGGACCATCAGCAAAGAAGCGCCTTGTGTTTAGAAGAATGTCATCCAGATTTTACTTGAGATATCTGCGGTACAAAATTCTCGGCAGACGAATCAGCTGTCACTGACGTCAGTTCAGGCTTTTGGACTGTTGTTCTTGATCAGGCTCCGCTGGACTGTTTATCACAAGATTGTGTAACAGTCTGATTCTCTTCAACACGTGTTTCTCTTCAAGACTTTCAGGGTTTTTTTTATAAAAGCTGAGTTACAAAGTTACACCTCACTTCTTTTAGTGACCAACAAATACAACAACCGCCTGCATTTTAAATATCAAAAATATGAATTATTCAACCGGAGAAAGCTCGGAGTTTTTTTCAATTAAAGCTTCGTTTCCATCTCCCGGGCTGAAGTCAAACTCTACCGGCACACATTTTCTTTCCCTTTTATTTAATCTCTCTGTTCCTTACATTTTCTTCCTCACACCTTTATTTTATTTCCTATTCTCTACTTTCTCCATTTTCTTTTCTCTCACGGCCTTACTTGTCTTTACACACACTCATCTCATCATTGTTTGCACTCCCGCTCGGAGTTTCACTCGTGTTTACTTTGTCAAAGCGCAAGAAAAATGTACTTACACAAGCACCTAATACAACTACGAGTCTCTTCAAGACATCCTCTCAGTTTTGTTTTGTTTTCTTCTTCACTATAGTTCCACCATGAAGAGAAGACACACCTCCTCTAAATAAATACATAAATGTACAGCCACTCGGGCTAAAAGGGAAAAGTTTAAAAACTCCTTTATGAAGGTAAAAGTAAAAAAAAAAAAAAAAAAGTTTGAGTTCGGAAACATACAGAGAGTATAAAAGTGACAAGCGGCCCACTGAAGGACATTTCTGCCCACACGGTGTGTCCTTTGAGCTGACAGCTTCAAACATTTCTCTCCGATAAGGCCACGGATGGGAGCGCGTCGCTCCTCTGGATTTGCTCTGTCGTCAGTGTTATCGAGTTCACCTCCAGCTCCCCGTTCTCCCCGTCACCCACGTCACATTTAACGTCCACTTTTTTTTCCCCCCATGGTCAAGTCCTCCTCCCCTGTCTGTCTATTTATGTCTGTTATGTCTTTCTTTTTTTTTTGTATTTGCTCTCTGTTGGGCATAAAACGCCATCATGTAAGAGAATCATCTTTTATAACTTCCTTCACATGTCCATTTCAAAGACAAACCAAAATACCAAACCAGTTTTGGTGTGATTTATAAGAAATGACATGATTTTGATCCGTATGGAAGGTTACGAGCTGGTCAATTTCCACAATAGTAACGTGATCTAAACGCCGCTGAGGAGAAAACTTACCCGCCTTCGCTCACAGTCAGCTGCGATTGGCTCCAGTCAGATAAAGCCATAAAGAAGATGGATGGAAGTTTACACTCCTGCTTTGTATTCCTGCTTCTTATCCGACTTGTTTACCATTATGTCATTTGTATAAACTGTCGGACAAATGGGATTTGAACGTCGACCTTTTGTGTGAATAGATTGAATCAAAAGGAAAAAAAATGCTAATATATGGCGTTAAACTAAATAACTGATTCATTGTGAATCTCGTGTTTGGTGCTTTTAATTGAGTATTTTTCTTATCAATGGTGAATCGGTGAAGCGGCCAGTTTAACGTGGTACACAAACCTTCCTCTTTTCAACTCAGCCATCAATGAATACATAGAGCGAAGAACAAATAATGAGTCACACTTGCATCTCTGTGGATATTTATTTTGCATGTTTGGTGAAGGTACTTTTCACCTGCTTTACACCCAACAGTTAACGCGCACAGATTGATCCCACCCAACCCAGTTACTTTCTCTGATGGAGCGACTCTCAATCTCAACGGGCAGTGGTCGGCCTTCCCAGTCACTGAGCACCAGTGTGTGGGATGGTAATGTGGGGTGAAATAACTGCGATTGAATATTGATCAGGTGCCTGTGTACTGCCCCGAGACGCCTCTATATAATCACTTCCACACTTGTTCGCTCTCCTTCTGAGAGCGTCCGATGGAGTGATGACAGAGGAAGAAACTCCAGGTGTGATAGCGTACGTCATAATTCAATACACGCACATTACTAATTCTGATCTCACAAAGTGTTTTGCTTGTGTTATGGACCACATCAGAAAGGCAATCTCAGTCCTCACATTAGTAATATCTTCATGAAGTGGGTGAGATTAGGTCACATTCAAGTGGTGATCCAGACGTACCTGACGGAGGTGTGACTGCAGATTACGTAGCAAAGAAATGATTGAGTGCATCGGAATTGAAATGAGTTAGACTCCGTTCCATCCACTGGATCCAGACTTTTTTTCTTTTTTAAATCTGCAGCACAAGTTTAATTGAACTGTGTCAGCAGTGTTAAAAAAAAAAAAAAAAAAGAAGAAGAAGTGCTCAGGCTGAAGAAGTGAGTGTCTGAGAGGCATATTGATTAGCTGCTCCTGGAGGAGAGAATCCTCCTCATCGCACTTCCTGGCTACACCTCCCACAGGGCATCCGTCTTAATGTGACATGACAACCCTTGGCGATATCAAAACTAAATCTGGACATTGATTCCGACGTTCAATTTCGGCGGCGAAAAAAAAAACACTTTTCCGCTTTCATACGCACAGCGAGACGCGAGAGTGTTTGTCTTGCTGAGCGCGACTCCTGCTGCGGCTTTACACGGTACACGCTGAGAGCCGTGGCCCAGCGCCAGCAAATACATGTTTCACAAAGTTTCTTGCCGTCGCGCCTATGCTCCTCTCTGTTCAACGCTGATTCACAATCCCCACCAGGACAATTTTTAAGTCCATTTAAAATGCAAGACACTTTTTTCAGATCGCAACAATAGGAAGGTCAACTTCTGCTCACACTTCAGAGGATTTGGTTGTTATCGTTTTCAATTTGATATTCCATATTTTAAAGAGCAAACAAAATAGCGTCATTAATCCAAGATTCCTAGCGCTGCTTTGCAAACTGTGCGGGTGAGGATTATGCGTCCAGATATTGACTCAGAGCTGATGAGGCAGTGAAAAGCCAGAGGGACGGAGTCTTGGCAGCAGAAATCCAGCAGACCAGGTTTAGTAGGCGCAGACTATCCGTGCAGAAAACTGCTCTGAAGTTTAAAAATACATAGTCTTATAATACCCAGATTGGGTTTGGCAGCAAGTTGCCTTTACTAATATTCATGTGGTTCAGTTTGCAACAGTGCGTGAAGAATAAATCTCAGCCGTGTTGGAATGAAACCAACATAACGTAATGCGTCGCTAAAACACCACGACTTCAGGCAGGAATATATTAGTGTCTGATTGCGATCATCAAAAATGGTAATGCTGTCAGGGATACTGAAGATCAGCGGGCTTGTTTCCTATTACTTACTGTTTGATGAAAACAATCGGAGAGCTGCAGAGAGTCTCGGTCGCTCTGTGTTCTGTTCACTGAGTCAACGGCCAGGGTTAACATAATCACTGAATCATAGTTTACACTAAAGTGGTCCCTTACAATTCCACTTTCACTCTTTTCACAGGAGGAGAAGCTCCTCGTCAATCCTGAACTAACTCAGTCCTCGTGAAAGTAACATAATATATGCCTCACTGTAAAAGAAAGAAATTAAAAAATTGCCTTACCCCGTATGCACAGTATGCGTCTTCTTGTTCATTAACAGACCTGGGAAGTAACCAATTGCATGTATTAATTGCATTTTGTAATTAGGATAGCTTATAGTTATTCCCAGTAAACAAAAATCCCAAAAATAAAAATAAACGTACCAAAAACTATACCTGGAACCTAATTATGTATTATTTGTAAATACACATGTAGCTGGACCCTGTGATCACAGATCCCTGACAGTATCCTTCATAACGCGCAGTAAGGACCACCAATAGGAATTCAGAATTACTGTACATGTACAAATAAATATGTGCGTCAATAGTTTTCAAACGTAAGACAATAAATGTTAGGTGTGACAAGATGGCATAGATTAGGTGAAAATGTTGGTTCCGTTCCTGACAATTTGTTAGAATTAAAAAAAAAATTGATTTGGCTGGAATCTAGTTGAAGGTTTCCTTGCCTCTATATTGCTCATTTTAAACCCTGCCAAAACATTCCAGGGAGATTGAACTCTGGATTTTGAAAAGGTTGCTCCATTTCATTTTATATTGTTGTTTCTGTGTCATTTTGTGTCAGATTATCGAGCAGAGTATCTCCTGGCACGCCTCCTCGGCGGGTCAATACTCGGTGTATCGTGTACATGTGCACTTTGACACCAACAGTTGTAGAGCAACAACTCCTGTGATGAATTTGTGGGTTGGAGGCTTTTCTTGTTGAATAAGACGCTCGGCTCCTGGGTTGAATTGGCAGAGGCTGTCAGTTCTTCACAAATCCACAGTGGTTTGATATGCACACCACTTGTACATGGTTTTCCCTCCAAGCTTCTTGATTTTTTAAAGGAAATATGTCAATGTTTGCTTGGGTTTTTTTTCCCCCCCTTACGTTTTTTTTTTCTTCCTTTTTCCACCTCACTGACTTCTCTAAAAGGATTAAAACATCTCTCCACAAGGTCCAAACAATATGCATCTGATCTGTGACCTGTAATTAGTACGGATTAAAAAAGAAATGTGGTCGATGTGGGGTCGCAAACGATCTGTAATTCACTCAATTATGAAAAAGGACATTTAGGTACCGCATTCAATTTCAACTGATTCAAAGCAAAAAAAAAGTTTCGACGTTTACACGTAATCTCGCCAAAAACCAATCGCTTGCTTTGAACCGAGCATATGAGCGACCGAGAGACAGTTCCTAGAGCGCAGCACGAGGGGGAATGTTGACACAGTTTAACCTCTCTGAAATGTCAATGATGCAGAGAATTATCATAAATTTTTGTATTCCCAGGGAGGCTGGCATGCATTTTTTTTGACACTGATCACATTCTAACAAGGCTTTACAAGTTCAGCCAGTCAAATAGATTCCAGACTTTACAAGGAGCCGCAGCTTAAAGGGCATAAAACTGTCAAAACCTAAGAGAACTCCCAGGTTGTACACATGACAAGGTATAAATCTAAATGATTCAGAGGTGTGAGTCTTAAGGGGCTAATTTATGTGAGCTTGAGCCATAAAATGTGCTGCGCACTTAATAATCCAAAGGTTTAGTTCTGCACCAACAAACAACGTCACTAGTAAAGTTAAAAACTAAATAGTGGAAACAATGAATGGGGGGGTGGGGAATCAAGTTTGTAGACTCTGAAGTTCCTTTTTCTTTTTTTTTACTTTAAAAACACAAACGCATGGAATCTCACATTTCAAATCGGGGGTCCTCGAGTCGTGAAGCACGCAAACCACATCGCCACCATTCTTCTCATATCATCGTTATACATGAAAAGCGAACATTTGTAATGATAACACGTTTTGACGCAAATTCAAACTGATAGCATTATTACAGAGGATTATTTGGAGCTTCTGCTGATATCTCCCGATCAGCAGCAGACGGAGTTTAGCCAGCCGTCATACAGCTGAAGATGTGCTCCTCGTTTCAGCTGAGCAGGCGCAATCTACCGATAGATATTAGTTTAGAGGCATATCTCGGTCCCTAAATTGACACTAAAACTACACAGTTTTCTCATTATAGATAAAACTTGACAAATGATGTAAGCTAAATCCGGGACCACGGACTTGCACCATCGTACACATATCCTCTGAGGGGACACCAGCGTTTGCTGATTCCGTGAAAACATTGAGAAACGTTTTGTCCTGTACCAGATTGACTATCTAACACAGCAAATAAGTAAATAGAGAAAATCCTGGAGACATTCACAAAACGATGCATCGAAAAACATTAAAGGCACCTCAAAACGATTGCTCTCTAGCCAACTGTGAAATTTCTGAAACTATTTTATTTTCCAGTCAGTGTTTTCAGATTTGCTGGACTATTAGACTGAAGCCAAACAATGACAGACACTCCCTCTCCCACCAACACTCAAGAGCAGGAGTCTTCAAAGTGAGACAGTGTTCCGGACCCGCTGCATGTTCAGACGGCCAGTAGAAAGACCCAACAGGAAAACAGACCTCACTAGTCGTAAACAAAAGGATTCTATCCATGCTGGCAATGGGAACGCTCAGGCAACTGACCCCTTCCACCTCCTGCGGTTCTCCTTCCATCTCTCATCAAACCAACGACAAAGCTCCCAGCTCGCCAATGTTGCTCGTGTAAAAGACGTCATGGACCTCTACGTCGGTGACCTCTAATCACTGCCATCGCCTTTTCCTCCGTCACCTCTGGTTTTGTTCCATCGTCTCTTAGATCTGCTACCGTATCTCAGATTCTTAAGAAACTCGGCTCCGACTAGTCATGTCATCTTTCATATGCAATTTCTTGCACAGAACCTATAGCATCCGTAGCGTCCAGCAATAATCTCTATGAACCGTTTGAGTCTGGGTTCAATACTCAACATAGTGCAGAAACAGCTCTTATCAGAGTCACCAACAACTTCCTTAATACAGCTGACTCCGGACTTTCATCCTCCTCCTCCTCCTCCTCCTCAATCTAAGAGCAGCTTTTGACGCCACCTCCTACTGCATCCTCCTGCACAGACCAGCTTCAACTGAAATCTCCAACGAACCCCTCAAACTGGTTCAAATCACATCTCTCTGGTCGCACTTTTATTCAGAAAACATAATTCACATCACGGCCACCTCCCTTCTGCTCCGGTGTCCCCCAGGGGTCTGTTCTAGGCCCCATCCTCTTCATTGTCTGTCTCCACCCCCTTAGCCATATCATGCAAAAGTACAATGTACACTTTAATTGGGATGTGGATGACTTTCACTTCTACCTTTCAACCAATTACTGCACCAACTATGGTCAGTTGCTACTGTCTGGTCTCCCTCTCAAATCCAACATTCAGTCCTTGGACACTTTTAAGTCCCACTTCTAAAACTTAGACGTTTAAACAAGCTTATTCATGTTAAAGGATGTTGGTCTACTACAAACCCCTGAATGTTGTTGTTCCTTTTAATGTTGCTGCTATGTTTTTAAACTGGTTTAACTTCCCTTTAACGTGTTTATTATGCACAGTGACCTTAGAGGACATGATAGGTGCCGGCCAATAAAATATAGAATTATCATCATAGAAAAGTGTCTCGTCAAAATGTACAAATCTAATCTGGACATAGTTCCTTTTTTGCAGTGTTCTGAACTACTATCCTGAGATATTCATCAATGAATTATTCCGCGTCTATAAAATAATTCAATTTAAGCATTTTGCATCTATACATTTACATCTATACATTTGACGGCACTTTTCTTCGAAAAAAAATGATCCCCTACAACAATAACATTGAACTCCCACTTCTCTCCCAGACTTACGCCGCAATAAATGACAATATCATGATCAGGTTATCTCAACGAGCAGTTGTGTAGCTGAACACGTGCATCTTTTGCAAAGCTCTTCTACCTTCCTCGCCCTCCTCTACCTCATCCGACAGCCATAATGTTCCCTTTTACCAAGGTTCCCACAAAGCCTGGGCGTCCACCCCACACTAGAATCAAAGTGACTCAGGAGCTCTCAGCAAGAGTAGTTATCAATCCCTGAATCCGCGGAGCCAATCCCGACAGGAGTGCGACTGCCTTGCCTCCCCGCGCTGTGTCATAAGGTGAGCGATAAACAAATCTGCAGGACTAAAGAACGTACGGGAGTGCATTGAGACACCTGTGTCTCACTAATGGGATTAAGCTTGATTTGTTGGCAGCGGCATATGTTACGTCACCTTGCCTTGATGATATATAGAGGAATGATGTGATTATGAGCACACGGCTGTGTAGATAGGATTCCATATTTCATGCCTTATAAAGCTTAAACTCTGGAAGTGTGTACAGAAACCTCCCTGCAGTTCCATTTTTTATTTATTTATTTTTCTATTTTCAGTGTGCTTCACGCTGTTTCATGGTGGAGTTTAACATGATTAATATCCCATAAATATGGACATTAACTTGTTCATTAGCAGGATTCAAGCCTTTTAAAAAAAAATAAATAAAAGAAGCTTAGTCTCACAGTCTTTTAAAGAGTCACAGAAAAAAAATCTTAAAATGTGTGTTCAGGAGGAGAATTGGTGTTCGGAAGGAGCAAGAAAGGAGGGAAATACTGTCTTTGAATGTGTGGTAAACCTCTGCCAAAGTGATTCTCCAAATACCTACATCATCTTTTCATGCTCATGCACACAAACTGGACTAGGGTTTTTTTTTTCAAAAGATTTAATGATTCGACTTTTTATTTAGCCGGCAGTGGTCAGCGAGACACTTTCATGCATCTCTGCTCTGGCAACAGCAACCAAATAAAAAAGCTGTTTGATCAGCGATGAATGATTTTTTATTTGTATTTTCAATTAACTGTATTTAAGAATGGCCTCCTCACAGCCTCACTCCCAAAACAAGACACAGAGAAGAACCCCTAACATCTTCCCCCTGGATTTGTTAAAGGAGACATATCATGCTTTTAAAGCCTTCCTTTTTACATATAAATCATACAGTTGTGGTCTATATAAAGCGGAACTGCAATGCTTGGGTCTGAATTCCTCATTATTAGAGCTCCACAGGGCCCTTTTCTACCCCTTTTCTGATGTGCTTCTGAGAGCAACTCGTTTTGGGGCGGTCTCTTCATACCCCGCCTCCTCTCCAGGTTGCAGAGGTGACACTCGGTTCAACGCCACCCTGTTCGGCCATCTTTGTAGTTTGATAGAACAGATACAATTATCTAGCGGCGCAGAAACTTTATATTCACACATTATTTACAAAATGTCAACAACGGAAGATTTGTCCATCCAGCCATACATGTTGGAGCCAGAGTCGGACCCGGCGGAGCGAGATGAAAATGACGATGATGCACCTGAAGAACAACGTCTTCATATGGATGTAACGCAATGGTGTGTTACTATATTTACACTAACTTCTCCATCCATGTCCACTACTACAATACTGCCTGTATTACAACGACTATTTAACACAGAAGTTACATTATAATCTAAAACGAGCACACAGCGCTAACATATGAAGACGGTGCAACTGCTAATGCTAACAAAACAATGACAGGGACGTCTTATCATCACACTTTTTAGCGTTATATACAGCTTACCGAAGTGCTCTGTTCGTCGTCTCCATAGATAGAAGGAACTGACCGCTCAATCAGACGAAGTCTTTCGGCAAATCCTTCTTTATACTGGCGGAGGTTGCTGAAGCAGTCGTCCTTAAAGTGATTTGCGCACACAAAAATGACCTTACCCACAGATGTGGGTACATTTCTGTGAAAAATAAAACTCAACCAGGCACTTCGAAAAGGTTCTGATGCTGGGAGACGGTGTAACGAAGCTTGTGGGTTACTACATCCAACAACCGAACATTTTGACTTATCCTCTCGTAACTTCGGCACCCTTAGGTTGGACTACAAAATCGCAGCGAGAAACAAAAATGGCGGATTGCTCGAAGTGTCGATGTCCTAATTTGGCAGTTCCGCTGGGAATACTGTGACGTAATAGTTCAAAAAACGTAATAGAGAATAGAAAAATCGAAACGGATCGCAAAATATGACCAAAACAGAATATAAAGATATCAACGGAGCACCTGAAGAGACTACTTTGAACTTTTCTGTACTTCTAAACACTCTAAATATACAACAACATGCATTTAAGGGCTAAAAAAGTGGATTTAGCATGATATGTCCCCTTTAAACCACACCTGTTTTTTTTTGTTTTTTTTAATGATTCACACTTAACGTTGACTTTGATCAGGACTCTCTTAAACAAGACAGTTTTCTTTAAACCACGCTTGGTGAAACTACATGCTTGGGGGAGCCCGGATGCTTTGAAGTTGAGCCAGATTCTTTGAGACACATATGGATTCTGTATGATAATAAACAATAAGATGCTCTGCTGAAGAGTTTCCTCTCCCGAGGGATTGAACAGCAGGTTACAGGGGTGAGGTAATTAAACTTCATCCATTCATCCATCCTTGCAGTGCCGAGACTTGTAACCCCTCTACTAGAAGTGTATCCTGATCCCACATCAATTGACTGTTCAAATAACACATCATTAGGATGTCTTACAAACAGGGGTTACACTATTTCAAGCTATTTTAAGTATTTTCCTGAAAATCTCTAAACCTCAAGGTAGCAGTGCTGTCCAGTCCCCCTTTGGATGCCAAGAATTATCACTCATTGTCTCATTGATGTGTGCTGATGGTGCAGGCATGAGGTCTGATTCGTTGCCGATTACTTCAACAACGCATCAGTCGGGTAAATTTAACTTGTGTCATGGCGGTCTGTTCAGAATTTGTAAATTCACAAACTAGAAAGCTGCTTTATTCCTACAACACAACCAATACCCCATCTTGACTAATCGAGTGACCCCGACTGTCGCTGTCATATTAACCCGGATGAGTTTCCAGGCGCATCATGCGCATGCATCCAGGGCTTTTGTATTAAAGCCTGTATATATTCTGGATCAAAAGCTTTGGACAGTGATCAAAAGAGTGCATGTGCTGCTACATATCTGCAGTTCACTAATTAGGGTATTCTTCTAAACACTATTCTTTTCATGATTCTGTGCCAACCCACTAACTAATCCACACCCAACCTTTTACTTCAGCTTTAATCGGAACCTATACCGTTTCATACGGGTTTAATGTGTCTCTCTGGAGATCTGACACACACACACACACATCTAATGTGCTATAAATATATATATATATATATATATATATATATATATATATGCCACAGATAAATATTCCAGCTAAAAATAGGTGATGTGCAATTAGCTCTGGTGTGATTCTGTCTTTAAAGCCGAGCCACTTGGGTGAGTTATGGTTGCTCCTGGGAAGCGTTCTCCTTTAGGTGAACCGACGGCGCAATCCAGCACACCAAGGTGCAGCGCCGCTCGGGCCACAAACTCTTTCAATCCTCATTTTTCAGATAAATACAGAAATATTTTCATCCAATCAAACCATCAACCAATCCGTTCAGTCAGACCACAGCCAACGCCACAATGCTCTGACACCCTTTAATGAGTTGTGGACATGGAGTTTGAACACACACACTCGAGGAAGAGCACCTCTTTCAAAGAGCCAACACATTCGTGTTTACTTCAAAGAATTACATGAGGCGAGGCTGCAATGTGTCAGGAACTCCCTCACGCCTCTGCTTTCCCGCTGCGCTCCTCTGAATGAGCGCCTTTAACACGCCACATGAAAAAGAGAGGCGCTGAAGTACCGTCATGTGATGCCTGCTTCACCAAGTTAGCTGACGCAGATGTGACGTCACCCGAAGCTGAATAGGAGCCTTTGACACTTTCGCCACGATCGAATCAATGAAATCAATTGCAGTCCGTGCCAGCACGACTAATGGGCCCATCTGCAGGCTGACATGTAGAACCACAGGGACTTTTCCCACCGCCTCTTAGCGGTATGATTGTTACCTGGTAACTGATACCGGATCACATCAATCACCCGTTTTGCTTTCAAGCTTTTTTCTCAAAACTCGTAGGATTGATTTTCAAGTGAACTGCTGCAAAGATGCGGGGACCGTGTTTGTGTTTTGAAGAGTTTGTTTAACTGTTTGCTTGGCGCCTGCTCTTCATTATTAATCTTTATTACGATATTTTTTATTCTTTTTTTATATTTGCTGGTCTGAACTGTTTCCCCTTCAGACGGAGTAGACACGTGTCATGGGTGAAATGACTCAGAGGAAAGTGACGCTTTCCTCTTTGAGCATCAAATGGAGGTCAGTCGCCTCACCCGAAATCGCAAACAGTGGCGCCACAAAGATCTTTAATAGGCTAATTACAAGCTGTGTGCATCCAACTTCGCTGCTCTGACATTCATTAGGACGACGTGAACAGAAATGTGTGACTTTCAGAGGCCAAGTCAGGATGCAGGTCTGACGAGACACAAAACCATTTAAAAGACGGACAGCAGGCTTAATAAAGATTGACGTTTAACATGTGAATATCAGCAAAGACCCAAAACCCTTGTAAGCGAATAGTGACCATTCACACATGCTCAATTGTGCCACCTAGAGGCACAGAAAATAAAAAACTGTTTCCCTGTTGTCCAAGTCAAGCCAAATAGGAGTATAACCAAATCAAATGAACACAAATGAGTGTCACACACAACTAACAATGCGTGTACCAGTGTATCAGCATCATGCCAACATTGTGGCATAATCCCAACTATGCAACAAAACAACTTGCTTCATTTTAGGGAAAGACACAAAATGCACGTGTTGTTTGTGTTTGTGTTTTGTTGCCACGGTGACAATAATAACAGCTACTACTTGATTCTGTCACTTAACTTAGGAAAACATCAAAAGTTTGTAAATCCAGAGGTGTAACGAGAACTACAAATTGTTCCCACTGAGACTATCCAGCACCTGAGTATCCAGCTCAACACACATTCCTCAGACAAACGGTGACATTACAGTATATAAAAATGATGCCATCAAATTTGTTTGATCAGAATATATTTTTAGACATGATAAATGACAGAAAACAGGAATTTTCTGTTTGAAATATTCAACTTATTTGCTATAAAAATGCAAACAAGTCATTAAGTCATTGCTTCCAGTATTGTACAGGAACAAGCGAGTGCTGCAAAGCTGCTGTCTCACTCAAGTTGATAAATATGCCGAGCGGTTGTCCTTCATGAAGAGCAGTTATGTCGCCATCTCTCGGAACTCCTGTTCTTCCGGAGGACAAACGTGACACATGTCTGACTTTAACAAACATCAGCATTAGTCTGTATTCACCGCACACGACACAGATATACGAGCAGTCAGCTGTTAACTTACCGTTTTAAGAGCCGTCTGCATTTTGGAAGTTCATCTAAGTGTTCCATTGCTTTTGGCATGCTGTCAATTGTTTGTTTGAAGATCTTCTGGTATGTTTCCTGCCTAAATAGCTTCAGGTGCACTTAATGGGCGAATCAGTCCTCAGACTCGCCCACGTAGTGCTGACGGCTCAGCGAATGTGTCACACAAACACTACAATAATAAAACCCTGTGCACATTCTTAAACAGGCTTAATGGTTACGGATGAGGAAAAAGTAATGCGAGTAGCATTTGTGCAGTAAAATTACAAGACAGAAAACTATTATTTTTTAACACAGTATAGAAAAAGTGACGTGTTGCTGATTTTCTGTAAACTTGCACTATTTTGCTTAGATTATACTATTCATGTTCCCTCCTCTTTACTTTAAGAACCGTTTCCTTTCATTGCTACAATCATAATTACTACAGCCAGTAGGGGGCACTGCGGGTCCTCAATCCTTTGGGAGAAATATAAACAAAACCGATTTACATTAAGTTGATGTCATCTAATCTGTTGTGGTTTTAAATATTGTGAGAAAAATAAATACTATGTGCCAACGCAAGGTATTCCCATGGCTCCCGGTTTTTTTTTTGGGGGGGGGGGGGGGTTTCCACCAAAAGCGAGAAATGCAGAAGACAAACAAATAGACACTTTAAACTGAATAAAGGCTGTAGTGTCCTCTGTACTCAGCCGAGGGATTGAACAGTTGAAAAAAAAAAAAAAGGTCATCATGGAGTGTAAAATGAGTTGTATGCAACGCGAGGGACAAACACAGGTTGTTACAAAACACAGGTTATGTCGACGCGCCGATTATGATGATGATAAATGGGACTAAATGACAGCTACTGTCAGTGATTGTAGGCCTCCACGTTTCTATCTATAAACCGTTAAGAGAGTCTCATCACAACAAAAGGACTCGCTTTGTATTCAGTGTTAGCTCAAAAACAAGGAACCAATTTAGCAAAGAGGGAAAGCCTTGACTGATGCCTGTGGGAAGAGCCAGACGGTGTCATGTGGTCTGACGGCTGCAGGCACTAATCTACAACCTATATCTATAAGTCTTTTCTTTCATTCCATTCATTTTTTATATATTTTTTTTCCCATCGTCCTCCGGGGGGCACAAATACTTGTCTCACATGAACATCTATCCTGCGATGGAGATCAAAGGGAGGTCAATGTCTCTGGAGTCTGTGAATGGGCCGGGAAAAAAAAAAAAAAAAAGCCTGTGCGGCTGAATCGACGCCGACACCAATGTGACGACAGATGGACCGTGCATTTACACGTCTGTGTTTTCAAAAAGGGTCTTTGACCAGATTTCAGCCCACAAACAACTCGTCTCGCCTGTTTTCTCTGAGCGGAAAACAGCTTCTAATTTAATTCCTTACAAGTAGTGTATCACATATTGACTTTTTGTGATACCTCTGTTGAGCTTTCCCTGGGGGGGGGGGGGGGGGGGGGGGGGGGGGGGGGGGGGGAGACTATCCTGTTCTCATGGCACCGAATTCCACATTGGAGGTCTGAATGCTTTAAGCTAAACGCTGCAGAGTCCGTTCATGCATCAATCAACCACAAAACAGAATTCCTCATCGAGCTCTGGAAAAGCAGTGAAGCTCTAAAGATTTCAGCACAGAACCGCCAACTTACCTACACTAAAAAAAAAAACTAATCTGCCGGAGCTTCAACCAGGATAATGCAGTGAGTAAACAACAAGGTGCAACATGTGCAATATCTCTTTGGTGCGCAGAGACTCGGGAGGTCAGATGCATTACGCTCGTCTGGGCTCTGAAAGATGAAATGCAGGACAAAGAGCGCAGAGGCAGCAGAGTTTGATGTGGCCTTGCAGATGTGTGATACAATCTGGTGATTTAATCTTCCCAGTTCACTTATAAAGGAAATGGAGTGTGTATCTAGCAGGGATATCTCTGAACTGTGTCCTTTAAATGATATTAAAAGCTCTTGTTTTGAATGACGAATAGCCGCGCGGTATGGGAGCTGAGTTTTGATGCCGGCTCCCCTTCCGGATGCTTCCTGCCATGATAAAAACACAAGGCCTGCGCGAGCCATCGGACGGAGGATGCTCGTGGTAGCGGCTGATTTCAAATCAAATCAGACGGGAGTGATCTCGGCTCCACTTGTTGCCCTTGAGCCACGGGGCTGTTTGCTCTGTACAAACAGGTTGGACACTGGATTTAGTCATTTTCAGGGATGACTATGTTTACAAATGATCATTCGCCGTCTCTTCCCCGTGGCCAGAGACTGGGACATAAAGACCATAGGAGCAATGGCGCTTGTGTTCATTAGGTCATCCGCTCATTGTCAAGGAAACGAGACCACTTAGCGCCTGACGCCCTGGAGCGTTTCAGCAGAAAATGCTCTTTGAAGTTTATGGTACATGTTCATCATTCATTCCTTTTGATCTTGATCTGAGCTTCTAGCAGCAGGCAAATGAACGGATTTCTATAGATTCAAACAAGAGCGCAGACCACACACACACACACACACACACACACACACACACACACACACACACACACACACACACACACACACACACACACACACACACACACACACACACACACACACACACACACACACACACACACACACACACACACACACACACACACACACACACACACACACACACCCCAGCATGTTAGTATCTGAGCACTCCGTCATTATTTGTCTCCCTCTATTGGCTGCCTGGTCCCAGTAATATAGATTAAAGCGGCTCGTAATCACAAAAAGGCTTAAAAGCAACACGCCACTGTGAGTGGAATAAATAGTCCAGTGTGCATTCGAACACATTAGTCTTGTTGGCCGGCTGCTTCACGCTTACCGTGAGCGGAGTGGAGGAAATCCGGAGGTTCATAACGACACCACGGCGTGATCACTGTATATACCATGACTCCATCACATCTGAACGTCAGCATTCCTAATTGCATATGTTACATAAGTGTAGTTAAGTGCAATTTAATCATTCTATTTAAAATATATATAGTGTACGTACGCACACGCTTGTTCACACAAGATAACCAGCCAATCACATGGCAGCAACTGGATGGACTGGGCTGGTCTGAGTGTTTCACCTGGGATCTTCATGCACAAGCATGTCTGTGGCGGTCCGACAGAGAGGGAGTATCCACTGGGCAGCAGTTGACAGAAGTCAGAGGAGAACACACAGATTGGTTTTGCGACGATAGCAAGGCAACAGTCATTCAAATCCCCACTCATTACAACCAAGGTATGCAGGAGATGATGTGTAAAACACACAGAGGCCAAACCTTGACCTTGTCAAACCACACCAGGTACACAGGCTCAACAAAACTGGACCAGGACTCATGAGTTTCCTTTTCTACCTCCATATTGAGATGATACTTTCAGATTTGGCTTAAGCAATATATGTAATCAGCAAAAGTAATCCGTTTTATTAGAACCTAAACATGACAGATATTGAAAATAAAAGTCTTTAAAAAAAAAAAGAAGAAAGAAGCCCTGCAGGACTGTGTTTACCATGGTGTAGCAGCAGCCTGTAATCTCAGAAGTGTAGAGACCTTCTTTGCTTTCCCCCGCTTTAACTTGAATTTGTGGATTTCACGGTGAACTGTGTTCCCGACGATTCCTCGAAGCGTTCCCGAGCCGGTGCGGATGCTTTCCAGCAGAGCATCAGGTCTGTTCGCATGTTCGCGGTGACGCCTGAGGCCCCGAAGATAAACCAGCCTGCAATAATGACCTTTGGCTTTGAGAGTTGTGCGGAGATTTCTTCCGATTTTCTTTGAATCAATTACATGATGTTCGGTAGATGGCGGGACCCTCAAAGCCTCTGCTGGTTTAGAAACAGGAACATTTATGCAGATTGATAAACCTTTGGGTCGATTTTCGCTTTTTAGAATACTGAATGATTTATTTTTTTTAGTATTGTTGATCCCATTAACTTGACTGAAGTGTTCCAATACATTTTAAAAACTTAAAATATGATTTGCACATCATCTTAACCTTTAATAAATAAAAAAAAAAAGTTGAGTCACTCTGGTTGTGGTTTTCAGTGGCGTTGAATTAGTCTGTAATACATTGGCGAGCGCCGCCCCCCCCCCCCCTAATATTTTTGGCTACTCGATTGATTTACAGACGTCGAAGAATTTTCAGAAACATCTCTCAGTTTAATGCCCGTCGGTACAACGCCGCCACCCACTGCTGCCTCTGTAATAAACATAAAGCAGAGTTATCGCCTCTCCGTCAGCGTCAACACAAACCGAGAAATGATGGGCTTCGTAAAAAGAGGAATTGATGGCGGAGCTGCCTGGCGGGGGTGGCATCGCGCTGTACCTGATAAAGTGGTCACTAAGTGTTTACCTACTCCTTATATTTCTTTATGCACTGAGGGCTTTTTTTTTGTTGTTGTCTTTTCGCAGCTCCGTTCACGAGATCCCAACTCACCCACCAGAGCAGGTCTCCTCACAAACACATGAACATGTGGCCAAAACGTCTCAGAACGTGTGTCTTTGAGTTCCACAAGAAGAAACAAGGTTGTCATTAATCCTTTAATATATGAAAGAGGCATGTTTTCAACAGAATATACAGTGTAACAGACCAAGTCCCACAGTTTTCATTTTCAACAGCTCTTTACAAGGTGACCCCTCTCTCTTGGATAGAAAAGAATAGATAATTCTGTCGTTATTCTGCACCAAAACTAAAAAGGAAAAAAAGAAAAAAGAAAAGAAAATCACACAGCTGTTAAAAATGACAGCCCACGGTCTGCCTCCCTGGTGAACGCGGAGACGTTTGTAGTGGTTTCTGTGTGGCTGGATGATCACCAGCTGCAGCCATATTCCGTAATTTCAGCAAATCTGGAAAACATTTTTCATTCTGCTCCCATCCAGCTCGAGTCTTGATCAAATGTCACGGCCCGGTATGGAAATGTCAGCACTAACAACTGCGGTATTGCTGTTAATACGCTCGCAAACAAGCCAATTATGCGGCTCTTCTTGTGTTGCGATGTGGCGGAGCGTCTGCACTCGGTGAGGTGAGACCGGAACGCGTCTGACGTGCTGCTCACCTTTGTGATACATCAACGCTGAACGCCCATTAGCTGTCTCGAAAAGCTTTAGAGAAAGAAGAAGAAAAAAAAAAAAAAAAGGTTCATGGGATAAATTATCAGACACAACGGCCAACTATGTGTATGTATGCACAAACAAAAGTTTCCAAGAAGGCAGAATCGATAATGGACGAGCTTTTTAATATTTATAAATCGACCACATTTACGGGCGATGCTTGTGTGTGTGAAAATGTGTGACTGCATACCGTGTGTGTGTGTGTGTGTGTGTGTGTGTGTGTGTGTGTGTGTGTGTGTGTGTAGGTCTGCAGACATACACACCTGCAAAACAGGAGGAGAGAGAAGAGGAATGCAACATCTGCTTTCACTCGGACTGCACCCGGAATCCAGAAAGTCCACAATGACATGTCAAAGGCGGCTAAACACAACAGTTAATTCACATTCCTAAACTTCATTGGCGTTGCGCGTGGCACTGCATAAGAAGTGTGTGGCTCTGGGACCGGGAGCAGTCGGTCCATGCTGATACACCTGTGTACATTCATGGTATGCATAAGGCTCCTCCTGGGGGAATGATGATTGAAGTGCCCGAGGCGGGCAAAAGCAGAGAAATTAAGAAGGTGTTTCATGATGCAAGGCCATTAAGATAAAGGACAAGGTATAATTAGCCTTTTCGCCCCCCCCACCCCAACCCAACCAGTTTTCTCTACTTAGAAGGAATACAAAAGCAGAATCAGCCCAAGCTGTTAAAACAAACACACTCCCATAAGTCATCCCTGTAGTGTCTGCATATTAACAGTCCTTCCAGGCTGCTACGGCAAATTATTACGGCGTTATTATCCCTATTACTATGGTGACTGTCTGATTATTGGCACATCCATCCAAAGGCGGTGGACGGAGGGAGAGAGAAAGCTTATTTTTATCTATTTATTTCAGAGCTGCATCTCCGTAGTGCAGCAGAACTGACACTCATGGCCTCCGTCTGCCTTCAGCCGGATCCTCGGCATAATTCACATGGCAGCGGCGATCCATTTCATCATGTGCAACGCAGCATCTCTTTGCATGCATTACAGGGTGTTGGTGATTTCTTCTCTCGGAGGGAAAGGTGTGTTTAAGACCCTGAGCAAATTAGGAGCCAAAACAACAACAACAAAAAAAACAAAACACCTGAAAGATTTCTTAATCTTTGTCATTCGCTAATTAATCACAAATGATCTGCTTCAACCCACAGTGAGAGATTGAACTGGAGGACGGGGAGAGGGAGCCACTGGCTTCATCCAGATCTTCCATATTCAAGTGGGACGGATTGATTTACAACAGGAGCACACACACACACACACACACACACACACACACACACACACACACACACACACACACACACACACACACACACACACACACACACACACACACACACACACACACACACACACACACACACACACACACACACACACACACACACACACACACACACACACACACACACACACACACACACACACACACACACACACACACACACACACACACACACACACACACACACACACACACACTTTAGAATAAAAGTGCGAGGAAATATAGATGCATTTCATGTCACATCAGGCTAATGCTGCTACTCCGCATTGACAAGAACTAAAATCTCCGTTTAATCGAGTAAATAAGTCTATAAATGACAAAGGGATTCTGCTTTCCTCAGATTACCGCCGGCTATTACTCATTGATTATGGCAAAAGTGCCGAAATGAACGAGCGTCTCCTATGGAAACGCATCCATCTGAACGGAGAGAAGTCATTAAGGCTGCGTCGCTCCGGTACAGATGCATGGCGCTCCACTGGCGCCGTTCCACGCACGCATTTGTGACACCTAAATTCAAATAACTGTTGTTTTGTCTCGTGTTTCTCGCCTTCTGTCTCTGGGTTTTTTTGTTGTTTTCTTTTTTGTTTTTTGGGGTTGGGGTTGGGGTTGGGGCGTTCAAAGTAGCCCGGTGTTTAAAAATACATCAAAATGACAGGCTCTGAAACAGGTGCGCTCACATCAGGTAGTTCTGAAGCATGAGGGCGAAAGCAACATGTGACATGTACGCTTCACAGACAATCATAAGGTGCTGTTGCTGAATGTACTTATATATATATATATATATGAGTGTGTGTGGTTGCGCGTGCGTGTGTGTGTGTGCTCAGTGAGGCGGGAACTGGGTGTAGCACTCACAGAATATCAATGCGTCTCATCTTTCATCTTTTTGTGTGCACTGCCATTCAAAACACTTTCTGCTTGCTTCAAGAGAGTGTGTATATGGAGCTCTGAGTCTCAGCATGCATATGGACCCGTGTCTGTGTGTGTGTGTGTGTGTGTGTGGCCAGGAAGACTGCTCCCCAGTCTCTTGATGTTGCATGTTAGTGTGTTATGTTAAAATGAGGTGAATAATGTTAACAAAAAAAAATAATAAAAAAAGATCCCAGTTATTACTGAAACTACCTTCACTCCAACGTAAAAGTCTTGTCGTGAAGTTTTCTTTATGGTGAAAAACAAAAGGGCAACATAAACTGAGTCAAATGTGTCAACCGTAAACAAATATTGACCTCAGCCTGGAAACAACAACAGGGCAGACGCTTGGTGTCCTACATGACAAAAGTCAAAGCAGCATTCATGTTATATTCAGACTCTTGCCAATATCAAAAAGTAACAGCATGTAATTACTACTCTATTTAAAAACCCAAATGATCACAAGAACATTGAATGAAACATAAAAGTGACACATTTTTAATTTCGGTTTGATTTTGCTGTTCAACTGGCATTTCCCACATAAAAAGGACAATAAATTCACATTTTGGCCATCTAGTAATGCTATTTGTTATTGTCGGCATTGCTAATAAAAATGAGAATTGTAGCCAGAGAAAACCTTGGCGGTTAGCTAGTAGCCAGCTGATATTATTTGGTCTCCATTACGGCTGTTAATAACATCAACAATAAGACGGTTTGGAGGTAAAACAGGTTCTCGGGTAAAGCCAAACAAAGAACCGCGGGTATACGAGTCATTTAAGATAGAAAAAGAATGAATAGAAGACGTCTTTAACAGCAGACGTCCCGCTGCAAAAGAAAATATAAGACAAGTATGGCGACATAAGTCAAGTAAAAAAGGCCCCGAACCAGCAATCCCATGTGCCTGAGGGACGCTAAGAGATGAACAATCTCTATCATTAAACTCTCCTCCCTGTAAAGCACAGATCTACAGTCCTAACCACGCCGGGACGCTCCGTGTAAGACAGTACAGAACGATCTTCAGCGAATCCACAGATAATACAATCACTACGGGGCAAGCAGGGAAACTTTCAAGGAACTGTAACTATTCCTCCGCATGGTGTTAGTCCTATCTAAACTTCAAAAACACATTGTTTGAAACCGGTGGCGGAAAGCAGATTTCATTTCAGCCACACCCTGAGGTACAGTGGGGGCGGGTGCAGAACTTCCATCTAAAGATCAGGAACAAAGACAAATATAAATATCACTGGAAATGAATGGCACGGTTTGTTGGTTTGTTGGTTTTTTTTTACAATTGAAATCAGAATGTAGCTCTCCTGAAATGACTTCAAGTTGTAGATGTGATGTTCAGAGGTTGTTGGGTTTTCTTTTCAGTGGTCATGAAAGGTCAGAATGGAAAAAGATTGACGCGTAGAGGAATCCATGTCTTTAGTGGCCACCCACCGTCCTTTAGAGCTAAAAGTGGGGATGAGAGAGTTTTCCAAAAAAAAATAAAAAATAAAAAGAGCCTGTTTTTTTGGAACAATAAAACCCTCGCTGAGTGGGAACAAGTCTCCAAGACAACGTGACGCCGGACCTAAAAAAAAAAAAAAAAAAAAGAAGCTGGCTCATTGTCACTTTTCCTGTTTGTCACTCGTCTCTTATTTTCATCCATGGCCTCCGATCTCCTTGTTGACAGGAGTCCTTGTGCAACTACGTGCCATAAATAAATTTGTCCATAGAACAAACAAAAAATAAAATCAGTGGAAACAGTAATTAAAAAAAAAGAAAAGGAAAAGAAAAGTAAAAGTCTGAAGTACGCAGGACTGTCCTCGGTATATTTGGGTTAAAAATCCCATCTGAGAGGTAAACAAAGCTTTGACTGTTTGGTTTTGAACGGAATATTTTCCTTCTCCCTTTCAAATGTCACAGGGCAGTAAAGTCTTTGAGTCTGCATATATGCAAGTGCAGGGTGTGTATGTGCTGCTTAGCTCGGTGGCAAAGTAGACAAGATTTGTTGGCTCTCGGCCCCTCGGCTGGACGAGACTGTTTGTGTGCTGTGTCGACCAGGCGGGGCCGGCGGGGTGGGGCGGCCCCACTTCACTCCTCTTGTCACCAGTTGGCCTTGACGGCTTTAACGTCACTCACCAGGTTTTGAGCAAGGCAGATACCAAAAATCTGGAGGGGGGGGTCGAGGAGAAACAACATATTACTTTTGTTAAAAGTAGGCAACATGCTTCCAAAAGGATTCGTGTGAATGGCGTCCTGAAAACAGGCTGCTTGAATTGCAGTGATTTGCTTGATGTTGCACATCATAACCACTAGATGGCAGTGATGGCACAAACTGAAACCATAGATGTGCCTTTAGGTAAATGCCTCATTCCAGATACAGCAGGTTTCCCATATGATTATCCACAATGAAGAAAGTATCTGCATACAGCACATTTACCTGTAAAAGTGCAATTCCCACAAAGATTCCAGCGACAATAATCAGGTTGTCTTGAAGCCACTTCTCAAACTGCCCCACGCAGCCTTTGGTGTAGATGTATTTCTGTCGGTCCAGGTCCTTCAAACAGAGCAGAAGACCATTGAAATGTGGAATTGGTTAGCACATTTTCACATTTTAATTAAAAAAATAAAGTTTCAGCGAGAACAAAAGTCATTGACATCACTGAAACCAACACGTGAACCCTGGCCTATGACTAAAGCAGTAAACAAACAGCATTTCACTGTGACGAGGGCATGAGGACTGCGCAATAACTGAGTCACACTGCTCGGATTCGTGTCAGTGTCTGGACATCATGGAGAGTATCACAGCCGAGCATTCAGCTCCTCCGAGGATCCGGCCTGGACTGAACAAACAGGCAAAAATCTGTTTCCTGTTACCGGACAGATGGTCGCCTGTGTTGTCAGATTGAGCCGATGATGTACAGGGTCTTTTCAGAGGCGCAAATAAAAAGGTGTAATTTACGGCTGCAATGACACTAAGAATGGATGCCTCCACACAATGCTCTCTTTGTTGCTCCTCAAGACAAGTCAACCAGGCAAAGTCTTTGTCCTCTTGCAAAACCCCAGCCCGCGTTCAGCCAATGAGAGGTGCAGTGGCCCTCCAGGTAGCCAATAAAAAAAGGCAGGAAACACTAAGGTTTTTCTGCCTGTGAACTTCCTCTGGTGCTATTTCAGCCCTCTGCCTTTGTTGTGCTTCTGTCCCCCCCCACACGTCTCCCGCTCTTCCTCTTTGCAAACCCCTCCACTGCGCAAACAGGCGTCAGGAACTCGCTGCACGCGGCTGATAGTTCCAGTGAAATGTCAACGGCCGAGGCGTTAGCTCGAGAGCGCGCAGAAAATTAATTCATACCAACTCTGTGGCAGGTGGTTGGCTGTATTACACTTCGCCTAGCAACAGCAATCTTTCTGACTGCAGTGCAGTGAGTTGTAACCACCACACCCACACACAGAGGAGAAGGGAACGGACTGGCATAACCCACTGGAGTCGCCAATTACAGAGTGTAGTAAGACTGTTCTCCGGGCTAAAACTGGAGCCTAATTATGCCTGTTAGAAGAACAATCTGTTATTAAAGCAAGAGGCATGCCAAGCAGTCTTAACCCTGCACATTCCCCATGTCTGCTGTGCTGGCAGTATCTTTCAGGGCATGTATGTAAGGAGGACTCCTTTTCTCCACCTTTCCTCTCACTGTGAAAGGTTTTGATTTCTACTTCAAACTGGAATCCATTTATACCTTTGAGGGGGACTGAGATGGATTAGCAAGTCAAATGCAAACAATGTGATTGACAATCTCGCCCTCAACGGCTCAGACTGCCGCGGTGGTTTTCAACCAAACGAGTTTGCTGTCAGTCACTTCAACCGGAAAAGCGAGGACGCCCGGCCAAGCTGCTCCTCCACCAAGGGCTCTATTGTATAGATACTTGTTCAGTCGCATGTTTCTCGCAAACTGTTTGCATTTCAGATCAATTGGAAAAGCAGTCTGTATATACTATGGTGTATTTAGAGAACTAGGCCCAGAGGCATGAGCTGAATAATTCTAATACACAGAAGAAAGAAAACGGTCTATATAAAGAAATCTCAAAGACACTGACCCCTTGAAGCCGAACATCATAGCCACATTGTGTGTTGATGACATCTTCCTGCAAAGAAAAAAAAAAATACACTAAAAAATGGGCAGATTTCAATCTATTAGTGTCATCTTTGAAATGTTTACTCTTTAAAAGTGGTGACAACTTTGTTTATTAAAAGATAGGATTAGGATAGAGGCTTCAGATCCAGTCGGCACTGAAAGATGGAACCTTTAACATCGAGCCAGAATGTGAAAACACTTCCGTCATGCTCAACACGAGTGAGGCAGTTGCATCACTCCCAAGATTATTTATTCACATAAAGATGGATGATTATGCGCCGCGACTCATATTGTTAATGAGTGACTCACTGCAGGGTCTTTGACGCAGCAGGAGAAGGGGACTCCGCAGCGCTCCCTGCTGGGATTCTTGTCAGTGCAGTTGAAGTAGATGTTCAGGTTCCAGTCGTCGGGTCCGTGCGCTCCACAGCATGACCACTGAGACGGCGGCAACAACAGGCTGAGATTAAAAGCCAACTCTGGCTAACAGACAGATTTACCCCCTCTGATCTGCTCTTGGAGCCACTCTTTAGAAGCGGGCTCAGGTCAGCCTGGGTGGTTCGCCAGATTACAGTGGCGGACAGCCGCTCCACAGACCGAGACTCAACTGGTGAGACTGAGGCTGAGGCGGATCTAATTGCCTTAAGCATGCGTCACGACAGAGTCCGGCATTTACACACGGAAGCCAATTACCCTAACTGTTTCATTCATATAATTGGATAACCGTTCGGAGGAAGCACAATCACATTAATCAAGAGATTACTTCAGCATTGCAGAGGGCGAGTCTTTTTCTCCCCTCTGCCTGGAACAAGGCCGATACGGCTCAACTTTATCAGTTCATTTAAACAGTTTTCTTGTGCAGAGCATGGTGATTTTATCATAATCTAGAAGCGTGAAATGTTAATGCTGAACATTTGCATTGTGTCACGGGTCTCAGTAAACTCGCGCGCACTCACATATTCTTGGGCAAAGTCGATCAGATTCTGCAAGTCGATGTCATCGCGGTAGGCCTTGACATTGTTGTTGATGAAAAAGTTGAGCTGGTCTTTGATCCAGTCCTTAAAGACGAAGGCGAGGATCCCCGCCGTCAGCTCCAAGAAGAAGATCAAACCCAGGACCACGGAAAACTGGAATGTACATGACACAAAACAAACAAACAAAACAATACTCTTGTCACTGCAATCAAGAATTTGGGTGCGGCCAAAGAAGAAAAAAAAAAAGGCTTTGTTAGTTCTACAAAGAACAGAAAGGGCAGCTAGGATGTCACGGCCCTGTGCAGGTCTGGTTGGAGCCTCAGTCCTGATTTGCTAAGTGAGAGTGTGGCAACAAGAACTGCGGTCCCACAGGTACCGTTATATTATCCCTTTACGGTAAATGTAGGAAGAGACGAGGCTAATGATAAATGCACAACAGCCACATTAGCTCCTCACTGTGACGCCTGACTTACTGCTGCTAATGGACATCAGCGAGAGTTAATAGCTACTCTGCATCGCAGCCAGCAACAAGGCAACTTTGTCTCTGTCAATCTCGTCTTCATATCAATACGGCTGGCCCCAAATAAACCTCCCAATAATGGCTTTACATTTTAGATTCACTCTCGGCTGAAAAAATAAGCTTGACACACACACACACACACACACACACACACACACACACACACACACACACACACACACACACACACACACACACACACACACACACACACACACACACACACACACACACACACACACACACACACACACACACACACACACACACACACACACACACACACACACACACACACACACACACACACACACACACACACAAAACATACTTTAGTTGACTGAGAGAGGCATGTGTTTCCCATCATTAATTTCTGATGTAACGGGATTTGGTTTTGTAATGAGAGAACACATTTATGCTGTGAAACCACTCATCATCTCCGCCTCGGCTGAGTCAAAGTGACACCTGCTGCACTGGCAGCCTTGGCTCTGGTGGGAACTGCAGAGCTAAGGGGGTGTGAAGTGGTTTAAATGGTGTCTGTGCGCACAAAGTCGGGAGCCGGCTTACAAATTTGAGCAGGAAGGTGTTCTCTCTGAGCGCTCCGATGCAGCCGGCAAAGCCCAGGACGAACATGACCCCTCCTACGACGATGAAGAGCCACACGGGGTCAAAGCCACCTAGATCTGTGATGGAGGACAGGTTGGACAGCACACCCTGAGGGGAGAAGGAGGGAGACAAAAGTGCAGCTTAAATTTACTTCAGAGAATCGGTTCTTACCATTCTTGTCACAAGGTCATGGTGAAATTTCTCACTATTCAAAAACACCCCGTTCAACCGTCAAAAGATTGTGTGCTGTCAAAGAGGAAAAGGTGGGAATTGAACTTGTGTCACAGGCGAGAGGCCGGCGGGGTTTTACCCAGCGCAGAGACGCAGACGTGCAGCACGAAAACCTATTGAGCTGCAATACAGTTATAGGTTTCATTAGATCGGTATCTATCAAATATGTTGCTGTCTAAATAAAATAACTCAGTCTCTGAAGATTTTTATTTTAAATCAATTTATGTTGAGCACAGTTTCATTCTGTGGCAGTTCAAGCTTTTATCAGGCGAGGGAAAGCCTTCTGAAAACATTTGAGGCCTCCGAGCTTCATGACCTAATCTGTCCTTCCTCTCGGTGTTTCCTGCCCTGCAGCCCCCACGCCACGGCGTGTCCAACATGTTTTCCTGTGGGGCTCTGGGGTTCATCGTGCCTCAACAGAGACAGCTTTCATCTGAAGTTACCAGCCCAATATGAACTGTATTAACAATACACAAGATATTTAAAAAGAGACATTTTGCAGGGAATATTTGCTCATCTTGAAATTGATCTCAGTGACATCGCTCAATAAAATTGGAACAAGTACAACAGAAGAATGACAACATTCGCTTCAGAAAAGTTTGACTCTTACACAGCAACAATGTCCGTTTAAATGGGAACAGCTGAAAACTGTAGTTTTTAACAATGGTGAGTGCACAGACATCCGTATGGACAGACAACAACGTTGGATTGTTATTCCTATAAAACTAGCAAGTCTCAGCTGAGAGTCATGACCCTCTGGAGGCAAACCTTGTTATTGTCCATCTAATGAGCATGTGCAGAAGAAGTGTTAACTACAGCTGTGGTGCGCATGTGCAGGAGCAGCATTTCAGAAAAGTTGTGTTTTCCCCCTCGCTCCCACGGAGACAGAGTCGGACTGTTTTGGAAAAGTTCCACCTTCGGAGCAGTTTTCAGAGGCTCTGTACACGGTTGTTGTGTAAACAGACAACCAAGCGCGAGGAAAGTTTTCCATTTTCACTTGAAAATGTTGTTTAAACAGGGCTCAGACTGAAACCACTGGAGGAGCTTTTAAACACTAATTAGATTAAGAAGCCAGTAACATGACTGGGTTTTAAAAGGAGCATTTCAGAGAGACACAGCCATTCAAATGTAAAGATAAAATAAGGTTCATAATTCTGCAAAAACCTGCATCGGAAGATTGTCGAATAATTTTTGAAAAATCTTCTTAAATGAAATCACTAAGACTGTCCACAGTGTTTTATAGAAAATCAGTTAGAACACAGGCTTGCTATGCAGTCCAGAAATACATGTGCGAGCTGTACCGTGCTAAGAAGCTGCATGTGAAGATGATCCAGAAACACGGTCAGCTTCTCTGAGCCAAAGATCATTTACAAAAGGTCTGAAGCAAAAAAAACATTTTTCTTTTTTGCAATCAAACAAGTCAAATTTGAAAATTCCTTTTGTCAATGACAGATGGCGCGTCATACATAGTCAATCGGAGAGGCACCACCCTGCTTGTTATCAGCACACACTTCAAAAGCCTCCATCTGTGCTGGTATGGGGCTGCAATACTGCCTACGGCGTGGGCAGCTTACACATCTGGAAAGTAAAGTACACCGAGGTTTTATAGAAACATCTGTGCCCGTCCCGTCTCCTTCAAGGAAGACGTTGCATATTTCAGCCAGACATCCATCTAGTGTGACACCGGGGCTTCACAGTGGAGCTGGAAAAAAAAGCTGAAATCTCCCATTGATTCAGTTTAAGAGTCAGCTGCTGCGCTCCGCAAGAAGAGAACTGCAGCACAGAGGCAACAAGCCGCATTCTTGTGCTATTACAGAAGAAACAGCTTTCATTTGAATGTGAGCACAAAGCCCAGAAACAATGGTGTAGCGCGGCTCCACACAGTGGGATGAAACTAATCATCTCAGTCAGTGAGACCAAAACTCGCCATTACGCCTTTCCAGCAACTGCTATACATCATTCAGCCTAATTCCTTTAAATTATTCACGCTGTTCCACAAAGGTACTTCAGTGCAGTCCTATTTGCACAGAGTTCATGACCAAATGCTACTAATCAGTACATGCTTTTACGCTGGTGCAGCATTTACCAAACCGACTGCAACAATTTCTTGCTAATTAATGAACAAATTGAGTGCCAACTCAATTGGAAGAAGTTTTGTATGTTGCTGTGATTCACTGCACATGAGGTTAATGGCGTACGTAACCTCTGCAGACTGCGCAGCGGGGACAATAAACAGTCAGCAATTTCCATGCAAATACGGAGTCCGATTCGTCTTGCGATCGACACTCATACAGCGCGGAGCGTCCCACTCCTGGTGGCTGAGAGTCAAACACAAGCATCCTTTCTAGCTCTAATTCACCTATTGGAAAAACAATTTCACCATTAACTACATATTGGCTCAACAAAACTTAGTTACACGCCGCACTTGGGCCAGCAGCAAAAAAATAAATTTAAAAAATCATTTCCCGAGAAGACAAAGATGTTTTTACCAGAACCATTATCAGGTCATTTGCCTTTGAGTGCTTCAGGAATGGTGGTTTTACTTTCCAACGCTCTTTTCTAAAAAGCTCAGTTTACGTCTGAAATCGCTCCTGCCGACTTCCAGTTTATGATGGGGAAAATGCTTGGGAGGAATTATTAGTTATGTTGTGTATTTGTGTTTGCACATACCTTCTCCGCCCATGCCCACAGTCCTATGGCCAAGAAAGCTGCTCCTAGTAACTGTAACACAAAGCGCAAAGAGGAGGCCAGATTGTGAGGTGGGAAGCAAACGATCAAGCACACCTTAATGAATAAAACTGTTGTGAGAAAAACATAGAATTAAGTTTAAAAAAGACTATACGTATTTGTAGATTTATCTCAAAGGGAGACAACTTAATTCCTCCTCCGTCAGGAGGATTTGAGGCGTGGCGTCTCCCGAGCAACGTATACAAACAACACAACTGTCTCCGGATTCACAGTCATATTATGTTATGCTGATTGATCCGTGCTAATCGGTGACATAATCTTTTCCCAGCACTGAGTCCCAGACTGCACACAAAGGAAAAGAGGAACGAAAAACAGCAATCTCTGATGAGAAATAACCCGAATTTCCTACGAAATGCAAGCAGAACCTCGCACCTATGGAAAGATCCTGCCTGAGGAAAATGGCTTTTCAAGCTTTAAAACAAAACTGAATCCTCCTCGGGTGTCTTAGCGTACTGTGAAAAACAGTGAAGCACAGCATACGCAGGTTACTGCAGGTTGGACACATTGCGCGGGGCCGCTTAAAGAGGCTGCTGGATGTGATACCTGGAGAGGGAGGGAAATCCCTCCGGCATTAACCTCCCATCCTTGCAAAGGATGAATGCAGGGCTCAGGGCTTGAAACATGCTGAAAGAGTGCCAGGTGACTGCTATAGAGGGACGCATTATGAGATTACTACACTGCCTTCAGTGATACAAAACAACAGCAAGGCTTTAGACCGATGCAAACCAGACTGCATGTTGGGAAGCTTGTCAATTGCTGTGAGCGTGGGATTGACATCTACTGTTTATTGGCCACGATATATAATTTCTAACCAAGTTTGAATAGCTATGAACTCAACTGAGTAAGAGTCTGAAACATAAAAAGCAGGCGAACTGATGGAAGTGGTTAACATTGTAATTTTCTCTGTTAGCGTTGTTGGACACAACAAGTCGAGAAACAACAAAAACAACAGCAGCAGCAGCAGCAGCAGCAGGGGTGGGGAAGTCACTGCTGAGCCAGTCTGGTGGTTACAAAATCAGTTGAAGAAGAGGGCGTGGTAGTTTTAACTGGAAAGTGACATGGAGGAATTCAAGGTGAGAAACATAAAAAGTCATCTCCGTTCATGAAATCTAAATAAAACAGTCTGAGAAGTATGACAGGTCCTAATCAGAGTTCACTTTGCATTTGCAGTGGTGATTTAGTGTCGACCACAAAGATGGAAACAGACGACACATCAGACACTCTTGTCATGTCTGTGACAATAACTTCCACAACATTCATCGTTGTGGTATTTCCAACAGCAGAGACTTCACAGTCACTTTCAAAGTGAATAAAGGAGAGCAGCAGAAGATAACAGTCATCTCCTGTGTTTGATGGTAAATATAGACATCTTTGGTCCTTGCCTGATTTCATACTTACACTTCAAGTGCAGCAGATTTTGGTAGGAAGTGGACTGTGAAACACTCCTCAATAAGTTCTGCATTGTTTCTTGGGCTCACATTTCAAAGGAAACTTGCAGAGCAACTGTATCGGGGTTTATTGTGTGAACTCAAGGAACTCTCAATACTCCTTCAATACTCCCTCATTACAAGCCCCATACACATTCAATGCACTCCTAACAGAACTTGGATATGGCCTTAATACACATGATCAAATACTCACTCAATGCAGCTTGAATACACATTCACTACATTGCCAACACACAGTTGCAGGTTTAATTCAACCTCACCGTTTCATTATCACACCCATCAATACATTTTGAATGCACACTTGATACATCCTCAACAGAGTCACGATGGTCACATCTTCAATAGACTCTCACTATAGACACCCAACATTTTCAATATAGGTTCAATACTCATTGAAAACATCTTCAATATACAATGCCATGGATCCCAAAAATCCTTGTTACACCTATAATTTGTACTCTTCAGCATCAGTTACTGTACATATACAAGTTCAACACACACCTAATACATACTCCATAGAGCTTCAATATAGGCTCAATAAATCCTCAATATAGCTTGAACACATCCTCAATCTACCCTCACCAAGCCCAAAGTCAGTAAAGCATCGAGCTGGCTCGCAGTGTTGAAAATTCCCGCTGGTTACAACCAAAATGGTTTTGGCTTGAACATGTCTTCTGAAATGAGAAGAATGAGCCGTCATTGTCAGTCAGGATTTGTCCTATCCGAGCAGACCCCCCCTGTGGAGAAGACACACCGATTTCACTCCCCAAAATAGCTGTAAATAAAAACAATCCTGCCCACCAACGTCTCAGCAATGTGTTTCCTGTCTAACTCCCATTGCTCAGTCCTCAATGGGAAATCAGTGGGAGTTGATTAGACTTTGATGAATAGTATCTAGGCAGCACAACAGCTGATATTTTCCTAATTACAGTTATTATCTACCATTGCTACACCAGGGAAACATTTTAAATTGTCTTAATTAGACAAAGAAGATGAAGAATACCTCAGATTTCAGCAGGAGCATCACATTCAATTAGTGTTTGTTGGGATTCTCGCTGCTAAAAGCACCTAGAAATGACTGTTGTATGTGGTGCAAAATAAAGAAAAGTTGAATTAAATAGTGCCGTCTTCACCTTTGACAGGGCAGACATGATACTGCAGGGACGCCAGAGCTGGTAACATTCAGAGATCCCACAATCCACCGCCAACTATTCATCATGCAGCCTTTTGTGGAAACTCAGGAACCCAAAATAAACTTGATCTAAGTCAATACACGTAATCGAATGCCAGATGTCCTGGTGGTTCATATTTGAAGGTCATTTTAAAGGATTTCGGTTGAGGAACTCATTCGGTTTTTCCTAACCTCCGTTTAAGGTTTAAGTCCGGCCCCACCTCCTCCCACACCCGCCCACCATCTGCACCTGATTGCACGCTTTCGCAACAGCCGTGTGGAAACGGTTCAAGATTCCTGGTTAGTATCAAGGAGGAGGGAAGTCGTGATGTGATCAAAATGCACAGAGTTTATCATCCTGGTTTGGAGAAGCTTTGCTGGGGGAGGGACTGGCAATGCTTCAAATATGCGAGCGCGCGTTCAAGAACATCACCTCTGTCACTGTGCTGAGTCAGCTTGGCGGCTGTACGCAGGAGGATCGACCGTTCTGGTCGGCGTCTCTCCTCCTTTCCTCAACTTTCTATCACACAGAAATCAAATCTATTCCCATCTTAAGATAATAAAAGCTACTTCACCTGCAAACTGGACAAAACACAAAAGAATAATTAGAAATCCTAGTTTAAAAAAAAAACCAAGGTTTGGACGAAAACAGTGGAACCATTACATTCCTATTCAGTATGGATACAGACACTTCTACTATACCATCATGTCTGCGTCTCCCTCAACTCTGAACTCAATCACAAAGCAAAAAAAAAGAAGGAAAAAAGTGTCTCTCCACTGTGGCGCTTTGAAAAAGAAAACACCAGCCGCACACTAGAAAGGTACTTCTGTTATGTGGCCAATTGTGTTATTATTTCCGGTCAAAAGTACTTTATTGCATGTCAACTTGTATTTCCCCCCGTCACAGCTGAAGGCGCCCTTGAAGGCAGCGTTAAGTGGGACAGCTACAAAGGTATCATTTGTGGTAGCCTGGCGGTTTCTTCTGTATTTCACAATAACTTCAAGAGGGGACAGGACGCCGAACAATTAAAAATGAAACATTGATGGTAGAAGTGTTCAGCCAGAAACTTGCAGGTTGTTTTTAATAAATTATTTCTATTAAAAAAAACCTTGAGTTGATCTGAAGGGGGAAAAAAAACAAAAACACTGATGTGACTCACATCATACTTTCATGAATTCATGCGAGAAATTGCATGAATGACAACAAGTCAGCTGGAAAAATTGAATTAGTACAGCCCTCTAAGAACGAGTCATGATGGTGACGAAGAGCACACGGCAAGAAAAAAAAGCTGCATATACTTCAGTTGTCACTTTTAGTTTAATTTAGATCTTTCCAATAATGTTGCAAATAGATACTGAGTAAGAACCGCAGCTCTGTGGCTTGTGAATGTTAAAGAAGGTGCAGGTTATAGCCTCTGTCGACATAACACAGCTTAGCTTTGGTAATAGTCGTTACTGTCAAAGGTCAAACAATCAGTTGCATTTCGGGTGGAGAAAGGGCTGCTCAGAGTTTACTACTGCTTGTTTTCCAACACAATGTCACTCAGAAGGCTAAATTATTTCATTCGGCACAAAACAATAGGGAGGCTGTTTTACATGAACATTTGCTGTCTTTTTTTGGAAGCGGATGAGCGTTTACGCACACTGTGAAACCATCTGGCATGGTGGCCATGATTCATGAGGTTGGATGTGATTTCTGATGCGAGCCACATTGCATTTAATATTAAAAAAAAAAATATGTGGGAATTTAAATTCCCCCGAAATATGCTAAATGATTTTTATTATTATAACGATGAAAAGATCAGGACTTTATGGCAGAAATGTTAAATGTCTAATTTCCGCATACATTTTCATAGCCTGCACTGTGCAGCATCTCTTACTGTATAAACCTAATTTATTTCCTTGAAGGTCTCCAAGAGAGGCTGTAGGCCCCCGCTTCACTCTCTGATTCGCCAAGACATTACAGTGAAAGAATGTATGTGTAATGTATTCATGGAAGTAAATATGGACGCTACACGTGTCGGCATGTGTGTAGCAAGTATGGGGATGTTGCGCAATAGCAGGAGACCAAATTATGACCATATGACGATGGTATGAAGAAAATTAAAAAAGGAATGAGCACAAACTTCAATTATAGCCTTTTTCATTTGGAGTATTGGCTGCTTCGTGTGCGCAGGGTGTGTGCGTGTGTGTATATGCAGAGTTTTATCCACCTGTGTTAGATTAATGACAATAGTTGCATGATTTCAACATCAGACAGACACAATTATGTTCAGACTTTCAAAAAAAACAAAACCAAAAAAAAAGATATGGATCACACACGAGCAAAAAAAAAAAAAAAAAAAAAAAAGCCCTTTTTCCTGTGGTGTGAACAAAACATATAGTTCTTTTGTTGTTTTTTTAAAAGCCCTATCAGTAAAAGCCAACTTCCCACATGGAACAATAACATCCAGTGATGTTAACGTGAATAAGTACATTCAGAAAGACCTAAACCTTTGAGCAGTGTTTGCATTGTCTGGTTTTTTATCTGACTTTTCACCACACTGTGATGTGGGCAGTCGGAATTAAATCCAGGTCAATCTGTGGCAGTGAAACATGCACCTTGTCAAGAAGCTCCGCAGACAATCAGCGCCTTTCACTGGAGCAGCCGGAGATAAACACAAAAGGATAAATCAAACACAAGACGCTTATTTTGAACATCTCCTGCCTCAAGAATTTGGGGAATAAAACCAAATAAAACAAAGACAGAACAAACAAGGAAATGGTTCTCTGCTTTCTTTGTTAAATCAAACCTCACATTCACTTTTAAGTCATTTGCGTTCGCTTCTTATCATTATTTTATCAGATCCATGAAGTGTATTGCTATATTACTCCATTTCATCAGTGACCAATTAGGCAAAAGCTGCAACTTGATGTCCTCGTTTGCACTTCTTTATTTAATTCAGGGTTTTTCCACAGTCAAGTGCTGCTGTAAGATGTGTGGGTCCCACAGCGAGGGTTTCTCAGCCCGTGTGGACAAAGATTATCAACACTTGAGAAGATCCCTCCATAAGCCAGCTGATCCCATTAACCTTAACTAACTAGCAGAAAAATCAAGCTCCCCTCCTCTTGGTCACACACACAAATGCGTAGGGTATAGACCTACTGGGGTGTGACTGCCCTTTCAATGACTCCTTGAAAAACGGAATATCTAATGCCTCTGACCGTGTGAACACAGTCATCCCTGAGCAGGCCATATTGTCGAGTGGATCAACTAATTATTCAGCCCCCCTGTGACTCAACGTGAAATAAACACGTCCTTATATAGGCACTTCTTTCTACCCAATACTGCTGGATCAGTTTATTAATCGAAGGTTCTACAACAGACTCAGGTTTAGAATCGAAACCAGAACTGGAATCAAGAGACGATCGCTTCTCCTTCGACGTTCTTACAGCTTTGAGTCTGAGTTCAAAAGAGAAACCTCTTGCTCTGAGCGGACTCTGACTCACTGTTCACACTGGATTTTATCTGTGGGAAAGCCAAAAACTGCTAAACATGAAAAAGACCAGGGCGCAATACAGGAAAATAAATGTTATCTGGTATCACATCGTGTACACAGAGAAGTGCTTTTTCAGGAGGTTGAGCGAGCCACTAAACCACCGCATGCCCCGGCTCTCCAGCTCTCTGTTCTCACTCCCCAGAGAATTCCCAATATTACATGCGAATCATTTTTATTTAGTATAGCTGCACAGCAAAGAAGCTTTCAGAAGTACTCTTATCTTGCAGTGTGTTGCAGCAAATGGGAATTTCTTAAAAACTTAGTTTTCTCTACATTTCATCTATGAAATGTGCTGCACCCTGCTATACCTGTAAGATTAAGAGTTCAGTTTAATGTGATCAGACTCATTTACATTCCAATGATGCTGGTCCGACTGTATGTTTAATACGTGAACAGAAATTTACGATTACATAAAAACTGGTTTATAAGGTGTTTCAAACAGCCTATTTGATCTCGGTTGGGCCAAATCAGTTGAATAAAAGCACATTGAAAATTATATTTGTATTAGATTGAGAACAGGGGTGTCAAAAGGCTCGGTCAGACTGCACAGAATGTACCGGTACAGTACTGTACGGTTTGGGTTTTCGTGCGTTCCCACTGCAAAAGTTGTAGATGGTACCGAAAGAACCGTACCAAAGGGTTACAGTTTTCCGTCACCCTTCCTTTTAGGTACCCAGCACTACAGAACGGGTCCAATGAGGAGGAGGAAAACGCAGCTGTCGGCTGATTGGTCAGTGATTTCCGTCACTCTCGACAAGCAGCAATATTTAAATAGCTCGTCGGCTGTATAAACCCTCCCGTTGCTTACATACTCTGCTTTACGCACACTGGTTGTTTAGTTAACTGGGTTTATTGAAATGTCAGCTCTACACAGCAACCCAGTGTGCTGACGAGGTGCAGATGCTCCTCTACGTAACAGGAGAGGTGGAGACTCAGCAGTAGCTGGACGTTGCTGGTCAGAATGAGAACTTTTACCAAGCTGTAGCACAAAGCGATGTTGGTCCGGTTATTAGTGCAGGTTTTAACTGCAGAAGCTGACAGCTCTGAATGACGCTTTCAAATGCGTCACGTAACCTCGAACGTGCTCCATGTTAACGAGCTGTGAGGCTCATACTCCAGCGAAGCTACATGATAAACATGATTCAAATATGACTGATATGGTCTATAGCGAGCTGGAACGTGTGTGCGCAGCAGAGGCAGTGCGGCAAAGAAAGACTTCGGCCCTGACGAAAAAAAATTTCTTCGACCAGAGAGAGCTTTTCAAAGAAAATGACAAAGAAAATTTTGTTCGGCAAGACCCGGGAGTGCTGAGCTTTCTTCTTGTTCTGACGGAGTAAGAATCGGCTTTTACTCGGACGCCTGATCTCCAATGCAACAAATGTGTTTGTTGTGGCTGGTCCGTCAATGTTTACTGTTGCGTGACGATGCCACATACCTGCGTTATTACGTGGCCGTTACAACCCCACCTACATTTTAAACATACTCTCTGCGGTGGGCCCATGCAACAGTTGGGTGGGACTTGGGTCTGGGTACATTTTGCCGTAACATACTATTCTGTCCCGTTCCATCCATTAACATTCTGTGCAGCGGGACCGAGGCTAAATACATTTTAGGGCCACAATAACCTTTTACTTTATAACTGAAAGTTTTTCTTTGATGTGGGGGTGAGTATTTTTGATCAAACGGAAACATTCAAGAATTTTCCTTTGAGATTAATAAAGTATTTCTATTGTAAAATGTCTATCTTTTCTTATAAGCAAACAATTACCAACGAAAATTACTACATTCTCAACATGAAGCCAATTTTAATACCTTGTGGTGCAAAATACAGTGAAATGCCTTAAAAGGCTTCTCTTCTAGTTGATACATTATGTGTGTTTTACAAACACGTGGTGTTGAGGCTACTGCTAGTTTGCTTGCAATGAGGTTGCTATCATTCATGGCTGCATCGTCGAGTTCCCAGCTTGGGGCTCATTGTTATGACCGCTACTTGAAATTTGTAAAAAATATAAAATTTAATATTCTCTTTGCTTTGTGTCTTGGCGGGCCGGATTCAAACAGCAAGCCTTATGAGTGACACCCGATTTAATGCAAAAATGTCAGTGCACATTACAAACAATGTTTACATTTGATGGATTCCCCTTTTTTCAAAAACAGACAATGAACCAAATTATATTCACCACAGTGTTTTGCTCAAGACTACCATTACAAAAACCTGTTGCTTGACTGCCAGCAGGATTTCTGGATGGATGTTTCACTTTGTTGCCGGGTTTCAATCACAGACAAAAGTCCAAGTCTGAGCCAAAAGCATTAAGAAGACTGGATTTCCAGAGGACTTCTGAGTGAATAAACGTCTGAGTCTGCCACGTATGGAGGGATTCGCCTCAAAAAGCTCCCAAAGAATCCAAGGTAAACCCAAGTTCTTCTTTTAAACAGACCTATCTTTTTAACTTGTGGCACACTGCGCCAATTTTATGCTGGAGACGCAGCACCATCGACAGACATGGACTGTCAGATTAGATTTGTATTGAATTTCTTTAAATGGCATCAAATGGTTTGTCCAGAAAATGTAAAAAAATATATATATATCTACAGTATTTATTGAGGTGTTCCTGAGCAGGAGGTGAAGTATTGAAATATCTATCATGGCAAAAGGACTGATACAGTGCCTCTTCTCACTTTAGCAGTCTCAACAGGCTTCACACTTCCAATCTGAATTCAATTTCAACAACAACAACAACAACCCACGCCGCCGTGACTCGACCTCTGCTGAGAGCAGCTTGTAGTCCAAGGACACTTCAGCACTGTGAACAAGATGAACCGGGGATTGAATCGGCAGCGGACAACCTGAAGAAGGTTTAAGCGCCCGAGTATATTCACGTGATGAGGCCATTTGCATAAAGCACAAAAAGCTACGTGTAGACGTTTTCAGCGCTGGGTGTGAGCTGCATTTCTGGCTAACCGAAAAAAGGATGTGAAAAAAGGCTTTTGCGTCATATGTACAATTACACAGGATGCGCGATTAACACAAATGGAATTTCAGGAAAAAACCTATTACATGAGGAACAAACGCAATAAAAATAGTTTAAAAAAAAGCATGAGCAGAAATATAACCTATATTTGTATTCATCACAGTCGATGGGGTTTAAACACAACGAGACAAATATACGGACATTAATTATTAATTAAAAATCAATTCTGTGTTTTTGAGAATCGATTGAGTATTACAAAAAAAACAAAAAACAACAACAACCCGGTGATGCAGTGTGTGTACGTGTGCCGAGCGTATCGGGATCTTCTTACAGCCGCACTCTAAAAGCGTCTCGAGCGGTGAGTGTCCCCAAATGGCTGCAGTGGCACTTCTTTACAGCTGTCCACCTGCGATGGAGCCGAGCGGCTCCCAGAGCCAGAAGTGAGCAGGCACTCCAACCCGTATCTGGCTAATAACGCTCCGCTCGCGTCCAACCAACTCAGCAACTTGGTTACAGCTTAACAAGCTCTTAATTACGCCGTGTGGGGCTTCCAAACATTTCGGCAGCTCGGGCAGTAAAATGTGATTAATTAAGTGGAGGTGAAGAATGTGTCTATTCTGAGGAGAGAAGGTGTGTTGTTCTTGGGCGAGAATGTGTGGCTGTTGACAGCGCGCTCAGGCGCTGCAAGAATTCACAGAGAGAAGAAGTGCTCGCCTGTACTGCTCCATCTCGCCCACAATGTTTATGGACTTACGAGCATTTTGTCTCAATTTGGGCAGCATTTTGGAGACTGACAAGATCACTATAGGAAAGACAAATGGGTTGATTTGTGGAGAATAAAACCCATTTCTCTCCATTTCGGCAAGGCGCTGGCTTGTCTGTCAAATCCAGTTCCGCAACACAAAGACAAGCGCCAAACAACTTGTAGTGATTGTTACCAGAAACAGCCAGCGAGCTGCAACTTGTTCGAAGAGCTCAGACACAAGATGGTTAGTTTGGCTTCGAGTGTCAAACACTCTCAAAGAAACTAAATATGAGTCAGACACAATGTAGCAGCCCGATGACTCAATATTTCCTGGTTGATTGCTCAGATCAATGGAATAACAAAGCTCCTTTTTTTATCTGGTGAAATGAATTTGTGCTTCTTCCATCACCAAGAACATGCTCGAGGCATTTCTCTCAGTTCATATTACCTCTGCTGTACAGAATAAACCAGCACAGGTATGGAGGCGCAGATGAGAGGTGGAGAAACAGGAATGCGTGTGGAGCCTGTGTACCTGATGAGCACAACAGAAGAAGCATATGATGGCAGAAACTGCAAAATCGCACCCTCCTTTTTCCTCATAGTCTTTGTCCTCACCATCCCTCTTTGTGCGTCTGTGGGTGTGTGAGCAAAGACAAACAATGCTTTCCCACAGAGGCCAAGCACCACAGTAGAGGAGGGAGTGAAAGGGGCGCCTGAAAAGAGGAGGGCTGGGTGGTATTCAGGCCGTGTGGCCTTTTCCTTCCAACTGTGTGTGGGAAGACCCTCTGGGGCACACAGACACGCCATTCCTTCACCCACAGACACGATACTACGCCAGGCGCACACAGGCAACGCAGACGGGTGAAGAGGGAGGGGCGAGGGAGTCTGAACAGAGAAACTTTTCAGGCTGAGGAGGGATAAAGATGGAGGGGGGTGGTGTCGTAAAGGAGACGTGGGATCACTTGCCACAGGCTGAACAATACAGTTGAGACTCTGGCAACTTTCAGCTCAATCATACCAACAGGTCAAACAAAACAACTGCAATAAACAGTTTAAACCAACCTGTCAGGTTCTGTTACACTTCGAGGAACTTTATCTAAAGTGACTGGTACCTGGACTCACCTGTTTATAAACTAAAAGGCAATCAACAAATCAATTTGTTTCATAATGAGACATCTTAGAGGAGAATTCTTCTGAGCCAATAAGAGGTGCAGAAGAGATCAAATGTTAGTATTCAAAACTAAATTGGAAAACTTCAACTTCATTGGTCATTTAAGGACTTTGTTATATCACATGATCTCTGTAAGTAATTAATTCCTCCCTCATTACAGCAAACTAGTTAACAAGTTAATCTGTTATGCAAGACGTCACACAAACAACAATAAACAAACAAGAACAACAAAAACAACACGCTTAAGTTAAAAAAAATTTAAAATAAAAAAATCACATCACCTGAAATAAACTTTTTTTAAATACACATTCTGCTCCTATCACACCAGTTTACACCAGCAGTGCGAACGTTTAAAAAAAAAAAAAAAAAAAAAAAAAAAAAAGTTTAATATTCTGTTTAGCAACATTGGTGTCATTTTATTTCTCAACCAACTAGGAGATAGGAGAAATAACAACTGCATTTACTTACCCAAAACAATATATTGAATCCAAATAGGAAGTATTTGACGCAGCAGCTGACCTCGGCTCCTTTCAAGTGATGGTGTTTTCTACTCATTCTTCCCGGGAAGGTGGCGGCTAAACTGTGAAGCTAGGAAACTACCAACAACCGCCACTTCAAAAGGCTCCAGTCAATTCGGCACTTTTACCCCCCAAACTTCTCAAATCGATGCAAGTTGGCCCCATGAGCCAATTCGAGCCCAACTTTCGGCGCGGCGGTGACTTAAATCAAACATATATGCGTCTAACTGATCGCCCCCTCCCGATGAGCACGGAGGCTGCTAGGCCGGCGAGCCTCCCAACTTCTCCCGTTAGCATTAGCGGCTAACCACAACAAATCCAGCGACGCTTCACGGAGGCGCAGACGTTCATCTGCACTTCTGCCGCGGCTTTCCTCCGGGACGCACCGGGGGTGGGGGGGGGGTGGGCAGGAGAGGCAGAAAGAGACAGGTGGTGAGAGAGAGAGAGACACCTCCGCCGGGGCTTTCAGCTCAAGCTGCCCGATGTTATGTGTGCTGCCGGATCGTCGCCCGGAGTCTTCATCCTTGTTGTTCGAGGCTGTGAAACAAGAAGCCCCTGCTGTCAAACGCTGCTCCGCCGCGCTGGCTGCCTGGTCGCCCTTTTCACCTCAAGAGCGGCCTCTTGTGTCCTAAAAACGTGTTTTCACTTCACCTTAAACCGGTCAAACGCGATTAAAAAAAAAAAAAAAAAAGATCTAATCTCGACTTCATTCGAGTTTGTTCACAGTCCACCTGGACGCCTCACCTGGAATGAACCTGCAGCTACAACAACACGTCTCGGTGATCCACATGAAGAACTGAAGCAGGAAAATCATACTGTCAACACCAATCACCTAATGAATGAATGAATGAATGAACGAACGAATGAATGAATGAATTGTTTTGGGTCATAGTTCAACACATAAAGAATTCAAAAACCAACAAATATTCTTCACTCCAGTCTGAAGCCATTGGCTGAATACGTGCAACTTTCATGACAAAATACCAAAACTAAGAATAAAAAAAAAAAAAAGATTTAAAGAAAATAAGAAAGCCTTAAATAATGGTATTTAATTTTCTCTCATCATCAGTCTGAACTGTAACTGAATTATTATGTATTTTTATTATTATGTATTATATATTATTACGTAAACCCTCCTCCTTTGACTTGTCTGAACTGAATTAATAATAAAAAAAAATTTAGGTTTTAGAAAAAAGATATTGAATAAATGCAAACATAATTTCAGAATTTACTTTTGCCTCTGCAACAAAAGTGAGTGAAATATTCGGAATTGTCCTAATTTAATGATTGTAACATAATAATTTTATTAATATGGCCCCGTCAAGATCAAATTAGCATGTGTTTGTGTTTGTGCGTGCGTGCGTGCGTGTGCGTGCGCGTGTGCGTGTGCGTGTGCGTGCGTGCGTGTATGTATGTATGTATGTATGTAGTAGCCTGGATAATGTGAGTTCAATACTTAACATAATACCGTCTTTCCATTGACAACGAGAAACACTAATTAACCCAATTTTTTTGTTATCTGGCTGCTGACATTTAATTTAAAAAAGCCCTTTTACCTTGCGTGATACTCAGTGGTATCACAAATTCCATTAGATGTTCTATTTGTATGACCTGATACAACCCTGGTTCAATTTCCTCCTCTGTAAAGGCCAATATAATTAGTTTTGCTTGACATCATCAGAGGCGTTGATTTAACTGCCAAAAATATGGTTAATTTAGGTTCTTGAATTTAGAAAGAAAAAACATTCAGAAGTGTTAAATCTCACATCTATGGGGGGAGGGGCTTCATATTGGAAGCTGGTCTTCCACACATCATTTATATCTTTATTATTCATACAGTTAGTGAAGCTGAGACGTTTACAATGTCAAGGCTTAAAAACGTTCAGTGAAGTTAGATCATTAACTCCTTTGAAGACTGCGGCCTGAAATGTGCAGCATAATGTTTTAAATCTGTTTACACTTCTGTTTACACCATTTACACGTGCTTCCATAATGGGAAAACAATGTATGCCTGTCGGACCCTGTGAACAAATACCTCACACATACCCACACACACTCACACACACCCACACGCACACACGCACGCACGCACGCACGCACGCACGCACGCACGCACACACACACACACACACACACACACACACACACACACACACAGACCAGAGCTAAAATATGAACAGAGATTTCATTTGTTCGAATTGCTGAATGTTTTCAGGTGAATCAAAACAGAAGAACATCACGGACATATATCAGATGATGTGAGCATGACTAACTTTAATCTGTGTTGCTGTAACAGCTCGGCCATGTCTCCTGGGACTGGAGGTGTGCTCACCTTGAGCTTTATTACTTATCAAGCATCTGCAATGTTTAGATAGTTTCACTGTTAATTTAATTTTGTCTTTAGAATCCAGAGAGAGAAAACATTACGCCAACCTGTTGGCATTAATTAGAACTTTATACATTGAATTGAATAGTTGAGGTAATCATGTTTTCTGGTTTTACCTTTCATGGACAGATGCTCAACTCGCTTTGTAACCACATTCCACTGCAAATAAGATTTAGGAAAATATAAAAATATTCTAAGTGATGCAGTTTGTAGATTTTTAAAGGATAGACATAAATAAGCCTTGGCTTCAGCCTCTGTCCATTTCGGCTACAGAAATAGTAAAAAACAAAAACAAACGTGTGCTTGAACTTTTGAGCATTATTAAAAACTTAATGCACATAATTCAATGTTTGCACTGTAACTGTGAGCAAAATAAACCATTCATTCATTCATTCATGTATAGAGGAAGACAGTCAGGATTCGATATATAGTAATTATTTGAATATAAAGGAGATTTTAAAATCTATATATCTGATCATCATTCAACCCCCCAAAAATATATAAAAAACATAATTGAGTATTGATAATTTGATGCAAAATGATTACAAAATGTTACTAAAAGGGATATTTCTGTCTTTTTATTCAGCAGCAATTGGAGGCAAGCAGGAGTTTAGTTTGTAAATGAAGTTGGCAAATTGTAATTCTCAATACTGTAGCGCCAAAATGAAACTTCAAAGGACAGATCTTCAGTACCTCGATGGGGGAAACGAGAAGCTACAATCATCATTACAATCATCACTTTTGTTGGCAACGTTGATTCTTTCTTATTGTTAAGAGGAAGCACAAGATATGGTCGTTTCCCTCTGTTGATATTATTTGTAAGTTGTTGGTTATGACATTATATAACATTTATTTCATTTTCCTTTCAAAAGAACTCCTCAGAGTGAAATCAAATACATAATATGTCACTGTGACCCTTGAGCTTCATTTCTTTTTCTTTTTTTTTATTGTAACACATTGGCAGGCGGCGACTTGACACAATGATTGAATCACATAGAGTCAGAGGCAGTTATGGCTTCAGAAGCCCAGGAGACTGGCATTAGTGGAGAGGGCAGGTACCGAGGAGGCAGAGAGACGGGACAGAATAAGAGAAAATCAAAACGTCCCAGTGCAGTCCAGAACACGACAGTTTGCAGTTGAGCATGATTAGAGTTGACCTGGTCAGTGGGGGGATTTGGAACTGCAGACAAAGCACACATGTGAGTCATTATAGCAACAATGCTCACATCAATATGGATAATTAATGACTTCCCTTCACATAATGGAATTACAATTGATTACTGCTGTTAATTACATCCATACCTTTCCTGTTATGACATTTTAAACACGTGTTATAAAAAGATTTGATTAATGAGAGACGCCATTAACTTAACCAACCAGGGACACGCAAGTGTATTGCAAGCATTGGGAAGATCCCTTTATTGTCAAGTTTGAGAAATTCCTCAACTTGAATGCCACAAAAATACAGACAGGAAGAAAGCAGCCTTTACAGAGGTTGTGTTGCGATATTTGAAGTAAAATATGCACATACAGAATGTGCACTGTCAGAGTTGCCTCATTTGAACTTCTGTGTGGAGTCCTACAGATGGCAGTCTATGAACCTGTGATAGACGTGGCTTTAGCTGCCTTTTTTTCACCTCAGGGTGCTGCTGCTTCGGGACGTGCCAGTCGCCCAACTATCCCCGCAACTATGCAGTATTTTGTCCCAACAGAAAACACATTAAAAGACTCTCAAGCCAAACAAACACGCTGGTTGTCTCCACATATGTCTTTGCTTTTGGAAATAAACTGACGAGGGTCTTCTTCAATGGGAAGCACTAAAATGGATAAGCACACATATAGATGATAGATATTATATACTAAATATTTAACTGCGTAATAGATCAAATAATGAGATTCACAACACTTTTTATAACAACTTATTGCACCTAATAAACTGCATCAAACATTATTTAGTACATAATCATACAGTTTTAATGGAGAGGCCAGTGGGGTTGCTATAAGGGGCCAGATGAAATATGAAACCTTGTTTCTGTGCCACTGTGCAGGATTACTGAGGTACTGCACATACTTTATGTTGTTATGTTCATCTTAATACTCCTTGTGTACAATAAAAGCTAATTAAATTAAGAATATACACTAATGTAATTGCATGAGGTTCTTGTATATCACATGCACTCCAAGACTTTATGTTTCATTTTAAGGTATAAATAAAGAAAATAAAGGAAAAAAACAACCTTTTCGAACGTTTGATTTCCTCTTACACTATTATTTTGAATGTGGATCCCTCTGAAGAAAAAAAAAAAAAAAAAGACTGAAACAACAGGCAGACATTTATAAATTGGGATTTTATCAATTTTATTTGGAAATTTGCATTAATTCATTCAGCATAATAGTCATGAAATGCAACATGAGCTGGATCGATAAAAGGCACACATGTTGTCAGAAAAACAACCCAAAGCTCCTTGCGGACTAAATAAAAATCCTGATGATTCCTTTCTGTGTTGGAGGACGTCTGCTGTGTGTTCGGCAGATGACCCAGGTTGTAACCAATCCATGACAGTGATAGGTTTAATCCTGAAGGAGCCAGGTCACCATACAGCAGGAGTTGCCGTCACTCAAAAGGTACACAGAGTAAATATTCAGAAATGTGCTGATGCTTTTGGCCCGCAAGTCAGGGAATGAAGGAATGAGCAGGCAAAGTGAGACCAGTGTAAAATGGCAGCGTGGCTGAAAAAAAAAAAAAGCGAGATCTGGCAGCGTTTACAGTCGCCAACATCATGTCAACATGTTGCATCATCCAGGGGTTGTTGTTTGTTTACAAAATAATATCTATCTGTGGGTTTACTGTCCATCAAAACAAATCAAGAGCTATTAATTGCCGTGGCAGCCATAGAAATGGAATGAGCAGGAGTGCAAATCAAAGTAGTATAAAACAAGCTTCAAAAGTCAAATAGAATGCATATTTGAGTTTTACATGTATTTCAAACACATAACCTCCCATCTCCCTCTCCTGCAAACACTCAGATTAATATTTCAAGACATACAACTTTCTTTTATCCTTCTTTTTCCCCCCCTCTCTCAAATTCAACATCCTGCTCCACTTGTGTGACAGACACATTTGCCTCTAACCATCATTCAAACAGGCACGTTGCACAAAAAAGTATATGAAAAAAAAAACCATTTTTGATTTGTTTTCTATGAAAGATGTTAAGACGAATATCTTGGTAGTAAAAGCAACAAAACCATAAAGGAAGTATGAAAACATAAAAACAGTGTTTGGTGTGCAGTTGTCCCATCTCATCTCTTTCTATTCAACATGCTTTTTTGCTTTTCTTTGTAAATCTTTCATTCATTCAACAAAGTCAGTACTCATATTGTATACATATAGACACACACATACACACGGTGTTTGATTATTGCACTGTGATAATGATGCACATGATTTTCTTTGCATGGCTTCAAAAGAATAATGACATGCCTTACCATGCATGCAGGGCGCATGCCTTTCACATGTGAAACATGCACTGCGTGCCTATCACTATGTTTTGGTCTGGGTAAAAATGACAAACCCGTGGTACTGTCGGACATAATATTCATTATTCATCTACGGCATCCATATTTTTGGTCTTTCAGTAACACAGTCCAGTGAGCTAATATATTTACACGTCACTCTTTTCTCCGTTTCCTTCCATACCTTAAATATTAGGTTTCTTCCATTCCGACTTGCATCAGACAAAAACATATGAAACTCTTTGATAATGTCCATAACTGATATTCCATGAAGCCCATCGATAAACTACAGCAAACACTTTAAAGGCATATTTGTTGTGAACATGTAAAAAATAAAACTTTAATTTAAAGTGATTTTAATTATCTTTGGTGCTCCTGAATCTTTGCACGCAAGCCACAGCAACTCAGTGTTGTAAATAGCTTGTTCTTGTCAGTCCATTACATGCTTTGTGAGTCATATCGAACACTAAAACTACCTTATTACAACATTTCTCATTGCCAACGATCAGAAAGCCCATGTACGTATATGGGTAAACCGATCCATCTGATGAAGGGTCTTCAGGAACTGTGCAGGTGATTCAATGCCCTCAGAAGCTGAAATACCGCTTCAATTAATGCTTCGTGATATTTTCAGAGGTCTGTGGAGACGGTGCTTCTCTTCACCCTCAGGCTCCCGCCCCAGCCCCTGGGACACGTGTTGTAGGAGTGCAGGCCAGGCGACCGGAGGCCCGAGTCTTCAGACTCCACCGAGGCATCAGAGTCGGTCAGGGAGCGAGTGTTGTAGAGTCTCACTGGTGAGCAGATGTGAGTTGGAGTAGGAGGAGGGCTAGTGAAAGTAGGTGACTGAGCTCCCAGTGTTCGCGACTGGAAGTGGCTGATAGGCGGTTTGTGGCAGTCGTAGCCATGATGGGAGTTTCCCATGGGTGAGATTGGGAGGCTGTGACTGCTCAGCGCACCAGGGGAAGGGCTGTTTTTACGTTTGGCGGCGTTGATGATGTTTTTCGCCAGTAGGCGATGGTTGGCTTTAGAGTCTAAGTTGTTAACAACAGGGGACATACAGCGACTGTCTTTTGGAGGCTGAACAGGAGAAGTGACAGAGGATGTGTGCAGAGGCTTAGCGGCAAGGAAAGACAAACTGGTTTGGTAGACGGAAGGAGACTGAGAGCGTGAGCCCCATGGGGGAGAGACAGGAGATGTGGCTGATGTTCGGGAAGGTGTGGATGTGGATATGTAGACACTGGAAGACTGGTTATTCTGAGAAACCAAGGGGGATTGGCATCTTGATCCCCAAGGAGGAGAGCATGGGGATGTCGCTGTAAATGTTTGGGAAGGTTTGGATGAAGGAAGAGTGGAAATGTTAGAAGACTGAGTGTTCTGGATAACCAGTGGGGACTGGCATCTTGAACCCCAAGGAGAGAGAGAGCGTGGAGAAGTGACTATAGATATTTGGGATGGTCTGGGTGAAGAAAAGGAAGCAGTAGTGGAAGATTTATTCTGGCTCGTCATTGGAGACTGGCATTTTGCACTCCAAGAAGAAGTTGCCGAGGTTTGCGAAGGTCGGAAAGCAGAAACAGAAGAGGTGGTGGAGGACTGGCTCACCAGTGGGGACTGGCATCTTGAACCCCAAGGAGGAGAACATGGAGCAGTGGCTGTGGCTGTTTGGGAGGGTTTTGATAAAGAAGTGGAGACAAATGTGGTCATAGGAGATTGGCATCTTGTATTACTCGGGGAGGAAATTGGAGAGGCGACTGAACGGATGGAGCTGGATGTGGTGTTGGAGGGGTGGTTTTTCCGTAGGCTGGCGGTCCAGTAACCAGGAGATGGATCCCCTGGGCTGCTGACACGTCTGGTGAGGCTGGCTGTCCTGTTTGGTGTGGGCGTCTCAGTGGAAGTTTCAGCAGGTTGAGGCTCCTTTGGTGTCTGTTGAATCATAATAAATATCTTTTATAAACTCTGACAACATTCACATAAAACACAAAGATGTACAATCAGTCGTCGGGTGCTTGTATAACCTTTGGCGAAGTGAATTTGAATTGTTGCAATGCTTGTTTGTGTTTTCATGCAACCCTCACATTGTACAACTCCGAAAATCAATGCTATAGAAGAAACTTCAGCAATCAAGCCTTCCCACAAGTAAATAACTTTTGATTTGATATACACAGTCTCAAATGCAGTGGCATTCAGGTCATCTTTGTGCAAAGCCTTCTTCTATTTGTGTTTCTTCAGTAAGCCTGCCACAAGCACACATAGGCTCAGTCTTTAGTGTCTCTCTCAGGTTACTGTCATCTGGCCCTCCTGAGGTGGTTAACCTTTGCAAGGATATGAGGTTTCTAAACTGAAGCAAGGGTTGCATAGTATCCCATACACACACAAACTAAGAACTAACTACCTCTGCTGGGGACAATGTGTACTGTCGTCGTATAGATTGCACAGCAAGGGTTGGTTTATGGGAAGTTCCAGTCTTGGAGGATCAGCATTGGTCATATTTCATCAGGTCAGGCCCTTTTTGAAACTAACAAGGTCCAAGTCGATGGTCACAACATTTGTCTTGAAATTTAAACCAACTACATGACTCAGGCTCAGGTCTTATTTTGAACATACATAACTCAAATTGTCACAAAAGTATGAAATAACTTGTAATCTAAAACGTCATTGATTATTTCGTGAGTTAAAATTTCACATACTACGTACAAATACAAATCTGCACCCTGTTGCAAGTTGTCAGTGGTCTTAACAGAAAATGTATTATCATATTTAACTACTCAAAGTGAGGGCCAGAAAGTGAGACGCAAACATTTTAGTAAAATTATAGATTAAAAGACTCCAGGGACATCTGGGAATGAGAAAAAGGAGAGGAAAGTCACTGAAGAGTGTGAGAGTTAAGCTTTAATCAGGACAGAAAAGATTCAGTCTCGTGCACAGAAGAAAAAGGTGTGACAAATAGCATGACAGCGGAAAAGAGAAGTAAATCAAGACCAAAGAAAAGAAACATATTTCAGGCATGTTGTCTGAAACGAAACAAACTGATAATGGAATTACTCCCCTAGATAATGAAAATAATATATCTCAAGCTCCGCGATGCAAATTAGCTTGCAGCTCGCGGATTTGAAACACTAAGGAATCCAAACACATGCCATATATTTAGGCAGAACATGCTGAAAAGCAGAGTAAATTACCCTGAAGGCATGGAGACATAAAAGGAGTTCTCTTGCTGCAACTTTCATGCCAGTGAACAGCATTAAATTGCAAATCATAGATCATAAAGCAGATGCGAGACCATCTGTTTAAGTGCTTTGTGAAGCAGCTTCAGTCTGGTGCCCAGTGGAAAAAGTGTGTGAGTTTCTTTCTCATCATATATTAAAATGTATTAAAAATTAGAGTTTTTGAGTGCGGTAGTCAATAACAGCTTTGGGAATGGTTAATTCTGACTTCAGCAGGGCATCGTTTATGTCATCAGAAAGATAATTACTGATATTCAAAATATGTTACTGTAGAAAATATAGTCATGTAATCTGTGAACAGTACAAACCTATTCACGTATATAGTTCCTGAAAGGTGCCAACAAGATCTGCCCCTCACTGAAATTAGTATTCCTTTCGATCATTTTTTAAAAATGAAGGTGTGTTTAGATATTTTGCTCATAAAAAATTGCCTTTCTTTCTGTTATATAATGCAATAGATCAGAAAAGACACAAGAGAAAAGACAGAGTGACACACATTGTAGAATAAGGACGATAATTATACATTTCAGCCTCACTAAAAACTTATTTGTTAGCATTTAGTAAATCCCTGCGAGTTACATATTTCCTCTGATGAAATTGTCTTCTAAAAATAATACAGAGAGGGTTTCCACACCTGCGGTGCAATGCCTGCTTTTTTGGTAGAAAACGATGGCCTTGGTGCTTGTACTCCTGACCGAGGAGAGGACACTCGCTCTGGAGAAAAGGCTGACATGGGAGAGCTGATCCTTGGAGGTCCAGGGGACGCACCCAGGGGGAACCGTGGTCCTCCTGTGGGGCCGAGAGTCATTTGAGGAGACAAGCATTTTAAGTGAGAGGGTGGGTTGCTGGGTAAGGAACTCTGGCGGGAAAATGGTTGAGTGGTGTTCAGGTTCCTGGACTGTGGTGCTCCTTTGGGTAAGGTACTAATCGGGTCTTTGACTGGATTAAGGATGAACAGGGAAGTGTTCAGTTGATAGGGCTGGTGCTTTGACAAGTCCATTTCTATTTTGGAGCAACCATTCTCCAAGGGAGGAGGCGCAGGAACTGGCTGGGGGGCTGGGGCTTTTTGCTTTGGTTTTTGCTTCACTGCTTTTTGGGCCTTAAGATTTTCTGTAAACTGAGCACTCATGTCAGAGTTTTTGGCAATGGCCTTTACCCTACCGGGCATGTTTGATGGGTAAACCCAAGATGGTGGCAGAGACATGGTAGGGGAAGGAGACCGAAGTTGTCCTGGATTCTGATTCTCAATGACGTATTTTTCCATCCTGGACTGACGCTTGGCAAAAAGTTCAGCCCCTTTTCCAGACACATTGGTAAGGGTCTGCTCTGGTCGGTGGTCTGCTCTCTGTCGGGTGCTCGAGCTCTTGAGACAGGAGGCCCACTCTGGAGCGTTTGCCTCCTGTGCTCTGTCCTCTTCCTTGGAAAGGAAGTTAGACGCCTCTGCACCCAGTGCCAGTAACTCTTCCTCAGATGCTGGTTCTGGCACAGATCTATGTCCATATTTCTTCCTTTCGTCTACACTCTGCACCATAGACAACAGCTCGGGATTGGGGGCTACCACTGTTTTCTCTTTGAAAGTGAACATGGACTTCTTATTTGCCCTCCGGACAGCGCCCTCCTCAAGTATTCCTGTTTTGCTTGGTGTCATCAGCTTCCTCTCTCCGGTGGTTTGAGGAACAAAGGTGGAGGGTTTGGGGGCTGTAGGAGGGGCATAATGGGGCCTGGCTTGGTACTGACACTCAGGAAAATAGGATGGCGATTGAGGAGAAGGCGAGAGGACAGGAGACATTGGAGGTGGCACGGAGCAATAGGTCTGCGGAGGCTGGCTTGTGAATCCCGGAAGAGGGGGCGTGGGATATGATGGAGGTGGAGGCAGAGGAGGAGAGAATGCCATAGGTTGAGGGACAGTAGAAGTGGGGAGTGGAGGAGTGGAGTACGAGGGCGGTGGAGGGATATCCATGACGGGGCTGAGGGCCTCTGAAGAGTGCACTGGAGGTGGTGAGAAAAAGGGCCTGGCAGTTCTGTTGGTGATGCCAGTCATCTGCTTGGATGTGGGCCCCGATACCCTCTCAGGTCCAGATGATGCACGCTGACAGCCATTAAGCAGATTTCCTGCAGGAACCGGAGCCATGTGACTCCCATTTCTCTCTGCTTCCCCTTCAGCGTGCTTCATCACTATCGCACCGCTGTTATTACTTCCAAGGGGAATCTCATGCTGAATAGTATCCCCTAACTCTGCATGGAATTCATCTCTTGCCTCCTCCTCCTCCTCCTGTTCTTCTTTCACAGGGAGAAAATGTCTCTCTTGAATAACACTGTCCTCCATGTTTCCCTCATTGGGAAAATCTCTTCCCGGTTCACCCATGATGTCACCGACTGAATGTAATCTTACAGTTGGTGAAAACACAGTCTCTGTGGAGCTATTCTTTAAGTTGTGGTCTCTGTCCTTTTCCTCACTGCTCTTGTCTGCCCATGTTGGTTTGGTAGATGGCGGGTCGGTTTTCACATTCTCAGCTTTGCTCTCCTCTGACCCCTCTCCGCAGCTTTCGAGTGTGAAAGCGTTGACTCTCTGCTTGCGCCTGTTAAAGAGCTGCACTCCCCTGGAGCTGGAGTTGGAAGGGATGGTGAGCTGAGCGGCAATGATCTGGCTTCGCACTCTGGCCTCCTTGAGCTCTTTCTCTGACAGACTGGCACTCCTGGTCAGATCTGCAGAGAAACAGAGGGAAAGAAATGGAACAAATAGTTCAGTGAGACAACAAAGCTATTAGATTTTTCTGTCTACAGAGAGAACTCAAATTCCCACTTTGGAGATTTTGCACTGTGCGTCCTTGAAAAGACAACACCCTCAAAACCCAATTAAAGTCTCCCAAATTTCTTTCATGTACAAACAGAACAAACCAGTAAGGACAAGCTTTTAACAAGTGTGGGATGAAATTTTCTTTTGAAAACCCACATAATTGTTTATGCACCATATGGTTTCGATTGCAGTCCTTTTGATTTGAACCACTCTAGCGAGAAAAACAAGGTTTTGTAGACCTTTGACTCAGAAGACCAGCGCTGTGGACATTAAGCTCACACACGTAGGTGGGGAAATTTTGAAATAAACACACTAATAAAGAGACACAGCTTGCTGACTGATGATAATATGAATCACTGTTAGCCACAGGACTAAAAAAAATAAAATAAAAATTAGGTTTCATTGTGACTCTCCTGATTTGCTGCTTGTCTGGAATTTCTTTGCACTCAAAAACCTCTATTTTAAAAGTCATGGTTTGTTTTCTGAGCTCGGTAGGTCTCTTCTAGGCAACGAAGCTATTTCCTCTGCCATGTGCAGCCGTCCCTCCCAGAGCATTCCTCCACCGCTGGGAAAACTCCCTGCCTGGGCTTCCAACATGCCTTTGGTTTTTCTCTGCACTTAATTTGTGCAATACTGCAGCTCAAACCCTTAATAGACCATTTTTTACAATCTACAGCTTACAAAATGGAAATTTTTGACTGCTGTCTATAAACATAATATACAATCAAATGTTCCTATCCTGGATATAGTGACAACATCATCAAATCTCATAAGAGCAAACTCATTGCTGCTCCTATGTCTTTATATTTAAAGAAATATTCAACCAGTGGATCAGAATCAGACTCTTTGATGGACATTTTCAAGAACATAAATCATTAAGATGGCACATCTGGTAGATTATTCATCCAATTCATGTTACTTTGACTGATGGAAGATATTTAATGTCCCTCCAGGACATTTTCTCAGACAGCTGGCACGGCCATGAGTCTTTATTCATTTAATAAGGTGACGGATCCAGACAGCTACATTATTTGATGTAATCATGTGCCAATCACAATAATTATGTGTAAATCAATCTGTTGTAAAGCTGTCCTATATAGCTGATCCTGCATGCAGTTTTTCCTGGCACAGAGCTAAGGCGATCATTCCCCCAGTGAAAAGGAATAATATGCATCTGTCATTGATTTTACAGACTTTCGGTCTGCCCGCATAATAATTGGATTAACTCTTTGTCAGCTGCCCTTGTGTTTGTTTTTACATTAGCCCAGCGACAGTCCAAGACCATGTGGTTGAGATCATACCATTTTATGTATAAAATTCTCACGTGGGGTTCAATTGGTGATATAAATTATTCAGCGCAATAAAATATGCAAAAATTATACTCTTTGATGATGTTCCTGGTAATGTCTACAGGGCAATACATCAATATCAGCGATTTTAAATCATTCAACGTGACATCTAATCGACACAAATACAATACCTTACATAACTGTGGCACTATGAAGTGGGGGGAAAAAAAAAAAAAGATCACACAACCCTTTAAACAACTGGCCCTCTGATGACTATTGACATGAACATAAATCATCTTCATTTCTAGACTACTGAAGAAATATGCGCCTATCACACAGGTTCTTAATGTAGAGTCGGAGCATTTTGTCAATGTCATCAATATACGGGAACGTTGCCACCACAGGGCCCCATGACAACTTTTATTAGCGACTTACTGTTTGTAATTCATGCTACCTGAATATACCAGCACAGCAAAACTTGAAATGAGATGTCCTCACTATAAACATCTACCTTGAGCGGGAGCCAGCTGTGTTATCAAATAGCGTGCAGGTGCAAATGTCATCAGAGCAACAACAACAAAAATGAAAGTTATATATATCGTATTTAAATGTGGACTTTTGTCTTTGGCGTGGTTTTTATTTGTGCCATCATCATTTTTTCAACATTTTTAGATAATCTTAACAGTGTCACAGAGTTTTTTCACACCAAAAAAATCAAACTGACCCTAGAATTTCAAGTTAGGGGAGTTATTTTGTGTTTTATATGATTCACTCTGAGTTGACACAGATGATGCCGAAGTTTTGGTGACTGTCCAACCTTACTCATGCTTAATCCGCTCTATTTTGGGGTTGCCAATAAGACACGTTTAATATCTACTTACAATGACATAAAATGACTTTGGAAAACAAGAAACCCTAAAGGTTTTTACAAACCTGCTCAAACTAAACTTTTTGTTGGATTAACATGTAATTTGAAGGTTTTGGGGGAAGCTTGAGGTCACTACCTCTGTGTCCTCTGGTTTTTTTCTCTAAGTTTAGACACAACCAGAGGTAGCTAAAACCTCTGTTTTTATAGGATACCAACATCAAATATTATGATAAATTAGGACATGAATAAACGATACCTGTAAATTAAAAAAAAAATAAAAAATATTCACATTGAAAGTGAAAGTTTGTATGTACAACTGATGACAAACAAAAGTGCAAAAGTTTACTTTATAGTAATGAGGGGAAATTCTAAAGATTTACAAAAGCATCAGTTACACTGCCTCTGAAAAGTCTTATTTCTTCACAAAGTAGACAAGCACAAGTTTCCCCTCTGTTAAAGCACTAGGTTATGTATGTAACTCTCTGGTTGTCAGGAGTTTGTCTGTGTTGCCTGATCCACTTTAGAGGAAAAAAAACCCTTACCTTCATACGTCAAAACTCAGAGCTCCTTTGTTTTGTTGTACCTCCACCAGAGTTTTCAACTTAACTGCGCCTGATCGCTTCACACCCCCTATCTGAAGTCAGACACGGCATCGGATTTCTATTTCTCTGCAGCCCAGTGGCGCTCAGGCAGGCGGGGAGGAAGGAGAGAGACGGGGAGGGAGTAAGGGAGGGTAGTCTCTGGCTGGAGGCTGTGCTGTCTGTCACTCAGACTTCAGCTGTGCTTCAACTTTTACAAATCAGCACTTCCACCTCCACGGGATTCACAATAACTATAAAAACGTCCACAAACGAGCGGCAGACCAACCGTCTGTGTGGTTGTTGAGAAGTGATGAAGCAGAAGCAGACTCTACTAAGTGTCCACAGTTCTTAAAAGGTGTCCAATCAATGCTGAGTATTGAGCACCTTATCTCTGCCAAATGTCTGCGGATGTCAGGGAAGTGTCTGACCCGTGTTGCAATCGCTGAAAAGCAACCCAGAAACACTCCATCTTATGCTTACATGGATTAGACCACTGAGACAGCGGAGCTCCAGCACCTGACCTCTGCTGCCCTGCATGCCGGTGGGGGTATCTCCATGTGTGTTTATTGTGCATTCTCTCCAGCCAAGTGTTTGGTCTTTTTGAACCCTCCGGGGTCTGAGCTTCCAACCTACAAGAGCAGGATAGGAATTTCCTGTCCTCCAGCAGAGACTCAACTCAACCTTGGACAGTGATGCAAGGGAGTCTCGACATCAAATTGTCTCGCCCCCTCCTTTCTTCTCTACCTCTAACTTTCCCTATTCCATCTCTCTGCCCTCTGTCCCATCCCGTCATGTCTGCCGGGGTGAATGCAGACAGGAAAAACTCCCCCCATAGCAGCAGGATTTAAGTCAGGAGGGGCCAACCCAGCATTTGTGTATCAAAGGTCAGATTACCCTGTCGGATGTTATCTTTCTCCTGGTGATGGCTGCAGGGTGAGCGGGATGACAGCGCTGGCCCCCGTGGGTGATGTGTGTAGCAGTATGGAGAGACGAGGATTAACACGGGTCCTGGGATCTTACAGGAATGAATGTGAGCTAAACTCTCAGTGGATCCCATGGGAGAAATAACAGAGCAGCTCAGAGGTGGAAACCAAGCTTCAACCCTTGTATTGTTACTTTTATGAAATGTCTCAGCAGTGAAGTATTTCACAATTATCAGTACTTTGGTATTTTTGTTGGTCATCTGCGCTGCATTTAAGGGAACTAATTAGTGAGTAATGAGTGGTCGGAGGGGTGTTGGAAGTACAAGGGCTGTAGATCTTTATCAGGAGCAAATATTTCACAGTCATGACCTTTCTATTACAATGCACAATACCTTTTTACCCACTTTAAACTGGCAGACGCGTCATCACCCAGACAAACTTATCCTTTTACCATTGTTTCAGTTTCTAAACTTCTGAAACTTTTGGTTGCACTGTGCTGTGGGAATGTTTTCTTTGTAACTTCTGCAGGGGTTAACAGCTGCGAAAGCACTAAGAAGAGCTAAGAAAAGTTTCCAAACAGCTCTACCCACAAGTTAGTCCGTTACTGTCGCTGGCTGGGTTGTATATTAAGACAGCCCTTTAACTGCAATGCATGATTGCCTTTCCATTGCTGCAGCCTGTATTTTTACGGCATGGAAACAGATGTTTCAACGAGCATTTCACTGTGTCAAGTTGCACTGACGAGTCCAAACTGCCTGTTTTCTCAATATGCTTTCTGCCTGTCTTGGCGATAGTCTTTCCTGTATTAATGGTATACAGTATTCCAGGCCACACTGCAGCTCTAAGGCGGCATGGTTAAAAAAAAAAAAAAAAACTCTGTAAAAGTGTTAACTGCTTCATCTCTTTCTCATAACAGAGGAACACAAAAAGCCTCAGAAATAAGGACCGAAAAATCCCACATAAAACAACACTTACTTGTTTTGCGGCTCATATGTTCTTTATTTATTCCACTCTGCTCCCATGATGCATTGTAGTCCGTCTCTGGGGTGTTTGTATCTTGCGTGATCTGGAGAGGTTTTCTCAATCCGCCTGGACTCCAGCTTACCCCTCTCTTGACAGATGCATGTCCCTTCTCCATCTCCATTCTTGCTCACAATGGGATGTGCCCGATGCAACAGAAACAAAAACTCTCAACGGGCTTCGATTCACTCGGCTCAATCTTCTGCACCGATGAGAGAAAACAGTCAATCCAGATGGAATGTGGAAGCTTTACTCCTTACTGAGAGTGAGAAAGTTTAACAAAAACAAACAAACAAAACCAAAACAAGGTAGCAGCTCAGCTTTCCAGGGTGCTGCTTCCGGTCAAAGTCTCCTCTTTCAGCGACGGTCCTCCCAACAGCTCGAGTCAGCTGAAATTCAACAAAAAGAAGTGTTGCTCTGTCTTTGGTGCTCCTGAAGTATTATTCCCTGTCTAACAGGACCTCCCAGGAGGGTCAGCTCCGAACTGCTTTGGATGACTTCCCATGGACAACCGCCACAAACGTTGCACAAGTTTGTTGTGCTCTGTTAAAAATCTGGCAAAGAAGGCTGAGAAACCATCCAGTCTTCTCAATTCACATCGCTCTGATACTCCCCTTTTTCTTTCCCAGATGTTTCTCTTCCCTTATTTTTCTATTTCGGGCACCAAAAACATGCTTTTTGTCAACGTCCTAATCTCCAGCCCGCAGATCACTTTTTCTTTTTTTTTTCAGAGAAAAGGATCTGCCCTTTATCTCAGAGATCATAACTCTGCGGTGACGTGAGGGGGAACTCTGTATATGGCAGCTTCCTGCTGTTGTAGGGGTGTGTGAGGAGGAACGTATTACCCTGGAAAGGTCATTCCAGTGACTGGTTTGTATTCAACCTTCAGAAGATTTCAATCAGAGTTGCTTCTATTCTGGTGTCGTGTGATGTTTCTCATCCATCAACGCCAGATCCAGTCACTGAAAGCAGAATAATTCATTTAGTTCCTCGCGAACCCACAAATGAGAAACCACATAGTTGTTTCTCTTGGTTGTAGTTTGGATTATTTCTACAGTAAATCACTGAAGTAAGTAATTCAGTGGTTATCTGCTTCCACCGTTCATGATTTTAGTTCTGCTCATAAAAAAAAAGATGAGAGTGTTCCGGTTGTTCGGCTGGTCTTTACGGGGGGGGGGGGGAGTCTCTTTGCTGGAGATGAAATGGTTGAGCAGTGGAGGGCAGGTCATTTTACTTCATCTACTCGATCTTTGTGCTCATTTTCCTGTCCAACGCCACCTGCAACAGAGAGAAAGATTCAGGTTAAATGGCAGTTTAACCGAAGAGAACTTTTTAAAAGGTGCTTCGTAAATGTCGCATTTGCAAATCCCAAACTGACATCACATCTTTGACAACTTCTTCATCTTATCCCCTTTGTATAATTGCATTCCATCTGCTAACCTAATAGAATATCTTTGTTTCAAGTAGTCCAAAAATATAACCTTTATGCAGACGGAGCCAGCTGTTTTTACTTTTTTTTTTTTCTTTCTTTCTGAAAAACTCCCGGAAACCATTTCACCATACTCTTCTTGGCTCACACTTAAGATAATCACTTCTTCACTTTCCAAATAGCATAAATCTCAGCATACATCCATTCAGGAGACACTGAAAGCTAAATTGTCTTTGTTTAAAGATATAGATCTTCTTACTTTTAACTGTAGCCAGGCTCACAGACATGTGGAAAAACTCTTAAAAAAGTCTGAACATGACAAACTCTGTGTTGCTTCCTAATAATACTTGTCCCATAAAGTATTTCATGAGACCAACAGTGTCAAATTCCCCCTTCAAAGCTAATGCAAGCCACTGGCGCAGTTAGTAATGATAAACCAGGGTTTAGACTTCCCGGTCCTTGATCAGACTTGCCTCTCTCTCCTCTCAGTGGGCTCAGTTATTTTCTGCTTCTGAGTCACTTCTGTAACACTCAGTTGTTGGGAGGTCCATGAGGTGAACGAAACACATAATTATTATTTTCAAATTCCTCTAAAGCAGAGCAGCCATGACAGGCTTTAGGGGGTTGTTGTGTCTTTTTTTTTTGCTTTTTTAGTTCAAGGTGTGTGAGTGCCGTTCACATCTGCTTCCCTTGAAGGTTTTGTTGGTGTTGTCGACTCTCGATGATACAAAAGCTGAGTCATGACAATCTGAGGGAAGACTGCTCATTGGCCCCTGAAAACAATCGGCTCAAACAAAAATGCTGCCCACTTCCCTGTCGTGAAGAAACAAAAATCCTCTGCATTTCAACTCGTGTCGAGCGAGACGAGATGAAGGCCAGCATTGTTTAGACGCTCTTCAGACAGTACCGCTTTGATTCTCCCAGATGTGCTATCCGTGTTTGGATCGAGGCGGATCTCATCTGGACACCAACATTTTGTTTGCAGCTTAGTTTCCACTGGGTTACTAGACAACAGGGATTGGAGGAAACGTTCTTTATTTAGACTTGCCTTTGTTGATTCCGAGTTTTCGTGTTTACAGTAATCACCGAGATGAGCACATGTTGAGCGTGTGTCCTCACATCACTGCCCTAGACCGAATGCACAATGGTTTGATGCGATGGGTTTTGTTTTGCTTTGTTTTTTTATTTTTGTGTTTTATTGACTCGACCAATATCCACTGGCTGTCAGGGAAGCAACAGATGTTGGATTTTCAGAGTTGATAGCAGACTTTCAAACAAAACATCATCATGTTTTCTCTGGAGATCTACATCTGCCCAAATCCATCATTCACCTCCTATGATGTACTGCTCCGTCCAACCTGGTCTCATGGAGGGCTGGAGCCAACCCCACCGCACAATACACTCTGGCTAGCTTTTACATTGGACACCCTTTCTGCTAGACTCAAGGTCAAGGCTTTACCCAGCATGCCACCAGGATAAACCAAAGTATCTTCAGAAACCTCAGGGACAACATGCAAATTCCAGATACCCCAGCTGAAACCTGAACCAGACATATTCTCTCTGTGTTAACCACTACACTACTGTGCTCTGCTCCCACCCTCACCTGCTATTCTTTTATTTTTATCTGCTTTTCATCACCTACAAGCATTTCTTTTTAAACCACTGATTCTCAAATTGTGGTACGCCCCAGTACCTGAGCTCCTTCTAGTGGTCCATGGAGGAAAGTCATATTTTTCAAATATCCAAGCAGTGTAAAAATGTCTAACAATCACAATAAAACTTTATGAAAGATGTAGCTCATATAATACATTTTTTATTTTTTTTAAAACAGCTGTCATTCTTGTTGCTCCAGCCTGCTGTATTTATGAGAGATAAACAGTTTAAGTGCCTGTTATAAAACTACGGCTTTGTACAGTGTGCCAGCAGCTGGCTGAGATAATTAATGAATAATCCTCATATTAATATATTAGTCTCCTCTGTGAACTGTCCATAGCTCATCGCTTCAGCTACTGTATGTTCAAGTAGTGGAGACCTCATAATTTTCTTAACTTTGAGAAGTATCGTCGTAAACCAATTTGTGATAGCCACGTCTTTCCTCACCTTACCTAATGGTTTGATGTCACACTCCCACCTGACCCCAACCTCTGATCACTTTGAAGTTCAAAAGGTATAATACAGTTCCCTCCTGGCCTGCTAGACTTCCACCCCCACAACTTTTCCCCCTGTGCCACCCGCTGACCTCAGTGATCAGCATCAAGGGTATAATTTACATTTTGGTCTGGAGGCCAATTCAGTGTGTAATCACAGAGTCGCTGTACATCATCAGTGTATGATGGATTCATACTCAGATATCAAATCTATCCCACAGCTCCATGTCGCATGTTTCGCATAGTGATGACAGGCAAAAAAAATATAAAATTGCTTTGGCAGCCTTGCAAACAGTGATCACTCATTTGTCCCTCTGGGCAGTGGTCGTGTACATTTATTACACATCTGCATCAATAGCCAACTTGTAGAAAGCATGTCAACCACCTAATAACTCATAGGCCACATGCACTTTCACCTCAGGTATGGCATCTGTACATCATCAGTTGCTCCGAGCACACATGCACTGAGGTATGTGAGATGAGGGGTTGGCAGGTGAGCGTGTATCCCACTTCACTGTAAGACTTGAAAAGTGTATCAGTTACTGAGCTCATAATGAGGCATCTGGTCATGACAATGACTGGCAAGCTTTTATGTCTGAATTCTCCTTGGGGCAGAGCTGCTGTGTGTCTGTTATCTTCTGCTTTTTGCCAGGATCTCTTACAGTTTGGCATGCACAAATCATTAGGCTGTTAATGCTAAAGGCTTTAGCTGGGCCCTTTGCTCTCTCTCTCTCTCTCTCTCTCTCTCTCTCTCTCTCTCTCTCTCTCTCTAACACACACACAAAGAGTCATTCAACTTTCAAGGGCCCTTGCACCACTCCAAAATCATTTCGTGTAGTGCTCCAAAGTGGGCATTCCAGGTTCATAATTCCACAGGAGACTGTGATAGTTAACATGCCTCAGCTTGTGCTGGCTGATGACTGACATCTGAAGTATCACAAGTCACTGTCCCTGATGAAACACACACAGATGTCTCTGTATGTGCCTTTGCTCTGTTTTTAAAGGGATCCTGCGCTTGCACTCATAAATAATGCAGTGGAAAACCTTGTCGTGATGTGTCTGCTTCATACACAGCTCTTCCTATTCTCACAGGTGGGGAACTTCAAGAAGCAAAGACAAATACTGGAAGGAGATGTGTATGATCCCATGCCAAGAGGGAGGAACTCTCAGAAACAATCACGCTCATAATCTGAAAACTGTTTGACATCAAAGAAATTAAGCACAAGCACTTAAAAGAAAGAAAGCAAATGCTGCAGTAAATATTTGTGCAATGATATTGACTTAGGGCTGTAATTCTCTTCATATTAGGACATCTTCCTTCGATCTCCAAGCAGGTAGCATTTACTGATACGCAGTAACATTGTAACATGTGGCTGAACAAACCCCCTGTTGCTCCCCTGTAAAGCATTAATGGTCTTCACCTGTTGTGTTAACAGGAAGCAATTACTTATATATGAAAGTCAATACAGTCTCCAGCTAGGACTATAATTGGATACACCCTCTAAGTTTACTCGGTGCACTTCGAAGTCTATAACCTGGCTAAATGGCAGGCTTCGTAAAGTCAGGACAATAGGCTGGAATATCAGTGACCACAGTTCTAATGTAGCCCACCAACCCCCTCTTCAAGGCTGCAGCCTGCAGCAGGGGACGAGAAGCAGCAGCCACAGATGTTTGTCATCTACTCAAACAAAGACCAAGTTCCCCTCCTCTTCTGCTCCATTGCATTCCTCAAACTCTCGCCCTCTTCCTCCATACAAAGATAGTGCCTTACCCCGTATATAGATAAATATAACAGGCTGCAGGTGACAAAGTCTGCAGGGATCACAGTTGTGCAGCAAGAGATAAAATTCCAGGATTCAGTGCTCCTTCCTGTTTGGTGTGCTGGTTCGCTGCTCACCTGTGCTCCGGTGGGTCCGGCTGTGTGAGGCACCGAGGGTGTGTACTGCCCCTTTTTAGTTCCTACGAGTCTGGCACACACACATACCTCCTCCTTTTTTACCTCTCCTGTCTCTCTGCCCCCCTCTCTCTCTCTCTCGCTCAGCCGAGGCAGACGAAGGATGGGGGAGGGAGGGTGATGGGGGGGGGGGGGGGGGGGGGGGGGGGGGGGGGGGGTCAGTTGGAACACAGAAGGCTCTTTGTCTGGGATCTTTTCATATGGTTTCCTTCAAGCCTGCATACTGAACACATTATGCTATAATATATTTTCATATTCAACACAGGGATGTTGAGAGACCAGTGGGCCCCACTCTGTTCTCTCCCCACTTCTTTTTCCCTTTCTTGACCCAGTTTTCCCGCCATGCACACCGGACAGAATAACCAGAATAAAGAGAGAGAGAGAAACTATGAGGGGGGAAAGTGAACGTTCCTGCTGAATTTACAGGATTAGATGATGCAGCTTCTCCATGTTTTAGGATAATAAAACTCAAACATGGAAAAGCCTTCGCTTTTGGGAAACACCAACTACGAGGAGAGTGTTTTACTACATGTGCAGACGGCTCAGAACATTATTCTATGGAACTTCACATTTGATATTTGATGTACAGTACATGAAGTTCAACCTTTCTGCAGGGATGTTAATCCTAAGATTACAGTCTTTACTCGTATTACTCCACATCTCCAAAGACTAACATACTCAGATCCCACAAGTACCATAAAATGTCAGCAACATCTGGTTCAGTGCATCATGTCGGAGGCAGTAAATGATTGCATCTTTAGATTTATAGATCTACACTCTTGCAGAAAAGTTTGAATGAATGCTTAGTAATCTTTGAAAATCCCAGTTTTCATAGAGACGAGGACTGGCTGTGGGCACTGAACTGTCGGACACGCAGCGGAGGCGCCATGTCTGCGCTATATGCCGGAAAAATGTACATCTTGAACAGCTGCCCGGCTTTAGGAGCAACATCTTAATCACCCTTCAGCCATAGGACAAGCTAACTTTACTTAACGACGCAGTTCTTCTATTTGTGGTTCACCACTCTTTCAGACAACGGGTCACGCAAAGTTTACCAAAAGCCAGACATCTACTTTCTGAATCATTTTGGATCGCAGACAGTTTAAACACAATATTAAGATAATTCAGCATCTATTTTTTTCCCTTTTTATTCTCGTTATTTGTGGTAGCATGTGGGCCCAAACAATTACGCTACCGCATTTCTGTGACCAGATAGATGTTTAAGTTAAGTCAATGAATCACCTCAATAAATTACGTAAGTAACGTCTTAGTGCTGTCTCTCTCTCTTCATCACCATTTCTTATTGCTCTCTCGTTTGACCAAGATCCTGCTGATATTTTTTCACGTCGGACCCCATGGAGTTTGGGTAGCAGCCATTAGCTGCAGTGTCTCCCTCTCCTCTCCGACGGCCGGCTCAGCTCAGATCTGCTCGTCTGGCGTGACTCTCTGAAGGGCAGCTGTGTGTGTGTGGGAGACCAAGAAGCTGACGGTAAATGTTAGCGCACATTCCTTCATGAGAGGGGCATTTGCTGCAAATGGAGAGTCGAGGAATTTCCTAAGTGATCTGGATTGTATTCCCTCTCAAGCTGGAATCAGCTAGAAAAGTTATTATAGAGCATTCACCATGGCCTGGGCCTGAACTGATTAGAATCATGCACAGGCCCCTCTTGGCTTCCCTGCTCACCATACCAACCGTCAGTACATCCCTCTGGATGTAATGGGATACAGCCACGGGGCTGTTCAAAGGCACAGCTATAGCATAAACAGAGAGACAGGGAGATGGGGGGGGTAATTCGCCATGCTCGTGAATGTTTTGATGAGTAGGGGTTTGCTATGATTGTGATGCTCAGCTCGGACAAACTCCCGACCTGTCGTCTCCTCGCAGTGTGCAACTCCATCACGACGAGGTTGACTACCAATCTACAAGGACACAGTACGCATGTTGAACTATTTCACTTAAGCACACACGCACGCACACACACACACACACACACACGTTTCACTGCTGCCGCAGTTCATTTTCAGTCAACGAGACATCTGTATTTCTCATACACTACCTCAGAGGGTGTTGTGGTAAGAAGCAGCAGTGAGTGAAGCCTGGCAGAATCAGGGTGTGTCCTCATGTGGTTTGATGATGTGTACTCCTGTAAGGCCACACTTTGTCCAAAAGTCTATTTCCTACAGTCTTATTTGGCCACACTGGTTTCACGTGAAAGCAAGTTCCGATGCCAGCCTGGTGCCAGCTAATACATTCAAACTCAAGTTTCCAAATCCAATATATTTAAATATATATATATAGCCTAAATATACTCCATGGCACGAGTCCCATTACGACACAGCTTTGCAGACTGAATTGCTTCCACAGATTGGGCGGGCCATAGTGGACTCTGGTGTGCTATTTTGTTTTATTTTTTGTTTGTGTGTGTGTGTGTGCACTTATAAACCGTATGTGAGTGGAAACTCGGGCCCACAGCACCATAAACATATGGTGGGGAGCCTAATGCAACAGACTGAGTCTGAGCCCAAAACCACAATCAGCTGGCTCAGTCTGTCTGAGTGACGTCACAATCAAGCAGTTATCAGTGTTATTTGTGCACAACAGAAATTGAATCAGTTATATGGCAGCATCACCACCTCGTTTGATACGTTATTGGCATTAATGCTGCTCCGTCAGGAAAAATTATGAGAAAGACAAATAAATCTCAAGGGCTTGCCCTGGATTGGTTCGCTTCTCTTTCCTGCCAGCTCGCCTGGTTTTGATTTGCAGGGTTTTAATGTAATAAATTTCTGGTATTATCCAGCCTGGAATCACAGTCGTCAGTGTTCACATGGTTTCGGCAGCCAAAACAAACAAACACCGGATGTAGGAGAAGAAGTTTGCTTTCGTTTTTGCTTATCATTAGAAGAATAAACAGACATTTTGTTTCTTTTATTAAACACAACAGGCACCAGAAAGCGTCAATGCTTGTCACATCTTTGAGGCCAGATAGGAATCCAGTGCAGGGCCATCTAACATACGCATTGAGAGCCTCAATCAGTCTGCGAGTGGAGGTCATAAATGTAACTGCTATTTGATCTTTTGACCAAGGATTGAACTGTTTTAGTGCATTTATAGCGGAAATAACTGCTGCTTTCTGTTTCAGGAGATCAGAAAATGATCCGACTCACTGCCAAAGTTGACTGAAGAGCTCACATACTTTACCAAAGTAGAAGACAGATACTTTATTGAAAGTTAATGTACATGATCTGAAATGTTTTCAACTAACAAAAGCAAAAATATATGAACATGATTTTAACTTTATTGCTATATAATGTAAATCTAAAACATCTTGAACCTTTTATAATGTTCATACAAACATTGTAGCCATGGTTAATGTAACACAATGAGTGTCACTGTGGATATCTCAGCTTTCTCAGCCCTGGTTTATAAAATGTCAACTTGTTCTGTCTTTGTGAAAAGATATCTATGTAGACATTTTCATAATGTAGTCATCATGCCTCTATGCACTAAGACAAAGGGAAATATTTGGAGTTCTCCGTATCTTGAAGTCCTTCCATTATCATTTTACTTGAGATTAAATTGGGCTGAGCTAAAAATGAGTTTGACACTCCTGATTCATTGGTTGAAACTGAATTGTTGTTGCAGGTCTGCATCACAGGTCAGAGGTCTGAGTGCGAGTAGCCCCGCACAACAATAGGTACAGGTCTTTTCACACCAGGTCGTAATCTGTACAGGACGTTACTTAATTCAATGGAATGTCACGCAGCTCTTTTACTCCTTATTCATTATATCGCCATGCGAAGTGTTAAAGAATTAGGGGAAATGGGTGGGAGCTTGGTTTTATTGGTTTATGCCTCGCACATACACTGTATGTACAGTACGTGCATGTTCTGCTGCAGTCTCATGTTTTGTTTTCCAGGCTGCCTCTTTCCAGTCAATCAGGTTTGAACAAGCAGAAACTGAGCAGCTTTTTTCATATTAAATGAGCACAAGATCGTGGATCACTTGGTGTGGCGTTGCTGTCCGATTCTGTTTGGTTCCCCCACATTTTCAACCAAATGCCTTTCTGCTTAATGGCCGGGCCTCTTCGCAGATGGGACGGGAACAAGGCTGGAATTATTCTCCCAACAAGAGACTCGCTCTTTGTTTGGATCGGCGCTCTGCAGAATGTAATCGAAATTTACCAAAACAAAGTGCCAAACACTGATTCGGTCTGCCGCCACACGACTTAAGGATTTAATCTTTGTGACACAACGTGAGGTCTTGACAAAATATTTATGTGTGTGTGTGTGTGTGTGTGTGTGTGTGTGTGTGTGTGTGTGTGTGTGTGTGTGTGTGTGTGTGTGTGTGTGTGTGTGTGTGTGTGTGTGTGTGTGTGTGTGTGTGTGTGTGTGTTCAAATGAACGACTTGTAGTGAGAAGAAATGCAAAAGAAAGATAAATTCACTGTTTCGTCTCGATTGCTTGTCCGCCTGGAAAAATAAATTGAACTTTCTTTAGCGGTAAATAAATTACGTTAAAACAAGTTGCAGCACGGAAGAACTGATTTATGAGTCCCGAAATCTTGGGAAATTAAAGGTTTAACTATGCAAAACATTACAGTAAATTGTGCAGTGAAACTATGTTGTAATAGGTTTTCATTGAGGAAGCACGCGCCACATAAACCTAATAATGGATTTATGAAAAGCGTCTTTGAGCCAGTGGTGGATTTGTCATTCATGGTGACTTCAGTAGCGAGCCGTCATCACACCGCTCTGCAGCAGTGTTTCACACTACTGCACATCCAGCAGAAATCCTTCACACAGCAACTTCCAAGTGTCTCTCCTGTCTTGACCTGACCTGATTTCCAACAATTAAGACTTTAGCCAGAAATTACGGGTCATTGCTCCGATTGATGGCGCTGTTCATTGCTTCGCCACAATTAATTCTACCCCAAACATAGAAAAGTGACTCTGAATATCATTGTTTCCCCATCAGACGTCTCCAGGGGTGTATTCATGCAGCTATGGTACCTCAGACCCCCCCTCTGCTTGCATCGTGTCTGGAAGCAATTAAATTCATACCTTCATTCCTCCTGCCATCTGCACTCTGAAAGGCTTTCTCACTCTTTTTTTGTTTCTTGAATTAAGAGACTCGGTTGAATCTTTTTTTCCATTCTGCAGTCTCATATTTATTCTCAGTACACTGGGGGCTTTGTTGGTGCAAGTTTCTCTTTGCTTCTTCTGGATTTCTCGGTGAAAATCAGCCACTGGAGAAAGTTCCAATCTCTCACCTGGCAATGCATTACTGTAACAAGATTTGGGAAGTTAAAGTACAAATAGTGCAGCTGTGATAACAGGAGTGTCAAATTTTGTTGTTAGTATGACCCCCCCCCCCCCCCCCCCCCCCCCCCCCCAAAAAAAAAAAGGATTCACGGCGCAGAACAACTCCATTCACAATGCAGAGTGTGTTTACAGAAGGATTCACGGCGCAGAACAACTCCATTCACAATGCAGAGTGTGTTTACAGAAGTCGTTCAGGGAGAAATGTGATCACAGGGCAAAAAGCTGAGGCTCAGTGACATTTTAGTAGCCAGGCGGTGCCTGAAGGTTTGCCAAATCGATGAGTCATGCTGCAGTAGGTGCTCCTGCTGTTCACATTTATGCAGAGTCTCCGCAGTGTGCTTCGCTCATCACTGTCACTTCAGAGGCTTAACGGCCTCTCACTGGCTAGTTGAATACACCACTGATACCGCCACTGGCGGGGAAACTCGGTTTCCATCAAAAAATTAAGTGTAGAACGGAAACGCAGACAAAGATTGAACCGTCATGATGAAGTAACTTCACCACCAGCTGTAGAAGAGTTTTGGGGTTTTTTTTCTATTCCATCCAGATTTTAGACCACAGGTGATGACCACAGATTGTGACAAGGACCCCTCTGAGCTGTCCAGGCAATGCCTGACAGACAACACAAACAGCAGCAGAGTCTTCCCTGCCTGCCAGGGAAAAAGCGGGGTAATGAGCAGCATCTCACCGGCTTCTCACTACCTTTTTGAACAAGTACTGAAAGCAAGAAAAAAAAAAGTTTCCTGCCCTCGTTTGAGTTCTGACATGAAAAAGATGTACTCAAGACGGTATTCAGATGTTAAGCCAGCGTGATACGGTGACAGGTACTAAGTGAACATTCGCATGTGTAGGAAGGTGTTCAGGATGAACAGTCTTGAATGTGTCACTGGATTCACCCACAAGCTTGCATACTTTTTTTTTTAAGGTTCTCTATGTTTGGTCCATTTTGTCCACAATGACTTATTGAGTAATGGTTTGTGTGCCAAGTGAGAAAAAAAAAAATAATCCACAACTCAAACCACAGAAAGCCTTTGGAAAGAATTTCCTCTGTAAAAGTTACAGGCAACTTGATCACATTTGGACGCAGGGGAAAGTTTTGACACGTTCATTAAAGCTTCACATGCAAAGTAAATCTATCTGAACATCAGTCTGAAGGCAGTGAGATTCCCAGGTTTTATGAGAGTCTTAGAAAATGAAGGAATACTGGAGCTCGTCGAGGAAGTGGGAGGGAAAGCCAAAGGTTGGCCTTCCCTTTGCGGTTTTGCCTTTTGTGAGTGTGTTTGAATGGACTGAAGACGAGTAATCACTTCTTCAAATTCTCTTTTATTCCACTAAATTTTTATAGGCCAGCGTGAGAAAAGTATTGATGGGGCTGTAAGCTCCAATTCCAGTCTGAACAGACGGATTCTGGTCATTAGTGAGAAAGAGGAGCCAGTTGTGACCATTTAATCACATTTAAAGAAAGTAAACTCCATAATTTGTAGTATAAATGAGCATTAGATGTTACTACAATAAAAATTAATGTAGACTGGTTCCATTTGGCTTGGCTTTTCCTCCATAGCTGGCCAGACTCTTCTGCCCCCCTGCAGAGCCGGGTGGGTTGGAGATATAATGAAATTACAGCAATTATCTCTGTTTGTTACAGTTGGCTCGTGGTATGTTATTTCATCCCAGAATATCTATTTTGTTAATCTGATTTATTAGGCGGCTAATCAGCTTTATAGGCTTTAGTGTTTTGGGAGGCAATATTCCTGTCGGCTCATGTAGACTCCGATCTACTACTGTGGCGCTCGATGTCCTCTGGACTTCTGTCAATGCCGGTCCCAGCTCACTGCTTATGTAAGTACAGCACGGCATCATAATTGTCCCTTAAAGATACAGTTAATGACTATAATTAACTGCTAAGGTTTTTGAATGCCACACTGCATACCAAACACAAGCGTCAGTGCACAAAGTGAAAAACTAAAGTAGAATATCACCATGTCACTAATAGTATATTATGTGGGGGATGAGCGAAAGACAGAACTGTGCCAATGCTGGGGCTGACAATGTGGAGCTATGCATGACAGCTGTTCTATAATTAAAGATAAACTTAATACGTATTTGTTTTGGGGGGTGGGGCTTTTTTTTCTTTTTTTTTTCAGAGTGGCAGCTTAATTGCTTAGTACATCTGGGAACCTGGAAACACTGCAGAAATTATTAATACCAATTTTTTCAGTGGTTGATTCAGTTTGTACGAGTTTATTATAAATGGCATGCAGGTCCTCGGTGGCTTCAGCGATGAGAGCAATTGAATTCATGAGAACATTTGTTTTCATTCCAGAAAGGATCTTGACCAGGTGGTTTCACCACGGTAGCTGTCTCACCATATCACACAGTGTGACCATGGCGATGAGCTACTAACAACAAACGGAAAGCACGGGAAAATTACGCCATCAATCCAATCATCTATTTTCTGTACCGCGTCATGCAATTCAGGGTCCCGGGTTGTTCGAGCCGATGCACAGCTAACAATGGATAAATGCAGGGTCAAAGCAACGCCAGCACCACACCCTGAAACTACTGAGCGGATTCTGAACGAGGCAAATAGCTGGACTACGTCCAAATTGTCCATCTAATCTTTTCCCCTCCATAGTGGCTCGATGGTCTGTTTGCTTCATTTACTGAGTTCCTGAAGGCACTGGTTGCATAGGCAGATGTTGAACAGGATAATGTTGTTATTCTTGCATGCTGAAGGACGCTGTAGTGGTTGTCACCCCCGATTCAGTGGAGAGCAACATTGTGCATTCAAACGTACTTATTAAATCCACACTGTCTTTTTAAAGAGTAAAAATCCTACAGCGCTATCTAAATAACACATTCTACAGGAAACATAAAGACTCCTACAGACTGGGTGATTTTCATTATAGTTGGATTTTATTCACTCGGGTATGACAGTAAGTTTGTCTGGACAATGTCAACTGCCACTGAATCAAGATGATGCAAGAATATCAATGTCATCCAAGTACCAAGAATCAAACCTTCAAGACAGTAAGATTTGTATACGACGGTCCAGAGTTTTCCTCGTTTGGGAATGTGTGAACTGCTGCTTGGATTTAGAGCCAGCGTCACATTGATTATTGCAAAACTGAGATGTTCTGAAATGATCTCAGGCTCTTGTTATAAGTCTATTATAACTCCGTCATCAAGACTACTCATCTGTCATCTGGAACAGACAAAATGATAATTGCCTTAGAGTCGCCTGCTACGAGGCTTTAATTCACCTTTCACCTGTCATTTTCAATGCTAAATGTTTTTTTTTTGGTTTTTTTCTTGACCTCATTTAGCTTTCGGCCAACGATTGCACTTCCTTGAAAATAACCGACTGGAGCATCTGAAGTTATCCATCAAAATTGCGCTATCAAGTCATCACCATCTTACTTCTGCTCACTCCACCTATGCATCCTGCATTGTCTGGCGCCACGGTGCCACAACCACCAGATAATCTAAACGCTGGTCTTGCAATGTAGGTCAGCAGATAAATAACAGGTCACTGCTTCCCCTTAAAAATCTAGGCGCTATTAACCTCGCCTGACTTTTCTGAGCCCAGCACAGTTTGCTGTGCTGAACATTTGTGACTTCTATTTCTATTTTCTAAGATTATTCATTTGTTGCCCCAAGTACGTCTTGCCTTTCTTTCTTAATGGGAGTCCCAAAGGTGATGAGCATGAAAGGATGGCCGGTTTACCCCACAGACAGTCGAGGCCAAAATAACAGACGAGCTGCGAATGGGTGTAATAATTGCTCCCTCTGAGGCGTTGGCATTTTTATGTACCTATATGAGCGCTCACCTATTCTTTCTTTCCATGTAGTCCCAGACTGCACCTCTCTTTTTCCCATTTCTTTATGATCTGTTCATCAGTGAGGAATCCACCGTGGACTTCAACCGATTTCATTTCTGCTAGTGTATGCTCAAAAGATTGTTTGAAGTGTTTGTTTTTCCCTAAAAACCGAGGTGTTTTAATGAGCAGTCTGAATCCTTTCTAAAATAAACTAGAGAACTTTCTCTTGTGCGCAGGCCAAGCATCTCGTAGTTTCTCTTCACTGCACGCCGCATGCTCATCATTGTGGTCGCAGTTGCTAAGATTGTTATATGTCTCAAATATTTCAGTGGTGTAGTGCTTTCAGCCTGCGTGGTTGTCTCTCCTGCTCATAGTGAACCATTAAAAAGTCCTAAAAATATATTAAAGTATTCTCCGTGTGCTGTGCTGTAGCTTCTTGTTAAGTTGAATAGCTGGGGTGCACATATCTCATGATTTACATTTTCCCTGTCATCTAACTTAATGAAACTTAAAGGTTTTTTTTCGTCTTCTGAGTCAGACACTTACTGTGCGTGACCTGCAGCTAAAACTGATTTTCCACTGTACTGGGTTACATGTATTATGTGTCACAAGAGGGAATAATGTAAGAGCACAATCTCTCCAACTGTTCCGTTGTGCGATATTTGCATGGTGACTGATTTGAACATTTTTTTTTGGTTTCCAACACAGCACAAGGAAGGAGGCCGCTGAAGCTCTTTTTAGTCCGTCTCCATCAGCCGTGATTATTAATGACGCGTAACTCCTGAAATTGCTCTCTTGAGAGATTAAATACCAGACAGGACTGAAAACATTCTTTAATACCACAGGTGGGTGATTCAGTCCGGGAAAAGTACGGGAACATTAACTCTTTGAAGTTGCGGTGCTATTCTTCTGCATGTACTTGTCCAGATGACTGAAGTCTCAGTCTGCACCCTATGGGTGTACTGTGAAGTGTGTGAACGCATGTGTGCTTGCTTGAACATACACACATAGAAATTAGCCCGAGGTGTACTCAGCTTGCTGCCCCCCCGTGCTGACAGCAGACATGGCCTCAGCCGGATGTCTGGAGAGGAATACTGCAGCCCTGACATCACTGTCTCTTCCCATAAATACCTGATCCTCTCTCATGTGTGCTTTTCTCCTGCACCTGACCCCCCGACAGCCACTTAGCGAGGCCGAGCAATGTGGAATCAATAGCCAAATGATTCGCACAGCCCACACAGGAAGTGTCCTCTCACACTGAAAGTAAACTCATTTGTTGTTGTAAGGAAGAAGTTGCTCCTCGGGCCATCCGAGTTGTTTGGAGACGCCTGTGAATGCGGGCAGATTTCAGCGTCATCTGGTCAGCACATGGCTTTGAGATGAACGAGCTCTTTCCACAGAACAATTAGGTGAACAAGTTTTTTTCACCTGATGCAATTTGTAATGGAAAACCCATCCACGCCTCAAGAAACCATCCACTACTGTTACCAGCCACCCACCCGGGTGATAGCGCGGTGATACTTCTGTGCTTACGCATGCAATAAAAACATCCAGAGTCTAATAAAAACACATCCCTAAGGGAAGCTTGTCTTTGGGTTTTTGTGGTAGAAAGGCACAGCTCACGCAAACTGCCAAACACCCTTCGCCTCCCCTGTGTGAAGGTGGCCGTCTCTCGATTACTGCTCTTCCAGTCACGTCCAGGCATTCCAGACAGCAGCAATTGAGAGTGTTGTAAATAGACAAAACGTGTTTCGGCAGGCTCCCCCAGCCGGTCTCTTATTCTTGTTATGGTTTCTTTCGTTTCACTTCTTTCTTCTTTTTTTTTTCATTATTCTCATTTTATTAGTACTTTCAAGAGCACAGATATTCTCTGTGGGCTGAGCCAGTCTACAAAATGGACAGCAATGGAAATGATTTGTAGTCGTTCCAAGCCTTAAGCAGTTAGAGGCAGCCGAATACTCTGTCCTTCTTTCCCATGAGCTCTTCTTGCATGACCTATGCTTATTTTATGTTAATGGAAGCGAAAGTCACAGCTGCCGGGGCTTTGCGGTTTGTCTGTCTGCGAGAGTTATCGTGAGAGTTCAAGCTTCAGAAATGGTGAATGTCACCCACAGCAGAGGGTCACCACAAAGTGGCAGATGACAGACAATTTAGATATTCAGGCCATTCAAGTGGATCTTTGGCGTGCTTCAAAGTTTGTATTTCTCTCAGTTTGCTGTGATGTTAAACATATGTGTACAGTACGAAGTGTGTGTGTGTGTGTGTGTGTGTGTGTGTGTGTGTGTGTGTGTGTGTGTGTGTGTGTGTGTGTGTGTGTGTGTGTGTGTGTGTGTGTGTGTGTGTGTGTGTGTGTGTGTGTGTGTGTGTGTGTGTGTGTGTGTGTGTGTGTGTGTGTGTGTTCATGTTATCACAAGTGCGCGCGCATATGATTCGTGACTTTCTGTGAGTGTGCATGTTTAGTCTGCACGCCAAGAAAAGGAGCTTGTGGTTTGACAAAGACGAATTGCTTAGGTTTCTCCTACATGACATCATCACCTCCATTTTCATGCTGCTGGTTAGCTGGTGGCCAGTGCGCTCCACACACTCACACACACACACACACACACACACACACACACACACACACACACACACACACACACACACACACACACACACACACACACACACACACACACACACACACACACACTCACACGTACCCATAATGAGGAGGAGAGCAAACTGGAAGGCGACAGATCAAAGCCGGGCGCAGTGGCTGATCAGATAAGCAGTGTGCCACTGTGACAGGATGGAACAAGCTACACGGGTATTGCCTCAGCGTTACTGTGCAGCATCAGCATAAAATTATGCTGAGCAGTGGTGACAGTTCCTTCTGAGGGAAGAAAATTATCATGAAAATATGGCCCACACACGCTAATGGTAAACACATGCTCTGAATGCTAATGGTGATTCATTAAGTCATTGCCAACATTTCAAAGTCTTATTTTACTGCTTTCCCATGTAGTGAAAGATGCTAATTTGAAAAGCCAAAAATGCTTCTCACAGGAGCTGAAATCAACCCCACAAGATCAAAACAGTGAGGTATCAGTAGTCGCAGACCAAAATGAACAACCTAATCATCGGTGCTTCCTATTCACTCACTTCTTAAGCCTTAAAAATCGTATATATTTTGTGATAAACTCACATGAGCACAAATTTCACCTTGCATTTGCTTTTCAGAAAAGATCACTTATTCTCTCTTTTTTTGTCCTCAAAGTGTCCGACCCAGTAAATCCATTGCACTTGTGGTGGCTTCAACCTGCTTTCCAGTTTCTATCACGCTCGACCATGTGCACACCAGAGCTGTTGAAGCTGTCATGCGAGTGCTGACCAGTCACTGGAAACAACTCGGGGCTCAGATTCAAGCTCGACATCGCTTTGAGACTTGGACATAAAGGCAGGGGTCAAACCACTGACCCTGTGATCAAAGGACAAGTCCCTCCACCACCTGAGCCACAGCTACATCTCGTATATACTACAAATACCATATGTAGAATTGTCAAAGAATAAAGGGTCGACCTCAGAGACTCTCAGCTCAGTAGATTTGCTTATGGAACAGAATTTGGTCGTAGTAACTCTTGTGAATCATTCAGACCTATTAGCCTCGAGAAACAAACATTTGCACATTGATGCAGAATTTGTCAGCACAAAATGCAACCTTGAAACACCAGCTTTGTTCTGACAATTCAATATTTCTTATTTGTATTTTCATCCATGTGTCAGTCAGTCTTCATAATATGAACTATCAAAAACAACCGACAAAATTCATCTGAGGCCGTTCATACTGTAGCTATGGTATATTTAAAGTTGTTAGAAAACACTTCAAATATTGTTAATTTCCCTGAGAGACCGGGAGCAAATTACGAAATTGTTTTGTATATTCACATTGCTTCTGATTTCATCTGCCTGCGGACCTTTAGTGCCGGTTCTATGTTCATTTTCTTGTTTCTGCAACAGCTGGCCCCAACGTAGGTACATACAAGCTGATAGATTTCAGTCCAGTCACTGTAACAAGTGAACTAACCTTGTAGCCGGCAGTTGAATGTAGTCCCCGGATAATTAGAAATATTGATTTACTTCTACTCAACGCTATGTGTCGGTCTGTCCTTTAGTGCTGCTTGAAGGCTCCAAAACACCCAATACTTCAGAGTGGAATTCACTGTCCGTGTGAAGAAACAACAAGGAAGACAGCACTCAAACCTCCTGGCAAACAAAGACTCTCAAGAGTTCAATACTGCTGGTAAACAGTGTATGTTGCCTCTTACACATTGTTAATGTTTATTATGAAATGGATTATTGAAGCTGCCGTGTCACTCTCAGGAACATGATGCATCGCTAGTTTGCTCCAACAGATTTCCAGTCTATATCCTGATGTTTCCCTACAATAGATTTTCTCTCGCACTCCCGTAATGCACAGCACCTCATAAATAGTGTCTAACACTATCAAAAGACCAAGACCACAGTGGAAGTAAAATCAACTCTTAGTCTAAAGTGAGTTTTGTTATTTGGCTCACAGGTCAGGAAGCTGGATGTGTTGTTGTGGTTTGAGTCTTATCACAGTTCCTGTAGTCCCATTGCTCCGTGCATTGGCTCTCTAACATTTCCCACCATATTCCTTTGATTAAGAGCACATCTGACTCCCATTAAATCTTCCACAAGCAGGTCCAGGGGCAGCTTTGGAGTCCGATGGAAAAGTTTTTTTTTTGTCATGCTCTCTTCTTTTTTTTTCCGCCGACTTTGAGCCTTCGCTGGAGAACGCAGTACGTGCTGGAAGAAAGTGCCGAGGAAAGTGTTTTCTCATTAACACGTTCCGGTTTTAGCAACAAGCGGCAGGCTTTAATCACTCAATTTTTTTTATTTATCATCTATTTATATTGGTCTTTAATGGTTTACCAACAAAACAGAGTGTGAGGATTTAAACAGCTTTTGGGTTGGAGCTGTCTGCTCGTGACCACACACTAAAGTCCTCCAGCAAATGCCATTTAAAGCCAGGGACTTATACTGAAAAGGCAGCTCCTAAGCGCTCACATTTCACTGCCTTTTTTTCTTTTTTTTCTTTTTTCTTTAAACATTGGAGGAGAACAAAAAAACTGAAGAGTGTTTTCGACAGGAGTGGATATGTACAGCTCACGGCTCAAGTGGCAATAAAAGCAGTCATGGACACCAAACAAACTGCAGCCAAACGGACCACTGCCTGGCAAGGGCAATGGGAAGTGATATGACTAAAGCGTGGATTCCAGGGAGGAAATGACACACTGGAAAACCTCAGAGGACTCGAATGCTACAGAACATCAGTCGCTGTGGAGTCCAACCCTGAAGGAGAGGAAGTCATTTCATGAGCTGGGCACATACTCCCGTGCCTGTATAATTGTCCCATCTGGCCAGATTGTCACTCTGATGGTAGCGCAGTGTGTAATGGGAGATGAGATAACTGCTGACAGAGTGGAAGAGATAAAAATGCCACATCATGTCCAGTCTGTTGTCGCGGCTCCTTGAGCTGATGCAGTATGAGTGTCTGTGCCTCCACAGACAGAGATGGCTTTGTTCCACCACATTTTACCCCTTTGAACACTGTTTACTCCTTCTCATACAGACTGTTTAGAAAGATTTATAGACGTGCGGATTTGTGTTATTATTGTTTATATATATATAATTCTGCAAATGCATTGTTTGAAACAGTTACAATATTAGTGCTGCAAAAATGAATCTTACGTCTTGTCATTGTGACTGCTCCAATCGATCTAAAAAAGTAATGAAGGAGTTGGATTTTGCTGCTTGTTTGAGCAACTTTGTTGTCAGTGTACATTCGAAACATGCATGGTATTGTATTGTGTTGTATTGTATTTATACTGAGGCAATGTGGTTGAGCAATGGTCAGTGCTTTCCACTCACAGCAAGAAGGTCAAGGGTTGAAATATTGGCCAGTGGAAGTGAGCTGTGATTAGGCTGCAGCGGTAGAGAAGATGGATGTATTGTATTGTGGGTGGTGCAGTGGTCGGCATTATTGTCTCACTGTGAGAATATTCCTGCTTTGAATCCAGGCCTGGGAGCTTATCTGATCACAGTCAGAATAGGTGTTTGAAATAATTTGTGACTCAAACTTTGCCCTGAGGTAAAAATATATAATAAAATCATGCACTGACCACCTGACCAGGTACCTCGCCCTTACCGTCCACCGGGATCAACTCCAGCACCCTAAATTGGACAAAGCACTGTAGAATATGTTATATGGAACATAATGTCCTGCACTGTAACAACTAAGCAAACTGTTCTCTGATGTATTGTTTAAGTATTGGAATTGTATGGCTATCATATTATGTTGCATTGTATTGTAATGTTCTGTGTTCTGTATTGAAACACAGTCAAAAAGATAAATTATTTCTCTACTCAAATAATGCTTCTTGTTAATACCTTTAACACCTAAAGGAACATGCATTTGTGGGATGAGCAGCAGAGCCTTTTGAGTTAATGGGAGGACAGAAATTCAGCTATTTATTTATTTAGGAAACAAACAGGAGCCTCAGTCCCCGAGGGGGAAATATACACACCCACAACCGGCCGACGCCAGACTGCCTCCTCCTGATGGCGGTCACCAGCCTGCTCACACACTGCTGTGGGATGATCATCCCACCTCTCAACCAGCATTTGTTCCCAGTTCAGCTGACATGGTTGTGTTGGTCATTCTGGCACGAGCGGCACGCCTAAACTGATCCCACAAGTGTTCACTGGGGTTGAGGTCAGGATTGCTGGCAGGCTCTTTCATCCTCTCCACTCCCAAATTGTGGATGTGGTCTCTGATAAAGTAATCTCGGAGGGCTGAGTCCGTTCCCAGACTGTGGAGATATGGGACTGCCACTGGATGCAGAATTTCCTCCTGGTATCTTTCTGCATTTAGAGGTGCCGAACAGAGTCCTGGCTGTCAGCACCTTGGAGGCAACAGAAGCTCAAAACAAGAGTCAATGACAACTGCTTGGCCAATTTCTTCATGGGCGCAACCCACAAACTCAGCTCTGCTGCTCATCCCACAAATGTATGCACCTTACAAATGTGGCAGTTTTAAAATAAATACAATCATGTTTTCCAATAGCAGACTAGAGATTGCCAAAAAAAAGCATTGCTACATCAGAGGGAAACTCAACCAATCGCACGCTTTTCGCACTTTTTGTGAGTAGTTTGGAATTTATCAGACAATTTAACAGTTTTCTGGTAAATGCTTGGAGCTTCACACGGGTTTCAACATTGTGACTTGTCTCCAGACTGAATTAACAATGTAACATACCACTCTTGTTTCATTTTGCCTTCCAATCCCTCTATATTGTTTGTGAAACTGACGCACCAGCTATTTCAGGTCAAGCACTCCTGCCACAACAGCCCAGGCATGTTGTAATTTGAGCCTGTCACTAGGAATTAATTGTCTGCTTTTTGGCAAGAAAAACATAAATCAGTTGTCTGCATCCTTTCAGTGTCGGTCTCCCCCTGCACAGACTGAGGCAGAGAGGCTTGTAGACTCCTGACAATTATAACTCCGGGGTGGCCCAAAAACCAACCGTGAAATCAGTTGTTCAGGATCCTCACTCAGACAGCAGAGAGGGTGAAGCTGAGACATAAAAGAGGAGCCGATGAGAAACAGCAGGGCTCGTTATCAATCAGATCTACTGCTTACATTTCATCTCAGCGGTGCTCAAACTGAACACATGACGCCTGATAACGACTGAACACATAATCAATAGTAACATATTTCTAATGAATGGGCCCAGCATAATAATAATGCTGGAGTGGCTGCTTGTTTTCACAAGTCTCCATTTCCTGCACGTCTGGCCCGTTTCTAGGATTAGCTAAGTGTTTACTGGGTCCAACTAAAACAAAGATGACGTTGGTAGCTCGAGCACTGCCCTGAACCACCATCTGATCTATCTGCTGATCTCAGCCCAGATCCTGTCCAGACAATACCCCGCTTCCCCCTGCTGCACCAATCAAAACACACAGCCTTACATGGCAGCCCGATGAGAGGCATGTACATGAAAAACAGAGCGAGGGAAGAGGGGAAGGTGACAGACAGAGAAAAAGATATAAAGATAATGGCTTCAAATGAAGGGAGACATTTGTGTTATCCATTCTCCCACCCTCTCCACATTTTGTTTAGCCTTTTGTAATGTCCTTGTACCCATGGTTCTGCTGACTGCATTAGCTCTACCCTCCAGTGCTCTCAAAACATAAAAAGAAAAAAACCACTAAAGGGACACAGAGCAGTCACCAATTGATAGTACTGTGCTTTGATGAACTAAAGAGACTGGAGCTGTTGGTCGGGGGCAGTGAACCCATTCCTCCTCTAACAGAGTCACTAATCCATTTAGGTAGCACTGTGGCAGAGAATCTGAGGCCTGACAAAGCCCAACTCTGTCTTTGTGATCCATGCCACTGAGTTTTAAGCTTTTACAGATGTGTGGAGAAAGTGGGTATGGAGTTGTCCCGGGCTAAGATGGCTGCCTTCCTGGACGCAGGGTGTTAAATCTGCCGTTCAAAAATTGCCTCAAGAGCGTTTCACAACTACCTTCTGTCCCTCAGCAGAGTTATCGCAGACTTACACAACTGCATACACAATGATCTCACAGCCACAGCCTAGTAGGTTTTTCTTCTGAAACAGATTTGATCAAATTTAGAAATAAAAAACTGATCTTGTACTTTTTGTGCGTGTGTGTGTATGTGTGTGTCTGGACATGTATTTATTGACTGTTGAGCAATGTCGGAAATTATGTGTTTTCAAGCTGTGCTGTAACGTCACTGCTCAGAGTTGATTGATCCACAACACTGCTGATTGACCCTTCATAAAAGCACAAAGAAAATTGGCCAGTTGATCCGTCCACGTCTCAGGTTTTTGCACTGACTTCCTGTCACTCAGAGAAGTGACTTCAAAATACAACTGATCTGCAAAGCCTTGAGTGGTTTGGGCCCAGTGAACACCTCTGATCTTGTGCCGTGTTTTTAACCAGACCTGCAGATCGTCTCGATCTCACTTTGTTATTGTTGTAGTTCCAAGAATCAGAACCAAACCTCTCAGGAAAGTGCAGTACGGTGCCGACACTTAAGGCCCAAATATGTTCCATGCTAAATACACAGATGGAGCGTTCTTCCCATCTGCTGTGTTCGTTATATACATAATTTGGTACTTTGCAAGGAACTTACTTGTTCTTAGCAAATGGACAAATACCACTGATGACCTGTGGGGGGGGGGGGGGGGGGGGGGCAGTGTTGAGCAATGTAGCTCATGTTTGACCAGTGAAAAGAACAAAGAAAACAAGATAACTTTGAAAACAACTGAAATAATTATCCTTCAAGGAAAGACAAGAAACGTGTGCATGGATACAAGCATGTCTATGACAAAGAAGCTTACATTGACCGTCTGTGTGCGTGTGTGCGTGTGTGTGTGTGAGTGTGTGTGTGTGTGTGTGTGTGTGTGTGTGTGTGCTTGTGTACAGGGCAGGCAGCCAAGCCTGTCTTATCAGCCCTGATGTTGTCGTTCTTGGTTTTTGCCCCGAAGAAGAGAAGGGCCTGATAAAGAATGTAATTTCTTTTGACTCACATTTCCACTCATGAGAATATATCAAGCTTTTGCCATCAAACAAAACCACTGGAAAATCTGGAAAAATGCTCCATCTCCCCGATCAGGCGAGTCCTCACAGTCATTACAGAGACAGACATGAAGCACATCAAAGCAGACAGGCCCAGTTGCTCATGATGATGGGCAGTACATCTAGATTATGTTATGGCACATGAACAGAAAAAGACTTATTCGACACAAAACACTGAAGCATATGTCGGCTGTATGTGCCGTGATGTGAATGGACGACTGTTTCCATTTCCAGTCAACAAAATGAGCTGGGTGCCTGTCATGGTGAATCAGCTTGCTCCACACCCACCACAAACACTCTTTCAATCAATTTTCTTTTAGCTCTGATCAAGGGCAAACTCAGACTTAAAAAGACAGGGCACATTGTGAGTCTATGAAAAGGCAAGGGAAGAAAACAGCATCCTCTACTGTCCTACTGTATAATCACATCTCATTAGCCGGATAGTCTTACTGAAAGCTGCACCCATAAGCGAAGGACCACACCCACAACAGTGCAGAGTGTCTATGTGCCAACACGCAGGGGTGAGCCGAGGTGATGTGGAGTAATTTAGCTTGCACAAGATGGACGGAGGACATTCAGGTCGGGACCCGGATGAGACCGTGTGGGCGTGTGTGCAGAAAGGATGTGATAACCGGTTGAGTATAAAGGGTGTGTGTGTGTGTGTGTGTGTGTGTGTGAAGTGAGATGGAAGCACTTTCCCTGTGTCAGTTCCTCTCCACCTGTTTGCCAGCCACCATGAATAGGAAGGTACTGTGAGTCTCCCAAAACGCCCTTTTCCTCCTTCTCCCACGCGTTTATTCTCCCTCCTTGGCTCGGGGAAGGCTTGCACAGACCGAGTCAGACTCCATTTGACCAAAAACAGCAGACTTGAGCCAAACATTTCCATAAAAATGGAGAAGAGATTTCAGCTCCGTCCAGCACGTCTCACAATTTTTCACACAAACCAGAAATGATTCAAATGTGGAGGAAGTTTTCACTAAAAGCGGAGCGGAAGTTTGTAAAAAAGGTTAAAGAGAGTTTCAAGAAAAAGCCCTTCTAAATTTACTTTCTACTATAAAGCAACAATGACAGTGAGAAAACAACTGAAATGGTGATTTAAAAGCTTCATCCAAAAGAAATTCTAATGAATTTGTAACTCTTGAAAGTAGTCGTGAAACTTAAAACTTGTGTGTGTCTCCCTTTCATGTCGCTTCAGGTTTTACAGTCTGCCTTTCGGAGAGTTTTACAATCATATAAGTGTCTTTTTTTTATTATTGTTATCCCACCAAATTAGATTGGAATCAGTCTTGATGTTGGGAAAACAGAGACACTCATATATATACTGTATATATATATTTTTTTTAAGTCACCGAAGCCCTTGCAGTTGCACTTCTTAAATAAAGTATCAATTTGGAAAGTTACTACCATTAATTGTATCCCTGCGTTAGTCCTGCATCAACAATGTGCACAAAGATGGAGTTGAGTGAAATAGTAACAGGGCAGCTTTTCAATGGAGTCAACTGTTACCACCTTGTTTCTGCCAAAGGTGGTGTTACAGTGACGTGTGACGATATTCAACAGACTGCAAAAGTAAAAGCACAAACGCCTAAAAAGTACTATAATTAAGCTTTTGACTTTTTCGCATGTGCAACGCATTTAAGTGGCCAGTTAAACAACTTGTGTCTAACAAGAGGGCTTCACTGATCTGAGTGCAACACAACAATGTTATTATCACATGTAGAATTAAAAGAAATGCCTTTTTTTTTTTCCATTATGTGGGCTCCAACCAACTTTATCCCTCCTATGTCTGAGTCAGGAACTAGTGTGTACTTTCCGCTGGCAGGACTAATTAGTGCCTGCAGCCGAGGGTAACTGACTGTATAGGTTCAACCATATTTCCCCTCATAAAGCCTTGGTAATGAAAGGCAACGCCACAGAAGCCATTAAAACAAGTGGAGAAACAGTATGTGACAAATTCCCGTTTTTGAAGAAAATGCATAGGTTGTGGGAGGTTGGTGATTGTGCCTCTGAAAAGAAAAGAGTTCGTCTCGGGATATCTGTCTGCTCAAGTTAGAGAAAAATATAATGTGGCAACAAAAATTGCAGTGAAGCGTCTCCGGATCCATCTCTCAAATGGAGTGAGGAGAAGATGTAATCACCTTTTTAGGTGTACTCTGTGTAATAGATATATTTAGAAATATTCAAACATGCTCTTAATTTGAACATGACGGGTAAGTAGGACCTCCCAAAAAAAAAAAAAAAGAAGCAGCCTTGAAGCCTACTTTTCCCCGAAAGGAACTTTAGTGTTGAAAAACAATTGTGTAACAACTAAACGGCGGAGTAAACATGTCCCGAAGAAACTTTGGCAATGCAGTGCTGTGAGTAAACTCATCAGGTATTGATGTAACAGCTCTGTGAGTTAGTTAAGTATCCCCGGAGACACAACCAAATATAAACAGCCTGAAATACGTGCCTGTCAATCTAGCCAGCAGCAGCCATCTGGGCCTATCCGGTTACTGTGCTGAATAAGAAAATGAGAAAATAAATAGCTTGCAGTACCAAGTTCCGCTTCGGGCTGACTCAAGAAAACCACCACCTTCTGTTCCAGCCTGTAGGTGATCGAGTCAGTGCTAAAGCCCGCTAGTAAATTCAGCAGCACATTCCCCAGGGTGTCTGGGATTCGGGGATCCTGATTAAGGGGATATTTGACCTTCTGGTCAGATTCTGGGTTTGGGCCTGAAGCTGTCTGCCTCCAGAGGGCTGTTTCAAGCACTATAAGTGCACACTGGGTTTCAGTTTCATGACCCATTTAAGGGCTGTGTGCTGGCAAATGTGCCGAGAAGAAAAGGTTTTTCATCTGGCAGCTAACCGGTCAGCTCAACTCTTGCTCCGCGAAAAGCTTTATTTTTGCTCTCCGCCAATTAGTGTCTGCGTGCAGAGAAAGACGGCAAACTGGAGAAGCAGAAGCGAGAGGAACGTGTTGGGAAGGGTAGACAGAAACCGAGATGTTGACAAGTTTTCAGGAGAAAAGGTGGAGGAGTAAAAGATTGTGTTGGACGTTTGGCAGCCTAACTGTTTTTTGGTTGAAATACTTACACTTTAGCCGTGATGTAGGGTGAAACCTTTAAGACATGTTTACTTGTCTGACTTCCAAAAGTTGGTATAATTAATAAATAAATAAATAAATAAATAAATAAATGAATTAATGAATGAATGAATGAATGAATGAATGAATGAATGAATGAATGAATGAATAAATAAATAAATAAATAAATAAATAGGTACGTGAATAAATAAATAAATAAGTGGGTAAGTAAGTAAATAAATAAATAAATAAATAAGGACATCCGTATCTAATCCTAAAATCTTTTGGGCTGTGCCTTTCATCGTTAATATTTCTCTCTAATTTGGTGTTTTAGATGAAATCTCCACTGGAGTCATATAAACTGCTCTACAATCCCATTGCCACATCCTAGTCATTATTTGGTTGCTCTGTTGAGCAATGTCACTGCTACACTAACTGGGAGGTTCTCAATGTTTAACACAACTGTTTCATCATTTATTTTGTGACTAACATAGATTTTTAAGAAATGTGGGGGGGAAAAAAGCAGCATTCTCCAAATATGGACTGTTACTGGACGAAGGGTTATGGTTTTACTAACATTGTTGTGCATGCTACACCGAAAAACATGAAGTCACCGCAGTCCCGGGGCCTACGCCCACATGTTGTTTTACACGTACGCCAACAATAAAAGCAGTATCTCCATGTGACTCTAATCTGCACCAAAGTACACCTCAGAGGTGGTCCCACTTTAGACGCCACGCCAAAGGAAAGACTCGCAGTGCCAAGCAGAGTGATGTTGATCCAGCGGGGGAATGTGTTGCTCCTGCTTCGGGGTGAACAAGGTCAAGTGCTGCGGGGTCAGGCCCATCCATCCTCCAGCGAGTGGAAAGATGTCGGGCGTGTATTACCGCCGCCGAGCCTGCAGTGTACTCCCATATCTGTAGCTGTGGGTGAGCCGCTGTGTGCCGACAGCGGTGAGTCATGACTTTCCACGGCGCTGCCCTGCTAATGCAGACGTTCATCGAAGGTTTCCTACTGCATATCATGAATGCGTGCTTTGAAAGTATGACGGTCCGCCGTCACAGACACACATGGAAAGAGGACGCATGTGAATTTTAAACGGGCGGCTGAAGAGGAGAGAGGCCCTTGAGGAGTCCGTGTTGCTACGTTGAAACTATTATCAGAGGATGTTACACAGGAAAGGGGCGACAGATGCTTCAGATTGTTCCCAGACCAAATATTTCCCTCCTTTGAAGACATATTTTCTTTCCCTCTTCCCCTTTTGCCATCCTTAGTTTTCATTAATCATTATTTTACTATTGACCCCGTCCTTCTGCAAGTAGATAAAACCAGATTTTTTATTAAGTTGTTGCTGGAGATAGCCGTTGTAAAAGCTGAATTATATTGCAATAAAAAATATGGCCGATGATTAAAAAAAAACAACCAATTAAAGCAAAGCTTTGGTCTCTACTGCACAACCTCCCACCTCCTCTTGTCAAAAGGAAATGATGCAATTAGAAACAACCGATGTTAAGAAAGCCCTGTGATCCGTAGCAGTATAGGTGGTGGGGGCAGTTCAGAAGACTCCACCAAAGTCAGCGGATAGGCAACAAGATTATCTGTCCTGCTTAGGCAGGAAATCAGCTCCATGAGCCACATCAACAGGAAATTAAAGAGAACAACATGGTTCAGACAGAAGCCAACAAAGCGCTGCTCTGCCTGGATCCTTCCAGCAGTAACATCGACCGGTGACAAGTCCTGGCACTGCCTGAGGATTTCCTGACAGTCAAACACTCCATCGAATCGCTCCAATTTAGGAATAAACCGGTGCTCTGACTGCAGACATCCTCATAAATGTTTGGAAGTTCCAACTTTAAAACATGACAGATCTTATCTCACTTAATGCAACCTTTTGATTTTTCCCAAAATTGAAAAAAAAATAAAAAATGTAATTGCAATCTGAAAACATTCTCTTTGTTTGACTGTGTTTTGCTGCGGAGCAGTGATGGCAAAGCAAAATCTGACCTAAATTCTTTGGGCATGACTGACACTTGTAACTTTCAGTCCTCTGTTGTTTGCTGACAGACACCTTGGGATCCCGAGGCTGTCTGCATTTCCACAGCTGAGCTTGAATTTCTATAAAACTTTTTTGCAGATGAGCTTCTTATTAATTCATTGCGCTGGTACAGGAGGTTAGCAGTGCGCAGCTGGATATTAAAAACACACAGGGGGGGGGGGGGGGGGACTTAAAGAGACACTAACGAAACATCATGTCCTGGAATTTCATGAAGAAAGTTCCCACATGAAATAACTGAAATGAAAAATCTCAATTATGTTAGCATATAAAGCACAAGTCTGTATCCAATCCAGTACTTTCTTATCATGTCTAGAGGCGAGTACTATATACTCTATCTGCAGGGACTCTTATCATCCTCCAGCCTTTTAAGGAGCTTCACCCTGTGAAATGTGCCACTGATAGAGCCGCAAATCCACATCTGCAGTTTGACATTTCATATTCTTGCGCCGTAAATCCAGTCATGCTCTCATTGATTCTATACATTGATCTATCTCAGCCTGTCCCAGGTGAAATGCGGTTCTACTTAGTGTCAGGAGTTTCTCTGTGTACACCGAACATACAGTATTTGCGGTGCGGCGGCGGGTCGCGTTGGGCTGGGCCTCGGTGGGTTTGGCTGCGGGCCGTGGGATGTTTGCACAACAGAAACCTGCCGCCTCGTTCAACGCCGTCTCCCCGGACACGCTCTCAGTGCCAGCGCACTTTAAGCAGGACCTAATGGGGCTTAGCTGCCCGAGAGGCCTGCGGCTGTACCGTCCTCAGTGAGACAACAATCGTGCTTCTAGTACAAGTGTTGTCCTAATTGAAATCCTTTATTTACTTTACAGTGCATTATTGCTGGCGTGTGGCCGACTTCTCTTCCGGGCATGTAATTCACTTAATTAATGAACCTTGTTTGGGCGAATACTCGTAGCCCGCGGAGGATTATCTTGTGCTTGACATTGGTGAATTAAGATCTTACCAAGGCAGGTGCACAGATGCATGAATCATTTCTATAATTGTCAGGGGAACACAAGCTTTACTTTGTTTGCTGGTTGAAGCTGGTAGATAAGTGTTGGCTTATGTGGCGGGGCAAAAGGCGACGTGTTGGACGTGTTGTGCAGTTAATCTGCTCGTTTGTGCCGTGGATGGATGAGATCACTTCTAAACGGCACAGAGACGCTTGTTATCAGACGTTTGTTTTAACCTGCTGGCTCCAGCTCCATAGTCAGTGTACAGAAATGAAAGACGATATCGATCTTCTTATCTGATTCTTGGCAAGGAGGCATCAAAGCATTTTCTCCCAAATCTCCAACTATTTGCAAATCTCCTTCAGTTCAGCATGATTTTAGCCCCGTGTTGCCAAAAACTGATGTTTTCACCAGAGGGGTCAGCGTCGGCTGTATTTTTGTGATCTAAATCAGTGTTTTATGTCTTTGTTTTTCTTCACGAGAACAACAAATTGTTTGCCTTCGCCAGTGATTAAATCCAACATTTTCACAAGCCGTGCTGCTGCTTGTTTCTTCTTATCTAAAAGATAATAAATCCACATTTATACAGGCCGCCACAGGTTAACTTATTTCTCAAAGTTTGCTGAGAACGGTGGCCAAATTATAAAGTAAAATAAAGTGCTGAGTGCAAAAAAGAAATACTGCTTCCCAAACTGCTGAACCATTGCTTAAAAGGTATTACTTTCTTCATTGACTAGACAAGTCGTGATTTCCTGATTTAAATCTCTCGTGTGGCGGGGGGGGGGGATTATGAGGATCTAGACTGGGCTATTACTGGCTGTGAGTTTTCACAGCCAGCCAGACTGTACAGAAATAGAATAATGAAAGCATTGTTAATATTGTGCTGGAGGTGTTTGAAGTCCAGGAAACATACCACCTCTATGATAGTCCAGGTTTCAACGCTGAACATGCATTAACAGAGAACATCCTCAGTTCGACTCTGGGTGAGGGGGGGGGCGGATGGGTGAGAGCCTGAACAGTTCATCAAATCACAAATACACATGGATCTTATTGTGCTTATTCAAGACTTTCAACCCAGAGAGAAGACATCCAGCAGGTCTTTCTGGCCTGCGGTGTCTCCACAGGTTCCCATCATGCATCAGTCTGTGGCACGGGCCTCAGTTTGGGGTCTTGACACATTTTTGCCCTTACATGCGTAATGCACCCACCGGATCAGAATTAGAGCAAATTGGAAATGAAAAGCACAGACCGGCGCTGCGTCTCTGTCGGTTAATGCAGACAGGACTTCAGAGATGAATGTCGGAGGTCAGCTGCTTTCTCAGAGCGATCTTTAACAGCCCGCCGTCCAAAGTTAACATTCCAACCAACGTGCAGCCATCAGGCCGCGGAGAGAGTGGAAGTGAGAGGAAATGGCGAGAGCACTTGAAGGAGGAGGAGAAAGTCAAGGGTTTCGTTTGGTTTTCTTTTCTTTCTTTTTTTTCAATTTAATTTCAAAAGGTCTCACTGGTTTGGCTCTCCCAGCACTGGAAGCTCACATGCCTACAGTTATTCATCTGGGCAGACATCATCAATTACCGCTAATTAAGCAGCTGATGGTCTGGTGAGCAGAAAATGAAAGAGGCGATTAATCACTCAGTGCACCTCCAGGCCTAATGCTCAAACTAAAAAAAGGAGGATGTAAATGAGAAAAGAAAAAAAAAAAAAGTTCCTGTAGGTTTTCTTTTGCCTCGTCTCGTGTCCAGAAACAGAAGACACGCTGAGACCGTTGTGATCCACAAGCGGTCGAAAACTGAAACTCCTCTGGAGACTGGGTCGGTAATATCCTCCCACATGACAGAGCTAATGGAGAAAACACACCGTTCTCCTCTGACATGTACCGTGTGCAGTTGTACAGGGGGTTAATGCATAGAAGCACAGTGGTTATGAAAGAGTCTATATCCAACCTTTTTATAAGAAGGGGGGGGAATTACTGACTGTGTGGAGGGACTGACTTTCTACTCTTTCACTCCTCCGTGCCATCTTTTTTTCTCTCCCTGCGGTTGAGTTACAGGCGGTTTGGGCGGTGACGTAACCGTGGAGAGGTCCTGGGTGCAGTCAAACTTGTAATTCAGTGAGGAATTTTTCATCTGGTCAAGGCTGGCTGCGTGTGTCTTTATAAATAAAGATGTCAAAAGAGGCAAACAAGAGGAAGAGGGAAGGAGGAGACGGCAAGTTTGAAAGAAAATCTGTGCCTAACCTACTTACTCAACTCGACAATGCTGGAAAATCCTGAAATTAAATTGTAATCCCTGCGACACGGTCACAGGTCTGTGCTGTTTACGGAGCGAGGTTCTGCAAATAAGCGCATGCTGGTGCCGAGCGTGCGATAACTCCTATCTTGATCCAGGAAAATATTATCCTGACCAGAGGAATCCAGAATTTGTCTTCCAGACTGCATTTTTGGGGGAACGTTCAAGGTCTGCTCATGAGCCAGTTATTAGGTTACTGCATAAATCACCATACGCCAAATGTGATTCAGTCATTTTTCACCAGCTTTTGCTCCAGAGTGAATTAAACTGTGGCGATGATTATGTATACAAATTAAGCATAACAAATGTTCATCAGTGAATATTATCTTCCCTCCAGCCGAATTGCAGGCTGAGCACAGAAGTGCTGAACGTCCGCTCCTGCTACCATCGGCTGCCTTTTTTGAAGAGGGAGTCTGGGCTGTTTCAGTGCAGTGGACTCACCCCATGTGTGCTTTATTACCTCATCTGCAGCGGTGATTTATGGCTCGCACACAGGCCACTTTTCTGGGCTGTTTATATCTGCTGAAGATAAAAGAAAATCATGGCTTTATTACCTAGACAGAGTGGGTCTGTTTACACAGCAGAGGGCCTCATCGGGGAGCTGCAACATTCCTGCATCACACACATCTGATCTGACTTTTTTATCTATTTATTTTCTGCGGAGGCAATAAACTGCCCCCAGGTAGAGCAAATCTTCACTGAACAGGACTGATGCATGTTAAATATAAAACGGTATCTGCTGGCACGCAAATTCCATTACTCGCTTCGCCTGATGTTGACAAGGAGACGCTATATTCCCATGACTCACATCCTGAACACAAAAGCCATCCGGCTTTGTGTGGATTATTTTCTAAATGTCTGGATAAGAACTCCTCGTGCCTTTTCCTGGTGATAATTACTGTCAGTGGATAGACTGTTAGGGCCTGGGCTCCAGTGCAAGATCATGCTGAAGGCTTCACTTGCTTCTCACTGAACTTCCCCCATCCCCCCCTTCTCAGGCAGCGGCTTGTTGATGAACTGTTTGTCTCTGGCGCCATCGTGTGGTGACAATGAATAACAGCACAATGCACAAGTTTGACACATGATTGAAGAGGAGAGGTGGGTCCTGGAGGGCCACATTTGAAGTTTCCCTGTTTGAACACACCAGATTGTAACGAGTGGGTCCTTATCGGGCCTTCTGCAGAGCTTTAATATGACACACTCATTTAGCCATGTTATGTCAAATTCCAAAGGAAACTGTGCCAAGGTGCAGGAAAGAAGAAGCATCACTGCATCACTTCACAGGAAGGTGGCAAACAACAATGACTAACCTTGAACTATCATTAAGCGCTATAGAAGGTGGATCGATGGATTTAGATGAATTGGTGAGTTGGTGGAAGTGCTCAGAGAATCGGCATGAAATATTTGGCTGATCTGGATTGGGCCAATCCAATAACCTAGTGAGCTCCCAGCATCAACTGCAAACTGAAGTGTCACATGTCAGGGGATGTCAGAGACTGACTTTCCGAGAAGACCTTCATTCTCACCCTGTCAGCACTTTGCACTCTTCATATTTGCGGTCACAGTTTGCAGGACAATGTACCCAACAGCGCTCAGCCCACCCACTTCAGACCGGACTGCAGGTGAATGAACCCAACTTCTATATACTGATTTATGTACTGAATGTGTTTTGCTCCCCATAGTCTGTGACTCTCTTCACATGGCTGAACACAATGCATATCCACTTCACAGAGAAGTACAGGCCGATCGGAAAGAACACACCCATGATGGAAAACATGGAGAACCGTGACCCGCCAGAACTACAAGTGGCCACCTATGTTCCACAGCTTTGGTCCATAACAAACAACTTTTGAACGGTGCCTCTGCAGACAAGGTGGAAGTAACATTGAACTTGTAGATTTTCCTCCTCAGTGTGAATTTGTTCTCTCTTCAGAGCTGCGAGATCTTCAGGTTTGGCTGCCCGGTCAGCAAATCCACATTCACTTGCTTACTTACTCGTGTTGTTTATTTTTCCCAGAGCAGCTGCTGTTTTGACTGAAAATGCAGTGAAAACCCACCAAACAGCAGACAGACCCAGTTAAAGAGGAGCCGGTGAACTCGGTGGAGCATTTAGAAGCTAAAGAGACAGGTAATTCCCCCAGGAGGCAGTGGAGAGTGAAAACTCAGACAAAATTGAGTCAATAGTGACATTGTGTTTCCAAAAACACAACCCCTAATGGATGTTGTTGAGCATCTGTTCCGTGTGTAGACAAGCCACCGCTTCATTACACATTCGCTATATCAAATTAAAAATTGTTGACGAGTAGTGAGGCGGAAAGTAACACAGTATAAGTACTTTCTTGCTGTATTTAAGTAGTTTTTTAATCATCTCATAATCCAATTGACCTACTTTTTTTATTCATTTGTCATGTTTGTTTTAATTTCAGCGTGCACTTTTTTTTTTTATATATCCTTGTATGGTGGCCTTATATATCAAAACTAATTTCAGCCTGAATGACAATAACACGTAGGAAACAGCAGATGTTCAAACCCATAAACATGACAAGACAGAATTTAGCCGCAACGAGAAGGAAATCATTGAATGTGAAGTGGGTCTGCACACCGGGATAGCACTGGCTTGCAGGCCTTTCACTTTACAGTTTGCATGTTGTCCCTTTGTACGCCGGTACAGCGTTTGAGGCCAAATGGAAGCCTTGAAACAAGCTGGGCATACGCGTGTATCTCCGTTTGTCGCATGATGCACTGGTGATCAGTACAGTGGCTCGTTCATACATTCTTTTTTTTTCTTCGGTTTCTTCTGGGTACTCTGGTTTCCTCCCACAGCCCACAACAAACATGCATGTGAGGTTGATATGTGACCCTAAACGGCCCCTCAGTGCGAGTGTGGTTTTATGTCTGTGACCCCGGACATGATTAAAGCGACGTAGAGGACGGTTTCTCCTGTCAACTTCAATGAAAACTCCTCATGAACCTGTGAAAAGTCCTGAGTCCTTACTTCCTGCTGCTGAAAACCTGGCCCGAAAAATCCACAGAAATAAAGATCCACGAGTTCCGTTTCAGTATTGCAATAATTTATTAGTCAGTACAGAAGAGTCATTGTAATGTAAGGCTCTGTTTAGTTTGTTTTTTTTCCTCTCTTAACTAGGCGTTCACACTGGAGACCAAACAGCAGCTGACAAATCACACCGACGGTGACGAGTACAAAAACCTAAAACCTTTCAAATCAGACAAAACAATAGTGTCTCATCACTAACAACTGTTGAGTATTTTGTTTTTGGTTGATATTTAGTTTCCTCATACCGTCTCTACAGTGCCAAAAATCAATAATGTGCAACCTCAGACAATCTTCCTCTACCCATAAAGACAAACCAACAAAACAATAGATTCAGTAATTGCGATGACATCGTCTAATGTGTGCAATATTCACTACAGTTGAAGCATGCAGGTTAATAAAATAGTGTTGTCTGCAGAAAACGATGTTGACGAGGACACAAAAGCTAGAAAGCACAGGGGTGTGTGTGTGTGTGTGTGTGTGTTGCACAGTTGGAAAATTGACAATTGTTCTGATTTCTGATTCTGCTCAGCGACTTCACTCTATTTTCAAAAACAACTCACAGACATCCTCGGATAAAAAGCAGTTATTGTTTTTTTTGTTGTTTTTTTTACATACAGTAAACACTGATATCAGAGATACTCGTGACTAATACTTTAATTGATATGCAAATGAGAGCTGGATATAGAGAGGTTATAATTGCTTCGCCATCTTAACAAAAATACTGCATTGACCACTATAATTAATTCTTTTGTCACCACCCAGTAGAGCAAATGAAAGAAAAAAGAATTAATTTGGAGGATTCGGTTTTCTGAAACAGCTTTTCTTTATAGTAGATGAAGTTACGGCTAAGACAATAAAGTATGTTTCAAGTGTTTGGTGAAGTATTCATCAGTTTTGAAAATAAAAAGGAGAATTGAGTTCGACATAATGCATTTGACCGCCTAAGTTTTCTATAATGTGATAAAGTCATTATCAAGCTGCATAAATAGTTGAGCTGTCATGCGATCACTGTTTTCCCACAATATCTCTGTTGGTGCAACATATGCTAAAACATACAATAAACCAAAAGCCGCACAGAATCCAGATTGTTGTTACACACAATGATGAGCCGAATCAGAAACCAGGTTTTTCCCCCAAATTAATTTAATCCCACAGTTTAAGAGGGAATTGGTTCAAAGAGCCCAAAGCTAGTAAAAGGAGTACTGGTGTTCAGGGAGCGAGGGGTCCCAGCTGCAGCTCCACGTGGTGCGAGAGCCAAATGGACTCAACCACCGTGTCCACGCCTCCCTCCTCGCTCGGCCGGACGGGAGCGGTGAGGTTGCGGAAGTCGTGTCGGATCTTGAAGGAAACGGTGACGTCCAAGTCCTCTTCTTTCTGAGGGATGACTTTGATGAAGAACCCAATCTTGTTGGATTTCCTGAAGGCGACGACGCTGCGGAGAGGACAGGGAGGGCAGGATGAGACTCGCCTCACTCGGATAGTTGTGGCGATTGTGTTTGCGTGTGAACTCACTCCGGGTCATCCTGGAAGTCCTGCGGTTCAGCCAGTTCGTCGTACTCGGCAGCAGCGTCTTTTCCTGCCAGGACCAGCTCCTTACTCGGTACGATGACCTGAAGAAGATTTCAGCGAGAGTCAAACTCAAACACTTTTCAATTTCCCCAACATTGTCAATGGAGATTCACAGCAAACTAAAAAAATAAAAATAATACTGCTAGTTATATTTTAGAGGAAAGCTGGGTAAAAATAAATCGAATGGTGCAAATAAATAAAATTCACTAGCTAACTAACTGTGTTTGTGCATATTCTCCTATTTTCCCAGACAAAAGAACAACTGAGCTGAATCTATTTGCATTTAGTTTAATAATTAACCACCAAGCCGTCATTTGATTAATGCTGTGATACCATCTTGAGCCACAAGATGGTGTCGTGAGTCACTTTACCTCCCCTCTTCCATTCAGCCCAAGAAAAGAAGAAGAAACAAGTTTTGAGTCTGAGATAGATGAGGCCCGTGGCTCTTTTCAACAACTAACAGCAAATTTTGAGGAACAGTGAACAACTTATGCATAAACGTGGCATCAATTGAATCTTACATATTGTACATATAAACTTTACTATACTATATAACTTTACATTTACTGACATGTCATGAATTTTAAGAATAAAATTCAGATTATTCTGATCCAATCCGCTTTAAAATAAAAAATTGTGCCTGTATTAGTGAGCGTCCACACTCACCAGTCTAATTAATATATCCTCACAGTTGTTGGCAAACTTGAGAATCGTGCAGCGGCGATTCAAAATATCCATGCGAGAGGTGGGTGAACCCAGCCGTGAGAGCTGGCCGATAAAACCAACCGAGCGCGGCTTGATGCGCTTCGCGCTGCCCTCCAGGTGTGTGAATATCAGATCAAGCTGAAGCAACAGTCGAGAGGTGAATGGAAAGGGGTCAAGGAGAGGCTGTTTTTGAGAGGAGCCTCTCCCTCGCCCACGCTGACCCATCACTAACGGGGCCCGAGACGAGCGACGGGTACTGAGTGGACAACGGAGAGCGGCCGCTCCGCAAACCGTTGCTATACACCGAACACGACAGCCGACAGATGGTGTGATGAGGTGAAGTGAAGGCTGCCCATTTCTTCAAATAAAGACGGTAAGGAGGAGCGGACCGCCCGGCGCTGATGATGGTGAACAACTGTCACGAGCTCTGACTGCAGCCATTTCTCACTTTAGGTGGAAGGACATTTCGTTTTAGCAGCATTTTACAGAAGAGCACAAAAATAAAATTGCAATAACAAATGTGATCCATTCAAGAAGATATTAAGCAACAATCTGAGTAATCAGAGGTTAATGTAACTATTAGTGGTTGTATAACAATTTAATTTATTATACATTATATCATCAGCGCGGGAACTGTGTGCGCCTCAGTCATCTAATGTTTAATATAATTATGTTATTTTATATCAGTTGGTAGTTGGAATTAGGATGTGGAAACATTGAAAAGATGTAATAAAACAACGTAAAACCACGTGCAGAGCTGCAAAGTGGCGAGATAAACCTGTTGCTGACAGAACAAAAGAAAAAGAAAACCTTGGCAGTGCTGTTGACGTCATCGGGGTCTTCCTCCTCGCATGCGGTCAATGTGACGTGGGTGACGTTCTCCACGGGGTTGGTCAGAGTCAGCAGTACCTGGCTCTCCTGAACACACAAAGTGGACACGTGACAAATAATCGTCAAGTACATGCTTGAATGCAAATGCGAAGCTAAAGGGCAAACTGCCATCTCTGTAAATGTCCTGCTAAATAACAAACTCTCGTCTTACTTGGTCGCCGTTTCACATTAAAATAAAGATAATAGCCATCTTAAGATGATAGCTCAATTATGACCTGTTTTTAATGGTTAAATGATGAAGTTCTGTGGTTTTTAATTTGAAGAATAAAGAGCAAGACCGCCTTGAGCCGAGTCACCGGGCCTCTGAAAGCACCGAGTGCCTGACTCGACCAGCGTGCTAGAGACGTGGAAATTAGAGACGTGAACACTGACCTTCATGTAACGCAGATTTGGAATGGACATAATTCTCACTTCAGGGATGTAACTCCTGCGGGAGGAGAAAGGCACATCGAACACAGAGGAAAGAATGAAAAAAGCTTTAATGAGAGGCTGACAGTAGATCTTTGTGGTCCTGAGAGCATCAGCAGTTCAAAAGAGAACACTGAGGAGCTGCAACATATCAATCCTTCTCCATTTAAATAATGAGCTGCAAATTAATTCCTCAACCATTGCTCATAAGTTGCGCATCACACTTCAGGACTTTCGTCACTAAACAAACGGTTTGATGCTTTAAGTGAATTAAGATAATGAATCGCATGCACTCACACAGCCACCAGCTGGATTTTAAACTTGATTGAAGTTGGATTAAACTCTGGCTTGCTCAGGTTGTGCTCACACTTCTGGAATAAGAGCGAAAGAAAAAGGACAAAAGAGAGTTATCGAAACGCAATCAGCAGAACAAGAGGCTTTGATAGACAATGAAAGCATGAAGGTGTACCGACCCTGCAGCGCAGCGAGCGCTTCATCAGGAGATGTTTGTGTCTGGGGTGCAGCTGAGACGCCCCGGCAGGCTGGAAGTCGGGCTGCAGAAGCCGCTGGCGCAGCGTGGTCACTGAGAGGACGCGGCGAACCACAATGATCGACTTAACCTCAATCAGAGAAACGAGCAGGGCTCCACAGTGACTTCCGTGCGAGTTCTCACCTTCTGGTAAACTAATGGGTCGGGTGTAACAATCCTCGGGAAGCGGCTCCACCTCGTCCAGAGCCTGAGCCGGCTCGATGCTGATCTCCTTCTGGTCCTCGCCTTCTTTCAGCCTGGTCACACAATAACAGAGACTCTTAGAATCAAGCATGAAGCACATTCTCTCTACTTTATCATTTCTCTCTACCTGCCTTCAGAGCTTACCCCAACACATAGGCTTGTTTGTAAGATCCAAAATGTGCATCCGAAGAAGTTTTAATTCCTTATATGCCAACTTATAGGCTATTTTTATGACACTGTTCATACAAACACACTATTAGAGCATATTAATTCGACTCTTCATGAAGCACCTCAGGTCACCTCCAGTTTGTGTCCTTCAGGTCAAAGCCGTCGTTTTGCCGACTTACTGACTTCAAAGAAGCCTCTGTTTCAACAATGTAGCGCCTGCAGGCGTGCAGCATCCCATGCTTGTAGTTTGACACCAGCCTTGTTGTCTTGCTGGCTGGAGCAGACGACCATGTGACGCAATGTGTGGTGACCAAAGTCAAAGCTGCCTGCTGCCTTGTGACACTGATAAACAGTGAGAAACAAAGATTTACACTAACGTTCACGGCTTCGGTGGCACCTTCCTATCAAACTTCTTCAGCCCTATCTACTTCCTTAATGACAACCTTTCAAGACAAGTGGCATGCATATTTACATTCATATTTCCGTGGCGTACGCGCCTGTTTTACATTTGTCTCCGGGAACCGCCGGCATACTTTGTCAACGCGCTGCTTTTTGTCAGCCGATCATTAATTCTGAGATGTTAAACAGGGTCCTTGAACGCATTCTGGTAAAGAGATTTAAAAATGACCTATGCTAAGAATTATATTACTGCTCGGTGATGATGCAACTTGGGGAAGAAAGAAAGGTGACAGACTGTTGGTGGTGATGGATCACTTTCGCTCCGTGAACCAAGTTTCAAGGCTCTGCAAATTGATTTTCACAGCACCCTGAAATTAATCAAACATGCGGCTGCTGGAAGGGAGAGAATCTATTTATCTAAATCACCGATAATAGTAACATGCAGCGGATGTAGTTACTATGCAGAAACATGCAAAACCACCCTTTATTCCATATTCGTCAAGTTCTGCAATTCTTCCTGCGTGGTGCAACTGATTGCGTTTCTAGTTTTATTGATACACCAAATGCATTGTCTGGTAAGAATTCTTTAGGCTCAATTTAGCATTGGGCGACTCATCTTCATAGAAAAACTGTGATTTATCCATACGAGTTAGAGATGTTTTTTTATTTGTGTGGTTTGTTCAGTTGCATGCAAAGATGTTGATTTATGCCTCAAAAGTAGACAACCCCCCCCCCCCCCCCCCCCAAAAAAAAAACGGGAAATGGTTCAATTCAAACATGTTTTAGCAAAGAAAAATGAAAAATAAACGAGTCAGGAGTAAAGAACTGAAAACATAATTTCCGGTTGATGGAAAAACTCACGTTAGGCCAGCCAAGCTTGAAATGGGAGCTCCAGGCCTCTGCCGCTGCAGTCGGGTCCCAAGGCCGTATTTTTCCTGTGAATTTGAGGGGAAACCACAGTCAGACTGTCTGCCTACTCGCACAAAAAAAAAAAAAAAAAAGCTCAAGATGATTTATGAAACTAATCTACAACAATTTTTCTACTCGGCAGTTGTAACAAAAGGTCTTGACCGAAAGGGGAGTATATACTTTTAAAAATAAAAATGAACCTGAATGGTAGTTGACGTTTCCAAAAAAAAAAAAAGAACAAATAAGCCTGAAACTGTTTAAAATGTCTTGTGGCGACAAGACACAAACCAGAGCCTTTCTACCAGCATAGAGGGAGAATCAGCTCTCACGGCCTGTGGATTTAATTACAACGAAAGATATTTTCTTCTGGCTGCACAGACTGCAACTAATGTATTGCTTCTCTCCCTCTAAACAATATAAAGGCTCCCGTTGTGTGATTGTCATTTAACCAAGGAGACATTCATGTGATCTGTGAGGTCACTCAGGAGCAGATTACGACAGGAGCAGAAACACAGAGGAGACGGCGCTACGGCAAGGACGGGACTACCCAAGTTGTGAAAAATTACAACTCACCACCACATGAATAGTGTGTTGCTGGGAAGGTAAAAACCAAAAAGTCAGAGTGCATAAGCAAAGGAAACAAAAGAGAGAATAAAGAACAAGGTGAAACCAAAGCAATTCGGCAAAACATTAGTGGCATTTGGTGACATGCGAGAGCAACGGGAATGCATCGGCGATGGAAAGACGGCAGGATGTCACAGCTGCTTCTGAACAGAGCAGGAAAAGCTGCTTCGCACTGGCAAATATTAGACGATGCAGGAGTGAATGATGTGCCAACAAGAGGCATGAAGCCCACAATCATAGCTTTTTTCAAAACAGTATGGACACGGTGTTATCTGCACAGCAGCTCATCCATGTTAATTACAACCCCGCTCTGCTTAAAGGTGCCCTTTAACCCTAAACTATTAGACACATTGAATCTCTTAAAAAACAAACTGCTGGTCAAATCAAACCACACTGAGAAGCTGTGTGGCATTTAAAAAAGGTCAAAAGGAAAAATACAGCATTTCTGAAAAGGCCGAATGTAAGTGTCAGGCTCGGAGGGAGCGGAGTACCGAGAAGGCCAGAGGCATGCACTGTCGTCTCCTCGCCAGCTTCTTCCGGTCCCTCTCCTGCTTCTCTCGGTGGGCCAGCTGCTGGTAATACTCAATCAGCTTGGTGATCTGCGGGGGACAACAAACTGATCATCAGTACCTCCTTTATGTCTTTAGGAAAACGCAACTTTCTTTTCATTATATGCACAGGAAAATACAGCACATCGACCTTTAAACATTCAGTGACTGACATGTTCCCATCCGGCATTACAGTGACTTTTAGATCCTTTTTATATCTACATTTCACGTATCAGCACAAATATTAAACAACCCTGATTATCATACACACACACCTTTCATGAGGCATACTTATGAAAAAGTTTTGCTGGCCGAATCTTAGTTTTTATAAAACAAATGTAATGAAAACCTAAATAAATCGTCTCTGAACAGTTGAAATACTTGTAGGCACAACTGCACACACATTTAACAGGACAATTTGGAAAACCTCTCAGATGTTCCCTCGTTGCATAGTTTGTACAGCCAACGGCAAATATATTCAACTTTGGTTATCCTGAGTACCAGGGGGAAAACTGTGTCTCAGCACTTCTATAATTTGCATTTTTTTTTTTATTTATTTATTTATTTTAATTGTGGCTGCTGATTTATTGAAAGGAACTATCTCTGAATTTATTCATTCAAGCAATTGATATTCTGAGTGTAATGAAAAAAGTTCACGTCTGGTTTCAACTGTGTTTAAAGTAACATTTATCTCACCAGCACACATAAAACCGATAATTGATCTTGCCACAAAGAATTTAGATGGGGCTGCATGCAAGTGTGTTGTGTCTGGTCTACAGTCTGAATGGCCCTAATTCTACTCTTTGCATAGATTCGGTGCCTCTGGTTTTATTCAGGCTAGATCCGTTACAATGACCAGCTCCTCCCAGAGCAAGTCATGTTCTGTGCCATCCTAAACATTGGAGATGCAGCGTTTTAAAGCCACTGAACAGTTAGTGAACACAAACCACCAGCACCTTCTCCTCCCCCCAGTGTTACCACCCCGTTCATCACGAGCACCAGACTTCCGACAGTCTGCAGATCACATCCAGCACATTCCTCTCTTTTTCTGAGTGCCCATGCTGTCGTGGCGCAGAACTGCATATCATAGGATACATTTACACAAACCTATAATGCGACATTCCTGACCAATACAGTAAGTGCCACTGTCCAATCAATTCAAGAGGTACCATGCAGAGTAAATAACACACTGTAATACTGAAAAACTTCCAGAAATTGAAGATTGAAGTTATTTTGGGGGGAAAAAAGGCACAAGCGCACCCTTATTTCCCATCTTTAAACAACTGTATGACGGCAAACTCAAAACAACTGCAGTCTGAATGTATTTATAGTCCGATTGTATAACAGGATGAAACACTTTCAGTTAAATTGTTCTAATGCATATTGGTATAAAGATCACCTGCCATAACAATAGTCAAATTGAAGATATAGGATGATCTTCATAATTTGCTGTGACACATTAAGCTTGAGCAAACTTTCATCCATTTCGCTATCTGCTGCCCTAAGCGTTACATTTATGGGTGTCACTTACTCTGAAACACATCTATTCAAAACCACTGCATGATCAGGAAACATGTGAGCAGCTCGAGAGAGAGCTCAAATGACCCCGAGGGGGAAACTCACCCGCTGAGTATGAGTATTTTCTGGCTCCTGCCATCCACCACTGGCTGCAGTGAACAAAACACAATCACACATGTGTCATATGTCTTAAAGAAGTGACGATATGCTATTGAAATGCAGCCTATCTAATTAGATAAGATACAAGTTTTATTAGTTCTTAAAATATATTCTATACGACATCAGTACCCACCAACTGATTTGTCAGCCATGCCAACGTCCCTTGATGTCCAGCGACAAAAGCCACAGGCTAAATAGTAGGCCTTCTTCATGGCAGTCTTGGTGGGATCATCAGGCAGGGGAGCTGGGATGTTAGTTGCCCGAGTAGAAAGCGTGTGCATGCAACAAGGGCAGTCAAAACAATTCGCACACCTGCAAAGGAGCACAAGCACAAATCAATAAAAGGTCTGAATACAGTCAGCTGTGAATGAAGTGCAGGAATGTTGTAAAGTCAGGCTCACCTATTCTTTTTCAGCTTCGCTTCTGCAGACGGCATGTTCTCCAGACAGCTTGGACAGTAATGGGAGTCCACCTGAGACAGGGGGCAGCAGTCACTCATCATAAATGTGAGCTTTATTTCACAAAAGCTTCCAAACTACTCAATCAACAGCGTATGTTTGGATCTGTAACCTTCATAAGTGTGAACATTATTTTTGTGGATGGCAGTTGTTTTAAATATGGAGTTTAAGGGGTGTGAGGGGTTGTTGTAGTCTTACATTACAATACAATGTAAGAAGAAATGTTTCAAAACTGTGGGTTAAGTATTGACAGTATTCAGAGTACTACAAGCAACATTTTATAATTTTATAAACTTTGATCAGGTGCTGAAACGGAATCAAAATGTTTACAAATCCAATGAATTACCCATAAGAAAAAAGGGTACCTGTGCATATGTAGAAATACTCACAAATCAAGCAGGGTATCATGTTATAGTATATATAAATGATGTTCCTAATAACAGTCAATAGTTCATGTATTTGGACAGATTGAGGTTGTGATGTTTATCAGAAGTTAGAAGGAACATCCAGTCGGTTTTGTTTGGGTGTGGTGTCAGTAACTGGGGCTCGTTTAAAAGCCCACACATCAATGCAGAGTCTAACATTGTGGAAACAAATATCCTTTAATTGTTGAACATGAAATCAATATCTTTACTGAAGCCGGCCAAGTAGTTTAACGTTAAACTTAAAGTTTAGCAAGCGCAGGTTAGCTTGCTCTCCAGTTTCTGCGATGCCACATAATGCTAAACCGGAAGTTAAATCACTCAGCCAATGAGAACAGAGGACGGCTGGAAAACACGTTGATTGACAGGCGAGTCAGCCATTCGAAGCGCGAGGTGCTCGGGCTCGTCCCGCCTACCTGTCAAAGCCACTAGCGGGTGTGCTAACAACAAAGTGGCTACACGAAGCTAGCCGCTAGCCGCTAGCCTGTGTTCGCTGAGGAATAAAACGGCTCCGTACCTCATGAGACACGCACTCCAGCGACCGCAGCTCACTGCAGTAGCGACAGAAATACAGCTGAGATATAGGGGCTCTGATTCGCTTCTCCCCGCGGACCAGGTAGACCACCTTGTCTGGCTGCAGAAGAGACGCCATCTCTCACCAGCAAAGCCGCGTTGGAGCGCTCGCTCTCTGCGCTGCTGGAGATAATGATGTCTCCGCTGGAGAACCGGACCGGCTGGGCTCGTGCGAGCCCCCGTGTGGCCAATAGCAGAATAGCAGTCACAGTCCAAGTACACACAATTAAAGACATCGAACTGGTTTATTAATGCCTTTACCTTTACATTTAACAGATTTTGTGAAAGACCTTGAAAATTTCACTTATAGAGACATCACAATATCAAAATAGAAATTAATCGGACTCGTTTCTGTGTTTGTATGAATGTGAATGAGGGTCAGTATGCATGCAATCATAAACTTTAATAGTTATGATCAAGAAAGATAATACATGGATGATACTTGAATGAGATTTTTAGAAAAGCTGCAGCTTGGAAAATTAATACAATTTGACTGAACAGCATAAGTGCTATAAAAGAGTACCATCTGAAAACTGTTAATCATTTTCTTTAAGACAAGCAGTGGCTGTAATGAAATCCCTGTTTTTTGGTGAATCATACTGAATGATCAGCTCCAGCATCCCACAATGGGCCATTTCTATGTGGAGTTTGCCTGTTCTGTGCTCTTGGGTGTTGTCCAGGTACTCCCACAGTCCCAAAACATGCGTGCATTGGCAATGTCACATTGCACACATACATTGCCCTAGTGTATGGTTGCCTGTCTCTCTGTGTTTGCCCTGTGGTGGACTGGTGGCCCCTGTCCATTGCCTAGGATGAAGTGCAATAGAAGAGGGATGGACAATGAATGATATCTAAAACACTTCTCCACGCAGCAACTATGCGAGCTGCAGTAAATTGAGTTTAAAGAAAAAATAAAACACATGAAGACCAAACAGAAAAGCCACACATTTAATGAGGATTTAACCCTTGTCACCACCGGCCTTTTCCAGTAACTGTTATTCAATTTAACCACTACACTTAGAAGTCCTGCATTCAGATGTATATACAGTAAGGGCCGTTTGTACAGTTTGAGTTGCCGTCTCCACCAAACATTTCTTGTAGGGCAAAAGAAGGGAGCATGAACAAAGAGTAGTGAGAGTAAGAGGGTATATGCAGAGTGAAGAGAGAAACCTTTTTCATGAGATTCAGAGTTGTCATATGAAAATGCTGTTAGTTTTTCAATGATTGAATGATCAGTAAGTAGACTGAACCATTGAGATGTGTATACCTTCCTTTATCATTCCAGTTTCACAACGTCGCCATGGTCACTGCCATCACAGGGTTTAAAATGATGACGCAGATATAATGTTTCAGTATCGTCTTGTATTGGAATGGTTGGCCACACAGGGATGCTGAGGCTGAGTGTCTCTGAGAGACTGCTCATGCCCTTTGACCAAAAGGTTTGGGTGTGTTGACGAAGCCAAAAGGCGAACAGATGTCGGGTGTTGGATAAAGCCCACCCGGTGCGGTCTGTAGGCTGTGATATGGTGTCCATGTGTGTGTGAGTGCCTGTCTTCCTATATGTTCCCTGTGATGGACTGGTCACCTGTTGACCATTGATATCTGGGACTGGCGCCAGTGTTCTGCAAACCTGAATTGAATAAAGCAGCATAGAATATGGATGTGAGATGTATACAGAATGGAGAGAAAATGTCTGTTCAATTCCTCCGTACCCACTTCCCATGTTCTCTTTTCCTGGATCAAGTTGGTGTGAAGACCCTCAAATTGTACCTGACACTAAATAAAAAACACACTAAATAAAAAAGAGTGAAAAAAAGAAGCTGGAGGGATTCTGCTCCATCGGAGTCACTCCATCAGGTACGACCGATGGAGAACAAGCTGAGCAGTGCCCATGAATACTTCCTGTTGGTGGGTGAATGGTTCCCGTGGGGTGAAAGGTTTGTTTATTTGAAGTGTTTGGGTTTACAGTGGTATTTCCCTTGTTTGTGTTTATTTATTTGCCTGTATTCCTTTGTTGTTACAGTCTGTAGCGTTGAGATCCAAGCAGCTCTGATGGGAAGATTGTGTGAAATACGGTGAACAGAGGTGCGCTAACAGGCTTGCAAAGTGGCCCGTCGGCTGCCCACAGGGCATTTGGCCAGGCACCAGCTCACTATGGCAACAGCTGATCCCGGAGAAGGCAGAAATGATCCATGAATAAAACAACACATCTGTGTGTCTCCTCCGTTTGAGGAAAGGTGGTGCTGAGCTCCATGCATGCAGTAAGCTCAGGCCGGGTTCAAGGATGAGCTTTTTTATTCTTCTGCTTTTTGAAGACAAAACATTTTCCCCAAAAGTCTGAGCGCTGTTTCTAAGTTTTCACGGTAGACTGAGCGGCAGGCCTGCAGGTCATCTGCGTTTGATTCATGTCTGACACACTCCCAAATTGTTTTAATTGGGCCAAGGTTCGCGTTCCACACACTTCTTGTCAGCAGATGGTGACATTTCAACTACAAGACTACAAGAATGATTATATAAGTTATCAACTTTCTTGCAAATTTGTTATTTAAACATGTCACTACCATTCAATCATTCAGTATTAGGTTTTATCTACAGTTTACAACATATCACTGGGAAAACAACAACAGTAATAATAATAATAATAATAATAATAATAATAATAATAATAATAATAATAATAGTAGTAGTACCTCATTCATCCATTCATTCATGCTGCAGTTAGATTCTAACCACAGATTAAAACTGGGTCATTAGGAAACACAGATGAGCTGAGCTTATACCTCTATACCACACAACTACTCATTCATTCATTCATTCATTCATTCATTCATTCATTCATTCATTCATCACGAGACACTGTATTTATATCTACAGCTTAGAACATCGCAACTACACTACAATAATGTAAATACAATTGTGAACTCTTCAAATCTCTTCAAATTTATTCATTCATTCATTCATTCATTCATTCATTCATTCATTCATTCATTCCTGCTTCACGTCAGCAGATGGCGACATCTCTGCGGCGGTGCCCTCATCCTCCTCCTCCTCCGCCCCCCTGCAGGAGGAGGACGTGACTTCCCCCGGGGCCGGGGGGCCGGGGGAGAGGCTGACAGACGTCCACGGAGAGCCGTCACAGTGTCGGGGAAGGACGGCAGGATGTGGTCGCTCCTCGCGCTGCTGCTGGCTCTGCTGCGTCCCTGCTCCGGATCCGGTTCCGCGCTCTCGCAGGTAGGTTACCTGTTGATCTGCAGCTCCGTTTGCGTCCACATCCAACAGCCTCCTCATCTTTTCTCTCGGCACAGTGAGTCCAGGTACATGTGAGGTTGTGATCTTAAAAACACACGCAGCAGGTACATCCAGGTTAACTGGAGGCAGAAATACTTCAATACAATATATATATATATATATATATATATATATATATATATATATATATATATATATATATATATATATATATATATATATATATATATATATATATATATATATATATATATATATATATATATTACTTCAATACAGTTCAACCAACCTGAATTAAAATAACAAACAAACAGACATGCAGGAGGCAGGAGGCAGGTGTTTCAGTCATTATTTCTGTCAGTCTTGGCCTGATTTCATTTAATCTGCTTGTAGTTTGCTTTGGCATATTGTCAGTATTTTCCGGAACGTTCCTCGTGACAGGTCATATATATGACCTGTCTTTCTCTGTGCTGAATGCCAGATCAATGTTTTTATCCCTGCTCTTTCTTTTGCTATGACACAGTTCACCACACATCTTTTTAATACATCATAAGGTTTGATCATTTTATCTCTGGATTGTACCTACTATAAGACAAAAATAGTAAATATTCCACTTTTAGGGGTTCTTTTACACATCTACAAACCTCTACTCTCAAACGGACACACACACCGTCACCTCTGTTATGCCGTTGTGTACAATATCTATGGTTCTCTCCATCACGACACACACTGAGCATTATTTTCCAGTGGCTACAGTCGTTTGCCATCTCTGGTTCTGTGTTTCATTTCTGCCTCTGAGGGGGCAGACGTCTCCTGTCAACACTGGACTTGTTTGCTCCGGTCCACACAACAACAGAGGCATGTGGAGGCAGCGAGGCGCAGGTATTGCAGCAGCACCCCAGGCTGCTTGTTTGGTTAAAGTTTCAGGAATCGTTGAGTAAACAAGCTCCTGGTATTTGCCTTGGAATTGGGACAAAAACAGTGGAGGTGGCTGAAGACATTGTTTATTTGACATTTCGGGACGGCGTTATCGTGAAACGAAAGCTAAGAGCGCAAAGTGGCTTAGGAGTCAAGACATCTATTTTTCCGAAAAACAAATGATGATGTCGTCCTCCACATGTTTGACCACACGCAATGTAAATAACCAAGCATCTGTGTGAAGTAAGGGAGGTCAGGGTCGACCTTTTGGCTCTGTGTGTGGTGGTATAATTGCATAAATACCTTTTGAAAAAAAACAAATCACACACATAGCTCGCACAATGTGTCTCCGTTCAAATACTTTTGTGAAAACAGGAGTGAATGCACTAAGTGGCTAGATTCGCCTGTCAAAACAAATGTAACCCTCCTTGACCTTTTGTCCACACCCCCAGCAATGTGACTCATCCGCAGACGGCACCATTTACAAATACAAGGCAAAGACTCTGAATGGCAGTCGCACGGTGAACCTCAGCGACTTGGCAGGAAAGAGCGTCCTGTTTGTGAACGTGGCGACATACTGAGGGTACACCTTCCAGTATGTGGGTGAGAGACACTAACCTCGTCTGCAATCCTTTTATTTTTATGGTCGAGAGAAAATCGAGGTTCCCGCTCGTTAACGTTTTCTTCTTTTCCCAACAAATTAGAACTGAATGCACTACACGAGGAGATGAAACCCCTGGGCCTCACGGTTCTCGGCTTCCCCTGCAACCAGTTCGGGAAACAGGAACCGGGAGAAGACCAGGAGATCCTGCTGGGTTTGAAGTGAGGAAACGTTCCCAGTGCAAATCAAAGCTCCATATACCTCCCATAAAGTGAGAGTCGTGTTTCTTCCCAAAGCTTTGAGGAATTTGTCTTGGGAGCATATAGCCTCACGTAACGTAAGACCCCGAGGCTGGATGCAGAGAGGAATTTGCAATGTTGGTAAATCCCCTATCTATCAACAAAGCTTCATTTAGTCAGGGAAACATTCTTCAGTGAAAAGATTGGCTTTTACACAAAAAAAAAAACCACATATGTTTCTGATCCGGTCACTCGTCGTACATCCTCAGTATAAGCTGGTTCTGCTGTTTGTCGTGAAGCCGGTGCAGCTGCCAGGTCGCTAAGTGCTCACAGCCACGTCCACTGATAAGCCGCCCTCTCTCTGGATTCCAGACACGTCAGACCCGGCAATGGATTCGTTCCAAACTTCCTGCTGTTTGAGAAAGGTGACGTGAACGGACAAGACGAGCAGGAGGTGTTCACTTTCCTGAAGGTACTTGGCGGCGTCCTTCTCTCGATTGCAGCTTAGATTTGTGTGTTTTGAATACGTTTTGTTTTTTTCCTCAGCTGCACATATAACATTTCCTTACATTAAATTGACACTGGTGAAATACAGTGAAAGAACACCTCCCGATTTCTATTCAGTCACTCCCTGAAGTACTATGTCTTATAAGCAAAGGTCTTTTTATTGATAGATTTTATGGCTTTCCCAACATGTCTCTCCAAATGTTTATGATCATAGTGTTTAGTGTTGCTTGTTAATATTGGCCAACTGGTTATATATTCATGTTGACCACTTCTTTAAGAAATTGTTTTAAAAAGAGACTTTTTTTTTTTTTTTTTTTAAATAAAAGTAAGTAATGAAAACCATATTCAGCGGATGTTCAGAATTAAATAAGCTTGTACATTTCTAAGGTTTTCAAAATGTGTGCTTGTTGCACTGGATGTAAGGGGTGAACCCCGTCCAGCCCGGCTCCACTGACCTGTGCTCTCCGTCACACAGAGCTCCTGCCCCCCAGCCGGGAGCGACTTTGGCACCGCCGCCGGCAGATTGTTCTGGGAGCCTCTGAAGACCGGCGACATCAAGTGGAACTTTGAGAAGTTTCTGGTGGGACCGGACGGGAAGCCAGTGAGACGGTGGCACGCCAGCGTCAACGTCTCCGAGGTCCGAGCCGACATCCGCAAATACCTGCTCCGGCTCTACGCGCAGGATGTTTTTAATTAGGGCGCCGCGCCGCATCGTCCATCCAGCTTAAGTAATACGCTGTAGTGGAGACGGCTGAGTGTTGACGCGACAGCTCCTGACACCCGAGGACGGCATGTTGAATGAAGAGGAGGCTTGAAAACAGAAAGTCTGTGGTGCCTCTTTGGAGCGTGGGCTTCAGGCCGGCCTTTCAGTGCATTCAGGCCGCCCTGCCACCCCACAGCACCATGTCATCCTCCCATCCCAGGAGCTGGTCGCCGTCACAGCTTGGACGTTAATCACTTTCAATAAATCATCGCAAACACAACGTAGATGTGCAGAGATTTTGTTCATCAGTGACCGTGGCTTATACGGTCATGTAAAAGGTTAAAAAAAATTTTTTTTTTAAAAAAGCAAGGTGACATACTAAGACATTTAGAATAGATTTATTAAGCCAGTCAATACAAAAAGTCTCACATGTGCTTTTGCCTACAGCAGCAAAAAAAAAAAAAAAAAAAAAAAAGGCTACAAACCAGGAAAATACAACTGCCAGTAATTACAGCGTACCATTCAAACTGCAATTCTCTTCATGTCCCATTTCCGCTCTCATCCATCAGCCACCTTCTTTCCCCGTTCCTTATAAAAACCGAGCATCTTACCGAAGTCTCCTCCGCACATTTTGAAGCCCTTCATCTGACTACTTGAAATACACTATACTAAGAAAATTTGTAATTGGTTTAATTCAGTTGAAAACCGCTTTTGAGAGAAGTTTGCCCTTCTTTGTCGACAGTACGATACCGAGGCGGGGCTCCCGCCTGTCGCTGGGCTCTCGACTGAGTGTTACAGCAGTTCACAGGTCAGTCGGCATGGCAAGGATTGCTGGTTGTCGATGTGGACGGAGAGCAGAGCCAGACATCCTGGCAGAGGTCTCTAACCTCTGAGGAGCGGCCGTACTGCTGTAACTCGGGGGGCCGAGGGCCGACATATACTGATGAGAATCTTCCTCGCTCTGCGGCTGGAGCGGATTCTTTGCGCGGCAACACTAATTCATGTGATGTTTACGGGTGTCTGAGGATGAGGAGGCGGCCGCCGCCGCTGTGTCGCCTTCTACATGCTGCCTGTCGGGGGCTGGACCGTGGGCCACAGTAAAAAGATGCTGTAAAAATATCGAAATGAGTGGTCAAATCAAGTAGAAGTGTCGTTTAATGAGATTAGGTCCATCATCATGGAGGAAAAAAAACCAAAACAAAACAAAAAGAAAAGGTTGTGTATGTTCTGTGCGTTGTGTCTCGTGTCTGATACAAACATACAATGTCAATAGCTACAATATATTTGGATTACACTAACAACATAGAAAGAACAGCATTACTAAAGACAATGATTTACACTTAGTCAATGCAACTATCAAAACAGCAGGTTATAAATAAATTATCAATAATCACAATCATGTTTTTGGTATGATACCGTCAAAATTCATTTCCCAAAATTTTTGTATGTCAACAACCACCTTTGAACAGTTACACATATGGGACAGTTCTATAACATCGATGGTACTGAAGAAACCCTCATAAATCAATTAACATTCACATTATAAATTCTATGATTCAGTGTACCTATATAATCATTCATTGTTGGAATGAGTATATGTAGTCTTAGTCATATTGGGGAATGGCTTCCTGTAACCCTACAAGTAACAAACTACATGTCAGGTTGTCACATACTTGCAGAGAGACAATTACATAGGTATATTCTCTGGAAATAAAAACAATGTCAATTATTCCAACCTATTTAACAAATGACTTAAGTTTCCCGATAAAAAAAAAAGAAAAAAAAAAAAAGAAATCTAAATAATAATTCATGTATATATTCAGAATAGCGAAGTGTTTCACAAATAGCCTTATAAAACGCAAGTATAAACAACAGTACAATAGGATATCTACAGTTCAGTAGGAAAATTATAGATCAAATCACACCTTGTCAACTCAAACACAAACTGATTTCATGCTACTACCCAGACTCCAGTAGGTGGGTACGGTGATGCTTTAGTGCTTTCCAGGGTCAATGTTCTGTCGCTCCCTTTTACCAAATCCTCCTGTTGCAGCTGCTGCCGCCGCCGCCGCCGCCGCCGATGCTGCGGACTGATCTACACACACAAAACAGGCACAAGACCACTTTAACCCTCAAACTGTGTTGGATAAGGTTTAGTCAAGTTAAAATTCAGCAACCGTCACACTCTTACTAAATATCGTCCTGTCTGTGTCTTTGCTGATCCCATATTTCTAGTTACTTGTCAAATTAATATTATTGAAAACTTCTATGAAAAAATGTGACTCTTAAAAATGGAGGAAACCATTAAAAAGTTAACTATAAATTATGAAGTGTAGTTTTTGATGACAAATACAGAAGCTATTGAAATATGTTGAGATATACTGCATTTGGTTTTTACTACTTATAAGCTAAATTAAAAAGTTGTTAAATATTTAAATTTATATATAACTAAATTATTAGGTTTCCCCATCATATGAATTGTTTTATATGTACCCACACTACTATCAATAATAATAAAAGAACAGTAAACCAATGCTAAACCCAGATGGGACTCAGCAGTCTGTATCTCACCTGCATTTTCTGGCGGTGGTCTGGAACTTTCTCCTACTGCCGCTCTGGTCCCTCTCGGCTGAGGAAATGACATCTGCCAAGGAAAACCCTGATCAAAGAGACAGCACCAACCAAGTTACAATCTTTAAACATCCCCCCCTCATCCCAACCAGCAGCCCTCAAGTGTTTATGGTTTCCTATCGATGGTTGTTTGGGTGTAAGCGTGCTGCTCCCGGAATGTAAAGGGAGTAGAGGTGATGGGGAGGAAAGAAATAATAAGAGCCTCGTTTCCTCAGTGAACCAGAGTCACTCCAGAGACAGAGACAGAGGGGCTTTAGAGCGCCCTTACCGGGGTAACAGGCTGGAAGTCTCGTACAGGGGGCGGTGCTGCGGCGGCTGCGGCTGTGGCGCCTGCTGCATTGGGCATCCGGGGAGGGAAGTGTACGGGCCAACCCTCCAGGCCCTGCGGTCCCACCTGCACAAAGGGACCACAGTAGGGAGGGCTCAGCGGGCCGTTCACCGAGCCTGACCAGGGGTCAGAGGTAAGTCTTTCCTGCTGCTGCCCCTACGAGGGATCACAAGTGCACATGTGATCCCCAATCAGTCAATCACTGCTATTCTGCCAAATGCAGCGGCCCTCCAGTGGTCTGGCCCACTGCTGACCTTTGACCCTGCTGCACTCGCCTTTTGGAGTGCAAATATTCCACCTGCTGATCCCCTTAGCACCGACAAATCAAGCTGGCTGGAGTGAGGCTCGGGTGCTGGATGTGTCCAGCATGAAGTCATTACTTCCAACGTAATCATCCAGTCGTGCAAGACTGCGTTCTGTCACAAGGGGGCGCTGGACTGCAAGGTTTGTCTCCGATTGCCCTATCCTTCATCAAAAGCACTAGAATGCATGGCCCAAACCAAGAGTTTTCACTTATCCAGTCTGGCGGTGTCATTACATTCACCATTTCAGTACATCTGCAGTGGATCAGGCTCAGGCCTGGGCAGCAGCCAGTACCTGTTTGTGATGCTGCATCTGCAGTCTCTCCAGCTTACACCGCTCCGTACGTTCTCGCTGACACTCGTTCTGCGCCTGATGAAGCTGGACCACACGAGAGAGGACAAATAAATCCGAGGTTAGAGCGATTCCACTGCAATGTGTAAAACCGATGGGAGGAAGCACTTCAGCCAAATCATCGACAAAAATGACAAAGTGACTTGGTTAAACTCAAGTTGGAGTTATTTTACTGTAAAAACATTTCAATGATTAATTCATATTCATTGGATATGAAAAATGCTGCTGTTTAACTTATAGAACGAAGGTTTTGAAGTTACACCTCATGCTGACTTGTGCTGATAGCAGTTGGTGATTGGGTGTTTTTAAAGCATCATACCGCTCCAATGTTTACCTTGAACACGTCTTTCAAAAAGAGTCAATGTTTACATTTGTCACTACTTCAGATAGTATTACTTCACTGCACTACTTCAGCATACACAGAGGCAGGCCTGCACAATGTACTGCCAGTGGGTCACACGGAAGCGGTCAGTGAATAACTAACTCCACTGACAATGTGTGTGCATGCAGTTAAGGTGCTTCACTTATTAGAAAAGGATTTGACCTCCCTTTCTTCTCTTTGTTCAAAGATTTCTTGGAAACAACTGTGTGACAGCCATCTTAAAGTCACCTCGGTTCACAAACTGCTTATTTTATATCCCACAAACTGGTGACAGAATAACAAATCACACCAAACAGTAAACGGCTGTTTGTTAGCAGTGCGGCACAGTGGCTTAGTGGTTGGGTCGGTCACTACACAGCATGAAGGACTGGGTTAAATTCCAAGCTGCGGAATTTCTGTTGTGACTTTTCTCTGCTTCTTCTCACAGTTCAAAGGACTTTTGTGATCATAAATTGGCCTTGTGTGACTGCCTGTCTCACTGTTTGCCTCGTGGCAGACTGGCTAAATGCTCACGATGTACCCTCGGGCAGGAGCTGAATGCCGACTGATTCTACTAGTTGTTAACCTAAGTATCAGATTACCATTTATTACCAATGTCTGTTATAAAGTGCTCCCCCTCAAAAGGGAGATAATTTATGTCATATACGTCTCACTCTTACCTGATTGGTCAAATTGGTAATCTGACCCTGGAGTCTCTCAACTTGCCGTCTCAAGTCTTCTTTTTCCTCGTTCATTCGCTCCCTGTCACTTCTTTCTTTCCTGAAGTCTTCCTCAAAGATTTTTACCTGAAGAACAGGACGATCATCAGTCAAGGAAATGTGTGTGTGTGTGTGTGTGTGTGTGTGTGTGTGTGTGTGTGTGTGTGTGACTGCAGTTTGCTTGGTGAGTGTAAAGCTCTTCTTGTGTTTTTCACCTGCTCCTTTAGGACAGCGATTTGAGTGAGAAGTTCCTGTTTCTTCAGGTTATTGGCTGCGTCTGCGAAGTTACCCTGACCAGGAGGTTGTTGCGAGGATGAAGGGGTGTGCAGGTTTAAGGCTTCCTCTAAAGCCTGAGAGGAACACATATCAATCAATGTGACGTGAAACGCCTCAGCACAGTGTTGCTCCGTTTGCGTCTCCGCCACACTCACCCGGTTGAGGCGTTGGATCTCTTTCTCCTGATACTCTCGCTGTTTGCTGAGGGGCAGGAGCTGATCCTGCAGGTAGCGAATCTTCTGCTTCAGCTCTGTGGTTTCAGAGTTTAAACACTCCTTCTCCCCCTGAAACAGTCAAATTATTCTAAATATCTCTCCTTGAGTAACTTGCATCTTTGTTAATGTATTGTTAATGTAATGTGTAATTGTTTAAGTAAGTCGGTCCAGCGGTACTCACCTGTACATTTTCAATCTTGGACTTGGCCAGCAGCAACTTCTTGTCGTAGTCGCGCTGCCTCTGCTCTCGCTCGGCCTCCAGCTCCAGCACAGTTTTCTGGGACTCAGCCAGTCGCTGTCTGAGGTCTGTGATCTGAGAGACAAAAGAAAAGCATTTAGCTGAGGAGAGCATTTTAGAAAAGTTGAACAAAAAAAAACCCACACCAGCAGGTGGATGTGTGTCCTTAGAAATGTGCGTTAAAAAAAAAAATAAAAAAGAAAAGAAAGAACTGTGTGTTATCAAATATAAACAAAGCCACAGCAGCAAAGATGCATTCCTGTTGTCATGTAGAACACAAAACCTAGTGACGCAAATGGATATATCTAGGGTTCTGTGGTTCAAACCCAAGGCTGCATGGTGTCCCCATCTCAACAGTGTGAATATAGGTTTGTGTATAATTGTGGGTGTGCGCAACCATAGGTGTGCGAAAGTGTGCACGTCTGTGTGTCTGTGCTGCCCTCTGACTGCACCATGGCAGGAAGTCAGCGGGTACCGGCGAGGTGAGGGGAATTCTTGCTGAAGTTTGACATGGCCTTGTGGTGAGTATGCGCTCAGAAGACAGCGAGCTCTTGCGAGATTGCGCCTTTTCCCCTGGACAAGCACTCGAAAAAGAAAAACGCAAACGATCCAACAGATGCGCACACACGCATGCACACAACTGCTTTGCTGCCAACTGATGCACAAACTTCCCTCTCATGTGTACAAGAGAGTGAAGTTCACAAGAGTAATTTGAAAAATGTCAAATTCAGCATTTAACAAGATAAAAAAGCTCTCTTGGTATATTTGCACATATGTGGCTGCAGGTGTCACGATATGTGCGTGCATGCATGTGCGTGTGTGTGTGTGTAGTTAGTCATAGTTTGTGAAGGAATATCCTAACACCACTAATAAAGATATCAGTGTTTATCTGGCTGCTTGTTTTCACAGGGGTCGTCATAGTAACCCATTGTGTGACGTGCGCTACAGACTTGACTAGTTTTTATGCTGGAGGGCCCTTCTGTCACAGCCGGATTCAAACCCAGGTCCCACACACTCGAGGTCAGGCTTTACCACACCACGGGACGTCCACTTCTACGCATAATGCAGCCACTAAATGGACGTCTGTTCCTATTGTGTTGTTGTAATAATTCAATAGTTAACGTAACACACATTGATTCAAAGGAATAATTCAGGCTTCCATTAAAAACACAAAAAGTTATGAAATGTGAGACATCTCCAGAAGCTGAAATGGTTGTGTAAATTACAAATCTGTGACGACACAACTATATTGTTGATACATGCACATTTGAACAATCAAGAGTTCATGGGTAAGTTCTTGTGTGTGTGTATGCATATGATGTGTGCAGTGGCTTAACCTGAATGTATCACACCATGTGCATGTTTGCTGAATTTACAACATGTAATATATGACTGATAACGACTTGTTGGATTGAACTAAACACCCCCAACTCCACAAACTGCAAATGTGTGCAATATTTGTAATTTCAGTAGTGAAGAAGCCTTTAAAAATGACTATAGCAGATTTATAATCAGTCAGTGACATCCGTCATGTCTTCCCACTCCATTTGGAAACAGCTGCAAAGTCATCACTGTACCTTCTGCTCGAACTGTGACTTCATGGAGTTCCACTGAATGTCCCACTGCTTGTTCACCTCCAGCACCTTTAAAGCAGAGCCAGTAAGTGATGAAAACAAACAAACACACTGGAAACAAAATGCACAGAGACTTTCCTCTATGCCAAAAAAAGGATGAGCACCAAGTTAAAAAAAAAAAAAAAACACCAAGAGACTCACATCCTTTCTCTGCTTCTCTAAAAGCTTGATCTTTTTTTCATACACCTCAACATCACATGGTTTGGTTGGGGTTTTCTCTGCAGCTTTTCCACTCTGTGGAGACATAAAACATTCCTAAATCCACAAACTTCATCACATGAGAAACAAACAAGGAAGTTTTAGGTCAAATATCCACTAAACAAACATTCAATAAATGCGTCTCTAAAAAAGTAAAGCTTTAGATACAGTTGATAGCGCATTATATTTTCTATTGATATAATTCAAGCTACCTTCTGGGGTGTGGTGGCCTCCATTTTTGGTCGCACAGCAGCGGATTCTTCTTTAGCGAGCTCCTCTTTGACCGCGGGGGTCTCGCCTTCGGATGGCGGCGTGGTGGATGTGGATGGTGCCGCTGCTGCCCCTCCTGTGACGAGCTCCTTGAGTTTCTGATTCTCCTGTCTGAATCCACAAGAAAATGAAAATGATAGCGCGTGTGCGTGAGAGCGAACACCCTTTCCCACAGCTTCTTGAACTTTTGATTTGGGTTCAGGATGCCTTGGGAAGAACCTGCAAAGCCCACTCTGGCTGAACATTGAGTGCTGGAATAATCCCCTGACGCAAGTGAAAGCACGGGCAGTGACAAAGTAAACAATACGAACGGTTTCATTTAAACTATCCTGCTCGTAAAAACAAAGATATCAGTGGTGGTATTGTTTAATTATTTGTAGAGAAGTGACACGGTTCAGATCTCACTTTGTTCTTCTTGACCTTACTAACAATGAAAGTTTCTGCTTTTTGACAGAAGCAAGACAGCTCAGCCAAATTAGTAAACAACAGAGTGAAAAAAACAAACCAACAAACACCACTTTACCTGAGCTGTTCCAAATCTCGATTTCTGATATGATGATCCTCTTCCATTTTCTTTCGAAGCTCATTGTTCTCCTGCCTGAGCTGCTCACAGAGAGTCTAAAATACACAGAACATTACCTTTTCAGACTTTTTTCCCCCTAAATCTGCATATCGACACAAGCCAGGATTAATCGTATTAAAAACAATAAAAAGTGCAAATCATGTGCTTAAAGAGAATTTATCAGAAAATGTAATCTTTTTTTTCTAACACACCACGAAAACTAATAATCACTTCTTCTCCCAAGCTGTTCAGTATGCATCGGAAGCTGTACGTTAGTCATTTTGAAAAGAAAAAAGAAAATAGTTCCAAGTGGGACGTGCTTTTTATGCTGAGAGCTACAAATTTATGTGCTGTTTTCGTGGGCCTTGAAACTAACACATTTTTCTTTTTACGGTGATCACAATTGATCACTATTTTTAAAATGTCAAATCCATCTGAAAAAGTTTGAATCACAATGTTGGTGAAATGACCTCAAGTGCCATCTTTGCGGATGACTCACTACTCATCAAGTACCAGCGTTCTGTACATGTGGATGTTTTTTTGTGCATCATTAACTTCCACCACACACACACACAAATGACTGTCACTGTGACGAAACAGCGCATTACATCTGTGTCCGTAAAAGCTTCTGTCTCTACACCCACAACTCAGAAAACCTGACACAACACCGCTTTTTACAAGTCAGCATGCCAGCTGCTAAACTATCAGTCATGTACACAAGGCCATTCAATCTTTAGAAGGCAATCAGAAAAATAAACAGCATCCGAGTTATAATACTGGGGGGGGGGGGGGAATAAATCAAATAAGATAAACAAAATATATTAAAGTTAAAAAAAATAAAATAAAAATTCTGCCTTTTCTTAACTCCTCTGATCCTGTGATGTGTTTCATACCTGTAGGAGGGAGGTCCGCTGTTCATTCTTCTGGACCTTTGAGGAAAGATGGTGGAACTCCACAGCCATGCGACCGAGGTGAGCGAGCAGCTGGTTCGGGTTGGACTCCTCCGCGAATATGCTGAACGAGCTCTCCAGTCTCTTCAGCTGGCTCGCCAGCTCGATGTTCTCCTGAGGAAGGAGGGGAATGACTCCTGCCGCTGACCCGGCCTGGAGAATTCCATACAGGTGAACAGTCAGTCACAGTGACTCAACAATAGACGAGCAGCACGTGACGGTTCACATCAGCACATAATACACTGCCAGAGTCATTGTGTTATTAAAAGGAGGTGGATCATCTAAAAAGAAAAACAAAAGCGCTTAACCAGTTTGTCCAGTTTATTATTAATTTAGTCTTTGTAGTGAGTTATGTCGGTTCTTTTTTCTTTTCTTTTTTTTATGTATACCATCGAAGTCAAAGTGTTTAATCATAAGTGGGCCAATCAGAGCTTGACGTCATGTAAATGAAATATTACGGGATGCCTTAATGCCCCATGAACATCCACACACTACATCCAAGGATGTAGTGTGTGGATGAATCAGCGGTGTAAATGTAGTCCGTAAAAATCCTGGACTTTCCCCCGGCTGACTCAGGCTGGAGCTGCCGGTGTTGAGTTTGTTGGTGAGTCAACGGACAAAAGCTAAATTCCTCATATGGAGGAAACGGACATGCAGGCAGAAATATTGAAATTAACTAGAGTACAACAAACAGAATATTAATAAATAATCACGTCTGCCATGTTAACATGCACATATTGAGGGTTTTGTAATGATCAATGGTTGTCAAAGTATTTCTTCAGTACGTACTGTCAAGGCATCTGGAGTCTTTCCCTCCATATTCACCACCTCAAACTCTGATAAGGCCTCCTGTAACAAACCCGCCAAGTTAGGGAATACTGTAGTAGCCCAGATACCAGGACTGCGTCACAAACCTGTTATGTTTGTAACAGTTAATTGACTTACATTGGGCTTGTCAGGCTGAAGGGTTTTCCCTAAACAGCTTGTTTGCTCCTCCTTCTGCTCCGCAGGAGGGTGTACACAAGGTTTACCTGTCACAGGCCATACCAAAACCAAGGTTAACGTGTTATAGCCGCAGAAAACACATTGCAAAAGGGTTATAACCTGCACAATAACTCACAAACATAAATATGCTGAAAAAATTCCTCGTAAGTGTCACGTCAGTGGGACCTACTTTGTGTGTCAGTCTGATTGGGTCCTCCCATACACAGACTGGCTGCAAAGCTGGAGGACTTGAGGGCTTCGTTGTCCCTGACGAGCTCTTCCACTCGCTGCCGAAGTCTGGACGCCTCTGACTGAGACTCTTCCAGCAAATCACCTGCAAGTTTTAGCAAAGGATTAAGTTTCTGCCCTGCAGCACCTCAGATGAGTTTCTCTTCACTTTGCCGCAGAATCTGAAGACCTCAGCATGAGCAGCCATCAAATAGGATGTGACGAAAGTTCTGTGAAAATTTACGTGGAACCAGCACTCCTTTGGTGAGTCACAAAAGGCGCAATCAGGCCATTCACATCAGAAATGTGAGGGTTTTATCGCACAACCAGTGTTGATTTTCAGGTTTTTCTACATTCCAGCTTAGCCAACGTGTTTGCATGTTTTTTTTCATGAGAAAATCAAGTTACATCAATTCTTATGAAAAGACATTGTATCATGTCTTTGTGACTCCAATAAAAAGGTGTTGATTTATAATTTTTTGTTGTTCACTTTTATAAAGTGATCAGAAATGATCAGGGCATGTCTACGTAGTTATCTGAATACCAAAATCTTGAGTTATCAAAAAACACAGCTGGTGTGTAATTTCAGAAGCATTACTCCAACAGTCCATTCCTCAGATACCTATGGTCTTTTTTTTGTTGTAGGAACATACCTAAGCTCTTAAGTCCCTTCATTCGCTCTCTCAGCATGCTGTTCTCCTCCATGAGTTGTCGATAGCTGCTTCCCCCCATGGCCTCCTCTCTGGCCTTGAACTCGCTCCCACCTGGATCATAGATGCGGTATGGACCCTTCCCTTCCATTGCCGTGGCTCACTTCCTATACATGGTCCCTTAAACTGTGGGGGAAAAAGAGGGTCGCTTTCAATTTAGGTCTCTGGGAGGAAAGAAAGAATTTAAATTCAACGGAAAAGAATTAAAAAAAAAAGACACAAAGAAGAACCGGACCTTTAAATCAACCCACGAGAATCACAAAAGCAGTAACCTAAGACATGCATGGTTATGAAAAATAAAAATAAAAATTGTTAATCCAATAATAATCAGGTGCTTCACATGGACTGTATCGGATACAAAGGAGAAATAAAATACTGTTTAGTAAACTTAGCTGCTGCATGTAGTCTTTTTAGCAGATTTAGCTCTAAATATTACCATGGTTGTAAAAGTTAAAATCTCCATCATTGATGTTGTATACCACAATTTTTTTTTTTTTTTAAACTACATTTAGAGCTTTGATGGGTTAGATCAACTTTATTTTTAAAGGCCTGTTTTAAAGTGGCAACAACATGAAATGTATTCTGTCTTTACTCCAGAGCATTGTAGCTCCCCCAGAACAACAGAAATAACCTCCACAGCAGACAAATCCCATTTCTCCCACTACAGTAAGCCTGTCCACCTCCTTCTCGGCTGCAATTACCACCGTTTAAACAATCGAGGAGGAAGGAGTGAGGAAGAGAAAACCAGATATAGCTCCATGATGCTCCCCTGCCAGGATGAGCCATATGGCAAAAATGTGCTAGCGTTTCCCATGGCTAAATATGACAACTACAGCGTTCACATCCGAAGGAAGAAAGAGACAAAAGCAGGACAAAAAGATAGCAAAACCTTACGCGAATCCTCCGGACAAATATATATCCGGCGGACGGGGATCACATTTAGCCCCGTGGAGCTAATGATAGCCACCTTGATTGGCTGAAGAAGGCTAATATTAGTTTTCGCTGTTGTCATGCAAATTGCTAGCAACATCTTCGTTAGCTGTCGGCTATAGCTAACAGTAAATGACAGAGCGGGACAGGCGGCCGCCAGCTCCTCTAAATTCTCCCGCCGCGCACACTTTACTCGGAGCGGAGAGTGAGCGGGGGGAGCGGGAGGTGAACGGCGAAGCGGCAGACAAAGAGCTGTGTTTCAGGCTGAGTACCTTTCTGCTCGCAGTGGCCTCTCGTCTCTCTGCCCAGACATCTATTGCGGAAGTGGTCTGCCGAGTCTCTGCTGTAACCTGGGAAATTCCACCTCGCGACGTTTGATGGTAAACAGCGGTGATTGACAGCGCGGCGGACCAATCAGAGCGCGGCGCGCTGACAGCACGGGAGGGGGAGGGGCCAACGGGAGCCGCTGATCTCAATGTAAACATAGGAGCTGTGTGCTCCACCTATCCAAAACTACACCTGTTCTGATCGTGCTGTCCGCACAGGGGACTTCTAAATATCCACAAAGAGATGGAGAATTTCAACAGTCCTGACTGGAATCTTGGGTCTTAATGACTCAAATGTAACCTTTTCTTTTAAACTGTTAAAACTCCCTATAATACACATACAAATCCATCCTTTTTTTTTTGTTTGTTACTGAATGACTTCTTTCTTCATTGATAAATTCAAAGACGGGGCTGATGGGGATTTCTGTGATTGCATCACCCAGTATGTTTCCTCTGAACTCAGAACGAAAAAGGCCCTCAAGTCCATAAGACAGATAAAGGGGAAATGTTTGGCAAGAACATTAAGTAACATTTCACAGTTTCATTGGAGTTGTTGGATGACCAGCATTTCGGTTTCAAAGAATATAGCATCCATTTTACAAATCTCCGACAAAATGTCCAAACAAAATTTTTGTTTTATTGATTTATTTATTTCACGTCAAAAAGTCTCTAAAAATGAAAACCTCAAACACATTCTTATAGTAGTTTAATCCAGAAAGGTCTATTTTCAATAAATTAAAGCAGCTTGGTTCAAAATGCCTTTGAATAAAGCTTGTCGTATATCTCTGAATGATTTCTCTTCCTCATCGGATTGTGAATAAGTGCCACATTAAGTAAGAAAAAAATGTCATATTGGGTAATTAAAAGAAAAATTTTAACTTTTCCAAATATGTATTTATTTGAAGACATTATAAGACATTGTTAAAAAAAAAAAAAAAAAAAAGCTTTAAACCTGGGCTTTGATTAAAAATGTGTATTGATTCTTTGACTGGTATATTTTCCCTCTCATGTATTTAAAAAGAAATTAATAGCTTTCATTTCTCTTATCAGCTAAAACATTTTTTGTGTTTCATCTTTTGAACGTGTGTTATCAGTTTTTCCTGGCTTGTTCCGGTTTATCTTTACATTTTCTTTTCTGTATTGTATTTTGCGTCATTAATTTTACTTCTCACTTGTCATGTTGAAGCAGCTTTAAAAAAAAATCAATTTCATTCAATATTATCAAACAGCATATTGTAAATGACACATCTCTTGTCATTAGCACTTTACTGCACTATATGAAGGATGCAGTCCAAGTTTACTGACTGCTGGATTTGTTCTCTTTTCGATATGTAAAAAGATCATATGGGGACCAAATGGACAATTCTTAAAGTTAGCAATTTAAGATGCCCAAGGGTCAAACAGACATACAAACTGTTTGCTGTGTCCTCTCTCTAAATTGTTCAGTTCACAACAGCATTAATCACCTATTTTCTGAAGCACATTTGTTCAAATTTGAACTTGAAGTGTCTGAAAACAAGTTAAACATTTCAATCTGCTGCCGCTCATTCGTTCACGTTCACAAAAAAAAACTGCATTTCCTTACATTCTAATCAGCCGTTTACCGTCTGCACAGTTATTCAATAAAAAAAACTTTTGGAACTTTTTTGTTTGTTTGTTTTAAACAATGTTGAAAAATAAATTAAGAATTATACTAATTAAATGGGCACAATTTGTTGGAAATAATCAAGTTGGAAAGATCATTTGTTACTCCTAAAAATCCAATATTTTCAACTGAACACCTGAGCAGGATAGTATTCAGCAAAATATTCTGAAACATCTTGATAAAGTTTAATCACATGTCTGCATTACTTTTTAGTTAGATATTTACAAATAGCCTTTATGTTATTCCCCAAGTCTATTTGGGCGTCAATTGTTTTGCACAATAGTGACATCTTGTGGGAATCAACACTTTTTTCTTCTTCTTGTGTTTATATTTGTTCCTCGGGGAGTTGTGAACAATATTCCTCTGTAAACTGGAAACACACTGTGTGATTTGTGTTCCATTGTAAAATACAGTCCCTGCTTGTGACCATGCACATCACAAGGGCAGTGAAAACTGAGCAACTCCTGCGTTTTTCTGCGGCTCCATGATCTCTCACACTGAAGAAGTCTCAAGTGAAGAATCTCATTTCTTCTTAACAAAGAGAACTAAGACTAAAACCGTTTCTCCATACAGTTTCAGAGACGTTGAAGGTCCTACCAGGAAGGATATTGTGTTAGCACAGGAAACCCTGATAGTGAATGAATAATTGTACACAATGATTCACGATTAACTCAAAATAACCAGAACCATACCTTTGCTTTTCTCTTTATGAAGCCAACATTTCTGGTAATGCGGGGAAGCGCGCCGCTGATGATGGATTTGATAAAACTAACGCAAAGGTTTCATGAGAACCCGCTCTTCTCCTTAAATGGTAAATGTGTTAGTCAATGTGAGGATCTCACTATCATCCACATTTGTGCCTTTGACTGGACGTCTCTGAATAAATACTGTAAGGGAAAGAGTGACAGAACGAGAGAGAGTGAGTAATGTGTAGACTCTTTATGGGGGAAATCTTTCTAAAACATGTCAATCTTGCTTTTTAGAGCCAGATGAAGAGTCACACGCTGTACAAGAACCCAACAACGGGGCTAGAAAAACAGACAATTACAACTATCTGTATGTGTCCCATCAACCAGGCAGTGCTGGCAATACGTGTGACTTTGTCCTCTTCAGAGAGACATTTGGAGAGCGAACACACATCTCTTGAAGCTAACACACACTTGTACACACAAAGTAGTTGTTTTTTTTTCCCCCTCAAGTCCTTCTTCTGCCATCAGCCACCTTGTTGGCTGCAGTGTTTCTATCCCAGACTGTGACGTGTTAAAATAATAAGCAGGGACGTGACGTTGGCCCTGCCGGTACAAAAACAACAAAGGCGATCTTAAGGATGCAGGAAATGCCACTCATCATCCACTGCCACAGGGCAACAAATTGTTTTCATTCTTCCACCTTCCTTCCAAACACTTTAAAGCGTGTTCCTCATTGCGCCATGACAGGAGAGGCAAGCAGATGACTCGAGAGAAAGAGTAACCCTCACTGTGTCACAAGTACAAGAGTACGCCGCTTATCCCGCTGACAAACAGGAACGGTTCAGTTTTCCATGTCCCAGCAGCAGAAATTTGCAGCTGATATTCATTAGCTCTGTGCTGGGAAACATAAAATGCGCCTTTGTTTGCAGGCTGTTGCTGTCTTCCCAAGACTTTTAATCGGCGACATTACAGCTCTATCACCATGCAGAAAAACAACCAGCTACAGATGCACTATCACCAGATATCCTTCGATTTCATGTTTGGAACCGTTTAGTTTGATATTTTTGGATAAGAAATCATTAAAAAAAAGTGAAAGAAACTTTATGTACTCAAGAAAAAGTCATTTTTCTCAGGCTTATGAGTATTCTACATCACCATCCATATATAAACTAATCAAGATTTAAAAAAAAAAAGAAGTTAATCTATTCTCTATTTTTAAAAAAAAATGTTTTTTCTATATTTATCATCATTTAAATCAGCAAAATAAAACAAAAGTTATGACACAATAACGAAAATGTTTGCTAGAATATAGGATAGAAGTTATCTTACGATGGCAGTTTAGTATCTTTTTTCTTTCGGCACTATACATTCCACATTTGTGTGCGAGGAAACAAAGGGCTTCCATTCTATTTCAGAAACAACACTATATATTGAAACCCATGCTAAGTTAGAAAACCCCCCCAAAAAAACGATACACAGAGAGAAAACGTACCACAGATTTTAACGAATCTATCTGTTCCTATGCATCTAACATTAAAACAAATAAACAAAAACTCACCCACACATTCAGCTTGTTTGTCAGAGAGGCACTTTTTAAGGAAACTGGTGAATGGGGGGGAAGCAATTTCACTGTGAGACTTGGGGAATTCCCATAACCCAGTGAAATGGCCTGATACTGTGAAGCTCAGCCTGAACAGAACCTGGTGTGTATGGCCTGCCTCCACCGAGTGACACATGAACACACAGTACACATTTGAATACATCTTGCTCTGTGGCTTGCAGCATTAACAGCAGCGCTTCACACATGGATGCATGTCAAGAGCTTTGGATGACAGAGAGAGAGACACACACATGATGTAACCAGAGAAACAGTCAGGGAAAAAGCACGGACCCCCATAAACATGCTGACGTGCATGCATACATAGTGCACACCACTGTGTACTCTGCATGCATGCACGGTAAGTCTGCAAAGAGCAAATGTGCTATTTGCACAATAACTTCATGCATTTTCTGTCATGAGGACTGTAAATAAAAAGTCAACCGTCGGAGGAACACCCATGACTCCCTTTGCAGATATACGAGCTTTGAAATATGTAAACTGCAATCTATTCCCGCCATGCAGGCTGAACACTGCACAAAGTTCCCCCAACTATCAAAGGGGAAATTCAGGAACACTGTATGTATTGCTATTAACAAAGTGCCACTGAAGTAATCCCCTAATCTCTTGTAATTATCATCAAATGGAGCAATTTCATGTTGGGCGTGCCATTAAAACTAACGTGACTGAGTGCAGCAGACTCTATTTGTTGCCTTGGATTTTGGCGTGCTGCAGGGGATTTCCTCACCACATACATCTTTTTTCTTCTTTCCTCTTTTAACTCAAAAAGGCCTGACAACAGCTGCACTCACACATATGCAACCAACTGAGACACTAACAAGGACGGAGGCAGCTGCCTTGCTCTTTTCATCTCCACTGACAAGTATACAAGTGCTTCACATACACATGAGGCGTATGGCGACACACTCATGTATACGCAGTGTATTATTTCTAAAAAGCAGAGTGAACAGTCATCCAAACAACTGCAGTGTTTTGCTGAATCATGGGCTCATATGAGCTTGACTTATCTTGGACAGATATGAGCTATAACTGGATAAAAATATCTTAATTACTGATTGTTATCACCACTGACTTGGTTTACTTCTCCTTCCCAGTCAGCTACAATTCGGGGGTATTTTTCTGAGTTTGTGAAGATGTGTTACCATTGAGTGGGAGTTTCCTGATGATAAATATTCTAGTTCCTTTTTCACTCAACCCAGCAAGTATCAACACAGTTAATCATTGAATAGGCCGGCCAAAGGCAAACCAGGAACCCAACACACTATAAAAAAAGACACTGCCATGTGGTCTGTTTATATGTGTTTGATCAAAATATGAGTTTGAGAATAAAATGACAATAAAAGACACATTTAGATTGTTTTGTTTTTTTAATTTTCATTTAGGGTATTGCGCTACACCTTCAAATCACAGTACTTTTTGGATGGCATACAACCTGAAGGCACTGCTTGAGCTGTACATGTGAAGCCTCTTTCAACACTACAGGGAACACAATTGTAAAACACTGTAAAAAAAAAAAAAAAGAAAAGAAAAAAAAGAGAAAGAAGAAGAAGAAAGAAAAAAGACATCCTCCTGTAAGACAGGAAAATTGAGAGCAAATGAAAACTGGCTTTGTGAGGCTGAGAGGTCATAGGTCACTTGCTTTGGCTGAAGTGTGGCAGAAAATGGGAACATTGAAACAGACAATGACGTTAAAGAACCACAGTTTCACTCCGTGGACAGGTTTTTGTGTTGTGGTCACTCAAGGCTGTGAGTGAAGCTGCAGGGACGTGGCGGGTTTAGTCCTCCCCTCCACAGAGGATCTGCAGGGTTTTACGGTAGTCTCCTGAGGTATCACCCTGGACACGGGCAGAAAGCACACACACGACGGGAGTCAATGCCGTTTCCATCATGTGCATGTCTGCTGACATTTCATTCATCACAGAGCGGACACGGGGCAGCAGGGGTTTCTTCTGGCTCGCACACAATAGCAAAGCGGCAGCAAAGGTCATGAAATCAGCGAAAACTAACAAAGGAGTTAAACATGGAATTACCCTGATATCAGCTGACGCTCAGAAATAAAGACCTGTCTTTTAAGATCATCGTCACTATTAAGTATCTTTCTTTAAACGACTTGTTCCTCATTTTGGAAAATGTGCTCATTTTATATATATATATATATATATATATACTTATATATGTATTATTTATGTACTTATTTATGTATCTATATATAATATATATAAAAATCAAACATTTAAAGCTGTTTCATAGATTGACTGTGTGATCAGGGTGTTTGTATAAATATATCCCTTATAACTTCCAGGATATCAATATACAATCATATTTCTCTAAATGACAAAGTATTTCTTTAAATGCACAATCTTTAATGACTCTGGTTGCTCTATGGGTTTGTATATACTGCTTTAAATTATCATTTTAATCGGCAAAAGAAAGGTATTCTTTGACAAACTGGTCAAATAAGATGTCATGCAGCTAAAATGTACCCTATATAATTTCTTCCAACTCCCCAATGTCCATCAAATTCCACATTTCTCCAGACTGTATATAACTGTATATACTGAGTTTGTCACTTCTTTGTGGCTGTCTTTTAGTATTCACTCGTGGGTCCAATAAAAGGTGCCCATTAAAAAAAAAAATCTTGTCAATATTATTACTTCAATATATGCCTTGGTAACAATATGAAGAAGTTCTGTTGCTGGTGACCTAATAATATATTTTCCAATAAAGTGCACCCTGTTGGCTGGGCTGCATTGATGTCACGGTGATTTCATCTGCAAGTTATTATAGAACTGCTTTAAGGAGCTTCCTGTCTCTGCGTCTTTCAGCCAATCACACGGAAGTCATACAGAGGAAGTCAGGCTTGAAGGGAAATTCCTAAACAGCTGTGCAGTGGCCACAGACCCAGAATCCACCGCAGAACAGCTATAGATTATTAAACCCCACCGCCCCACCACAGCAGCAAAAGGAGGATGTGCAACACACACGCAAACACACAGAGCGGGACGGAGACAGTGAGAGAATCACTCTGCAGAGACAGAGGAGAGCACGCCAAACCAAACGGAGTGTGTTAGTATAGACAGAGACTGCGACTTACAATCATCGTTTCTACCTGGATGAATTCATGGAGGGAGGTGTCGTGTGTTTCCTTGAACTCTTTACGTATATTGAAGAGGTCCACCTCACTACGGGACACCATGATGCGGATCAGCGCCCTGTCATCTGTACCAAGGCCCTGCGGAATGGTTTATTTATTGAGCTGACAGCATTTACTACAAAACTACACAAATCACCTCTACATTACAAGCCCCAATACATATCACCTTATTCCTTTTTTCTTTTTCTTTTTTTTTTTTTGCATGGCTTTCAAGGCCTTTATGATGTGCTACATAAAATACCTTCATGGCTTTGTACAAACGATCCGCAAAATAGGAGGGCTGGTTCTTCACACTGCGAACTGCAGATTAAAGAGCGAGTGAGAAAGGGCTGAGACACAGTGACACACACATACCTGCTGTCAGCATGCTCTACTGTGAATTACTTAATAGTTGCACATAGTCAAAGCTTAGCGTCACGGACGATAATTACCGATTGCATAAAACGCATTCTTCACATCCCCTGACATTTCCTTCTTGATAATCTGTTCGATGTCCTTGTTACTGCATTTGACAAACTCCTGGAACACTGACAAAATGGAAGAACATGACTAATTATCACAAACTGAAACGTTGTGGACGAAATTGAAATGAAGGCGGATAAGCCTGTGTCGCGTATGACTATTACCTTTCCTGAGATGTTGGACGCTCCGGGTGCACAGAATACTCATGAACTTCATCTCCATGTCGTCAGAGTCTGCGTTGCATGCGTCTGCAAGTTCCTGATAGTTTAGGAAGAGAATCCGTTTAAATCCTTTGTTTCATTTTGTATGAAAATAAAACCGCGCAGGAGGATTCACTGAATCACCTGTGCATCAGCCATGGCTCTTTCCATATCTGCAGGGTCTTCCTCTCTCGCACCCTGAACATGACATCAACAATTTATGGATGAAACGAGCGTGGATATATAATCAAATGAGGTTTTTGGCGGCAATTAAAAAAAGAGAACCTCACAATCTGGTAGAGCCTGGTGACTGAACTAGACTGCAACTGGTGAGCAGGTGTGAATTAAATCAAATTCTCTGAATCTTACCTGTGTGAGAGACACAAGGATGCGACAGAAATGTCCTGAAGTGTCGGATTGAATGGCGTCTTCCAGAGACTTCTTATAGGCTGCACGTGATCAAGAGGAATGTGGTGAGAACAGTAGCAACTTTCCAAAACGAGGTGATTTCAGATATGACTCTGGGATCAGACTCACCATCTTTATAGGCGGCATTCATGGCGTGTATTTGTTCATTGCTCCTGGTAACCAGAATCTCAATGAGAGCATGCTCGTCTGTCCCAGCTCCCTGACAAGTCGAGGTTCAGGTCCAAAAACAACACAGGAAAACTGATTTAGACCAAAAATAAATAAATACACCACAAATCATGCACCTGATGTTTTTAGTTTTGTGCTTTCCCCTGATTTCACAACATGTTTTTCCCTGTTTACTTTTCCATGTGTTGGTGTTATATTTTGTGGCTGTGCTCTTGTGTACCCTCTTGTTTGCTTCGCCCTCCAACTGTCTCTCCTGATTGTGTCCCTTGAATTTCATCAGCTGTACCACATTGTCTCCTCACTCCCTCTGTGTTTAAATGAGCCGACCTCGGGCTTATTATCTCGTCTGTTTAGCTTTTTCTGTAACCAGAGCCTATAAACCTGTCTTTCTTGTTCAACCCTTCAATGTTTCTGTTTGGAATTATTCAATTAAAGTCCTTCATGATGGATAAAAGTTAAAAACAAACTGGATAAAAATAGAAAAGGGGGTAAAGAGATGAGTCAAGCTTCCTACATCCTGTAGTGCTTTACAGGTTATAATTAAAGTCAATTTGATTATTAAATTATTTTCCATGTAATTGCCACAACATCCGGGCCCAACGGCTTGGAAACATATGACCATGAGGTATTTTTGTATAAACACATACTGTAAGTTCCGGTGTCTTCATTATAAACAGAAATGAAATGTACAAGCAGAACAGTTCACTTGGGGGCACCAGAGCGTCACTTATAAACCATTTGGCTCACTCCTCCATTACCTCCATTGCCTTTCTCATCATTTTGGCATCAAACTCAGCCGGGGTCAACATGAGCCCGATGATCAGCCTCTCCAAGTTCTTTGACAGCTCAGACTTAAGGTCCTTCATCAGATCCTGAAAGACAATCACACCTTTTAGAAAGCCGACATTGGAACAGATTTTTTGTTCAAGGTTTTTGTCAACCCTGTGTGATTGACTCAAACTTATATCTGATCGGAACAGTCGTGATATCTTTGTTTCCTTCTGTTTTGTTTCTAATCGTTTACTTACACGTCCGAGTAGAGATTTGAAGGTCTGTCTGATCTCTTGCCTCTGGGCGTTGCTTCTCTGTGCTACTACGTCAATGATGGCATCTTCGTCGGTTCCTGTGGTTGAAAAAGGGGGAATAACACAACTGAAAAGTTTTCAATTTGCGAAATATCACTTGCATTCGAAATGTGCGTAAGTCCTCTGAGGTGCATACCGAATCCCTTCATGGCTTTCCTCAGTGCTTGGGCATCAGCGGCTGGGTCAAAATCAGACGCTGGACGGACTGTAGGCCTCAGCTGAGGTGGTGGAATAAAAAAATTAGAAGAATATCAGTTAGAAGGCGTCGCGTATGAGACATACATATATTTTTATTATTGGAGTAAATACATCACAGCTGCAATGCAAAATACATGCAGAACTCTGCAACACATGCAAAATGAAGATTTTTACACAAAGGGATTATTTAGCCAATAACACTAATAAAACAGCACATGACAATAATTTTGTGTTATTTGCGGGGGGGTGGGGGGGGATGCTTTTGTGGTTAGATGTCATGACACAATTAAGGTTGGTCAGCTGAAAACAGCACAGTTATCCAAAGTGTTAGTGAAGCAGCATTTTGTTAAGAACTATGCTGAGTTGTTTGGGGCATTCAGTCTGTTCATTATAATGAACCTTCAAACTGTGGTGAAGAGAGTGCGATATAACTACAACTATTTCAATTTTAATTAATTGCACGTCAGTCAGATCTTCAGCAAGACAAAGCTTTCACTGTGCAGTTGAAGCTGCGTTATCAGCACAGGTTTCTGGCACTACCACACGTCAATCATTGCAGGGCCAGCACGTATCTGAGGTACAAGGCACTGCCAAGCCAAGCATGCGGTGGCACATCTAGCGTGGGAGCGAATGGAGCCCAAACCTGCACTTTGGTCATGGAACTTATTTCCCACATCTTGTAGGCTATCTGAGCAGCTTCGGGGAAGAACTCTCCAGCTAAGCTGTAACGATCGGTGTGATACAACATTCAGCAGAGCACAAACCTTGAGCAGTGCATAGTGGATACATTTTCAACAACTTTGAAGCAATGGTCAGGTGTAAACTTCATATAAGCGGTTTATATATGTCTCTGTACCAAAAGCAAACGGTCATCATGAGGGTAAAAGTTTGAAAACTGATGCTCAGTCAACCCCGATCTCGCTGTTGCACTTGTTTGCAGCTCTAATGTGACTCACTCATCATCTCCTCCACATAAGTTGAGCAGAGTCCTCTTGTAATCCCCAGACGTGTCGTCCTGTTTTACGAAAAATACAAACACAAAGTGAGATTAGCGGTGTGCTACATAAAGATATCGGGTGCGTATGGAAGTTGCCATATTTTTCCAACCTTAATCATGTTGTAGAGTGACTTCTCATATCTGAGACGGAAACACTCTCGGATGTCCAACATGTCAATTTCAGAGCGACAAATCATGATCCGGATCAGAGTGTTGTCAGCAGTCCCGAGACCCTGAAAGTGAGGCACACAGCAGGACTTCAGGGGTGCAGCAACGAGGAGTCAGTATATACATCATTTGATATATTCATCCAAAATCTGCCAAAATGGCAGTGCTGCTGATGCACTGCTTTGTACTTGTGACACAAGCCCAATAATACTGTCATAAACTCTGAATAACAACTATGAGTAGATTATCCAAATGTTGCCATTCAATGCACTCATTACAAAATCTGCTTATAGCTTTAAAGGTAACACTGCTAATTCTGCTCTCGTTCAGTTCGGGGTCTCTTGTTTTACTGTAACAGTGCAACCCCGAGTGGTCAGGTTAGGAACTGCATTTACTTTTCCTGAAAAACTGTCATTTCCCACGGTCAAATTGAACCTCCTTGCAGGGCAATTTTTTTAAAAAAAATTTTGTTGTCTACTACCCATATGTGTTACACCACTGGTCAACTAGAAACTAGTTAAAAATGTACTTGTATTTACCTTCATTGACTTGTAGAGCCGCCTGGCAAAGAACATGGGAACGCTCCTTATGCACTGAACTGTGACAAAACACCAGAAGCAACCGCTGTGGTAAATACCCACCTCGGCAGTCTCAATATCATTGCAAAGTGTTAATTCAGTTGATTTCTTACCAACAGCCAACATCAGCCTCTCAAAGTCTCCGGAGAGCTCGCTCTTAATGCTGTCCTCGATGGACAACTCGGCAATCTTCTCATATGCATCAAAAACTAAAAAGAGTAGAAAGTAACAGGATGTTTATGATCTTGTTTTTGTCCCCAGTCAATTGAAACTGAAAGTCTGTCAGGTGAGATTAAGACATTTAACCAGGTAAATAGTTAAAGATAGGGGCTTTGTCATTGTCAGAAAAAAAATCAGCTTCAAAGGTCAAAGCCTCCCAAACTTTCACAACAGTTGGAAAACAGAAGCACACAAATGTTGACTCAAGTCTTAACAGGTCAAAGTTCAGCTCTAAAGAGCTAGTTTCAATAACGCGCAGCTGTCGAGTGTCTCTGTGAAGAATTCGGACAATTACACTCCGAGAACTGCCTTTAATGTGCCATTCACTCCTAAAGGAACTTAAGGCTGCAGTGGGGATGTGTAGCATGCCACACTGCTGCGTTAATGTCACTGAGAGCTGAGCTCACCCATGCGAAGGTGGGTCACACTGCGATTTCCCAGGATCATGATAAATTTGGCCTCGTCGGTCCCCCATTGCTCCTCTCCTGCTGCATAAAGGTCCTACAAAGAGGAAGGGGATAATATATTACAAAAAAAGTAACAAACACATTTAGAGTTGTGATTCTAATTAATGAGCAAAAAATTCCAAGCAAAAAATAACATTATTATGCTTATTATAATCTTTAATTAAATGTTTGGCTTGCCTAAAGTCAAATTACACTCAAAAACAAATCTGTGAATATGTGGTAAATCTACAAGCCTTTAAAAGGTTCAAAATCCTTACTTGTGCATCCTGCTCCACCAGGTCTGCATCCACCACTCCTGCCTCATCCCTGGTCCCCTGCAGCCATCAAACCAACACAACACACTGCTGATGAGCCAGTGATTAAAGGCACTACATCTAAGGCCCCGTTTACACGACAACGTTTCACGTAGCAACACCTAATCCGTTAAAAAGTCCGTGTTTACACTGCAGCAGCGGACACAGAGACAACGATATAGTTAGTATGCCAGGCCACAGTAGGGCGCTGTTGCTTGATTTTGTAATGAAACTACACAAACGTGTGTGCAGACGTGAAGAAAATGGAGAGCACTCGACATCCGTAAGGATGCTATAAGGGGTGAGTCTCAACTATAAAACTATCCATACTCTAGTAGTAGTATAAAACTACTGATATGGACGATAAAACTAGAATACAGACCGCGATTCATACCACTACGGGGCCGCCATGTTTGTTTACAACTGAGTGAGCGGGAGGGGAGAGATGCGCATGCGCAGTAACAGGCTCTGTAGCCTCCGGAAATGCCTGCAGGAGGGAATAGCAACTGTGAAAGAATCTTTCCACCTTGGGAGCCGGGATAAAAACTTCGAAGATACAGTGGATCCACACACTGGTGCCGTGCAAACGAACCCCCCAAAAGTGAAGAAAGTTTTCCAGATACGCTCGTATTTGTTGTCGTGTAAACGGGACCCCAAAGCAGTCACTCTCTGTTGCTCCGCTGCCTTTAACACCCCCCCCCCCCCCCCCCCCCGAAGTGAACTGACCTGAAGTAAAACAACCAGCATCTTCTTAAAGTGACCTGAAGTGTCTGCCATGACGTCCTCCTCTATGTCTCTGCCATAAGCTGGAAAAAACACACACTAATGTTCAAGGCTGCTCACATGTTTTCCGTTGACTTATAATCGAATCTTATTCAACGGGCTTTACCATCCTTGTATGCCGCAACCATGTCGTGCATCTGTTTGTTGGTTCTGGACACCAGAACCTCCATCAGGCATCGCTCATTCGTTCCAGCTCCCTTAAAACAGAATATTAAGTTTGAAAACATGAACCACTTTCAGTTTCAGTTCATGTAACTGGAGTGACAGTGAGAGTGTCCTACTTTGACTGCATCGTGGATTTCTTTGGCATCGTGGTAGGCTGGCGTTCTCATCAGACTGACAATGAGACGTTCAAACTTTCCTGTGAGCTCATATTTAAGATCTTCAATCAGGTCCTGAGGAAAAAGACATTTAGATACGCTTATATCCAACAAAACCATAATGAGACACTTTCTGTGCAGAACGTTCAGTCAATCCAATGGATAGATTAAGCAAACTGTTGAAGAACTGGAAAAGCACTACATGCGTGAAATCCCTTGACCATCCGTACGAAAACAAGACATTAAAAAAAATAGTTATGTACCTTTCCAAAGCTGCTTTTGTATGCTGCAACGACTTCCTGCCGCTGCGCGTTGCTTCGCGAGGTGACCAGGTCCAAGATGGCCTCTTTATCACTACCTAAAGAACACAAATGCACCACAGACTAAATCACTGCCTCAACTTCTTTGGTTGGGAAAAAATGCTCAGAGTGGTAATTCAAATGGTGGGAGGGAAGCATGAAAGATGACCTTTACTTGTCCAAAATTCACAGAGGCGTGAGGAACTCACCAATGCCTTTCATGGCACTGTAAAGGGCCTCGGCGTCAGCACCGGCATCAAAGTCCGGAGCATCTGCTATTGTGCCTCTGAACACCTGAAAGAACAGTAGAGTTCAACTGAAGTTTCAAACGCGAGGCAATTCAAGGGAGGATTCACACTTTATACAATTAATTGACTTGCATCAAAGTCTGGATCTCTGCTGAGACGATCACTCTCAATTAACTTGGAGTGTGCTTAACATACTGATAAAAGCATTTAGTGTAGCGGCCATAGCAGTGACAGTTATGAGAAAATATACCATTTAAAGACCAAACAAGTTCTGTACATTCACTCCGGAGTGAGATTGTCCACAATGTGGATTCACAACGTTGCAACCATGAAACTGATTTTTATTCAATTTAACACAAACACTCATAGCGCACAGAAAAGGAAGTCTATAGAGAGCAGATTATCTCCAATAAATGTAGGTGGTTTGCCTTTTTTGGGGGGCGTTTTTTGGATAAAAAAAACTGTATACTACAGAGATTGCTTGGCACAGCTTTCATGTTGCAAATGTAACATTTGCAGTGACGGCTGGTCAATAGACGCCCCCCCCCCCCCCCCTAGTGGAAGCAATATATATATATATATATAGAGAGAGAGAGAGAGAGAGAGAGAGAGAGAGAGAGAGAGAGAGAGAGAGAGAGAGAGAGATAATTTTTATTTATTTTTTTTTTTTTTTATATAAAATATATCACTAATAATACTGTCGAAATTTGTTTATGCCAACAAATTAACAATAAAAAAATAAAAAAAAACTTGGGGCGCCTTATAAAGTGCCCCTGGCTCAGTGATTGGCTTAAGTTTGATAAAGTTTTCAGCCGTATTTGGAGTTTAACATTCAATGAGGAGAGCTCCAGTGAGGAGATTTTCATTAGTGGGAGAAGGTGTCGAGTTACAAAAAAAAAACTGAATTCTTCCTCTTTCTCATCATATTATACATCAATACGTAGCTACAGGCCTTTGTTTCTAATTCGTCTAAATCTTTTGTCTCTCTAAACAATTTTTTTTTAAAAAGAGCCTTAGTTCGCAGCAAGTGCAGGATTTCCTCCCATGACTCCAGGACTCCAATGTATTTGCACCTGTCCCACCCCGACAGATCAGAGCCTGCTATGGGTGTCAGTGTGTTTGTGTGAGTGAAGGAGTGGGAAAGCGGTGGGTGCTTGTATGTGGCGGGGAGTCAGGTTGCACAGAGAACATCTCAGTCTCTCTGCAGGGGGTCTGACACACAATGAAGCGCAGAACAAAAGCTCCATAGTCTCACTATTTTATTAAGTTATGAATCTCTGAGTTTGTGCACTGTGGGGAACGAGGATTGAAAACTCAAATTGCAGCTGTTGAGGATATTGCTGCAGTGAGGCTAGCAGCCAAATGGGTATGCGCTAGTGTGCAGCTAAGGGGCCTCTGCACACAATCTGCTGCATATCAGCCACTATCATTCTTCACGACAGCTGGAGAGCTTCACCCACATAGCAACGGGCCACAAATACAAACCCTTAGCAACAAACCCTGAACAGAAGTAATCCCATTTCATCTGATAGACGTTATGCTGAACCGTAATGTGGAAATGATATATTGAACTTCCTCAGTGAACTTTTTCCATTCTGTCGAGTCATTATATAATTAAAACTAAGAAGGTGTCTCACCTCATGTGAGGCCATGAAGGCAGGGCGGTGGTTTTCAGCCTGGACAATAAACTTGGATCCCGCCTGCTACAAGGCTTGAATGATTCTGCAAAGCCATGACTTTGGAAGTAAGGCATCGGGTTTGTCTATTAGATGTGCAGGTTCCACAGGTAGCAACGACACCCTACACTGCTGCTTTTATGATGCGGACAACTGACAATGTGGCAGATGGCAGGAGGTGACCTCACTCTATCCACACCCCATTCAATGATGCACTAAACCATCCATGTTACACAGACACCAGACACCCGGTCCGCGGTTTAATATAGCCCCGATCATTCTTATATAATGCAAGATGAGAAAGGTCCTGCTCACTTACCATTTTCTATGAGACGTGCAGGTCCAATGTGTCAAGACTGGTCAGGAATCGATAGCTTCAGGCCTAGAGAGAGAGAGAGAGAGAGAAATACTGAGGTATGGCAGAACAAGAGCATCGCACAGTATCCCTGCTCTGCTGGAAGTGTCATTTGCTGTCGCACGACAATATAACACTAATCCTACCTTTCCTTGGGTCAATTCATGGTCTGTTCACTTTACTCCCTGCTGGCTGATTACTGTAATACTGGGCACGAGGAAAGCAGAACCAAAAAAGGAGAGGGGAGAGTATTTTCTATAGGGCTCAACCTCATGTTCACCTAACATGACAGACTGGGGGGATGGGATTTGATTTAAGTCAGCAGGCAGTTAAACTATGGAGTCACATTTTCCGTCCTGCTATATGCTGAGGTTATAATGGAGTCATTCACAAACTGAGAGCCCTCCATGTCTCAATATAAGCAAAGAGTTACAATGAATTATTTAGTAATAGCTTTTTAATGTTAAAATCCATTGAAAGTGTGTGTGTGTGTGTGTGTGTGTGGGGGGGGGGGGGGGGGGGGGGGGGGGGGGGGGTACTTTAAAAACTGAAACCTCCAACCCGCTTGTGAAAGAAAGCTGCACTGTTTGTTTAAGACTGGAATGAACTTTTCCCAAAATAGCATGCAAGGTTTAACTTAATGTCAGAATCAAGGTCTGTGTGTGTGGTGGTGGTGGGTGTGTGGGTGTGTGTGTGTGTGTGTGGGGGGGGGGGGGGGGGGGGGGGGGGGGGGGGGGGTCTTTATACATGCAGAACCACACCCTCATCTATACCGCACTCAGTCGATCAAACTTTAAAAGCCTTTAAATACAGAGCCATATTAGCAGAAAAAAACAAGAACAACAAAACTTTTCTCTTTGAAAGGACATATATGTATCCATTTGTATCTGTGATAAAGTCAATTAAAGCGCATCAGTCCTCCAGGACAGGCTGTGTCTGCAGAAAACTGCAGGCACATATGGAAAGTGACGTCTCAGCAAACTTCTCCAGTGGGTTTCTGCCGCAGTCCTCCTCTCGGTCGTCTGGCCGGAGGCTGGACGTGTCCAGACCGCAGCTTACCTTCTCGGTTCGGTGGGTGTCCGTGTCGGCTGGCGCTGGTCCTTCTGGCTCTTCTCCGTCCCCGATCACCCGGTGTGTGTCTTTGTGTGTGCGGGGGAGTCAGACTCGGGCCGTCCCGTTACGTGTCCTCCGTGACGCAGCGACTGCGGTGCTTCTCCCAAATGTGTGTGCGCGCGCGCGTCAGCGTGTCTGCGTGTGTGTGTGTGCAAGAGAGCGAGATTGATTGTGTCAGAGTCACGTCTTACTGTAAAAGAAATGCTATAAATACACACCACACGCTAAAGGACAGAAGATATATCGGTTCGTGCATTTTTGGACTTTTGTTACGCATCTGGAAATGATCATTTGGAGCAACTTCCGGTGTAACACTAATCATTAAAAAAAAAAACTGGAAAAGGTGTGTGCGTTAACAAAAGTAAATATTCATGTTTCAGATGTGATTTTATGGTGAACTTACATAAGTCACAGGAGGTAAATCGTTAACTCAATAGCTTGCTGGCACTCGTGGGAGTCGTTCTGCACTATTTCTGTCCTGTCAGGGGTCCATTCCAGTCAGAGGGGGGCAGAAACTACCAGGCACATCGTCATTATATCTGAACGTCCACACTAATGAGCCCACATGATTGGTGTTATGTTGAGATGCTTTTCACAGCCAACATACTCATGTTTTCCCTTTCCCAGTAATTTCCCTGTTTATGTATGTTGTGTATGAGCTTCATATATAATATTTATTCATGGTGATTCTCTGTTTCTATCTCAAGATCTGGACGAGGATAGACGATGAGAAACAAGAGATGACTTACAGGAAGCACGGTCAATGCAGGACCCCTCACTGCACATACCTGACTTCATGTTTCATCCTGACTGGAAGACCTAGAAAGGACTTGATGTCAACACAACGATGTCTACTCTTATTTAATGGGTTTACTCTTAAGAAACTAGTTTAATTATTATTTGCTCAATAATTTGGTCTAGGATTTAATTAACTCTTTTAAGTATTTTAGTTATATATATATACTCATATTACATGGACTACGCTAAAGGGAATTATTTAATTAACGTGTGCAATTCTAAACATAATCATATTTGATTAATAGTATATGCAGGCTGTGGCTTTAATTTCTATTGTGGAGATACATTTTACATTTTTTTAATAGGGTATTTTAGAAATATTTTGGGACTATAAAGGTGACAAACTGAAATTATAAGATAATCTTAAAACCAAAACAAAGGGTGTAACTGTTCTGTGGTATTACTCGATAGGGTACCCCATATCTTAACGTAACACTGTCACAGATTAATACATTGTTATTCAAAGGTCAGCGTATGAAGCCATCAAGTTATTCGTTTGTTCCATTTGAATAAAGCTGTGAAATACTGAAACATTTTGTTTCCTTTTCATCCCACCACTGTAAAGGGAGTGAAGGGATCATCTGAGGTGACCACTGATGGAGGTGGGAGGCAGTGAAGAGGAGGCGTCTTTGTAGCATACTGACCTCTTCTGCTTTGAGAAAGCACTGCACGCAGATCGTGAGAACTGGCATATTATGTCTGCAGACCTGGGAAAGTCAATATGAAAATGTATGCAACTACTAATTGCATCTAAAATCAAACCTAAAGCAAAAATCTCCCAAAGCATTGTAATCCCAGGAGCTATTTATTTAATGCACACCGTTTCTATTCTGACTGAAGCAATGCTCGGCACATCTAACTTGTGCGTCTATTAAGTTTTCATTCAGCAACTTTTCTTGTTTGACAAAAGAAAATATGTTGGTAGACGGGACTCCATAGTAATCATATTGTGGGAACAGATTTTGTTTTCTCTTGTGAAGAATTCATCCCAAAAATGTGCATTATTAATAATGTGAGTGTTTATTTCAATTTGAGCATAAAAAGTATACAAAAATAAAACCTCTAGTAGAAATTTTCCAATTATTTCAGTTTGTGTTCTATTAAAAAATAAAAGTTAATTGTGCAGATTGAACAAATCAAGTATTTCAATTTTTTCCAAATGACTCCACAGTGTGTTTATCTTTATAAATCAGATTATTTTTTCTGGAGTTTCACACATCTGTAAACATAATTAGAAACTGTGGAATAAAAATTTGTGAAAACAAAACAACAAATGAAGTGAACACAAAAGCCCATTTTTCACACTGTGAATGAGATTTGCTGTTCACTGCTCTCACTTCATGTAATAATGACCACATTATGATTCAAACGGCTCCCGAGTGAGAAAGGCTACTTTGTGAGTATAATTCCACCGAGTGGGAGGGTCACACAGGCCAGTGTGGTGTGTATATATCGCTGTGAAAGTCATTTCACGCAAGTCGTATCCTCGGATATGTTTGTTACATTGGCCTGTTCCAGTCACCAGCCACAGTACTTCTCATGGGACTGAAGACAAGGTAAAAAATAATAATAATAATAAAAGATAACTGTCTCTATTGAAAAGATAAAAGAACAAGAGCCAACTTCAAATCAGGGTCAAATCCCTGAATTCTTATAATTAAATCAGTTTAGTTCACTGTGTTTGTAACTGCTGTTTCATCTGAGATGTAGCTTGGACCGTGGGTGTCTATCAATAACTGATTAGTGATCATTAACCAAGCTCCTAAGTGGCATATACAATCACGTGCAGTAGTAACAATTGTTTTTGAGTTGACTAAATGATATCTTGGCTGGCGAGATGTGCAGATAGGAAGCCTGAGCTTAAGTTTGGTCAAAGGTCCTTTGGCCTCCTGCTCACCTCCCGCCTACTGAGGCAGATGCCAGGAAGGATTAGGTGAGCTGAAATCTCCTGATGGGAGATGAAAACACAAATGCTGCCTCTCAAATAGCCATGAAAGGGGCTTTGTCCTCCTCAGTTTCATTAACTCACTTGGACTTTGGTCTGGCTGGATCACACCTACTGGCTACATGGTTCCTGTGGGGCTGCCAGGAAGTTTCCCCTCAAATAATACAAAATGTGTACAAAATCTGTTTTTGCTTTATTTAACTGCACAAGTAGTTTTACAAGAAGTAAAACATTTTTGTGCAACGTATTCTGTCACTCTGTGAGAAGAGGCAACACAAATAATGAAACATATTAATAATAATAATGTGTTAAAAGCAATAACACAGAATGAAATTTTAATAAATACTAGTTTTTATATGTTTTGTTTAGTTTTTTTCATGAAAGGCAGCCCTAATCCAGCTGAAAGAAACTACTATTTCTCACATAACATGCCACTGGTGAGGTGAAAGTATACTTAACTAGAAAATTCCGGAGGATATTTTGTGTATCTGCTTACCTTTGATCTCCTCCATGAGGTGCCTCTCCCATCTCCCATCTCTAGGCAGTTTTTGGGGATTTAATTCGGAAGCGGTTAGCTGGATTGTTAATAAAAGTTGGAGCAGTCTATTCCCAAATGTTCAACACGTTTTGATGTGCTTTTTGTGTCCCTGCTCCCAGCAGAATGGGACGAGTTACCCGCAGAAAAAACTGCTGAAATATAAGAAGAAAATTAAATGGCCGCCGAGGATAGTAATCTTTGTGCCTTGTCACTACCACAGGCACAAGAACTAGAAAAGTTTGTGTGCGTGTCTTTCGTTTGATCTCAGTGTCTCCCTGGCAACAGACTCTGATTCCTCCGATCTCCTCCATGAGGTGCCTCTCCCATTCACTTTGTATGGGACACTTTTTCGCATTTTTTTTTCGTTGGAGCAACCTATTCCCGTACACGCGCTCCCAAAGGTGCAAGACTATTTACTCGCGGGAAAGAAAAAAAAAGGCAGAAAATAAATATTGAAAATAAACAGCTGCCTTGAATAGTAATCTTTGTGCCTTGCCACTAAGGCAGGCACAACAATAAACTATGAAAATATGTATTTCTGTAGGTGCTGTGTTAGTCATGCTTGAGGAAGTTATTGTATAAGGAAACGCGGCCTGAGTAAAGTGCAGGGTGTTGTGTTCTGTACTGGCAATGAGAACTCCAGACATCAGCATTATCATATCAGGGGGAGTGATAACAAAAGGTCAAGTATAAAAAATACAGCGATAAAGTGGAGAGACAGATGCTACTCACTGCTTCTTTCAAGCACACCTGTGAGGCAGGATATTACCCAGAAGCAGGTAAGGTGAATTGATTTCCCTTTGTTTGAAATTTGTGGCAAATTATTGAGACGAGGTATTTAACAAATGATACGATTATTCAGCAAAAACAACCATCTTTATAAGTTATTACAATTGCACTTGGATTTTTAATGCCCCGGGTCTGATGTCCATTCGGTCTCCAATTGGACATTTCCATAAGGCAAATGTTTCCTTTCTGTAAAAGTTGAAGCCGTTGTGTCTTTCAACACAAGGTGTTCTGTGTGGGGCTGATCTGACAATTATTCACTGACATATTTGCTGATGTGCCCTTCCTTCTCTCCTCCGCTCCTCTCCCCTCACCGCTTCTTTCACCGACTCCCTCTTTCTCAACAACATCCAACTGGACTCCCACCTGCCTCTTCCTATATAATTCCCCTCATCCCTCCATCCTGGTCCAAACTCCCAGAAGCATGCCGTGTGGTTTGGTGAAGTCCTTCCTGGGGAGCTTGTCTCGCAGGAAGCCCGTCGAACCTGATGGGGAGCAATCTACTTTCAACCGATGCCTGACAACCCTGGACCTGGTGGCCCTGGGTGTGGGCAGCACGCTGGGAGCTGGAGTTTACGTCCTCTCTGGAGAAGTGGCAAAAAACTCAGCGGGACCCAGCATCATCGTTTCCTTCTTCATTGCAGCAGTGGCTTCGGTATTTGCCGGGCTGTGCTATGCAGAGTTTGGGTCCCGGGTTCCTAAAACAGGCTCAGCATACCTGTACAGCTACGTGACCATCGGAGAGCTGCTGGCTTTTATCACTGGCTGGAATCTGCTCCTCTCCTATGTCATAGGCAAGTGTGACACACTCGCTTTGTTTTCCAACACAACAGACTGTTATGTTTGTAATTCAAGGATTTTTTTTAAAAATTGTGAATTAGTGTTACTGTAACCGGTGCTGATGTTCCTCTTGCCGTAATGTGCCAAGATTTGCAGGACGTTCATCAGGTTGAGATCCTTTCAGTGTACTTCCTGACTGAACTGTCATAATAGATGAGCCGTCGACATGGGCCTGTTTAACACTGATCTTTCACCTGCTGTGTAAGGAGAAGTTAGAAAGTCAAGTCAGATATAATTTGCTGTCTTTTTTTTTCTTTTTGTTTACAAAGCTTGTTAAACTCATTATAATAATGTCATAAAACACGGCTGTGGTTTAAAATAACAGAGTCGTAAAGTATGGAGTAAATGTCCGGATCAGTATCGATATCAGTTTATGGCTGTAGTTATAAACTGACTAAGTGATTGCTTTATTTCACTTGCTATCTGCTTAGGGACATCCAGCGTTGCACTTGCATGGAGCGGGACATTTGATGATCTCATCGGGGGCGTCATTTCCAATTTCTTTACTGAAAATGCAGCAATGGGCCTCCCCGGCCTGGCGCCGTACCCAGATGTCTTTGCGGCTGCTCTCATTTTGATACTTTCAAGTAAGGTCACCTAAACTGTGTTTTTTTTTTTTTTGAAGGGACAGGTGCCCAAAATATGAAAATAAAACATTTGTCATGTTTTCCCTGAAGGCGTGCTGGCATTTGGAGTGAAAGAGTCGACAACCATCAACAAGATCTTCACAGCAATCAACATCCTGGTGCTGCTGTTTGTGACCATCTCTGGGTTCATCAAGGGGGACCTCGCCAACTGGCAAATCAGTGAGGAGGCTCTGATAAACGCCACAGCAGATGCAAAGTAATGTCAAAGGGCAACATGACAATCTGAGCAAAAAATATCATTTCTTGCAGTATTCTAGTTATCAGACTGTAAAATGTTACAAGGTCGAAACTTCTCTCTCCCTGCTACAGAAACCTGAGCTCCATTGTTAATGTGACAAGTAGCTATGGGCAGGGGGGATTCTTCCCTTATGGGTTTGATGGGACCATGGCTGGAGCCGCAACGTGCTTTTATGCCTTTGTCGGGTTTGACTGCATTGCAACAACAGGTGAGAGGGACACTCGACTCATTTGAAGAATACAAATAAGCAGTTGTTGGCTTTTTTGGGGGGATTTTTTGGAGAGGGGGGGGGGGGGTGCTCTTGAATCAGAAAATGATATAAACCATAATACAAGCCAAATGTTCCTCTAATCAGACACTATGCAGTGTTTTACACAACAGCATGCACACATCTTATTGTTTACACAACAGCTTAATTCTTTGGTCGCTTACTTATTTAGCTGCAGTTTTGAAAACTGATTGTTGCAAGAGTTTTTAATTTATTTCAATTCAGTTTCATTTATATCACATAGCCATGGTGGCATTTTTACATCCCTAAAAACTTTAGAGAAAATCAAAGATTTCGGTGAGCATTAGCGACAGTGGAAAAAACAGGGAGTCACAGGTCGCGGCTCTCTGCTTGCACTGGTAGGGGTTAGGAGATAATAAAGCAAAATAAGATAGAACTAGGACAGAGAGCTGTTACTCTTCAAATCTTTAAAGGGTTTGTTGCTAAATATTCTGTCTGAAAAATTGTATCTCATACCGGCTTTTATGTCTTCAAGACAAGCGTCGCTTGTTTGACAAGGTGATCTGTATAATCTGGTTTCATAAAATAACAGATATATGTGTCATCTGCATAGCAATGTGAGTGAACACAGTGCTCCCTAATAATGTTTCCTGAATTGATCATTCAGTCATTACAGTCCACAGAAATGTGACTTTTTTCAGAGAGCTGAAAAGAAGCCAGGGCTTGTTTTCAGTTTCTTCCATTAAGAACAAATAGCAAGTGGTACAAGCTTTGAAAAAACTCTTTTTATAGGTTGACAGTTTCTTTCCATGCAAAATTAACATTTCTAAACAAGTCAGATTCCATTTCTTCTCCAGTTTTTGATTCTGAAATTACTTCTTTCATAATTTCAGTTGTTGATTGTACCTTGAAGATAACTTCTGTTGAGTCATAGTTTTTTTTCCTCAGAAGCGCAATAGCGACAAATTTTGCAGACACATCTATCATAGCCGTTTCTCTGTTTGTGAGAGAGATTTCATTTCATTTCAGCGACCCTCAGATTGCTGCTGCAGAGTTGATTCATCGACACTTCTCTGACTGCTTCATTTTCTTGTTTGTAGGTGAAGAGGTCAAGAACCCCCAGAAGTCTGTACCCGTGGGCATCGTGGCCTCCCTGCTCATTTGTTTCCTGGCGTACTTTGCTGTGTCTGCCGCGCTCACCCTGATGATGCCCTACTACCTTCTCAATGACAAAAGTCCACTTCCTGTGGCCTTTGAATATATCGGATGGGGTCCTGCCAGATATGTGGTGGCTGTGGGCTCACTGTGCGCTCTCTCCACCAGGTACAAAACCCTTGAGTGAGATGTTAGTATGTAAGACAAACCCACCGTTCTGCAACAGTTTGGCTTTAAATAGCTGATCACACTTTAATTCAATTTCGGCGTACCCATAACTTATCTATATTTGCATGTGACCCAACTTAATTCAAGCAAATGCTTCACTTAACTTGGAAAAACCTTCCAGCTGATTCATAATATCAGGCAAATGCATCCCTTGGTCAACTTCACATTTTGTGTGATGTACAGTTAAATCACTGGAAGTCAATTATGGATAAACAAGAGACATCCAAAAGTGGTTTCAGATGCATTAACGAAGCTGTATCACACATCTCATTACATAATCACCATTTACAATCTCTGGCATCGTTCTGTCAATAAAATATTCTGCACAATGTTTACCCAGGAAAAACACAGCATAGAATTTGAAAAGCAATTTGAGGCTGTAACATGATAAAAAAAAACTGCACTGAGACCAAGAGTAAATGTAGCTTATCCTAATAAGACACATGTTTATCTTACTAACGAGATAAGTGAATCATTGGCACCATGTTCCCAACCATTTGGAACAGTTGTCATCGTTACAAGTAAAACTCATTCTAAGTGTCTTTTTGCTGGAAAGAAACATGTAAATACTATTTAGAAAGAAAGTTTTATTTCCTCTTGTTATACAAAGCCACAGTTTAGAGGAAACCCAGAAGACCTTGAATGTGATGACTGTCTGTTCTGTCTCTTCAGCTTGCTTGGTTCCATGTTCCCGATGCCCCGGGTGCTCTTCGCCATGGCGAGAGATGGGCTGCTTTTCCAACCTTTGACCAAAGTCACTTCCAAGGGAAGTCCAGCTGTAGCTACCATAGCATCTGGAACTGTGGCAGGTACAGACGTTCCAGCTGTTCACCCGGTTTTTCGCACCGGAAGTGAAACTGAAGAGCTCAACTTAACTTTTGATTTTCTTTCCCTCAGCAATCATGGCTCTTCTGTTTGATCTGGACGCCTTGGTGGATTTGATGTCCATCGGTACTCTGTTTGCCTACACACTGGTGGCCATATGCATCCTGATACTCAGGTATACTGATTTGTTTTTAATTCAGTGCTTCTTCAATGTCGTGAAAGTCCGGATCTTTTTGATTTTGTTCTAACGTTTCTCTCTCTTCTTCTCTTTTCGCTTCAAGGTACCAGGAGGCTCCATCTGACGACGACACAGACCTAAAGGTCAAAGCATCAAAATCTAAATTTAACTTATTGAAACCTCCATCATCTCCCAACTCATTCACCTCGCAAACAGTCACAATCTTGACCGTGTTTTCTGGTATGTGGAGCAAAGTATAGTGAAGCTTTCGTAGTTTGCTTATAAAGAGTGCGTTTGTTTCCTGTACATCTTGGAGTGAATTCCCTCATCTTCTCTCCCTCTACAGTCGGATGTGTGGTGGCTTTGTGCGTCACTCTGACTTTTGCCATAAACGCTCTGGCCAATATGGAGGGGTGGAGTCTGGCTGTTGTCTGCATCCTTGGAGTCATACTTTTGATCAACATTCTCCTCATCTGGAGACACCCACAGAATCCTTCCAAAGCTTCCTTTATGGTAACTGTTGATCGGATCATTCAAGTCATCTTTTCCCCAGTAATTATTATATTAAATAACTTCACACGGAATTATCCTCTCTCTTCAAAGGTGCCCTTAATCCCTGCTCTCCCTGTAGTGAGTACTCTCATCAATGTGTACTTAATGGTGCAGTTAAGTGGAGACACATGGATGCGATACGCTATCTGGATGTTAGTGGGTAAGACCATTTATCTGTAATTCAAAGTTTTAAGAGTTTTTGATCAAGTAGGCTGTAACTGATCTCCTTCTTTTTCACACTGCAGGATTGGTGATCTATTTTGGTTACGGAATCCGTAACAGTGTCCAGAGGAAGCGTCTCCAAACCAACCACATGACAATTGAAACCATAAGCGGTAACGCAGACAAGAACATCATGAATGAAGAACGGTTCTGAGCTCAGGTGAAGTGAGGGCGTACACACGGATATGCTACTGTGAGTGTCACTGTACAACTACTGTTTTATGTGGACCACTGCTGAGAGGAACAACGAGCAGACTGCACAGAATATAATAAGTGGACGAGTAATAAATGTGTATTACATTGTGACTTTCTCTTTTTTTTTTTTTTTACACGCTAATGGAATTTTTATGTATCTAAATATTCTTATTTCAAACAAAATGTTTTGTTGTTAAATGTTGTAGGCAGTAAAAAGCTTTATTATAGGTAGTAGCTCAAAGCTAAAGTGGAAGTCAGTGATCATACCCTGCAAACACTGAAATGCTTCCTGACCAATCTTTGAAATTTTTAATATATTCAGGTACAGGGAAATGATTCCTATGAAAGCTAGTTGTGTAAAAACTTTGAGGAAAAAAATGAGGACATGTTTGAAAATGAAACACCTGGACCTTCTAAATCTATTGAGTAATGTGTAAATACCCCCCAAAAATTAATTATCTGAAATAACAAGTTTACAAATGTATAGACAAATATTAATTTTATATAATTTTAACTGTCTTTGAAATGTTTTGTTTTTTTACATTTAAATTGAGAGCAGCTGACTGAGGATGCTGCAAAATGTAGATACGGTAAAACTTGTTGTGGAATATTGTTGTTGTCAACCTGTTTAAACTTTGCTGTATTAATTGTGTCTAGCTCACGTGTGTAAATATAAAACCCTGTACAAAATGTCCTTGTTATAGTGCTGTAAAAGTATTCTTTGAATAAAACTTTAATGGTTCAAATTATTTCAATCTGGAGGTCCTCTTGTGCATAACAAGCAAATAGTTGATACTGCAGTTTGGTACCATGTATAATCTCAACAATCAGAAATGTCCCCCTCCTTAGAATTTACAGCGAACAGAACAGCCTTTCAAGGCAGCTTATCTTTGTTATGTTCACAATCAGAGGCTTAACTGCTCAATCAAGAGAAGAAATTTGCATTGTTCCCACTGCATACGGTGTCTTGTGATCTGAGCTGAGAAGAAACTTCACAATGGATATAGTGTTGATGTAGTAAAGTAGATTTTTTTTTTCCTTCTGAGACAGCTTTGAAAACTATTCACCAAATTGTAGTTTTTTTTAAAAAGAATCAGTAAGTTGGAATATTTCATATCATATTATTAAATGATATCCCGTTTTTTCAAAGAATGAGTTTTTTTTACGAGCATGTTGAAACACACAACCATCCCGTTTTAAATCTTTTTTTATCAAACTTAGGTTAACTCCAGGTTGTATCTGAGCGCTGGAGCCCATCGCAGCCGACTATGGGAGAAGACACTGTGCACATTGTGTCACGTTTCGCAGTGTATACTGCTGTGTTTGTTTTTGTGTGGGCGTGTGTGCGTAGGTGGAGCGGACGGCGTAGGAGGCTCACCTGAAAGGGATGATTGAGGCCACTATATAGGAACCGGGTTTCCAGGCTCTCATCGCCAGATCCTCTCGTTTATCCCCGCGGTACTTTGACTCGGCCCCTCGAGCCTTTTTGTAAAACCAATTGTTTGACGTGTACTACGGTACTTGGAGTAATCTGTGTTACTACCCTCCTGTGCAGTCCCGGTGTGCGCCGCGCTGTCCAGCTCGGGAGATCGCTGTCCGGTGACGTCAACCTCCGCCTTCACGCCACTCTCCGAGGTCCGCCCGCTGGAGAGATCTCCTAAATAAACTCTTTTCTAAAACTCAACTTCCTCGTCCTGTCGGCGCCTGAATCCTCCTTACACCTTACATGACAGAACGATCTGGCCACGATGGATTCAGCCGACCCGGAAGTCCTCCAGCGCGCCATATCCTCCCACGGTAATCTCTTGTCCCAACACCAGACGTTCCTCCGGGAGATTGGGACAACGTTAAATGAACTGACCGCCAAGATGTCACTCCTCACCAGCCGCCTGGACGGGCTCGCCGTCGGTCAGCAACATCCCGGTGACGCGGCTCCTTCCCCCGGGACAATACCGCCGACCGCCACCAGGGAGCCGCATATGCCCACCCCGGAACGTTATTCTGGGGAACTGGGAGGTTGTGGCCGTTTCCTCCTCCAGTGTGAACTAGTGTTCAAGCAGCAGCCGGCCACTTACTCCACCGATGACTCTCGTGTTGCTTATCTAATTGGATTATTGTCTGGTAAAGCGGCAAAATGGGTGACGGCATTGTGGGAACGGGCATCACCCATATGTAGATCAAGCACTCGGTTGATGGAGGAGATGAGGCAGGTCTTCGATCATCCTCTCCAGGGCAAGGAAGCAGCTCGACGTCTGAGGTCTCTCTCCCAGCAATCACGGTCGGTTGCTGAATATGCTGTTGATTTTCGGATCTACGCAGCGGAGAGTGGCTGGAATGATCCATCGCTCCAAGGAGTGTTCCTTCAGGGGCTCTCCGACGAGGTTCATGATGAAGTGGCAGCCCGGGACGACACGACCAATTTGGAGGAGCTCATCTCCTTGGCGGTCCGGATAGATCGACTCTGGTACCGTCGCAAGAACCAGAGGAGCCGTCAGACCCCTCTTCGTCCTGGAACCCTGGTGGCCACCCCTGGTAACTCCATTCTCTCCCATCCAGCTCTTCCGGCCCCAGAGGGTCCCGGGGAACCGATGCAGCTCGGGAGAGCCCGCCTGTCTCCCGTCCAGAGAGAGATGCCATGGAGAAGTACATTCACGAGTCCCTCGCCGCGGGTCTGATCCGTCCCTCATCTTCACCCTTGGGAGCCGGGTTCTTTTTTGTGGCTAAAAAGGACGGTACATTACGGCCATGTATTGACTTCCGAGGTCTCAACAATATTACGGTGAAGAACAAGTACCCCCTGCTGCTCATGGACTCCGCCTTTCAGCCGCTCCATGGCGCCACAGTGTTCTCCAAGCTGGACCTCCGGAACGCTTATCACCTCATTCGGGTCCGTGAAGGTGATGAGTGGAAGACGGCGTTTAAAACTCCCCTCGGACACTTCGAGTACTTAGTGATGCCGTTTGGACTCACAAACGCACCCGCAGTGTTCCAGCACTTGGTCAACGACGTGTTGAGGGACATGCTGAACAGATTCATATTCGTTTACTTGGATGACATCTTGATCTTCTCTCGCAACCAGGAGGAGCATGTTCTACACGTTCGAGCAGTTCTACAGCGGCTTCTGGAGAACCGGCTGTTTGTGAAAGCAGAGAAGTGTGTCTTCCATGCGACCTCGGTGAGTTTCTTGGGGTACGTCATTGAACGGGGACAGGTGAAGGCGGACCCGGACAAGGTCCAAGCGGTGGTGGACTGGCCCAGACCGATGACCCGTAAACAGTTGCAGCGGTTCCTTGGGTTCGCCAACTTCTACCGGAGGTTCATCAAGAACTACAGCAAGGTCGCAACCCCCCTTACGCAAATCACATCCACCTCAACCTCTTTTCTGTGGACACCGGCGGCCGAACAGGCGTTTAATAAACTGAAACAACGGTTTACTCAGGCTCCAGTGCTGTGCCATCCTGACCCTCTCAGACAGTTTATTGTGGAGGTCGATGCCTCGGACTCTGGCGTGGGAGCAATATTATCCCAGCGTGCCGAGGATTCTAGAGTGCACCCCTGCGCCTTCTTTTCAAGACGCCTCACTCCTGCTGAACAGAATTATGACGTTGGTAACCGAGAGTTGTTGGCGGTGGTGCTGGCGTTGGAGGAGTGGAGGCACTGGTTGGAGGGTGCTTCCCAACCGTTCGTGGTCTGGACATACCATAAGAACCTCTCCTACCTTCAGACCGCGAAAAGGCTAAACTCTCGGCAGGCGCGCTGGGCGTTGTTTCTGGGACGGTTTAATTTTACTCTCACTTACAGGCCAGGATCCCGAAACACAAAGCCTGACGCCTTGTCCCGGCAAACCACCGTCAAGAAGACTGAGGTGGAGCCAGAGAAGATTCTCCCCTCCACCTGCATGGTCGCGTCCTCTTCCTGGGACATCGAGAGTCAGGTCAGACGGGCTCAACTCACCCAGCCCGATCCGGGTAACGGTCCGACTAACTCTCTCTTTGTCCCTGAGCCTATGAGGTCCAAGGTTCTTCAGTGGGGGCACTCTTCCAGGTTAACCTGCCATCCTGGTTTCTAACGAACCCTTTCCTTCCTGAGACAACGTTTCTGGTGGCCCTCCATGTCTCAGGACACCCGAACCTTTGTGGCTGCCTGCGCCGTCTGTGCCCGAAGCAAGGCATCCCACCAACCTCCTGCGGGGCTGCTCCGCCCATTACCCATCCCTAGCCGACCCTGGTCCCATATTGCCGTGGACTTTGTTACTGGTCTCCCCCCGTCCGACGGGAACACGGTAATAATGACTATTGTTGACCGCTTCTCCAAGTCTGTGCACTTTGTCCCTCTCCCGAAATTGCCCTCAGCTATGGAGACAGCGGATCGGATGGTCAGGGATGTGTACCGACTGCACGGGATCCCCCTCGATGTGGTGTCTGACCGTGGCCCACAGTTCACGTCCCAGGTATGGAAGGCTTTCTGTAAGGCTCTTGGAACATCTCCCAGTCTATCCTCAGGGTACCACCCTCAAACCAATGGTCAGACAGAGAGGACCAACCAGGACCTGGAGACTGCACTGCGGTGCATGACGGTTCGGCTTCCATCTTCCTGGAGCTCCCAGTTGCCTTGGGTGGAGTACGCCCACAATTCCCTCACCTGCTCAGCCACTGGTATGTCCCCGTTTATGGTGGCCCTGGGTTACCAACCCCCCCTGTTCCCCACCCAGGAGGAGGATGTTGCTGTGCCCTCAGTGCAGGCCCACCTTAGACGCTGCCGACGGGTTTAGAGGGAGGCTAGGGCCGCCTTGGTCATATCATCGGCCCGAAATAAAAGACTGGCTGACCGTCGGAGGGCTCCTGCCCCCTCATATCGCCCTGGACAGAAGGTATGGCTCTCCTCCCGTGACCTTCCACTCCAGGTGGAGTCTCGCAAGCTGGCGCCTCGATTCATCGGGCCGTTTGAGATTGAGGAGATCATCAATCCGGCGGTGGTGAAGCAGAAGTTGCCAGCATCCCTAAAGATCCATCCCTCATTCCATGTCTCTCTGGTGAAACCGGTTCACTCTAGCCCTCTTAGCCCCACCACAGAGCCCCCGCCACCCCCCCTGCTCATCGATAACCATCCTGCCTACACAGTGAACAAGATCTTGGACGTTCGTCGCCGGGGTCGGGGATTCCAGTTCCTGGTGGATTGGGAGGGTTATGGGCCTGAAGAGCGGTCGTGGGTGCCGAGGGGCCACATTCTGGATAGGAGTCTGTTGGTCGACTTCTACCAGGAGCATCCGGCGAAGCCTGGTAGGACGCCAGGAGGCGTCCGTTGAGGGGGGTTCATGTCACGTTTCGCAGTGTATACTGCTGTTTGTTTTTGTGTGGGCGTGTGTGCGTAGGTGGAGCGGACGGCGTAGGAGGCTCACCTGAAAGGGATGATTGAGGCCACTATATAGGAACCGGGTTTCCAGGCTCTCATCGCCAGATCGTCTCGTTTACCCCCGCGGTACTTTGACTCGGCCCCTCGAGCCTTTTTGTAAAACCAATTGTTTATCGTGTACTACGGTACTTGGAGTAATCTGTGTTACTACCCTCCTGTGCAGTCCCGGTGAGCGCCGCGCTGTCCAGCTCGGGAGATCGCTGTCCGGTGACGTCAACCTCCGCCTTCACGCCACTCTCCGAGGATTGTCCGCCCGCTGGAGAGATCGCCTAAATAAACTCTTTTCTAAAACTCAACTTCCTCGTCCTGTCGGCGCCTGAATCCTCCATACATGACACATTGGACACATTAGACAAACTATCACAGACACACACATTCAAATCATGATGCAATTTAGAGTCAGTTTACCTCCACGGCATGTTTGTGGACTGTGGGAGAAACCAGATACAAGTACATAAATCATGTACAGGGAGAACATGCAAACTCCACACATAAAAGTCCAAAGCCGAGACTCCGACCAAAGATATTCTTGTTGTGAGACATGAACTCAAACCAAAGTCCTGTTTTTTTATTGGTCTAAAATTCAAACAATGTCCTCCGTCTATTTGAAGTTTCAGTAGGACGCATATTATCAAGGGTAGCAAATGCTAAAATAAAGTCATTTCCCTGGCTCTTTGTTGGCCAGTGTTTGTCAGGGTCAGACTCAGAACTGCGATTACACTTCCTGTTCAGAAGCTAAGCAAACTGGCTGTGTGATCCCAGGTGGAGGGGCCTCAGTCTCTGGACCCTCATTGGTGCAGACAGGCTTGAAAGCGTTTTTGTGAATTCAAAATATAGACCATCCTTTCGGTTTAATGCACAGTTTAGAATTAAGCGTTATGATTGTATCAGTGTTTGTAAAACTGATGATGTATCATACGTTCTGCACATTGTATCACACTGTTAAAAAGATGCCCAGGAACAGAGTGGAACGCCAAGGGCAACACCGAAGCAAAGCAAACCCAAACCTGGGAAAGCGGCAGGTAAAGGGCCCCGAGCAGCGGCGGCCAAACCAAAGACCAAAGCTACTCCGTCGCGGGCACAGGCTGTCCTCACACAGGTTGCGTTATATCAAGCACACACTGGCATGTTAATACGGGAATGTTCGTGATTTGACAGAGGATTGTGTGGAACGCAGGTGCTGAACAAAGGTAAGTTTAAGAAGGTGGGGGAGACCATACGTGTGCAGACTGGAGACACTCTGGAGCTGAGGTGCAGGGGCAAACCTGTGCAGTGGGCCATCCCTCCTTACCTGGAGGAGGATGATGACGGCAGGCTTCGGTAAGCTACACTATCTATAAATCTTTTTTTGTGTAACATATTCTTTAAATGATATTGTTTTTCTTTCTTTCTTTTTTTTTTCCTGGCTCTGCAGGATTGTCCAACATGAGCGATATGGAGCTCTGACGTTGGTCAACACGACCGGTGCAGACACGGGAGAGTACGCCTGTTATCCAATGTATTGCGAAGATACCGACTGCAGGAAGGAGTACGACAAGGCTGTTAAAGTCTTTGTCTTTTTCCCAGGTATGAAGAACAAGCTTTATTAATGTTTATACAGTTTTTTTCCAACCGCATCACCTTGACAGATACGCTTTATCGTAATCTTATCAATAACTGTCATATCTCCTCGCTGCGCCGACCAGACCCACAAGAGCTATTTGTTCCCTCGTCTGAATATCACGAGGTGATTCAGTTGAGGAGAAACTGGCCGGCGGTCCTCCCCTGTCAGGTGACGTTGCCTGAGGCCGAGGTGACCCTGCACCGTGAGTTCCCCCCGGTGGAGGTGGCCGTGGACGGGACGGAGATCTCCTTCGATGTGAAGAAGGGCTTCACCATCCATCGACCGCGGCCTTATCATGCTGGGGCTTTGTACTGCGTCGCCAGCCTGGGAGCCCTGAGGCAGAGCTCCACCAAGTACATGCTCATTTATGTCAACTGTGAGTGACACGAAACAACGAGCACTAAGACAGGGCAAAGCAGACGCTTCAGATCTCTTTGCGTTCGTTTGATGCAGGATGTCCACGTTGTTTTAAAATTTGCTTTCAGTACATCTTCATATACGCTCGACAAAATTTAGCAACGCTTCAGAGTCTACAGGTTTTTTATTTCTATTATCAGTAAATATCAGCTTCATATACATAGATTTGGAAAACTGAGTGACAAAAAAGTAACTGACAACAGGTGTCTGTAATGTTTTGTTGATTTATTTGTCCTTTGTCTTTTCCACCAGACCCCATGTCACCTCCTGCTCCAGTGATCCAGGCTTCATCCAGCTCAGTGACTGTCGGGGACAACCTGCGTGTGAGCTGTACGGTGATGGGGGAGCACAACGTGGCTGTAGACTTCACCTGGGAATTTCCAGGGCAGCAGGTGAGAAGTCAGAGATGATTAACGCATTTTTAGACACCAGTTTACATCTGTCATGAAATCCTAACAGGTTGAAGTTTTTTTTTTTCCTGCTTTACAAGGATGGCATATTCACTTGAAGAGGTAGCCGCTGTAATGAATCCAGCTTTTTATTCTGTTACGTGTTCTTGCTTGAAGTTTATTGAAGCACAAGTTAAAACAGAAGAGGATCGAAAGCTTCAGTATCTTAAACCATTGCTATAAGGTCTCTAGTTTAGAGTTTTAAGACGACACCAAAGTGTCTCTGATCCCAAAACACGAGACACTTACCCATTTACAAAAAGACCTTAGCCCTGACCTTTCAGTCACACTGCTTTAACCTTGGATTTGTTACCCAGCTAACTATTAATCAACATACATTCAACCTATGGACCATATAGAGTGACTCCATGCTGTTTTGCTTTTTTTGTTTTTCTAAAGCAAAACCCTTAAAGGAATGTTGACCCGTGAGTAATTATTAACCCCTTATGCAAGCAGAAAGCCTGAGACCTTAGTGTAAACAGGGAGCTCTTCCCTGTGCTGCTTTTTGAACCGAGTCCCCGTGCTGCTTGCAGATTGGGAGGCCCCCGTACACGCAGGAGAGCGTCAGTCCCGCCAGCGGAGGAGCGGCTCAGCGGCACTCTCAGTCGGTCCTCCTGGTGGATGAGGTGAGAGACGTGGACCAGGGAACTTACACCTGCACCGCCCACAACCTCCAAGGAGCCAAATCAGTGTCCACCACCATTAAAGTCATGCCAAAGGCCAAAACAAAGAAGCCATGATGGAGATGCACGGCTGGATGACTTCACTGAGCGGAAATTAGAACCATTCATGGGAGAATTAATTAGGATCTCATCAGTCACACATGTACACCAAATATAACTTTTTTTTATTTTGCGGCTATGAGTGATGAACGAGCACTGCACCGTTGCAATAACACAATGGTTGTTTAGATGAATGAATGTACATTATTTAGTCTTGTATAATAAAACTTTTTATATTCACATCACTGCAGTCCTTTCCCTTTATTTAGAAATGTGGAAGAACTGGACTTCCTATGAATATTTCTAGCGATTTTCACATATGTGGACGATCAGGTTTTCAGTCAACCAGTAACAAATCCAAGTATTTTCATAAACAAACACATCAATAGATCGACGCGAAAACTAAACAAACCCTCAGCCTCACTCTCTTTACACAGATATGGCGATGGATTTCTAACATCATACCCTCGGGGTAAATTGCTCAGGAGCATTAAGATAGGAACCAAGGACCACAGTGCAAACAGGAAGGCAGCCTCCATCTCTCCCACCTCCTGTGAGCCTTTCCTCCAGATCACCCAGGGAACGAGCGTAATGAAATCACTTGTAGGTGTTCCTCAGAACTCCATCCTTGACCCTCTTATTTAACATCTCCATGCTCTCTCTGGCTCAGATAATGGACCATTATATCTTCTGTTCTAATTATGTAGATGACATACAGCTCTATAAAGTATATCATTGTCAGTCAAAGACCACAGCTCAAATAATAGATCAAATAATTAGTCTGAGAATGAGAATAGTGAGAAACAACTTTTTACAACTTAATCCTGAAAAAACAGAGGTCATTATTTTTGACCTCAAAAAAGAAAGGTTGAAGGTCAGCACTCATCTTGATGTCACTGAGGACGTCACATCAGGGTGTAAATATGGCCCCAACCCTGAAATTCAACACCCATATTAAGAAGAATAAATAAAAAATCCCCTCGCTATCATTGGAAAAAAAATACAAATTTGCAAGGATAAAAGGATTCCAAACAACATTCAGATAAACTTGTCCATTATTTTTTTTCTTAGTACGTTGGATCATTGTAACTGTGTGTTTACAGGTCTCCGTGAAAAAGGTGGAGCAAATTACAACTGAGCATCAATATCTACACTCTGCCTGTGTGTCAAAGGATCCTCTTAAAAATCTTATTTCTTCTCTATAAAGCTTTGAATGGGCTTCAATACATCTCAGATTCACTAGTAGAATGTGAAACATCCAGACCCTTGAGTTCCTCAGGAAGAGATTTACTAAGTTTTACCAGTTAGAAACAATTTTTCTTCTTCTTCATTTTGATGAAGTTACTTCACGTTACTCCAAGTTGATAACAATTTATTTCATTGTCCCTCTGACCTTTTCACTGCATCATTCAGAGAAAATGTAGTTATTAATAATTAACACGTTTTCAGACTGTGGAGGAAACACCCAGAAACTTCAAGAAAGAAAAACAGAAAAACTGAAAGTTGTCCCCAACCTGGAAGCAAACCTGGGTCTTCTAATGGTGGTCAAAAGGGAATCCATCCAATGCACTATTTTCACTTTTATTTAATAAAAGAAGAAGGAGAAACAAGTACGAACCACTCTTTTCAGTGTCATTACCTCCCAGCTGCCACAGCGCCGCCTAGCGGTGTGACTCTATACCACAGCAGCAGTTTAAGAAGAATACACTTGATTTACTGCAATACAACTCATTTCAGCAAAACGTTTCAGTTCTTTGTTGGCCAGTGTTTGTCAGGGTCAGACTCAGAACTGCGAGCACACTTCCTGTTCAGAAGCTAAGCAAACAGGCTGTGTGATCCCAGGTGGAGGGGCCTCAGTCTCTGGACCCTCATTGGTGCAGACAGGCTTGAAAGCCTCCATTGAGCCACTCTGGAGGAATTTGGGGTACTAATGCCAGTCTGAGGAGGAGGAGGAGGAGGAGGAGGAATTTTTGTGATTTTGGTAAACAGCTGAGTGCTCACTTTGCAACTCTTCTCTCCTCCACTTCTCTTTTCTCTCTCTTCTCTCATTTGACTTTTTTGCAGCGTCTACCGTGGGTCAAACTGTGTGAACTCGCAGCGCTTTGATAATCCACTCAATAATGCCTTTGGTGAGCTTGCCTGGATCAAGATGGACGTTGGTGATCGGCGCTCTTCTTGTATGCGCTCTAATCTTCGAGTTAGGTGAGCGGCTGTTTTCTCATTCTTTGCGTTTTTGTGAATTCAAAATATAGACCATCCTTTCGGTTTAATGCACAGTTTAGAATTAAGCGTTATGATTGTATCAGTGTTTGTAAAACTGACGATGTATCATACGTTCTGCACATTGTATCACACTGTTAAAAAGATGCCCAGGAACAGAGTGGAACGCCAAGGGCAACACCGAAGCAAAGCAAACCCAAATCTGGGAAAGCGGCAGGTAAAGGGCCCCGAGCAGCGGCGGCCAAACCAAAGACCAAAGCTACTCCGGCGCGGGCACAGGCTGTCCTCACACAGGTTGCGTTATATCAAGCACACACTGGCATGTTAATACGGGAATGTTCGTGATTTGACAGAGGATTGTGTGGAACGCAGGTGCTGAACAAAGGTAAGTTTAAGAAGGTGGGGGAGACCATACGTGTGCAGACTGGAGACACTCTGGAGCTGAGGTGCAGGGGCAAACCTGTGCAGTGGGCCATCCCTCCTTACCTGGAGGAGGATGATGACGGCAGGCTTCGGTAAGCTACACTATCTATAAATCTTTTTTTGTGTAACATATTCTTTAAATGATATTGTTTTTCTTTCTTTCTTTTTTTTTCCTGGCTCTGCAGGATTGTCCAACATGAGCGATATGGAGCTCTGACGTTGGTCAACACGACCGGTGCAGACACGGGAGAGTACGCCTGTTATCCAATGTATTGCGAAGATACCGACTGCAGGAAGGAGTACGACAAGGCTGTTAAAGTCTTTGTCTTTTTCCCAGGTATGAAGAACAAGCTTTATTAATGTTTATACAGTTTTTTTCCAACCGCATCACCTTGACAGATACGCTTTATCGTAATCTTATCAATAACTGTCATATCTCCTCGCTGCGCCGACCAGACCCACAAGAGCTATTTGTTCCCTCGTCTGAATACTACGAGGTGATTCAGTTGAGGACAAACTGGCCGACGGTCCTCCCCTGTCAGGTGACGTCGCCTGAGGCCGAGGTGACCCTGCACCGTGAGTTCCCCCCGGTGGAGGTGGCCGTGGACGGGACGGAGATCTCCTTCGATGTGAAGAAGGGCTTCACCATCCATCGACCGCGGCCTTATCATGCTGGGGCTTTGTACTGCGTCGCCAGCCTGGGAGCCCTGAGGCAGAGCTCCACCAAGTACATGCTCATTTATGTCAACTGTGAGTGACACGAAACAACGAGCACTAAGACAGGGCAAAGCAGACGCTTCAGATCTCTTTGCGTTCGTTTGATGCAGGATGTCCACGTTGTTTTAAAATTTGCTTTCAGTACATCTTCATATACGCTCGACAAAATTTAGCAACGCTTCAGAGTCTACAGGTTTTTTATTTCTATTATTGGTAAATATCAGCTTCATATACATAGATTTGGAAAACTGAGTGACAAAAAAGTAACTGACAACAGGTGTCTGTAATGTTTTGTTGATTTATTTGTCCTTTGTCTTTTCCACCAGACCCCATGTCACCTCCTGCTCCAGTGATCCAGGCTTCATCCAGCTCAGTGACTGTCGGGGACAACCTGCGTGTGAGCTGTACGGTGATGGGGGAGCACAACGTGGCTGTAGACTTCACCTGGGAATTTCCAGGGCAGCAGGTGAGAAGTCAGAGATGATCAACGCATTTTTAGACACCAGTTTACATCTGTCATGAAATCCTAACAGGTTGAAGGTTTTTTTTTTCCTGCTTTACAACGATGGCATATTCACTTGAAGAGGTAGCCGCTGTAATGAATCCAGCTTTTTATTCTGTTACGTGTTCTTGCTTGAAGTTTATTGAAGCACAAGTTAAGACAGAAGAGGATCGAAAGCTTCAGTATCTTAAACCATTGCTATAAGGTCTCTAGTTTAGAGTTTTAAGACGACACCAAAGTGTCTCTGATCCAAAAACACGAGACACTTACCCATTTACAAAAAGACCTTAGCCCTGACCTTTCAGTCACACTGCTTTAACCTTGGATTTGTTACCCAGCTAACTATTAATCAACATACATTCAACCTATGGACCATATAGAGTGACTCCGTGCTGTTTTGCTTTTTTTGTTTTTCTAAAGCAAAACCCTTAAAGGAATGTTGACCCGTGAGTAATTATTAACCCCTTATGTAAGCAGAAAGCCTGAGACCTTAGTGTAAACAGGGAGCTCTTCCCTGTGCTGCTTTTTGAACCGAGTCCCCGTGCTGCTTGCAGATTGGGAGGCCCCCGTACACGCAGGAGAGCGTCAGTCCCGCCAGCGGAGGAGCGGCTCAGCGGCACTCTCAGTCGGTCCTCCTGGTGGATGAGGTGAGAGACGTGGACCAGGGAACTTACACCTGCACCGCCCACAACCTCCAAGGAGCCAAATCAGTGTCCACCACCATTAAAGTCATGCCAAAGGCCAAAACAAAGAAGCCATGATGGAGATGCATGGCTGGATGACTTCACTGAGCGGAAATTAGAACCATTCATGGGAGAATTAATTAGGATCTCATCAGTCACACATGTACACCAAATATAACTTTTTTTTATTTTGCTGCTATGAGTGATGAACGAGCACTGCACCGTTGCATTAACAACACAATGGTTGTTTAGATGAATGAATGTACATTATTTAGTCTTGTATAATAAAACTTTTTATATTCACATCACTGCAGTCCTTTCCCTTTATTTAGAAATGTGGAAGAACTGGACTTCCTATGAATATTTCTAGCGATTTTCACATATGTGGACGATCAGGTTTTCAGTCAACCAGTAACAAATCCAAGTATTTTCATAAACAAACACATCAATAGATCGACGCGAAAACTAAACAAACCCTCAGCCTCACTCTCTTTACACAGATATGGCGATGGATTTCTAGCATGTTCACTCACCCATAGAGAAATGTTTTGCTTGAACATGTGAAATATTTTAATAGGATTGAAGATATATTTACTTAATAAAGTTGCAGACGCGTCCTCTTAGCTCTCTGCTCTCCACTCCGCACTTTGCTTTTGCTCTTCTTTTCTACTCTGTTTTGCTCCTCGTCCTTTTACCTGCTACATACCGCTACAAGAGAGCTTGTACAAGAAGTACTTCAGTTGACAGAAACATCCTTAGTGGAACTTATGAGAGGAAGAAAACTTTACTTCGGGTCACGGGACAGAAACTTACGAAACGCTCTATTTCAAGACAAGACCCGCCGGAGATTCTTCTGATTGGGAACTCCCTCGTTAAGCAAGTCGGACTGGGAAGGACTGAATACCTATCTCTGTGGCTGACACAGCAGTGCAGAAGCCGTCAGTGATGTTACCCACTGTTTTGTCTACACATCCCAGCAATATGAACAGACTTTCTCTCACCTTTCAGCATGGCTGACTTCAACTTGCATCTCCAGTGTGATAAAGTTCATTAACAACTTCAGCATCTTTTGGAACAGTAATGACTGCTTCAAAATGGATTGGGTTCATCCAAACATCCCTGGACACAGGCTATTTGGCGCCAACGTACATCATACCCTCGGGGTAAATTGCTCAGGAGCATTAAGATAGGAACCAAGGACCACAGTGCAAACAGGAAGGCAGCCTCCATCTCTCCCCCCTCCTGTGAGCCTTTCCTCCAGATCACCCAGGGAACGAGCGTAATGAAATCACTTGTAGGTGTTCCTCAGAACTCCATCCTTGACCCTCTTATTTAACATCTCCATGCTCTCTCTGGCTCAGATAATGGACCATTACATCTTCTATTCTAATTATGTAGATGACACACAGCTCTATAAAGTATATCATTGTCAGTCAAAGACCACAGCTCAAATAATAGATCAAATAATTAGTCTGAGAATGAGAATAGTGAGAAACAACTTTTTAAAACTTAATCCTGAAAAAACAGAGGTCATTATTTTTGACTTCAAAAAAGAAAGGTTGAAGGTCAGCACTCATCTTGATGTCACTGAGGACGTCACATCAGGGTGTAAATATGGCCCCAACCCTGAAATTCAACACCCATATTAAGAAGAATAAATAAAAAATCACCTCGCTATCATTGGAAAAAAAATACAAATTTGCAAGGATAAAAGGATTCCAAACAACATTCAGATAAACTTGTCCATTATTTTTTTTCTTAGTAGGTTGGATCATTGTAACTGTGTGTTTACAGGTCTCTGTGAAAAAGGTGGAGCAAATTACAACTGAGCATCAATATCTACACTCTGCCTGTGTGTCAAAGGATCCTCTTAAAAATCTTATTTCTTCTCTATAAAGCTTTGAATGGGCTTCAATACATCTCAGATTCACTAGTAGAATGTGAAACATCCAGACCCTTGAGTTCCTCAGGAAGAGATTTACTAAGTTTTACCAGTTAGAAACAATTTTTCTTCTTCTTCATTTTGATGAAGTTACTTCACGTTACTCCAAGTTGATAACAATTTATTTCATTGTCCCTCTGACCTTTTCACTGCATCATTCAGAGAAAATGTAGTTATTAATAATTAACACGTTTTCAGACTGTGGAGGAAACACCCAGAAACTTCAAGAAAGAAAAACAGAAAAACTGAAAGTTGTCCCCAACCTGGAAGCAAACCTGGGTCTTCTAATGGTGGTCAAAAGGGAATCCATCCAATGCACCATTTTCACTTTTATTTAATAAAAGAAGAAGGAGAAACAAGTACGAACCACTCTTTTCAGTGTCATTACCTCCCAGCTGCCACAGCGCCGCCTAGCGGTGTGACTCTATACCACAGCAGCAGTTTAAGAAGAATACACTTGATTTACTGCAATACAACTCATTTCAGCAAAACGTTTCAGTGACGATATGATGGATTTCTCCCTTTACAGTTAAGATTATTAGAACAGTATTTATCTTCCAATTTAACTTTGTTTGTTTTAATCCTTTATCAAGCACTCATGACAAAAAGGAAGTTATTGAACATTCCCCTGATAAGCGACGTTCTCAAGTAACTGTAAAGATAGTTAATATGACACCCAGCTCAGCCATAAACTGCCTATAGGTGACCTTCAATCGCAAAGCCAACAGTCGGTGTGGGTCAAAATGTCATGGCAGGTTATTTTAATCACTGAGAAGGGTCATCAGTTACCCAAGGTTGAAAAAATTGTGACACACCAGTCAGCACATCAGCACTAAAATTACACAGACAAAATTCAAGTCAGCAATAAAACATGTTGTAAACAGCAATCAGCACTGTGACACTACTACAACTGTTGGACTGTCACGGCCTGAGGAAACATGCACACCAACTCAGACGCTCGCTTCGTGATTGACCCCTCCTCATTGGCTATGTGAACCTGAATCTAACTGTTAAAGATATTTATGATGGACGCCATTTATAGCAGATGCATGAAGCTTACATAAAAAAGTATTTGTACTTCATGACTGTATCATTAGAAGACGTTCTGCTTCTTTTAAGCTCGACTGATGAACATTCAGTCACAGTCAAACGATCAGAGCAGCTGACAGTAACAGTTAGCAATACTGAAGCTTCAAAGGTTTTAATTCAAATATTTAAGAGTAATGACGTTACATTAATCATGGCTGAATTCTAAAACCATCTTCTTTATGTTTCAAAGGCAACAGTTCAAAAGTTATTTTAAAATGGAATTATGGTGTTTTATATGAGGCATTGGTTTTGTTTGTTTGAGAAATAATGTCGTTTCTGATTTACAGCTACTACATATGTTGAATGATGATCTGAGTAAGACAACCACTGGGTTACCATAATAAAAAGAATGGAAAAGATTCAGTATGCCTCATTTAAATAATGTTTTGTGATATATGAATGTTTGGTCCACATTGGTCAACACAATATTCTCAATACTGCACTCAGCAGGAAGCACATCGTCAATTATGTTTTTTAAACATCACAAATAAGACATACTCAATAAAATATTGTGAACTCGAGCAAGGCATGGAGATCTGGTGGAACACAGGCCCATGAGTAAGTTTCAGAAAAAAGATTATTCAGTGGTTTCACAGGTGAAAGTAGGAAATGGGACTTTTGTCATTTCTAAGAATGTTATTTATTGTTTTTGTGCAAATCAAAACATGAACAAGTCAAAACCCACACACTCACACCCCACCACCATAATGACAAAAGTGAACAGGGGGAAAAGATATATATCCTACATGCATATAATAACAACAATACATTATAATAGAAAAAAACAAACCCAGCTTGTCATTCAATATGAGGTTATTGTGTTAGCGTTTAAATTAGATATTGGTTAAAAATTTCATTTTAAGCACATTTGACTCAAGTGGGAATAAAATCCCTCCAAATTATTGTATTACTGAGTTTCTTTCGATAGTAATTCCAATTCATGCATTCGGATTGTCATTTGGAGTCGTGCAATTCCTCTTTTTAGAAAAAAAAAAAGCTGCAGTAATTCACATCATTATGGTGGGAATAGGATAACACGTGCAGAGTATGAGTTTAAATGCACTGCGCCCACTAATCTGCACGGTAGATGGCGCTGTCCTCCCCCTGGATGTTGAAGTGCGTGTGGGTCCGGTCAGTGAGAGAAACTCTTGAAACCAGTGAGAGGGAAAAGCCTCGGTCCCAGTCTGCTCTGCTCTGTTCTGGCTGCTCAGCGCGAGCAGGCTGGTCTCAGTCCGCCTCCAGCACGCGAGACCTGGAACAATAATAAAACCCGCTTCCTCTTCTTCTGTCCGCCCTGCAAGAAACCAAGCTGCACCAAACTCCTCCAGAAGATGTCCTGCGTGCAAAATATGGTGAGTTTTGATTGATTTGTTCATTTATTTATTTATTTTTCTGCTCCGCGTGCACTTGCGCCGCTGCAGCCGGGTGAGTCAGAGCACATGGAGGATGACAGCCTGGCCGAAACTTCATGCTGAAGAGAGGAGACTTGATGATCAGCTTGGACGGTGCAGATTAAAGTCTTTAAACTAATGAGACAGTGTAGCTCGAGACGGGGCCGCAGTTTGCAGTGGTTAAATCAGGGTTAATCCTCACAAGTGTGTGTGTGTGTGTGTGTGTGTGTGTGTGTGTGTGTGTGTGTGTGTGTGTGTGTGTGTGTGTGTGTGTGTGTGTGTGTGTGTGTGTGTGTGTGTGTGTGTGTGTGTGTGTGTGTGTGGAGGACAATATTTTTTTTGCCATTTATCTCTTGTCACTTTGCAGCTCTGGTGGTCTCCAGTGCATTGAACTGTTTGGCTGTAAATGTTTTTTAGTTTTTTTTAGGGGGGGTGAGGCTCACACTCCAGGCTCTCTTTAGATGCTCAGGAGTTTGAGGGGACAAAAGCTGCTTCTCTCTGAGTGTGTGAGTGAGTGGGGGGGGGGGTGCTGGAGGTGGTGAGGGTCTCCTGCTCAGTCTTGGGGACTGCCAGGCTGTCGTCGTGGAGACCGGAGGCCACAGGTGACCTCTGACCTGCGGGCTCACGGAGCGTTGCAGGAAGAGCCGGGCTGAATGTGATTGTTACAGGCGTACGCTGACGCAAGTGGAGTGAGCAGCTCTGACAGCAGGGAGACAATAGATATGTGGGCTGCTGCTGGAGACTGCGTGGTAACCAGGACTGTAATTCCAGATTAAATTATAGGGGGGGGGATTCAGAGAGGTGATAGCGAGGTGACGCTGCCGACTCTGCCGATGTGAATGTGCTCATCACTGCCTGGCAATCACTGTGATGGCTTAACTGTTGTTTAGGGGTAAAGTCACACACAAGCAAAAAACATTTCTTCATCTCACCCATCCCACTTAATTTTCTCAAAGAGGTGGCAGAGTCCAGATTTTGCATGTCGGTCTTGCTGTGCTGGAGTTTTTGTAAACATGTTTCCTCGAGTGAGTCAGAAGGAGACGAGGGAAGTCAAATCTGTGTTTTTAAACACACGACATTTAAATCAATAACACAAAACTGTCCATGTGACTAAATACCACCAGTAGTTACCTGGAGTGTGTGCTTCTAGGGACTGAAAATGTTAGTTTTCACTAATGATAATGTCGGATGCCTACAAGTGTAATATCTACCATTAATTGCAATACTGTGGTTATGTAATGTTCACTTTTTTGTTTTCTCTTTTTTGTATACATCTCAGTTGTTCATATTGTTTTTTAAGATATGTATTTGAATTGCTTTATATGGTCTATCTTTTAAAGCTACTAATAAGGAGAGTGTAGTTTTTGTAACAGTGGCAATTAAAAAGAAAGAAAAAAAAAAACCTTCAAGTTTGAATAAAGATTTTCTCATCGGCTGATCAATAAATGTACACAAAACTAACAGCATTTTACATTTAGTATTCGAAATAACAGTACCATTTTATGAAACTATGAATAAATCTGTTTGTTTAAAGGATGATTTGTATATTTTAACAAGTATACATGGTGAGACTGTCCGCACTTTGAGTCCGTGCTCATATCGTGCATGTATGTTGTTTTTTTTTCTCAATTCTCGGTTTTCTCCCACAGTCTAAAAAAAATATGCATTTTCAGGTTAATTGGTGACTCTAAGTTTCTGGTAGAAAGGTTTAGTTTAACTAAATCGTTTGTACTGTGCTCAGTGGCAACTGGTTGGAAGTCCAGTGACATTCAAATGGTAAATGGACTTTAAATATACGCGCATTGTACCACTTCAGAAGTCACAACTTCACATTCACTCAGTCGTTCACACACAAAACCAGGGACGACTTGGTCCAACTGGCCCAGCAGAGCTCAGTGAGACTTTTGACGACAGCGTTTGTTAACACAGTCTGACTCCTTGCTGCTTTTCTTCCCAGCAGAATCATTCAGACAGCTGATGTTGTCTCCGCTCAGCTGTTGTAAGACTCCCAGGGGGTGGACACTCCCCTACGTGAGTGTGTGCCTTGTGTCCTGTGTGTGCGCATCCATTGCCGTCATTAACGCAATGACAGCTGATGAAACACTAATTCTGCTGACCGTCGGATGTCTGCCGGCCATTTGCTTCGCGTTGCCCAACCTAAGATTAGAGGCTCGGCATTGCTCCCCCAAGCACGGGAGTTTTGAATGAAGTCCACGCCTTCGTACGCCCTGAGTTTGTTGTGTCAATACTAAAGGAGCGGCAGAAAGTTTATTTATAAGCAAGAACAGATGAAATCCAGGTTTACTGCAGTGATGTCGATTTCCAGTACAATGAATACAGTGACCTTTTTTTTTTTTTGCGTTTCTTCGTGTCTAAGTACATGGCAGGTCAGTCATGCATACCACGCTCTGGCAGATGGTGGAGCGAGCGCCGCACAGCTGTAATGGTCTTTTTTTGGCAGACATTTCCCCTTAGGCCAGCCACCTAATCAAACACTAATCAGCTCCCGTTCCACTCTGTAATTCCTCGGCTTTCTTCTAAACTTTCTTTCCCCCTGGTTTTCTTTCCCTTTCAACCTGTCCTCTTACCCCATGCGCCTAATCTTGCGTTCATCCTGTTACCCCATTCTTTCTGCTCCGTCCGCGCTCATCCCATAGACTCTTTATAGACACTGCCATGCCTGATCGCTCCGAGGTGAAAGTGTCATGCTCTTACACTTCCACCGCTCGCCCTCACTCCTCTCCCCGCCTGTGGCTTGGCCTGATCCGCTCTTTGAGCCGTCTGTCGCTGCGATTATCGCCCGGCCGGGTTGGAGAAATCACTGTGGGACCCGGTCAGGCGTGCAGAGCTGTCTTCCTTCATTCTGCCTCGCTTGAATGTAAGACTGTTTAGTGTTCTCACCTGAAAAGGACCTAGATTTGCATGAGTTTATCTGCCGGATATTCAGCGGAAAGTGTTTGCCCCTGCAGGGAACTTCCAGCGTCATTCTGCAACCAGATAGTTATTTTCAGCTTTGATAACAGCTCACATGTATTCCAGTGAAAACATTCCTCTGGTTTCCGAGCTCAAAATGAGTTACTTTCCAAGTGTCAGGAAAGAAAACACACCTGAGTTAATGATTAATTCTAAATTGACAGGTGTTTCCCTGTAGCTGAAGATTGATCTCCCGAAGTATGTAAACAATTGACACGCCGTCTCCTAATTACAGTGACCCCCGTATTGCACCATGGTCCGTTAAAACTACCTGTGATGGAGTGGCGACCTGTCCAGGGTGCGTATTTATTTTATATTTCGCGAATCTCCAAGTTGTCTTAATCCATATTGGTTTTTCATATTTCACTTTTTCATTTGCGCTATAAAAACAACAAGAAGACTTATTGACTGGCTTGTATGTTTGACTTAACTTCCTCTTTCAACAAAGTCATACAAATGAACAGATTAGGAGCAGACCTCTGCAGCTTCGTGATACTTCATATATATATGTCACTTGCATTGGCCCAAGGAGAGATCTCAAAGACCAGGATAATTAAACCTTATCTTATGTTTAGAGTATTATCTCCCTTTAAAATGCCCAAGAAATGATTATACATGAACTAACAACATCTTTGGCCACTTGGCTCTGTGACACATTAGAGGACTATCACCTAATACACATTGTTAATATTATAATTTGAAGAAGATAAAAGAGGTGAAGACACTACATTTTAACTGCTGGAATTTATCTAATCCACAACATGTGGCAGCATGTCAGTTTTGAGGTCAGAGTGTTATCTTGTGTTAATTCCCAGTAAAATGGAAACTAGTGCTGCAAGATATTACTAAAGAATGGGCTGTGCAGTAATGTTGTGTAGTGCCAGCCCGATAATATGATACTGAGTACTGAAGTAATATGGTGGTGTCTTTGTGCTTTTGGATTTCCAAATGACGGTGGTCATCCTAGTCTTAAACCCAATTTTAACTGCTTGGCTGCAATTGTTTTTCTTTCTTTTCTTGTTTTTTTTTCATCACATGCATGTCTGCAGCTCCACCAGCGCTTCAGAAGCACAGCAGTTGACATTGTTATTTTGTTTTTTGTGCTTCTGACTGGCGAGATTATCAGGAATGAAACTGTGTTTGAAACAGTGAAACAAACTATTGCAGTTGATATAGAAACCCGGCAGTTCAGTGAGTTTCTTGCCACATTTCCACTGTTGACATTGTGACAACGATAAAGTCACATTTTCAAAGTTAGCCTTCTTTACTGTTAGAAACCAGAAACGACTTCAGCACGTCCCCATCCTTCACACCTCAGCAGCACAGCTAATGTAAAGTACTGAACATCCCAGATTTATCATGTGTAACAGTTAAAGTGTGAGCATGCATGGGTGGATTTGGCATAAGGAGGCTCTATCCATGTGGCCCACTTGCTCATTTCTGTCACTCAAAAAAAATCTCCCACTGCCAAATGAGCCAGATCTGGTAGATGCACTGTTTAATATTTAATTACTCTGACGTCTACTGTCCCGGGTATTTCCGGGGGTTATTATCAACGGTATGGTTAGTTGACCTGCCACAAAACTGCCGAACAATTGTGTCGTCCTCATGGGACAGGCAGGACCCTGTGACCTTCAGAGGGGAAAGGTCCATGTGTGTTGGAGGCTGGACGGACCTCATACTGTGGCCTTTGTCTGCGAATGCCAGCGACTCAGAAGCCTGACAGAAATATCCGCTCCCTGGCGCTAACCCTGGCCTCGTCTTGTCCTGGGACTATTGTCTGGTTAACGAATGTAGCCTTCCTCCCTCGCGGTGTGTTCACCACATAGCTCAGCTTTATCGCTTCCTCATGTTTTTATTGATCGGGCTTATCTCCCTGCGAGGAGCGCCCGCGCTCCCCTGTCTTCTATAGATACCAGCAGTGGTAGTTATCCTGCGTGTGTGTGTGTGTGTGTGTGTGTGTGTTGGGGTGGATGGTGTGCTGTACTCAGCTCGCGTCTCTTTTATTTAGTCTGAAGAGTTGTAGTGTTGCAGAACAAAAGGCCACGAGTCAAAGCCCTCCTCTGTGAGTGGGCACTGTTGTATTTATATCTGCTCGTACAAGTTAGCAGCAGCCGCGGCTGTCTTCTTCTCCAACAGCATTCTCAATTTCCCGTCACATCCTGCGCTTTTACAGAAAATCAATACGGCATTTTTAAAGGTTAGAGTCCGTTAACATGTCACACAGGTAGCAAAGTGGAGCAGGCTCACTGTCCCTGTGATATTCCTCTTGCTCAAGCGATTATCGCAAAGAAATGACTGAGAGGTGCTCTGTATTTATACACCGTGGCGTTAAGTTATTCAAATCCTCTAAATGTCATGTCCTGTTTTTTTCAACAAATACTGACTCCAGATCCACAGACACACTGACCTCGAGAGGCTGCCTCACACTGAATAACGTTATTACTCCAGAAGCAGACATCCAGCCCCCCCCCCCCCCCCCGGAGCCATTTCTCGTAAAGTTATTGTCCAGGAGAGCTTACGCTGAGGAAATGAGTCTAGCGTGAGTCGCTGTCGCCCCGTCTGGTTGACCGGTCGGACAGGTACAGTATCTATAAACAGGCCTCGACTCGTCCCCCTGTGTGGTTTCTACATTGTGTTTCCATTTATTGACTTCCACATTCCTTCTCTGTTGATCCTGTCTTCCCTCCTCCCGCTACCACAAGCCCACCATTTTCTCATGCATTGATGAAAAAGTTTAACCCGGTTCTTTGTAGAATTCGTGGTGTAGCACAACCAAAATAACATTTGTCGTGTCATCAAAATAACTTTATAATATTGCAAAGCGACATTGTCCAAGTCATAGCACAACATTGACTGCAGGGACAGAGCCACATTACGAGGCTGACTATGCTGGGCACCATAGATTGAAGATCTTGTGAATTCTTGTGATTGGTTGGTTCTGTCCCATCTCTCCACACACCTGATTTACCTTTCTTCAGGCCTCTCCAGCTTCCTCTTCTGAGCTGTTTTGTCAGCTAGCTGGGAGACTTATACAAACTATCCGAGGAATCTGTGACTGGATATGCCTGTGGGGCCCAGACGTAATAACAGGGGTCGGGTGGCACCTGCTCATGTGTTAGACCGGCCTGCCTTGCTTTGATGATGACAGTTATGCCCTTCTTTTCATTTTTCAACATTGTTTTCTTCAAATTGCAAAGAAGCAGCATGAAACATCACATTCTTGCACCAGAGTGCTTTTAATAACTCGCCAATCTGATCATAGAGCATTTTCTGGTTGGCTCGGAGCTTTAATTAGTTGAGATTGTTGCGTTGCTCGCCTGTTGGTGCCGGCTTCAAGGAAGACCTCCTCCACTGCCCTCAGCTCAGTGGCCGACATCGCATGGCGAAGACAGAAGAAAGCAGTCGCTCTCGTCTCAGTGAGGGGCAGAGAACAATGCCTTCTCTCTCTTCTCTCCTCAAATGTGAGCCCGGCCAGTTTGAGTTAAGCAACTTGATATGACGCAGAACCCGTCCAGTAACTTGGGAAAAGAGACTCACAAACAGACTATTGTCCAGACAGTCCACTCTGACACAGCCTCCACAGGTCCTCATTTTTCCCCTCCTTCCTCATTTTGTGCTGTTATTTTTTTCCCTACCCTCATCCCTCTTTCTCTGGTTTGCTGCTGTCTTTCTGTTGGCCCAGGCCTAATCCCTCATGATTGTCTTATTATTTGTGAGCAAACAGGACACGCTGCGCTGCTGGTGTTTGTCTGATGGAGCTGGCACCGATATTGTCAGCGCCGGGTCTGAACTGAAAGGCCGAAAGCCAGTTGACATGCAGGGCTTTGTTACACGAACTGGAGAAACGAGTCCAACCGCACCGGTGCCCGAGCGGGCTCACAGAGTGTGCAAAGAGATGAGCAGAAATGCAGGGAGAGTGGAAGGTGTATGATGAATGGAAAACAACTGTTAACCTTACATCCTTTCCTCTCTCGGATGACTCAAACAGCTTTGTCATTTAACTCAGCTCTCTGTGTGAATGACAGGCCTGTCCTCAAGAGATGCTGCTGCCTGGATTTAAAACTATCTCCACGAACAGCTTAGGATCAGCTTAGCTATTGAGATCTGAGCAAAGTCTTCCTGTTTTAGTCTGCAGGTCAGTGGTTTCATTTTTTGCAGTTGTTTTTTTTTTTTTTTTTTTTGGTTCTTCTCATCCACGCACCTCCCAGCTGCCATCACAGACCAGGAAATGGGAAGTCACATGTCCTGATCATCAGGCGTGTGAAAAAGAGAAACAGTCAGCTTCAGCACAGGAGGGAAGTTCAGGTGGACACGCACACAGGTAAAGAAGTGCTTTATCTTACTTCTCTTCTATGTTAATAAACCAGTTTCTACGTTTATCTTATGGAAACACACTTTCATTATTTGAAATTGAAAGGGCTGCCGTGTGACACTCACCTAAAGTAAATGTGTCACGTTGTATGCTTTCCCCAGCCTTCTCGGTGAAAAAGGCTGATGTATTTACATGCCAGAGACCTAAATGTACTTTAAGTCTGGAGCTTAACCTGCCAGGAGAAAAGCAAAACAACTCGGTTGTTAATTACTTTGCCTGTGAGGAATGCTCGTTTGGATTTTTCTAACTAAATCTTTTCTCCAGAGGTAATGACGTCACACTGAGCAACAGCTTCGACCTCTCCATTCATGTCCAGGGGCAGAGCAAAGGTGCTAATTGATGGTTAATGGTGCCTAAATAAGGATACATAGGCTTATTGTGTCCACTCGGTGATGCATTTTCAATTCTTCAATACGCCGTCTCGCCCTTTTGTTTTTGTTATATGTAAATAAATCTTGCTCTGATCGTCTATTTGTGTCCCTGGAATTCCCCCTGAGGACTACTCATGACTTTCCTGTGTACCCAAGATGATCACAAAGTTTTCATTGAGCTTCAGTCACTCTGTTACCACATTAAAGGGTAAAATTTCCCACCACAGCTTGTGGCAAATCTCAACACCAGACCATGTAAAAGTTTTATAATTCAGACGTTTGTGTTGTTTTTCTGGCGCTTTACTGTTGTAAACTCCCGACAGGAAAGTTGTGCCCTGGTTTTGGCTGCACAAGTAGTTTCCCACCTTGCAGCTTCTCAAGGCCTGACAAACAACAAACACTCACTTTATTTACAGAGAAACACTACGGGAGGAAGGAGTGCAAACGTCAGCATCAGGGCTCGCTGCTTCCGTCTTCTTCTGCTGTTGTGGTGCAGATGAGATCAAAGAGAGCAGCCTGCGGTGTGATCAGCAAAAACATTTTAATCACAGTCGCACGGCGCGCTGGCCCGGTCCATATCTTTGTGCGTCTCTGAATCCTGATCAATTTTTAGCTACAGACCACACATTTTCACCAATTGTGTTTCTGCTGAGTGTGTGTGTGTGTGGTCTAACACTGGGGGCGTGTGCACACACTCACCGCAGCTGTTAAGTGGAATTGGTTCAGGTGTGGGTCGATGTGGGAACCACTCGATTTCCATCGCAGTAATCACAGTGACTCCTGCGTGAACCGCTCCAGGAAACAATGAAGCCACAGAGAAAGAGGAGAAAGTCTCCGCTCACTCCCACCACCCTGTCTGCAAAGAATTTAATAAGAAGCCATCCCTCTCATGCTTTTGTCTTCATCGGCTCAATTTAGCACTGTATTACCCCGGCACTCTGATTATGTGGCTGAATTATCTGTAACTAAACTCTTGATGTTGGTCTGCCGTTACCAGGCTGGTTCTCATGGGAATAGAGGTGCTTTGGATGAGGTAGAAATTTTTTTTTTTCAAGGTCAACAAAGGAGGATACAGTCCACATGGACTCTGTCAGCCTTACAAGCACTATATGAAGGCACATTAATGATTACCCTGGAATAAATGTGAAGAATGTGAGGTTGTTTCCTCACATTACTGGTATGTGGTAAAGGCCGCCCTGCTGATACCGGCAGTTGGCAAACACCGCATCATGTTTGCTTGTCAGCAAGATGAGCAGAAAATAAAGAGAACATGATACCTTTCATCTGTCTGCTTTCTCACATGTTCTAATTACGCTATGTGGGAAAATATGAAAAAAAGAAAAATAATAATCCCTTATGAGCAAGCAGAGGAGTCGGTGGAAAAGAAAAACTACCAGGAAGCAAACTAACTGCACCTGACTCAGCGGTGGTGGGTTTCTGCCTGCATTGGTTGGGATTAGGGCTGACGTATTGAAACTCCAGCCAAGTATCCATTCTCTGCCAATTCTAAAGCTATAAATGAACGTGGACCACTCGACTGTGTAGTATTCCTGAGTTTTACTTGAACCAGTGAGCTTCTCAGCATGAGGTAATTAAGCTAATTAAAGAAAAAATGTTGCCGCTGGCCAACAACAGCAGCAGAATTAAATTAATGTGAGATAGGAAGTCAGTTAAGAAGATTCACCTCTAATGTGTGGCCTGAACTTTTGGCTGAGTGCATTGAATTAGGTTTACCTGTCGTCTAAATCTATGGCAGTCTAACTATGCAAATAATCCAGGGTGACCTGAGATATCAAATAAGATAGGTTTTAAGCCTGATTTTAAAAGAGAAAAGCCCGATAGCTTCTGTGCTTTCTTCTTTATTAGAAACTCTTTGGGACTTCATAATAATATCTCAGAAATGAATGCTGTAATCATCGTTGCATTGCAGTGATGCTCACAATAAAGATATAAACACTTAATTTCTGTCGGCTCTCGGTGTGTCAGTCACTGTACTCTGTGTATTAACACCTGAACACGGCGCCAAATTTCATCTTCCCGACGAGATCAAAGGATCAGAAACGGAAAAATAAAAGATGGTGCCAGAATGCATCATGCTCGGTTTGCAGACGTTCCACAGACAGTGTAAAGAAGCAATACCTCAACAAGTCCAGGATGTCGGACGCTTGGAAATAGGTCTATATATTTTTAAGAAAAATAAATGGTAGAAATTTTGTAGTCAGTTATGTACTTACTTCATAATAAAAGCATGGTGAATTTCAAATGTATTAACCTGTTTTCATGTTGTTAGTGGGCGATTTGTTTTCCTCAGAAATCCCCTGATGAAATATATACGGCAGCAATGTTATCTGGAATGGCATTGTCTTTTGGGGTTTTTTCAGGGCTCGTGGTTGGTTCTCATTCTGTGAGCGTCTATCATAACATCTTGTTGTACACGAATAACGATATGGTGACGATATCGTCTCGTCTATATCACAGAACATCAGCCTTAGTCTTTCAGCTCGGTGTCATAAACGTCATATTAACAACCATTTCTTAGCATTTCTTCAACATTAGCTGATTCTCTTTTGAACCTGCCACTGTTACTTCTTTTAAACTGCATTAAATTGCTTATGTGGTTGCAGCAACAAAAGCAAAGCAGGGTGTTTCTGGAGAGAACAACAACACGAGCCATTTTCCTGTGTTTCTGTGTTTCTTTTAGAATAGTGCTGGAGATTTCTTTTTTGCTTCTTTACCTCTCGCATGATTACTTTGACTGCACACTAACCTATGGAGACTAATGTGACTGATCAAAGTAATCCTATTTCTGAGTGAATACATTTTGGGTTCAAGCTAATTTCTGGGCAAGTGTTGAGCAAGAAGTCATTCAGGTTTAGTCTGCAGGATAAAAAGGCAACGCATGAAAATGTTTGTGTAGTTATGCTGCTAGTACTGATCTCTCTTTTTATTACAGTCAAACACACACATGCACATATTTACTCACAGCCTTACGTAGGTTAAAGTTTCATATTGTGCAATGAGTCCGGGTTACTAAATATTGAGGATGTTAACCACGCTGTTACCACTGAACCACTGTTGGAAGGGAACTAGAGCAGAAGTAACATAAATAATAAATACATCCAATGGTACTCTGAGGTAGGTAGGTGGAGGGCCTGTGAACTCTCTCCCTCGGGTGCTGTCTTCTCATAATGAAGCAGCTTTACGTAACATCAGTCAGATCCTGATCAATAAGGTTCCACCAGTGCAACCAGTCACTTCAGATAACCCCAACGTGGCTACTGTAGTCAGAGGCAGTAATTGAATTCTGTGCGGAAATACAATACTGTAGAGTCAACAGCAGTGGGAAAAGCCGAGGCTCGATGCGGCCTCCCATCAATGACCTAACAGGTACAAAGTGAGGAAGTCTGCCTCAGAGCAAGTCTCGATTGATTTGGTGGAGTGACTTCAGGCCAGTGCCAGCCAGGTATGATTCTCTCCTGAGACCTCTAATAGAGCCTGAAAGCTTGTAAAATGAAACTATTTTTACCGCAGCTTTCCCAAGGAGGCTGAGTTTTTTTTGTTTTTTTCTGTCTGAAGTTGTGCGAGTCAAATTCTTAAAAGACTGAAATGCCAAAATATGTTAAACTTGTCTGCCAACATTTTGTAACAAGTGATTTATCTTTATAGTGATAAATGCAGTAGAGAGATAAACTTGGGTCCGAGCTGGGTATTAACATAAATATTTAGATATTAAATATGAGTTGATGTGTGAAGGGATGACTCCAAATAATGTCAATTTTACATTTTTATTGATGTGACATCACAAGCTGCAGTTTCGAAGGAGTTTCAAGTGTCTTTAGTGGGAGAATTTAGTAAAACCGAAGAAAACGTTGCAACGCAAACATGAAACCAGCAAATCCTGATAGTTCTGTTTGCATTCGTAAGCTGATGGGTGACCCTAAATTCCCTGTAGGTTTGACACTCTTTCCCATAAAATGTATATAAATGCACCAGAAAAGTAAGATACCCAAGTCTGACGGACACGAGGTCAAACTCCAGTTTGCTTGTTGCTGTGTCGTTTCTTACCTTGGCTGCATCAGAACCATAAATCCAAATAAACTGATGATTGCCTAAAAAAAAATTATAAATCTCGACAATGTTGATTGTTCATTTTTCTTAAGATGGGATCACTTTCTGGACGGTAACACATAGAATTGCAGAAGCAATAGAGTCATTTTCAATATGAATGATCTTGTATTGATGACAGATTGTATTCTCCTTTTATTAATTAAACATTGCTTCATCATGCCTGATGGCAAAAGGAGAGCAAAGTCAATAAACGCTCTGCCTTTGAGACCCTCCCCGAGGCGCCAGGCAGTTTCAATCCAGCATGGGGACAATCGTAAAAGTGTATCCTTCATGAAATGTTTAAATATTCAGTATTCATCCGGAGTAGAATGGCAGTGTATCACTCCAATAGAAGCAAAGTAGCTGGATAATATTTTCCCCGTAATGTTGAGTGAGCGTGATCAATGATATTTTATGGCATAAAAGCTCCTACAGCGTTTCTTTCCACGTCACAGATGATAGTTAAAAAAAAAAAAAAAAAAGCGTCTGTGTCTCCTCTGAACTGTCTGTCTGCTCAGTAGCACCCTGTGACCAAATATGACCTTTGACCTCTGTAAAGAGTGGGGTATTTATCATCAATAGGCACAGTGTAAGACTGAACACTGGGCTTTCAGCTTTAGCACCGCCACATCAGACTGCCAGTAAATTATGTTTGACTGAAAGTCTCGCCATGAAATGGGAGTCTGTCCCTCTTACGAGCCATCTCCTTTTCTTATTGGGAAAACAGCCGAGGACAACAGAAATCACCCTGAGTTTAGTTGAAAATCCTTTCTCCTCCAGTTTCTCTCTGAGTTTGTAGAGAGAAATCATGTTTGGCTGATTGTCTCCCGTCTATAATGAAGTTACAATTGGAGACTTTAGCACCATGCTGCCCGGCTGCCTTGCCCTGCAGGCGGAGCCACACTCTCTCTCTCACTCATTACGCTCCAGCATGTAAAAGTTAATCACAGAGTGGCGCTCTTCTTCACTTCTCATGTTGCGAGTTTCCTTCCTGGTCCGCCTCGGGCACGACTCGGCCTTCTGCTGACAACAGATGAAGACAAAGTTACGTCAGAGGAAAATCTCCAGTGCATCTACATACATTCTTTTTGTGTCTCTTTACATCACTGTGCGTGTGTGTTTCATTTACTGACAGCAAAATCTGTTTTCTCATCAACAAGGGATTTATCTGAAACTGTAAATCTCTTTCTTTGAAGTTGACACTTGATAAAAATATTCCACAAAATCCTTTTCCTTCTTTAATTTAGGAAGGAGTGTCTATCTAGCTGTTACCATTATTACACACGGGAGGTTGCTGCAGCACGTCTTGGGTACTTTTATTACCCCCTGCTCGGGTTCCCCACATTAAAGTTTAGGACACATTCATAGTATCTATTATAGGATCTATAAGGCCTGTCCATTCTGCAAAAAAATAAAAAATAATCAAAATCACTCGTAATTTGTTTGGATAAATCCAAAAGGGACTTCTATACTTCCTATATGATGCACATGAACTACATGATATCGTTCTTCACAAATTGGTATAAATGTATAAGCAAAAGACTGAAATTATGGCATCACCCCATTGTAGACATGAGAATGACTGTGTTGTGTCCTAAAGGGAGACATTTCATGTCAGATGTATATTGATTTCGAGTCAAATTCATCCCGAGTTGAATGGAAGAGAAATAGAACTGGTGTAGTTTATTTCACTAGTGTACATGTCTGCCATGCAAGGTCCTCAGTCCATCCATAGGGAGCAGTTTGGGGGTTTTGCCCAGGGGCTTTTTAAAATATAGACAGTTGGGGGATTGGATCGGCAACCTTCTGGTTAAGAAAAAACCTGCTTTACCAACTGAGCCATAGTGAGTTGAATTCAAAGTGAGTTGACAACTTTGTGAGTCAACAACAGGAAGGATAAAAGCAGTCAGTGTCCAATCTTCAGATATTGGTTTAGTTCAGATACTCTCACATTTGTCTTTCTGGACTCTTAACACTGATTTTGGTGCCTCATCAAATGAGTTCTGGAGGCAGGTGAAGCTGAAGTCTCTGAGCTGAACCATCCTTACAAAGTTCCTCTCAACCTTGACTAGAAAGTTTGTTTATTTGAATTACATAAAGACATGCAACTAGTCAAAAAGCCAGTCGGCTTGTGAACACATTTCCATGAATTAAGACTTTTTACAAATGAATTGCCTTAATTCTCACAGCGATGGCCTTTTTACATTTTGTCTTTACATGCAAAAAACCACTGCACTGGTTAACACTCTCAACTGCGTCCATGAGTTTTCTCATTGCGAGCTTTCTCTGGTGTCCTCCTACATTCCAAGACATACTTGTTAAGTAATGGGTGACTCAAAATGAGTGTGATTACGTGTCTCTCTTTATTATCACTGTGAGGGAATGCTGGCATGGCGAGGGGAATGGATGGATGGATTGATGGGAACTGCTTCAATGGCCATTGACTTTCAGTCTTACTGTCCTCTTTAAAGATGATCACCTTGTTTCTGTACTTAAATGTGACATAAACAGCGACACTGTGTAAAAGCTCTGACACTGTAACAAACCGCCACGATGTGCAGTTATGGCCCCATATGCTGGTTGGAAATCTTTCTAAAGGCGGGCAGCCTGGCTTTCAGAGTTGGTGTTAAAAACGTTGCTGCAGCCCTCGGTAGACTAGATTAAATAAGGGTAGCTGCTGATTTGGTAATCGCTCAGTAGCGTTTTACACAACTAACATCTGTGGAAAGACTAGCGAGAACAGCTTTGATAGGGCTTATATAATGTAACAGTGTGCGGCGCTGTGTGGGAGTTTCAGATGTAACCTGCAAAGGTACCCCACAAACGTAAACAAACTTTGATTTTGATGAGAGAGAGAAAGAGGGCAGAGGATGTGGAGCTGCGAGCTGTTGTGTGCCGCTTTTTTCTTTTTTTCTTGTCAGGTGTCTGCTGATTGACCACTGCAGACACACAAACAAGTGTGTGCGAGGGGTCCGTGGGAGTGAGCGTTTTGTGCATCAAAAAAACCGACGAGCCCGAGCTTGTGTTGTGCAAAGCATCTTTGGAATTTGGCTTCCGTATCCTCCTCTCCGCTGCCTGAGTCCCGGTGCTGAGCTGTGTGTCTGTAAGGCTATGGAAAGTGCCCCTCTTCACATTCAGCCTTTTCATTGAAGGCTTTTTTTTTTTTTCCTACTGATACAATATTTTAGAAGAGAGCACCCCTGAGCCCCCCCCCCCTTCTTAAAAAGCTACTTGCTTTGTTTTCTTTGTGGTTGTAGTGAAGTGGCTCTCCAAAGGACTTTAGATTCTGAGAGGACATCCAACTATCACTGTGACCGCACAGTATCAAGAAAAACTCAGGAGAAAGATCTGATCATGCAGAGGGGTTCTTGATAAACGATATTCTAACATGTTTTATAGAGGGGGCATCTAAACGACGTGTGATAGACTGATTAGATATGTGGCATTGTCATTCTATGATGCCTGTCACATTTTATTTTTTTATCATCTGCCCTCAATTCACCACTTCACTGTTTCTCCATACCGTATCTCTAAAATATGCAATCCACCAGGGTCAGATACATCCCCGGTCCGTAATGTCGCAGGTTTTGAGTAAAGAGGAGTTTAAGTCATCTTCAAAGCACTCCCTTTTATGTTTAATCAAAGTTAGCAGCTTTTTGAAAAAGCTCATCTCTGCTTTGAAATAAGCATAAATCAAGAAGCGGCTACTTTTCAATTAGACTGGAGTTGTTTGAGCCTGCAAGGAGGCTCAAAAGTGGAGCCTGGTGCTCTTTGATGTGCGCACGCGCATTTGCGTGTGTGATTTAAAGAGGTGTGTTGTATTTCAGGGCCCCTTGGCTAGAGTCGTGGCCTGGCTGTAAATCTCGCTCTGGCTCATAAACTAGGAGGCAATTATGGAAACAACTGGATGCAAGATTTCTTGAGTCTTGACAAAATTTGTGGTGACAACTTGAAAGGATTTTCCCCTTCTTTGGGTAGATTGGAGATCACATTAGTTTTGCCCTCTCTCACCTCCGTGTTCAGATTCCCGTCAGGCATCGATTGGCCTCCAGTGTATTTGGTACACACAAACTGAATGAAGCACTGGAGCTAAAAATACTGCGCCAGACCTTGAACCAGTGGCCATTATGTTGGACACGCTCATGGTTTATTCATCAAATGCATACAAACATACTCCCCTAGTACGACCTGCGCTGACTCACATGGTCCATGTCTTCCTCTGACCCTGGACACACTGAAACACTCAGAGCAACTGGCTGGACTGCACCCTGGATATAATTTGTCCACAAAGTTCCATATTGGGTTTTATTATATTTATCACCATTGATTATCGGACCTCTTTCCTCAGCCTGAGTCGGATGCTTTAGTGGGAAGTTGTACATTGGGGGAAATTGTACCTCATGAATTTAAACATGAGCAGATTGGGCCGCTTTGATCTCAGCCTTGGCTGAGAGCCCTGGATGGAGTGGGCTGCAACTGCTGTTACACAGCTCTCTTTGCCTATTTCAAACATTTGCATAATTGTTATAACTGTCAAGGCCAGCAGTGCAAAGCACTGCATAAATGTGGATTGTATTAGAAACAAGAAGAGATGTCAGTGAGTCGCTGCGGGTGTCTCTGCTTGTACATCAGATGTCTGTGCGGTGATCATGTACTGAGTGTAGCGCTGACAGCCAGGCGTCAGGATGGGCCTGGTCATTAGTTTGCGTGAGTCTGTGTTTGATTTTCCCTGCAGCCACACACAGCACCTGCCAAAGCCTTTTTGACTATGACCACGTTTGAATCTTGACTATGCACAAACTTTTTTCCTTCCAACAAAGTGCAAACCGTCAACTTCTTAGTCCATTCACTATAACTGAAGGGCTACGCGGGGCACAGTGGTTCGCAGGCTTGCCTCAAAACAAGAAGGCCAGGGTTCAATTATACCTCCACAGATTTTGTGTGCATGTGTAGGTTTTTGTCTAAGTGGCCCGGATTCCTCCCACGGCGTAGAAACTTGCTTGTTAGTGGAATTGGACGATGTATGTGTGTGTATGTGTGTCCTGGTTGCACCTTGTCAATCTTCCAGTTTCAGATTTGATTGGCTCCACCTCCCCGCTGCCATAAGTTGCATAAAGCAGCTTTAGATGATGGAGGAAGAAAATCAATGAGTCACTAAGTGACTAGGCTTCGCTTTATTTTTCCATTTTTGTTCATAGAAATGCAGCTACCAGCAGGAAAAAAAAAAAAGATGGAAAACAAATCTGTGGTGCTTTCAAGGACTCCATTGAGGCTCATGACTCACCACAGTGCAAAACATTATGAAACCATCACTATTCTTTGAAAGCATTTATGTTTACCTGGAGCTGCAGTGTCCCCGCTCAGAGACATAAAAGGTGGTTTGAGTCTGGGCCCTGGCAGAATTTGTGGACTTTGCATGTTCTCATGCCATTGTGCTTTTATTTACATACAGCAGCTTCCGCATACAGTTTTAAGACATGCTTGTTAGGTTATTTAGTTATCTGGCTTATTTTCGTTCTTTTTGATCCCTCATTGTAAATCTTATCTGATTGCATACACAAAACCACAAATCAATTGTATGCCCATACAGCCATTAAAAGTCTACCAGTTCCCCGGTTGCCACATCAGCCGGCCAAACATGAAGGGAGACTTTTCCCCCCCTCGGGTCCTGTTTATAGTCGGAAAGGACCGGAGCGTGTTCAAGTTTATGGCTTCAGGAATGCTTTATGACTGCTGTGGGTGTTTATGCTCGGGAAGAGGGGGGGGGGGGGGGGTCACAGAGGTGAAATCAATAGTGATCCTTAATGAGGTTGTCTGAAAAGGAGGAAAGGAGGGGATATGTGAGTGTTTTAGAAAAAAGCTGTGGTGATGGATGAGGGGGAGTAAGTGGTTGTGGGGAGAGGATCTGCTGCGTCGGTGTGAAGAAGCTTAAAACTGAAGTCGATTCAGCTTTTCATGTGGATTTTGGGGGAAATTTGGCATCTAATTTAGCTTCCAGTCAATCAGAAATGTTAATGACATGATGTATAGATGTGACGAATAGAAAACATGATGTCACACACACACAGCCATCAGATCGGCTGAGAATCTATTGGGGCTGTGTAAGACTTATGAAAGACACGGGTCATTCGTAAATAAGTCAAGCTGCTGCAGAGCTTGTTTTCATTTTCTGATCTTAATGTGTCTCAGCTCCACATTGTTATCCAGAGCACTTCTGTTTTTGTTTCTCCGTGTTGTTAAAGAAATGAGTTGTTGTAACCCAGTCGGATCAGGGTTACATAACAGGCTTATGATGTGACATATGCTGTTCTGCCTCCCAAAAAAAAAAAAAAAAAAAAAACAGCATTATCCTCACGGAGTTCATGTTTCACTTGATCCCCTGGTCTTTTGATTTGCGTCTGGGAAAGACAACACACGCTGCTGAGAGGACAGACTGATTCTGTAAGAACAACAATTTAAAGGCATTTTCACATATTCTCTATTGTCCCCTGGAGCGTTTTGCATGGTGGTCTGATTGTGTGTGCTGGTTTTATGGTGAAGTGATGTTGTGGGAAGCCGAGTTGTTTTAGCTGCACTGTGAGACAGCTGTCTGTACAGAGAGACCCAGCTGATATAACGTGTGTCAGCTCGTCCTCCGGGGATCGACATCCTGCTCACAGCAGTGAAGGGACAAGAGGTGGAGTTCAATTTAAGAATGACAGTCTCGTTCAGTTTCGCACTTTCTGCCGCAGAAAAACATCTTTCCACTGAAAAATGAGCTGAAGAGATTTATCGAGTTATCATTGCTTTTCATGATGACTTTGTGTTTTCTACTCATGCGTCTCATACATGCATATTAACCAACTCTAAACGTTTTCCTCTGCTAAAATGTGTATATTGGCAGGACGAGAGCATCATCCTGCCCTGCACTTTGGGCATGGGCAGTGGTGTGGTACTTGTCATTTCTCCAGCCAAAACTGCACTACAAAACGTCTTGTAAAAATTTTAGCTCGCGAGAAATGGAAGTGGAATTCACACACCCAGATCAGCAGTAAAGGGCCAAATAAGCTTTCTTTATGCACATAAATTGCTTTTTTCAAACATTGTCATCCATCACTGCGTACATACACCCATGTGTCCCTTATGTTGTGGTTGTTGAGCAATACATCCAGAAGAGGGCAGTGCTCATTGTTGGTCTCTAATCCAAACATCGATGAAACTGGATAAAATCTGCTAAAATAAATAGCCCTGCACCCAGAGCTATTCAAAATTTGAACTGTAGTGATCATTTGTTGTCTTATGTTTCAATACGCTGTTGACAGAAAAGCCTCTTTTTTCCAGGTGAGGTAATATCATAGATATGCTTATATCCACACATATATTCACATTTCTTTCATCAGAGGGATCGTTATTTCTGTTGTCTTCCAAATTGTGTTGTCTACTTTGTTTGTTCCGCTGGTCAGACATGAGCTATACTGCATAACACTGCCCCCACAGGTCATCCCTGGTATTACTCTGGTGCATTTCCAGGGAGCTCACAGATGCGTACCTTACAGATTATGCATGTGATGAAAGCAAAAGATGGATCGAAGGATCTTGTATATCCCTCTGCGTATTAATGGCCTAATTGGGTCTTGACATGGAAGTCAGACCGGATCCATTACAGTAAACAGGAGGTAAACAGGAGGTCAAACAGAAGAAGCAGACCCACTGCAACCTGTAAATATGGCAATAACTGGTGAAGTTTGCTATGGGATGGATACATAGACACATTTTATTCTGTCTCAGTTGAAGGAGTTGTCTGTGGCCTTGTAGTGAAATGGAACCAAACACTGACAAGTTGAAACACTGTTTCCAACAATAACTTCACCTACACTCCCATGCATGTATAACAGAACACAGACAGCAGTTGGAAAGTGGTAGACTTCAGTTGCTTCATTGAACTACAACTGAACTGCACATGTGAAGTACTAATTGTGGAGTGAGCATGTTCTCCCTGTGCATGTGTGGGGTTTTCTCCAGTTTCCTCCCAAAATCTTAAGAAGCACTCTTTCGGTTATTTGATGACAAGATTGTACGTCTGCCTTTTACCCTTTGACGGCTGCGATCGCTCCAGCTGGTTTAGCCTTTAGATGAATGGATGCAACTGTCTAGCTTGAGTGAGGATTTTATAAAGATTGAGAATGCAATAGATCAACTTTTTGGAGAATGGATGACAGAAATGACCAATGCTACCCAACATGCTTAGTCATAGTTTTTTTTTGCTTCTTTGCTTACAGAGCAACTCACCACCCGACCGTGCCCAATAATCAATGGCAACGTCAGTCCAGACTCTTCCTCTGACCCGCAGCCCCAACAAGAACTTCCGCAGCCCTTTCCCAGACTCGCCTCTCTCCCCGCGTTGCAGCATGGGAAGCGTAGGGAGTCTGGTGGAAAGGCCAGATGTGTCTCCGACTAAAAGCAACCGCGCAGTGCCACAGGTGAGACCCAAACAGACCAACGGCCTCCTGAAGAAGGGCTTCACTCAGAGAGAGCTGCTCAACTACCTCAACATCACCAGGTGGGCACGGCTGTAGAGAAGAGAGACACCGCCGTAACATTTCACAAGCAGAAGGTTTTTGAAGGTGACGTTGCCTGCGGGGCACTTTGAAATGTGACCGGCCTTGACCTCAGGTGACCTGCTGTGCTTCCAAACAGAAAAGAGCATAAAGCGAGTGGTGACGGCAAGAAGGGCCTTATCTCTGGCCTCAGCTCTGTCAGTGGTCGCGAGGACGACAGCGTTTTTCCCAAAGTCTACAAAAAAGACGGCACCGAAGTAGATTTGACAAAGAACTCACTGCCCAGCGGGGGCAAGTATGAGAAGGTGATTTGTCTTCTTTTTTTTTTTATATATATATTGTACAAAGGACAGTGTAAAACAATCATTTTAGATGAGCAATAGTGCTTTCACTCAGTAATTTCTGGAGCCCCCACAAGGGGATGCAGGACCCTCGATTGATGGGTACACAGTCTCATTCACACATTCATGCAAGGACACAGATGAATGACCTCCAATTGTCTTTTTCTTTAGATAATATATAGCCAATGAGATGCTGCGGGGCCTGTGGTAAATTGATCGGCATCACATTTATACATGTCTGGCAGCATGATGCAACACCTCCGAAATCTGTTAGCAGCATAAATCAATCCAGCCTGTTTCCAGCTCACCAGCACAGATTGAGAATCTGCCACTTGCTGTGTTCTAAATTTATTGCCGCAATCAAATACAACCCTTTTTTTTTTTTTTTTTTTTGCTCCGATTGATCAACGCTAAGAACAGAGAGGGTGGAATAGCATGGATTTAATGGAAAAGGGGTGATTTATGTTCTGCAGCCCAACCTTCATTTTACTGAATGAAGATTTTTTCTTTTTCTAAAACATCTTTGCATGCTTTCTAAATGTTTTTGAATCTCCTCGGGTGTCCTTCTCTAGGGTCGTTTCAGGTCTTCCGCCTTCAAGCCAGTCACACCCAAGAACTTCAGCTCCATGCAAAACCTCTACCCGTCTTCCAAGTCGGAAGACATGGATCATGGCCTTTCTAATGGGTTGCACAGAGCGTACGCCCATGTCCCCAAAGCCGTGTCGACCTCTTCTTCCTCCTCCTCACCCTCCCGTCACGGAGGACCCACATCCAGCGGCAACAAGGTAACCTAACGACACTGCAACTTGGAAGTCTTGGTTCAGTTCCTAAAGATCAATGAGCAGTTCCTCTGCCAAGAGGTTGTTAAATGTAATTCTTTGCTTGCTGGCCTGGTGGAAAATTGCCGCCACGTAACAATTAAATAGGCTTTAGATCTGTGACCCAGACTTTATGCTTTGATTACACATGCAGAACAAGTAGCTTATTGTGATTTCTTTTTTCTTTTTTTTTCACTTTCAACCATTGGTTTAGACTGAAAATTTCAAATTTCTCAGCCCATTAGAGTTAGTGATGCGTAACTGAGTAATTGTGATGTTTAAGGCCCTCTCCTCGGTGCGTGGGACGAGTCAGGAGGATGATAACCTGTCGGACTCGGGGCATAACTCCATGAGCAGCTTGCCACCGTACCGGTCTCCCTTCCGCCCACACCTGGCTCATATCAGGTCTGCAGCGCCGTGATTTTCCTAACTACACTTTGTATTCACATTCAAATTTTGGGCTGCTGCGCTCAAGTTTTCATCCTAAATGACTATGTGGGTGGCGATAAGAGAGATTTTAATGGGTGTTCTGGTTTCTCTTTCTACCCGAGTGCATCAATGGGTCACATCAATACAATTGGAACTCTGGAACGCCCTCCTCTGGGTCTGAAGGCAGTTGGGACAGTGGGAGTGCCTATCGGGGAGATGGCATGTCGAAGCATGGCCACTCTGAGCCGTCTGGCGCCATACGGTGGGGAGGCTCCGCCTCCTTATGAATGGACGCTGTCCCTCTCTGTGGAGGAAGTGGTGAGGGCTGCGTCTACTGGTGGACGGACGAGCAGGTCAGTGTGATTTACACATTATTAAATCACGCATCGTGTCTTGTCCAGGTGCGGGATCTGGAGGAGCGTCTGGTGGAGAAAGAACATGAGCTCAAGCAGATGAAACGAAACCTGGACGAGAGCGAGGGCGCCATCGCTCAGGTGGATCTCATTGTCTGCTCCTCGGTTATCACCCCGCACACCCGTCTGCTTCGCTTTTTCAGGTCTGACCCCATCTGCTCGTCCACGCAGGTTTTCGAAGGGAAACAGCGTCTGTGGGAGAAGGAGGTGGAGGAGATGAAACGCTTGTACGCTGCAAAGCTACGTCAGGTTTCCCAGCATGCCCAGCGTTCCCAGCGCAGCTTGCAGTTGGAGCTGTTTAGGGTTCAGCAGGAGAAGAGCCGACTGCAGGAAGAGCTGGATGGCCTGAAAAGGGAAATGAACCACGATGCTGGAGCCATACCAAAGCACACCAGTCCAACTCTCGAGGAGACGCAGTGGGAGGTAACGCCTTGGAATAGAATGCATTGATCAGTATGAGTAGAAATACAGACAAGTTCATAAGAAAAATCCAGTAAAGTCAGGAGAAACTTTAACATCCCACCTCTTTCTTTTCCGTCACTCTCAGGTTTGTCAAAAGTCTGGAGAGATCTCCTTGTTGAAGCAGCAGCTGAGGGACTCCCAGGCGGAGATAACCCAGAAGCTGAGTGAGATCTTCCAAGTCAAGACGCAGCTCAGGGAAACCCGGACAGAGCTGCGCAACAGAGACGGTCAGATCGATGCTCTGAAGCTCGTCCTGCAGGGGACACAACGGCGTCAATGTCTCTCTCAGATTGCACACGAGGACAGAAAAGGAGCTGAGGAATGTCCCACACCAGGAGCGACAGGTACTTTTACATATTATTTAACTTCACCGCTCTGATTGCAGCACATCATTGTAGTGGACCTGATGTTCCTTTGAAACACTGTAAAGCTCCTGTTTAATGTCCAAGTGATATTTGATCTTATATATTTTTGTATTTCTGTTTAACCCCCCAAAAATTGGGAGACTGCTAGTACATTGTCAGTTAAAGCAAACAACAAAGCACAAAGACACCCAGGAAGCTGCATATTTATTTCTTTTCAACACAGAATTGGGAAATATCCTTGAGTGTAGAATGAGTGGTCAGATAGGTAATGTTCCATGATTATTCAACTCAGTGCTGTGGGGGTGTGGAGACGATCCCGGCTCTTTTGGGAAAAGGAAGGACACACACTGGACAGGCTCATGACAGGGCAAACACAGAAAGACAGACCGTCACAATTACAGGCCATTTACAGTTTCAATTCTCGTAAAATTTTTGGACTATAGGAGGAAACTGGGGGAAACACAGGAAACTTGGACGTGCACAAAGAAAACATGCAAACTCACACGGAAAAGCCAAACTTTTCTGGGTTATTTTGAGTTATGACGTTTACATGTTTAGGGTTAGGGTCAGACTATTTGAGTAACCGGGTCAGAAGCAAAGTTCTCTGAGGATTTAACAGCAGCCGAAGCCTTTCATCACATTTCCCCTCTGGTTCTGCTGGATCGTAGTTGAAGCCACGTGAACTCTTTTCCTTGCAGGGGGGAGCGGGGGCCCCACCGAGGAGCGTCTGCGTGCGGAGCTGCTGCTGGAGCGACGCCAGAGCGAGGCCCAGGCCATGGCTTTCGAGGAGGAGCGGCACACATGGCAGACGGAAAAAGACAAGGTCATCCGCTATCAGAAAGAGCTGCAGGCCAGCTACTTGGACATGTACCACCGCAATGAGGCGCTCCAGAGGGAACTGCACCAGCTGGGGGCCGGCAGAGAGCGAGGTGGAGGTGGATCGGGAGGAGAAGGAGGGACACTGGAACGGGAGGTGGCAGAGTTGAATAGTGAGCGAGCAGGTGAACAGGATGGCACACATTCACCTGGTTTGCCATGGATAGAGAGGATCGAATCATCTGAAATTTGAATGCGGCCGGCTTGTTTGCAATGCAAAGTGTTTGCCTCCTGAAGTTTGGAGCCTTAAGAGGGCTGTTTGTCTGGCCGAGAAAGAAAAATGGACATAATAAAGCTTAAAAGTGGTGATCAAAACAGAGACGGTCAGCAAATATTCAAGCCTCTAAATAACTTGTGTTTAACTGAGAAATTGTAAGTGGTTACCTCTGAGACAAAAAGCAAGGAAAGTTTAATTATGAAGCTTCATTCAAGCAAGTCAGAATGTTTTACAAAAACATGGAATTGAATTAAAATTGAACATTGAAAGAATATTAAAATTACCTTTCACATTTGGGACTTACAATCAAAAAGACATTTTAATGGGTATAAATTGCATTTAAAAAGCAAACACATTCATATGATAATGGTGAGTTACGTATCTTCTTCACTGGTAAGCTGCAGTAAACAGCTCAAGCTTATATTTGAATGGGCTGTTTCAGTCGACTTCAGATGTTCTGCACGTTTGTTCCACAGGTGGTGACCAGAGAAAATAAAAGCTGCTTCAGTCCACTTGGTTTTGATCCCGGAAACTCTGAATAAACCTGTTCCAGATGATCCGAGAGGCCTGGGTGCTTCAAAACGGTCCAATAAATCAGAGACCATTTAGTGCTTTATAGACATGATATTTTGACACACCATCTCAAGTAATGTTCACTAATATGATTAAATAGCTTTGATTAATTTATTATTGCTGATAAATCCTTCTTTCTCTGGAGCAAATGAACTTCTATTGACTCCCGTCCTCATTCTCCACCTCTGCACCCTTTGTTGACTGTTTCAGGCCGCCATCCTGCAAAGACTGAACCCGCAACGCCGGGGACGGCTTCTCGGAAATAATGTCTGTGCCAGAGAAGAGTTGTGTAAAAATCTGTACAGAATGCAGCCAAACACCTTCACTGTCCCGCTTACGACTTCCATCCAATTATAACCTGTAAATGAGCTGGTTGTGACTATCTTGTGTTTACTCTGTAGTAACTTAGAGCTGCCGGAGAGTCTTGACGGTAACCAAAGGATTGGATTGGGTTTAGAGTGGCCCACTGACACGTTGTGTGCAGACAGACCCGAGGATTCAGGGTTTACCTCGGGAAGAAAGCCTTGTCTCTGGGTTAAGTATGGAGGATTAAAGCCTTGTGGTGCCAAGGTAACGGATGCTACTTCTTTGCCATCAGGAAAACTGGAAAAGCCACCTTTTCTTCTCATTAAAGTCAGGTGATATCAACTCAGTTTGTACATATCTGTAGATATTGTCTCACTTGACTTTTTGTCAATGTATCGTAAGCACACCGTCTCAAAAGGGTTTATTTCCACAACCTTTGATGGCAAACAAATGCGTTTGGTAGATGTGGGTGATGAATGTGTTTGCCCTGCTTCGTTGGTGGGATTTCTTGCACACACTCAACCCGGTAACAGCAAATGCATGAGAAGTTTTTTCCAAGTGTCGTTTACTAATCCATGAGCATTCAGAAACCAGCTCTGAGTTGACCCTTCAACATACTGTGACTCTTGTCTATGTACTGGAATTAAAACTGTATTATACACATTTGTATAGTCTTTTTTTTTTTTTTTTAAAAAAGGCTTTTCAGTTTGAAATGACCTGCTGGAAGTCTCATGTTGAAATGTTTTGTATTCACTCAAGGGCTCAGACGCCCGCCTGCTGTAAAGGGCTTTAAACTCTCCACGGAGCGCACCAATAAAACCGAAGGACAAGGGCTTTATGACAGAATGAACAGCGCGGCGCAGGCTTTTGGGACTAATGTGGCTTTTAGAGGTTTAGCCTTGGATCCTTATCTCAGCCTCTCCCTGAAACCCTCCCTGGTCTACCCCGGCCCCGGCCAGGCCTCCATCCCTCCCCTCACATACCATCTCATGCAGTACCAGCAGCGGGGAGGTGGAAGGTCAGCCGAGGTGGAAACGCAGGAGGATCCCTGTTTGCTCAGGAAAAACACAACACCTCTATGGAAACCATCAAATGCCAAGAATAAACTGGCAGGAAATAATGATTTAACACTTTTTTTTTTTATCATGTAAAAATGTGCTATGCTATTTGCACAGATGTGAGACGAATATATGTATTCCTATATGTACATTCAGTTATGTACAGTTAAAAAAAAAAAAGAGCACAAGCAGGCCCATAATGCTGATTATTTTTTTTAAGCAGGGTGATAATCTGAATAGATACAAGCTGTGGCTGACTCATGAGGCCCTTCTTACCTTGGCATTTAAAATATTATATAAACTGGGGCTTAATATAACTGCGCAGCTCCAGAGAGGTTGAGTGATTTACTGTAGTGGGATGAGAGAAGATTCTTACTTCTCACATGTTCTTGCTCTGTGGGAGTGATGCAGCGCTGAATTCCATCAGAGCTGCAAACATGAAGGCTTCATACTAAATAAGAGTTTCCATGCATGTCGGCTAATGTAACCCATTTGAATTTCAACCTCTCACACTTCCAAAGTCTTTTTGTTTTTGTATATTTAGCACCTGCGCCACCAAGTGGTAGAAGTAAAAACTAGGCGGCGATAGAAGCTTTAAAAGGAAAGGAGTGATAGGAGCAGTCCACCACCAAATGTAAGCACAAACCTCCAAAACTGACTGGAGTATAAACCTTTTTTTTTTTTTTATTATTATTATTATTTTAATTTCAGATGCAAGTATATGAAACATGTTAGAGGATAAATATTTACAAGAAAAGTTGCATATCACACAAAAGCAGGAAATGCAAACATTCAGCAAAAAAATTAATGAGACAGAAGTACAACGCCTACAGCGGGTCTGTGTGAAGGAACGCTCAAATAAAGAAAAACAAAAAGGAAGAAATGAATGATTGTCAATCAAAGAAAGGAAACCCAGTGGGGGGAAAACTCCACACAGAACACGTAGCTTAACACGCCTGGGATGAAATGAAACCTAAAACTGAGTGTGACGTATGCAACGTCAGTGTGAGCGATGCTGGTGCAGTGCTTGCTGAAAAAGTTAGCCTCACTAGACTGTGAGGTGACATCACCATTTTCAAGAGGACACCAGGAACTTGCACTATTAGTACTGACCATCTAAATATACTGTGTTGCACATCGTAGTGCCTCGGATGCTGTGGCCAGCCCCCCCCCCTCCCCGCCAAGTGTTTGCAAACACATTAAAAACCGAATATTATATACAAACTCCAGAAACTCCCCCAAAACTATCAATAGTGAACTATTTGCTCGAGACTCCTTATATAAATGTACAGCTTTAATACTAAATGCGATGTGTGGTTATGTTGCAATGAGCCCTGAGGAAATGTGTGGATTTGAATGTTTACTGCTATTCTGAGTTAAGTCTGGAATAAAAAGCCAACCCTGTGCAGCAGGGCGCATTTTCTAGGTATATAGGAAACAACAGCCACAACGATCGGAGAGGACTTCCCCCGTCCACGACAAGTAAAGCTCAATCACAAGCCTACAGTCACAGCAAAGTCAGACCATACGGCTACCGTCACACCGATTTTACATCTCCAAATCACATGGCGTGCAAGCTCAGGATACACAAGGCGTGGCAGAGTGAGGCGACGGGCGCAACTGGGACGCGAGCCGTGGAGTCGCTACTTCAGAGAGTTACGCAGCAGTGTCGGTTACGCATGTTCAGTCTGCTATTTTACACGAGCCACTGTGGTGGTTTGCAATGGAAAACAGGAACAAAACACATTTCACAGTAGTATATATATTTCTGCTTGCTTTTTTTTTTCTTCTATTTTGTTGTGTGTGTTAAATACATATAATAGAACATGACAGATGGCTTGTCTGATGATGAAAATCTTGCTGGTGACATCGGTCCCAAAGGAAAGAAATAAAAGAAAAAGAAAAAAAAGTCTTCCAATATCGATGAAATTCAAAATCAGCCGACATTGACCTTCGAGCTACGTGAGGCCTTAAATACAGTAACGTGAAGGAGTGATGGGTCACAACGTAGAACTCCACAGATCCCTTCACCAGCCAATAATAAACCTTCGACACAGTTTGTGACTCGGTGGGTTTTTCTCGTAAGTTACAGAAGTTTATTTCCATCCTGAAATCAGAAACTGTTGAACCACACCATTTACCCACACTCTTCACCCATTCATAATCATTCAACTGCTTCAGTCAAAAAAAAAAGAAAAAAGACCAAAAAAACAAAACAAAGAAGCAGTCAGCCAAACAGTTGATAAAGCCGATAAAACAAATACTAAAGAAAGTCTTACATACTTTAAAAAGATAGACCTCTAACTCTGCAGGCATTCGCAAACGACTTTCAATGAATGATCCAATTGTGGGGTCTTTCCATGTGAAGACCCCCCCCTTCCCCCCGCCTTCTGTTGGAAATGGTTGGTGGATCCTCCCTGCTGGACTCGGTATATGTCGCAGGGTTGGAGGGTCCGAGGTGGGTGACAGGATGGACGAGGCTGTCCAGTGGAGCACTGGGGTCAGAACCTTAATGCTTACAATAACAGGCCGACACGGGCCGGGGGCGGAGGGGAGAGAGCCGGAGCAAACGGTCCCGGAAACGCAAAAAAAGCTCCAGGTAACTTCATCCTTGTGTGGTATCAAAAGTAGATCTGCTTGGCGTGTGAGGGGTTCTGCTCCATGGGGCAGTACGGGCATTTCAACCTGATGGAGGAGGAGGAGGATGTTAGTCTGGATGCATCCAGCAGCGGCTCCCACAGCCTCCAGTGCACCCAACACATCACAATGAAGCTCCTGCTCTAGATTCTTATTATAGTTTTCAAAGACATGCACAAATCTAATTATGAGGACCTCAGAGCAGACAGAGCCCAGCTTTTGCTTTTATTCTCTAAATGTTCCGTAACTATTCTACCATGTGTGCAGACATCGGGCTGCTTTGCCGACTTACTTCCCAGCGTTAGTGAGTTTGTTGAGAGCGTCTCGGGAGATGACGTGGCCGCAGATGAGCTTCATGGGGGGGTTGCTTTCTGAGGTCTGCTGCCGCAGAATTGGACAGGCGAACACAGAGTGGTACCAGCACTTCTTCCCGAGGTCGATTTCGATCTGCAGGTACAGAAAACATGTTTCAGTGAAGGGAATACAGGAGGAAATACGGTGAGAAGTTCTTTTTGAAAAGTGAAAGTTACTTACAGGCAGCTCGTCTTTGTGCGTCCAGACGCCGCTGCACTGTCTCTGCTCGATCACCTGTTTAATATTCATCAGCACCGGCAAGGCCATGCACCCCGACGCAAAACTGCAGAGGAATGATCGACGAGGCATTAGCACCGTTTCATATTGGTTCCTATACAGGCAGTCTTGCATTGGACTTCTGAAACCAATCTGCCAGTGACTGACACAGACATCAGGTCCAGAGTGTGTATCGTTGTGTCTGACCTAACGCTTAGTGGAGATTCCACCGAGAGACCCAGCAAAGCGCAGGCGTCCCTGGTGAAGATGTTGCAGATCTCCGCCCACTGATTTGTCTCCAGCAGACTGCGGTACGGAGAGTTCTCGATGCCATGGCGCAGGTACACCAGACTACCCATCAGGATCTGGATATCTGCACGAGGTGGGGAAATGTGAACGTAATGGAAGATGTTTCTCGTTTGAGAACACGCTGACATGAAATATTGTGAATTCTTGGTTTGGCGTTCGGACTTCCTCGGAAAGTCCTCCATGAACTTCAGCTGGTTTAGAATTCAGCCACCTGTCGGATCACTCTGTTCCTACAGCAGCTCCAACGACTCCTCTTCACCCATCAGATCTATTCGACTCATCCCCCTCATTCCTCTCTGATCCCATGAATTATTATTAATATAGTATCAAATTCTTCCTGTGCGTTTGTGTCGAATGATAAAACGAGTGCATGCTGCCTACCTCTCTGGTGCTGAGAGGCAAAGGGCTGGAAGTGGCGGGCATACTGCAGCGCCTCCATTTGGTTGCCGATTCCTCCACCGAGCAAGCTGATGAAGTACAAACGGTGCAACTTGAACTCTAAACTGCTGTTCAGATCCAGAAGGCGCTGCCGATTCGTCACAGCCCACCTAATGAGACAGACACAAACAAGCACAGTCAACACTTGGAGACACCAACGGGCTCAACAGACTCATTCGAAGGGCCTGTGACACCGTGGGAGGAGGGATGGACTCTGTACAGGTGGTCTTACATGCCATTCTTCTTGTATATAGTCTATTTATTTTGGTAATATTTTCAATTTGTTATTATCTTTACTGTGTGTGGATGCTACAGAAGAAGCAATGGCAATAAGAATTACCAGATTGATTAAAGTACTTCTATAGTTATTTTAGATGAAGGTCTACTCTGCCTGTTTGTGCACACGACCTGCCCTTTGCACCAGTTTATAATGAATGGGCCACAATTCACCTCTGAGAAGACTGATAACTGCAAACAGAAAACAGAAGTGTCCGTTTAAATAAATAAAACAACATACTCTAACGCCGGCCTGAGGTCCTGCATCCTCAGAGCTTCAAGGATCCTGTTGAGCTCCAGGAAAGGCTGCTTCATACTCATATCTATAACTACACCCGATTCCTAAAAAAGAGACAAAGACATCAATTTAACCAAATAACATTTCAGCCAAACAACATTCTGTGCAGTTAGAAAAGTGTTCACCTGACAAAGATCCTCTGCTACACTGAGCATCCCTTGTCTGTACAGATGTTCCACAATCGTCTCACTCAGGTATTTCTGTCTCTCCGGGGTGTCCCACACCGTCTCTGCCACCACTGCACTGATCTCCGCATCAAAATTCTGCACACAAACAAGCCAGTGTTATGCATGTCAGGTGTCACACCGTCAGAAAGTGGTTTATACTCACTCTGTCAATGGCTTTGCCGACTTTTGACACGCTGCCGTGGATGTCCTTATGTCGTGAGGCCAACACCTGCACTGTTTCTTTGATATTCTTACAGCACTGGGCCATAGTCTGGGATAGAACGGATAGGTCTGCATCTTGTACTCCTGTTACAGGGAGATAAATGTAGTGCATCACCACCATCATGTGCAACACATGGAAAAGTTAAAAGTGCAAGCGCAGAGGTATCGTTTCTTCTCACCGAACGCCACGAGCTGTCCTCGTATCTCGCAGACGCTGCGCAGGAGTTCATCTAGCCTCTCCTCAGACTGGTGGCCGTACATTACGAAGCGATGAAGCACTTTCTCCAGCTCGCGCTCCACACACGCACACTGTTCCATGGTTCAGACTGGAACACGCACACACACTCTCACACACACACGGCAATAACACCTAAATTTACAAGAAAAACAGAGCAACGGTACTTTGTCACGCATTATTATTGGTTCATACATTTTTTTAAGGCTGTTTTAAACTTTATGTTATAAACCCACATTTATTGAGAAAACATGTAAATCTTAAATATTTTGTAAATCGGGAGAACTCTGAAAGAATAAAACTAGCTTTTCTATTCTTTTAATGGTAAAGAGTAATTAAGTATCAATAACTATGCCGCGCTTTTAAAAAGTGAATATAAATAACTTGCGTATTTGTCTTACAAAGTAATTTTTAACATCCACTGCTATTATCACTATCTGCACATTTACCTTCCCTTTCATATTGAAGCCCATCAACACGAGATCTAACGTCTTATTTAATGGTGTAACTACAACTGGCACTCAGTAGAGCGCATACCTTCGCCAACACATTTGTTGACGACAAAGAAATGGAGGACACATGACTGAAGGATAACCAAGAAAAATTGCTGTTGAATAATTATCTACATTTTACAGTACATTTCATATCCTAAAATTCAAGTTTATATTCATGTTATTTTATATATGGAAGTGTCTGCACCTCCTTAGTGAGTGTGTGTACAACTCCACCTCTCTGCGATCAACAACATCACAATTTGGCTGGTTTAGATGGGACTATCTTTTAGATTTGGGGTGATAAGCATTTACTTTGCAGGTTTGTGGGGACCCAGTACAATTATAGATCTCTCTCATTAACTAGAAACTCAACAAATTTAAATCATAGTTAAAAAAAAAAAGAAGAAAAACAGGGGATGACCGTTTCAGATTTAGCTTCCTGCAGGATTCTGGTTACATGTAGACAATCCCATGATTGTCCCACAGCTGCCTCTAGAACAAGTGGGACCAGGCAATGATGAACAATACTGAGAGAGAAGAAGCCCCCATTCACTCATCGTTTTATCAGGATAGGTGGAGGGTGGGGGGGACAAGCACCAACTTGGTAAAATAGATATAAACCAGAGTGATGAGGTGATAAACTAGAAGGCCTGTGTGATGTTTAAAGCAGGCACACAGTGCGGCCTGGTGTTTACTGCGGTCTCAACACCGTCAAAGAGCATTTCATTAAAATGACAAAACAACACATTGATTTCGATTTCAGTCACAGCTGCTGTGCTGTACGGCCGTGTCAATACCCTGCATCACCAAAAAAGCCCCAAGTCCTTGACAGGACGAGCTTTGTTGAACACAGAAAATGTCCACCAGCCGCATAGAGCTAACCAACATTAACGCTGTCACACATCTCTAAATTAACCTCGAAATGTCACCGGTCGCGTTTGGCCATCGCCTCCTGACAGTTCCACACTCACCGTGATCGAGACAAGCAACCACGTGTGCTATTAAGCAGCGATAAATAAATAAAGTCAGCTCGCGGCTAACGTAAACAAACGGAGTCAGGGTCGCAGGCTACAAAAGCTCGCCATTGCTGCTAAACTGGTTAGCTTGTTGACGTTAGCCAGCAGCTGACACACAAGGCCCGACTACTTCCACAACACAATGACAACCCGCTTGTCCCCGTCATTTCTGCATCCCACCCGCGGGATAAACATACGCCGCCATTCAATTGAATTTGTTGGAAATTTCACGATTAAAAAACACTCACCTGTGCCGCTAATTAGTTAGCAAACATTAGCGTTAGCCGCTTTGCCTGTTATGGCAACACTCGACCAGCAGTCGCGTAGCGGAAGTTCCGGTGTCCGGATCTGCACGTGTCAAAATAAAACGCTTTTTTTTTTTTCTTCTTCTTTTTTTTAAAGCTATTTTACTTTTTATCATAAGTCTGCGGTGGGTAATTTCAGCTTGGTTCATAACATTGTTAATTTTGTAAGTGGACACGTTTAAAGCAACCACGATTGTCAACTTAGGTGAAAGAAGCTCATTTATGTGATGTAATTTTTAGCAGTATAAAGTGGGATAAAACATGTCTGTCACGGTAAACGACAAAAAAAGACTCATCTGTAATACTACAGGATGAATCTTGTTCATCACAGGACAAACACAGAGAGACAGACAAAATAAAAGTTAGGCAGAATGTAAGAATTGGTTCATATTTATTGTGTAGGCAACAGGAAAGAATACTATCAAGAAAGGTTTTTTACATGAGTGTATAAATACATGAGAAAATATAAGCATTAAAAAAAATCCCACCAATGGGACAAGTGCTAACAGTTAACATATTCGGCCTGTGAGGGAAAACAACGACCCAGAGAAACTCCATACACACAGAAGGAACATGCAAACTCCACACAGAAAGATCGCTAAGTCCAAACTTGAACTGGGAAAATTCTTGCTGTGAGTCAAGAACTGGATCCCTTGTAGTCTGGACCTTTTTTTCTAATTCTGATGGTCATGGGTGTTTGGTGTCAATTATTGGTTTGTGGATGCATGTTAACGTATTTCAGAGGTTATTTTGTGAATGTTAAAGTGGATTTGATTCCCGGTAGAGTTGCTTTTTTTTTTTTTCCCATTGACGTTCATATGACATCCATGCAATGTCCTGGAAATTCCTACAAAAAACTTTAATTGTGGAAAACATTGCCTAAATCTATGTTGATGAAGCCATCTTCCAATGCAGATCCCAGGATTTCTGGCACAACGTCAAGGTATTCAAAGAACTGAAAATATCATCATAATCACCCATTTTCTTTGTTTTACGTAGTTTGCATTTCACTAAAATCAGTATGTCTGCAATAGAATATCAATGTAATAATTGTTATTGCTTAATTGTGGCTTGTGTTGTAGGACCATGGTCTCTCAATCCCCAGCAGAGGAGACTGTTCCAGCTCAGCAAGACATATTGTGAGGAGGCTAAATATTTAGACTACAGAAATGCAAAATAGCTCTTCACAGGTTTTTTTGTGCTTGACCTAAATTTGATGAAGTTAAAAAAAAAAAAACAAGTGTAATGTATCACGATTTAAGACATTGAAGTAAATAGGGTGTAAGATGGCACAACACTGAAACACTTTTGAAAACACAACCCAGAAATGATCGTCTGTCACACAGTAGGTAAGGCAAACTATATTAATACAAAGCTAATATTGGAAACGTTGCTTGTTGGCAAAGTTGATCCCATCCTAAAAGAGCAACTGGGTCAATTTAAGAAAGAGGGGGATGAAACGTGAGCCTAAGTTTATATTTTTACTGTCATTTATACTGGCACTTAAATAACCAATCATGAGACTGAAGTCTTGTTTGGCATCGTCTGTGTTAGGAGCTGCAATAAATTTTGAAGTAACTGATGGATATGTTCACATAGGAAGAGGTGCTGGAGCAGACTGGGTCTGACATTTGCTCAGCATGTGGACACTGAACACCACCCTCACTACTGAACCCTTTAAAAGGTTATCAAGGTTCCAGTGCAGCCGATTGTTTGCGCTCGGCTTATATGTGTGTTACACTGCTGAGGGTGAGGGTGGGTCAGGTCTTTGGACTTGAGCAGGCTGGTGTGACTAATCTATCAGTGATGTAGTAGACTAAAGCTCCCCCATTGCTGAGGCGCTCATCATTCTTTCCTTCTGAGTCCTCCAGTCTGCTGCACGGCCATAATCAGAGGTTCAAATTTATCAGCACTTCTACTTTATTACAAGCGTGCATCTTGCTTTGTCCTCATTTGATTATTCTGAACAGTTATGTATTACATGTTTCGCAAGTGATATTTATCTATAAATTCAAATAATTTTATAGCAGTTTATGTATGAGCGCTAAATCTGCTGTATGTTTCATTCTCGTGATGATGTACGTTATTATGTTGATGATCATTACAGACTCCTAGTGTGCAGAGTATATCTGTATATCTGGAGTCAGAACTGGAGTTTGTGAACACAACTCCATAAAAAAAGGATTTATCAGGTATCAGCGGTGTAAACCAGATATTTAGTCGTTGCATTCCTTTCTGAAATGGGGAAAAGAATCTGAGATTCAATTTCCATTTTGATTGTCTGTAATAAAAGTGCTTGTGGCAACCTATGATACTGCAGACCAAAAAAAAACGTCTGTAGTTTAATATGTATGGTGCTTTACATTAAAAAAAAAAATACTAAAAGCTTCATTCATTTATTTATTTTTTTCTTTTGAGCAAGCCTCTTGCTACAGTAGATATAATAGGTATTTACTCTGAGATTTTCCACTGGTTTGTGCTGAATGACTTAATGACAGTGAACGAATATTAATCCCATGAGGTATTAGGTGAGGGACAGGGGGCTTATGTCAACTGACTGCCATCAAACATGTCTAGACAGTCTCCATGTAGCTCAGCGGGTACTGCTATTGTAGCAACCGTTCTAAATACAGTAAAATGACACGGCCCCTTTTTGTTTTGACAGTTTTAATCAAGCCGGTGTCACATAATTAACTAGCCCAAATGCGAAGTGAAGAGTTCATGTGTTAGGTGAGCCTGAAACCTCCAGACATGTAAGGTTGAAAATGTGACTTAAACCATGTGCAAGAGGACCTTACCATACAAGTGTTGCTGCCAAACCTGCAGTGCACAGGCATTCTGCATGTGACCTGTCAAAGTGGGGTGGTCTGTTTTGACCCTTGACCTGTTCTCCTGCTGACCTTTGCAGTCACACGTGCACATCAGTGCGAGTATAGATAAATTGTACTTTAATGTTGCAAACGTCATATCAAAGCACACCCTTCAGTGTTGCGACCGTGTAGACAATAAGTGTACTGTACTCTGAGCTCCCCCTTTTCTTTCTCCACCAGCACACCTATGCAAACAGCTAATGCTATGGCTATCTTGCCCTGATAGTATGGGTCTATATATAGTGGAGCCCTGTGACTGAGCTGGCTCGAAGTGTCAGATTCCAGGCGCACTCCTCTCTCCTGGCTGGATCAGCACCTGCTGCTAACTATAAACCAATCCAGCCCCCCTGCTCAATGCCCCAGCCCCACTCACACAAGGGAGCCCATGTCCAACCAGACCCCAAACTGCAGAAGGAAAAAGATCTAGGTTAGATGCAGTGAGTGCTTTCCCTGATGCCAGCCCAGAGGGGAGGGGGTAGAAATAGAGATGAGAGTATTAGAGGATGTCTTAGTGGGTGCCCCTCTTTGCTTTTCCTATTCAAGTCTGACACATGGCAGTGCCGTTTGATATGCCCAAGTAGTCCTGTCAGTGGGACACTGGCAGACTGAGGTGTACGGAGCTGCCCAACCCTGGAATTGGCCTAAAAACTGAACGTTTTCTTAACTCGGATTGTTTTGTGGATTTAAGGAAGAGTTTGTTGGATGAGGGGCAATATTTGCAACCCAGAGGAACCCAATGCCCTTAAGAAAGCTTCGTCACTGGCCAAAGGTACAGTATCCCCCTGTCTTCTTATAATTGCATATGAATTATGGTCTTTTTACACACTTTATGGAGATTTCTGGTTAATGGATTTATATTTTGCAGAGCTTATCTCAACATTGTCACTTCAGAAACCTGATAATAATTTTACCATTATCTTATATAATTAAGAAAGAGTATATCAAGTGTCACAGGGAAACCTTATGAGCTAGTTACACGTGTAAGCTTTGAAGATACATAGAGGCAAACAGGATTTCTGTTTTGTAGGTAAACTATAGACTTAAATACAAATTAAATGTATCCAATTTTCTTCAGCTTTTTAGGTAATAGTGATATTACTGGTGAAGTTCAGTTGAAAGTATCTTCAAAACATGTTGATACCACGTGCAATTTTTCTAGAGGCAATTTAAAAAAATAAAGCATTTTAACATTTGTTTGTAGCTTTGCAATTCATACTTTTTCTACTCAGTGATATTCTTTAAATGTAACTGTGGGTATAAATGAATGAGCTGCACACCCTCCAGGTGACCATATCTTATTTCCAGTTCAGGAACAGAGCCCAGCGCAGACTACACGAGCAGACTGGACTGGCCACAGTGATACTTTGGAGCTTGTGGACTAGCGATGGACAGCTGGACTCTCCAGGGGGACAGCTACTCCTTCCTGCGCAGTGCGCCGCGCAACCTTTCACTGTGCCATCGTGACGGCACCCCGAATCACGTTGAAATCTTTGATATCATCAACGTCCCCACTCAGCGTAGTGCCATCTCTGAGACCACCTGCCTGTGTGACATTTTCGGGGACGACTGTGACTCACAGTCCCTCTCCAGCAGCCCTGCCGTTGTAGCCTTTGTCCCTACTCAGAGGGAGCTGGACGGGACAGCTGCTACATCACCTTCAGTGGATGATCAGAACGATTCCTCTGGGTCATACCACACTGCACCAGGCTCAAGTGAAGGAGAGGAAGGCTCTGAGGATTCAAGAGAAAGGTTTTGCAGCCCCCCTTTGCAGAGCGAGTATTCAGAGAAGAGGCTATCAGAGGACAAGGTGATAGCCTCAGGACATCCAGACGTTTCTGAGGACAGTAGCCCAAATTTAAAAACAACAAACAAATCACCCGCGCCTCAACAAAACAAAGCTGATCCATCATCTCCAGTCATCAGCACTGATCAGAGAACCCCAACTCCTGGGAACTCCAGCCCATACACCGTCAGTCCAGAGGGAAGACTTTCATCCTTGTCCTCATCCTCATTTGAGAAAAGACATTCAGCTTCATCTCCTGATTCAAGACAAATTAACTCAGAAGTGGAACAAGGTACAATAAAATTCTCTAAAGACGGACATAGCAGTGCCTCATATAAGTTTATAACTCCAAGCCCGTCCCTCGAGCCTAGAAACGGTGTCCACTCGTCCTCCTCTGAATCAGCAAACACCCAGTTTTTCCCAGACTCCTTAAGTCAAAACTCCAGCCCATTACCCGAGCAAACATTTGAAGATTTAACACAATCAACCTTTGAATCTAGAACCTATCGATCTCCTCTGCCTTCACCGAGTCAATCAAGGTTGTCTAACTCAAGAGAAACACCAGTCTCCCCTGGTCTTAGTGATACATTGTCGTTTCCTGATACTCAAGCATCATCTCCTTTCCCTGAGTTACGAGGGAGGGTGTCTCTACCTGATCTCTTGAGCAGAGGCTCCACACCTGATATAGAAAGTTTAACACACACTACTGAGCTCATATCGGCTGCAGGAAGAGACGTCACACTTTCTTCTGAGGGACAAAATAAGAAGGTTTCACTTGAACCAGGCAGTAACGTTTCTACTCCTGCCCCACGTCACACGCCCCCATCACCAGTCATTTCAGTCACAACATCACCTGAGCTTGTGGAGATTACTGCTTCTCCTGAATTAACAAACACACATCACTCCACTCCCCCCTCACCTTCACTGCTCAGTGGTGCATCTCCCACCAAAGCAAGGATAAGCACTCCCTCACGTGACCCCTCACCTAACCTAACATTTTCTGAAGGTAGGACACAGCTGTCATCCCCTGTGGTAAGTTATAGCTTATCTCCATCTCCAGGAATAAGGGACAGCTGCTCACCCATAGAGTACAGATATACGTCTCCCTCACCCGAAATCAGGATTACAGCATCCTCACCTGAGTTCAAGAGAGAAGAGGAATCGCCATCTCTCCCCGGACCTCACACCGATTTGGCAATATCAGGAAGTTCTACTTCTTCCCCTCATATCTCAGGAATTTCATACTCTGTTGTTCAGCCTGAAGATAGGCACTCCCCTCCATTTCCGGAACTGTCACATCTTTCGACTCCAGAACCAGATTGGACACTTATGTCCACTGATACACCAAGAGACTCAACTCATACACCAGTCTTGGTCAAGTCCAGCTCACTGTCTGAAATAAGTAAACCTGGTGATCAAATACCTTCACCTCAGTTAAATTTTCATACTCCATCTCCAAGAATTCAAGCACTTTCACCCGACCAGTATCAAAGTCCTTCACCACAGAATAAAAGTAGAGATTTATCACCAGTTAGTCGATTATCTGGCCACGATTATCAGCATTCACCAGCAACCTTGTCCAGAGGGTACAGCCCTCAGTATACACCATCTGTTACTTCTTTAGGAAGTACACCTGAGGTTGAAAGGGATTGCTGTGAAGTTGATATTACAGATAAACAGTCCCATATATTCTTGGCCAAAGATAATGTGTCACCTTCATTTAGTCCTGGAAGAAGAGACAATTTAGCTGCTAAGGAAATCAAACACAGTTCACCAGCAGTAGTATGTCAGTCCCCTGTATCTATTTCACCTGTTTCAAGTGAGAAAAGTAGAAACACATCACCAAAACATAAAGGCACAGAAAGACAAGAGAGACCAACAGACATAAATACCCAGAATCAATCAAGCATAGTATTTGTGTCTGAGGAAGAAAACCAAGGCCTTATTTCTCCCTTTTTTCAGAGAGAAGAATCCAGTTATTATCCTTCCATTGAGCTGCCTCCCACTGATCTTATACTGTCTAAGAACAGAAGTCCTGTTCACCAGGCCACATCCAATTCATCAGTGCGGAAAGTGGAAATTCTACAATCTCAATTAAATACTTACTCTCTTACATCTGAAAACAGAAGCCCATCGAAACCAACTTATCCACCTGAGAACTCAAGCAGACAGCTGTCAACAAAAGTTAAACAAGAAAACAAGGAGAGATCTCCAGAAGACATGTCCCACCGTGTGAACAGAAGGCGAACCCCCTCTCCGCCACTCACCAGATTCACACCTGTTCACATCATAGCACCAGAGAAACCTTACAGGCACTGGCAGAACAGACGCCCTAGCCCCCCTCAAGTTGTAGCATCCTCACCAAGTGGTAATTTAAAGAAAGCAGTGACAAATAGGGAAAGCCCCGACGTGGCCCCTGTTGACAATAATAGCCAAGCCCCCTGGGTTAGATCAGGCTGGCAACTGGAGAGGGATATGCAGCTGGAGCAGGAGAGGGAGATAGGTAGAGAGAGGCAAAGGGATAGGGAGATGAAAAAAGAGAGAAAGAGGGAGGAGCGGGTTCCTGAAAAGGGGGAGGCATGGCAGGGGGACGCCAGTTACAGAGGGGAACAGGTTGAGCTGTCATTCAGTGCCAGGAATAGAAAAGGACCTGTGAGTCGCACTGCAGCTCCCACAAGCAGAGAGACCCGCCAGGGACTGCCAACAGTGCATTCCTATTCAGAGGGCTTGCTTGCCACTAGGCAGCTACAGCAACAACAGAATCTGCACAGGCTTGCTTCTCAACAAGAAACCAGGGGTGGCGGTGCCAGCAGACGACAACCTCCTGTACCTCACAACAAGAACAGTGCTCCTCGACGTGTATCTACAAACAGGGCTAGTCGGAGTTCAAGTTCTAGCATGGGAAGTGAACTTGATGAGACGGACAATGAAGTGAAGTGGTTTACGGACTTCGCTTTTCGCAGCTTGTCAAGTCCTGAAGTTGATTACCTTGACATGTACAACTCCAGTCATCGATCATCCACAAACATCTCTCAACCGTCAACCCAGGAGAGTCCGGCAGGAGTCAATGCTGCCTGGCCGGCGTATGCTGACTTTAGAGGTTCTGCACCCAGGCTGGACCAAGATGAACTCACTATCCAGCAACCATCTGCATTGTACTCCGATGGGCTTGATCCATCAAGACGCTGTGAGCTCGGCAGCTATGAATGTGTGGATGTGGCTGTGGAAAGAGAGGACTCCAGGAAGATCAGAAGAGGAGTGCCAAAGCGACAGATTCAGCTTAAAAGAAGGAATACTGCGGAAGGTTACCTGGATGAGAGCAGCGAAAACAGTAGTCCGAGTCTTCCAGTGATGGCGGAAAGCCCCTCTCAAGAAAGTCACTTTAGTGGGACCTTTGTGAGACAACACAGCACACCAGCAGCAATTCAAGAATGCTACCCAACTGAGTGCAGCTCTGATCTCCCTGAACAAAAGGATAAAAAGTCCAAACTCCAGAAATCTGCTTCTGTGGATGAAACAAGCAGTAAAACTAAAATGGCTACATGCCTCATCAAGAGTGTGTTGTCCAAGAAGATGCAAAGCGTTGATAACCAACCTGATGAGCAAGCAGGCGAAGATGTCAGTCCCACTTTTGAGGAAAACAATCCCCCAACAGAGACTGCAATAGCACCACCTAAAGTATCCCCAAAACCTTACACTTCCAATCTGAGTCCGAGTCATCAGTCGGATCATAGCCTTTTAGCTGAGGATCTTCCTCTGAGAGAGGAACCGAGCACAAAGGAGGATGCTAAACCCCCTAAAGGCTTTGGAGTGAGATCCAGTAACAGGCCAAGTTCATCCAGCAGCAGCAGGAGTGTGAACTTTTCACTGACTGACAGTGAAGAGGCTGACTTCCAAAGCACAAGTGCAAACTTATCAAGAACTGAAATGATATCGGAACTGAAAGTGCCATTTGATAGTAAACACTCTTGTACTGGGGGACAACGGCCCAATGACAGTAAAACATGTGAAAAGCACAGTGGTGACTCAGCAAATGCCAATGCCGGGAAAACAGGAGCGCCTTCTGCCACTGGAGCCAGCCACACGCAGGCTGGGGATACAAACAGAGAGCAGCAATGTGAAAACACGGAGGACCATAAACAACTGCAACCCAGTGACAAGGACGCCTGCATGTCAAGACCACAAGAGATTACAATCAAGGCTGTGGAAAAGAAAAAAGCCTCACTAAATGTCTGTCTCACACCTGAGGCAGAAATCAGACCGGAGACTTCTTTCCCAAATGTGTCTTTTAAAGAAAAGGAAGATGTAACTGAGACAAGAGTAGATGACAAAACTGAGGAAGAAGGAAATGAGAATACAAATGTTAAAGCTCCCATTCACAAAGTTAGAGATGTAAGAAGGCTTGTAAAAAATACGTATAATCTCTCCTTTAAGGCAGCAAGTACCGTAGCACCGTCAACTTTGAATGAAGAAAAGACAGGAATTTGTGAGGCGGAAATGGGAGAAGACTCTGTGATAGTGAAGGAGAGGGATATAAGACAGGGTGGAAGAAGTGTGGAGAGGAGGGAGGAAAAAGAAGAATGCTGGATAGACACAAAAGAGGAACAAAAAGAAGAAGTAAAGCACTTCACAACGTTCGCTCCATCCTTTCAGGGCAAAGGAAAGTCTCTGTCCGGTCCACAGCCAATACAGATAGAATGCAAAGCTGTTCGCTGGAAAGAAGACAAAAATAAGACTTTGTGTGGCCACAAAGACTCAGAGAACCCAGGTGTCAAACTTCAGCCTTCTTCTAACTCCCTCACAGAGGTAAGCAGAGAATCCCAGTCCCTGAATACACAAGATTATAAAACAGAGGACACAACAGTTGTCAAACTATGTGAACACAATGTCAGCATTACAGAGGAAACACAAGAAACCACAACAGAAATCCATAAAGTTCCCAGTAGTGAGGACAAACCTGTGGTGGTGAGGACAGACAGAAAACCCCCCATGCTTGGAAGCCTGCCTAAATTGCCCAGTAAAGAAAGAGAAGTGTCCACTGCTGTAGTTTTAATCAGAGAAGGATCGAACAAGAGCAAGACATCTGCTTCTCCCGCCCAGGAAGAAATTCCTAACATAATCCAAGCTCCAGGTGCATCTCTTTCACCTGAATCTATGACCCCCGGTGGCCACTCCGTTTCCATGTTATTAAAGGAGAAAGGCTTCCAGGCTGACATTGGAGCAGTAGTGGGCGACAACCAAAATACACCTGGAGACAAAAGAGTCCCTAAACACGTGAACTGTCTGGAGATTCCTCTTCAAACCAACACAATTTCAGATGAAAGTTGCAGTGATTCTTATAGAGAGAGGACATTTCCCTCCACATCTACTGCTTCTGGCCCTTCAGCAAGGACTGACAACACAGACATGCTCACCACAGAGGATGAGGCAGGTAGTATTAAGCCAAGTAAAAGAGATGTGGATAAACAAAAAAAGAATGCACTGGACCAGACACCTGCTCTGACAAGAGAGAAAGAACTTGGGGACTTTGAATCAGTGAAAAGAATGGATCCAACTTTTCCACCACGGTCCCCTGCAGTAAGAAGATTCAAACCACAGCCAATTGAAGTTAAGTCATTGTCGAAAGAACCACAGAAAAAGGAGAATCCCCCACACATAACAGGAAGCAACAGGCCTCAAACTATTGAAGTTAAATCTATAGCGAAGAATTCTCAGAAGCCAGCCGTACCTCCAAAACCAAACTGCAAATTTAAACCTGCGGATTTGGGAGCAACACCGAATGATGCACAAAAACCATTAACAACAGCATCGGCTGTAAAACTCCAAGGTGAGGAGAGGACTCAAACAATTGTGGTAAGCTCACCAACCATCTACAGGAAAATTTCCAATGATTCAACATCAACAGCAAACTATTCAAGAAAATTGGCTGTGTCTGCAGTGTCCAGCCTCAAACCCCCACCCAGTAAACCAGCTTCTGCCAGCCTCCATGATCAGTCAAATCAATCAACAACAACATCAGATACAGAGGTGTCCAATGACAGAAGACAACCCGCTGCGTCTTCTCAAAGCTCCAGCTATGCACAAACACCTGTAACCTTAGCAACAGCTCCAACATCGACTGAGGGCTCAAGTGTAAACTCGGAGCTTAGTCTGGTTTCTGACTCCATCCCAAACCAGATCTCTGGTCCTGCTTCTACTGGTGCCAGCCAGCCAAGCCAACCAGCTGTCATGGATTCAGACAACCTGCTGCGGTATCCCAGACCAGCTTATCCTCATGAACTTGCTATGCCACCTTCAAAAAGTATCAAACAAGCCACTGCTGTTTCCACCACACAAGTGCCAAGATACTCACACCAGTCGTGCCGCAGGTCTCTGTCCAGTGAACGTTCCCAAAGGACAGATGATCTGCGTTTTTATGCCTCAGATGACCCTCCGAGCTATGATGAAAGAGAGAGCTTTAGCCCACTCATGCTGCCAGATTTGACACCTTTGAGGTCAAATCGCTATCACTTCTCTGCCCGCCCTCCTCCATGCTCTTGCACAGCTGGCTGCCCCTCTCACCCTGGTCTCCCCCCTCCTCACCACCACCGTAGCCCTCACAACCTCACGCCGCCAGCTCCTCCGCACTCTCCAGGTCAGCCACTACCTTATCCAGTAGTTCAACCCGCACT